>NC_065597.1:17044448-17644448 GCF_024542745.1 Macaca thibetana thibetana | reverse complement strand
GGAACTCCCACGAGCCTCGTGTTTGCAGACTTTTCGCCTGGGCAGGAGGCGGTCGTGGGAAAGAAGGCGGAAGAGCGAGCTTTTTGGAACTCTGCACGGGACAGATTGGACGCACATCCCTCGGGAGGCACGAAGGTGAGCATGGGGTCTCCCCAGGAGGCGGCGGGGCCGAGGGGCTGCAGCCGGATTCCTGGGCAGTGACGGGAAGAACCGGGTGTGAGGTGGCCCGGTCCGAATTTCTGGAACTCAGGACCGAGTTGGTTTCATTTCCTCGGCTCTGATGGTGGAGCTGCCTGCTCCGATCTCACACTACCTTCTGCCAAAGCGAGAGGCCCAGTAGCGGTGGGGGTCGTGGAGGACAGGGACACGAGAACAAGTAACCTGATGTCTTCTCAGAAAAACGAAGCCTTCAGGTTTGCAGGCTGAAGGCGAGAGAGAGAGACAGAGAGAGAGGGGGAAGAGGTAAATGTCTGATAATCTTTATTTATTTTATTTTTAGTTTTTGGAGGGAAGAGGTGAATTTGAATTATTGCCATTTAAAGATTTTTCACTTTTAAAATTAGTAACGTGTTTTCTCATCGTAACATATGAACATAATCCCCTTTTTATTTTTATGTATTTATTATTAGAGATGGGGTCTTCCTCTGTTGCCCAGGCTGGAGTGCAGTGGTACAATCATAGCTCACTGCAGCCTCCGAAACTCCTGGGCTCAAGTGATCCTCCCGCCAGATCCTCCCAAGTAGTTAGGACTACAAGGTGCACACCACCAGACCCAGTTAAATTTTTTTTGTATTTTTTCGTAGAGCCAGGGTCTCACTTTTTCACCCAGGCTGGTCTCAAATTCCTGGGCTCAGGTGATCCTCCTACCTCGCCCTCCTAAAGTGCTGGGATTACAGGTGTGAGCCACTGCAGCTGGCCTGAACATATTCTTAGTTGTTTGTTTTACATATTATAAATAGCACTGCAGTGAACATCTTAGTAGCCATCTATCTACACACACAAGCTTTGTACAACATAAGTTCCTAGAAATTCAAATTGCCCAGTCTATGTGTGTATATATTTATATTCCCTTTCTTCCCTTAGAGCACATATACTTAATAAGCCCTTAAACAATTGAAGTTATTGTAGGGCGCTTTTTTCTCGATGTTTTGCAGTTTTTAATATATTTTAATATCATACAGGCAAGTCCTCTTTTCTTTATTTTTTAAAATCCTAGTTATCCCTACTAATTTACTGTTTCAAATGAACTTTTCATTTTGTTTCAATGCCAAATGTCATTAGATGTTTTATTGGAACTGCATTAAATTGGATTTAAATTTGGGAAGGATTGCTGGGTTGGTCTATTTTAGTCTTCCCAGCCAGAAAAATGACACTTCTTCTCTTTCCTCCTTTCTTCAAGCTTTGTTTTGTGCAATTTTCTTTTTTTTTTTCTTTTGAGATGGATGATCTTGGCTCAGTGTAACCTCCACCTCCCGGGTTCAAGCAATTCTCCTTCCTCAGCCTCCCTAGTAGCTGGGATTACAGGCACCTGCTACCATGCTCAGCTTATTTTAGTATCTTTAGTAGAGATGGAATTTCACCATGTTGGCTGGGCTGATCTCAAACTCCCGACTTCAGGTGATCCACCTGCTTCAGCCTCCCAAAGTGCTGAGATTACAGTCGTGAGCCACTGCGCCTGCTACAATTTTCTTCATACCATGCCACCACTGTATAATTGATTATTTTAAATTGTTTGTCACTTCTACGGGTGCGATATTTTCCCCACTTTCCTTTCTGATTAGTTAGTGCTGAGATATGGCTTTCTGATGAGGCTGGTAGTAAGATAACTGGAGCTTGGAGCTAGGAAGCTAAACTTTGCAAGATTCTTTGAACAACGTTGTCACATGTGCTTCTCTTTGTGGTGCAACAGAGAAAGTGTAAAACCCTTTGCCCTCACAATTCCCAAGAAATAGCCTTGAAGATACGTGCTTAGCATGTGGGAATAGCTGGGTAGTCTGAGATCCGCTAGTCTTTTTAGGAGTGCCCTAATAACTCTTACCTCCCTTGCCCAATTACTGTAACTCTCAGGCAGCAAAAATGCAAATATATCAATTGCTCATTTATTTAGTTTCACTTCTGCCAGTGCCTCACTCATGTTTTAAAGCCATATTTGGGCTCCAGGCCAAGCTGTTATTTAATCCATAAACTGGTGGTAATACTTAACCTACCTTTTTCACTGAGCTGTTAAAAAAAAAAAAAAAAAAAAAGGCCAGGTGCGGTGGCTCACACCTGTAATCCCAGCACTTTGGGAGGCTGAGGCGGGTGGATCACGAGGTCAGGAGTTCAAGATCAGCCTGGCCAACATGGTGAAATCCCGCCTCTACTAAAAACTACAAAAATTAGCCAAGCGAAGTGGCAGGCACTTGTAGTTCCGGCTACTCGGGAGGCTGAGGCAGAAGAATCACTTGAACCCGGGGGGTGGAGGTTGCAGTGAGCTGCGATTGTGTCACTGCACTTCAGCCTGGGTAACAGGGCGAGACTCTATCTCAAAAAAAAAAAAAAAAAAAAAAAAAACTAACTTTGTTTTTTGTTGTCGTTGTTATTGGTGGTAGTGGTGGTATTTTTGAGACACAGTCTTACTTTGTTGCCCAGGTTGGATGGAGTTAGTGGCACACTCATGGCTCACTGCAGCCTTGACCTCCCAGCCTCAATCAATTCTCCCTCCTCAGGTTCTGGAGTAGCTGGGACTACAGGCAAGCACCACCACACCCAGCACATTTTTGTATTTTTTTTTTAGAGACAGGGTTTCACCATGTTGCCCAGGCTGGTCTCGAACTCAGGCTCATGAGATCCCCTGGCCTCAGCCTCACAAAGTACTGGGATTACAGGTTTGAGCCATCACACCCTACCCTAACTTTATTTTAAATACTTTGGAAACTGGTTTCATGGCCTTGTGATTATTTGAATGCAACCTCCCTGAACCACAGCGTCTTCACTTTTCACCTGTTTGTTTTTTCTAGACAGGGTCTCTCTTTGTTTCCCAGGCTGGAGTGCAGTGGTGTCATCATAGCTCACTGCAGCCTTGACCTCCTAGGCTCAAGCAATTCTCCCACGTCAGCCTCTAGAGGAGCTGGGACTACAGGTCCCAGCTAATTTTTGTATTTTTAGTAGAGATGGGTCTCGCTGTGTTGCCCAGAATGGTCTGGAACTCCTGGCCTCAAGCAATCCTCCCACCTCTACCTCCCAAAATATTGGGATAACAGGCAAGAACTACCATGCCCAGCCAGTATCTTCATCTGTTAAATGAAAATAACCATGGAGAGCTGGGGGTTCCAGAGCACTTAGGATGTAGTGGGTGAATTGAGAGATCTAGCATCATCATTATTATCATCATTCACTGCTGAACACAGTTGGCTTTAGTTGCAAATAAAGCAAACATGATTCAAACTGCCTTAAACAATCAGGGAGGTCATTGGTCCATGAAACCTGTAGTTAGGGGGTGGGGTACACTTCAGTGTCAGTTCAAACCAGTGGCTCAGTGTTGTCATCAAGGACTCAGATTCTTTCTCCCTTTCCATTCTACCATGCTCAGGTTAGCCTCATTCCAAGCTTTAGGATCAGGGCTCTGTGCTTCCTCACTCATGTTCAGAGAAGAGAGAGAGGTTGAGAGTAGGAAGCTGGCACTGCAGCCTCAACCTCCTAGGCTCAAGAAATCCTCCTATCTCAACTTCTCAGGCAGCTGAGACTACAGGTGTGTGCCATCACACCAGGTTAATTTATTATATATATTATATATATGGAATATTATGTATGTATTACAATATATATGTAATATTTTTTTTTTTTTTGAGATAGTACAACCTCTGCCCCCTGGGTTCAAGCAATTCTTCTGACTCAGTCTTCCGAGTAGCTGGAATTACAGGCGTGCACCACCACACCCAGCTAATTTTTGTATTTTTAGTAGAGACGGGGTTTCACCATGTTTGCCAGGCTGGTTTCCAACTCGTGACCTCAAGTGATCTGGCCCTCCTCAGCCTTCCAAAGTGCTGGGATTACAGGCATGAGCCACTGCGCCCAGCCAATTTTATATTTTATTTTATTTTTTATTTTTCTAGAGAAAGGGTCTCACTTTGCTGTCCAGACTGATCTGGAACTCCTGGCCTCAAGCAATCCTCCTGCCTCTTCCTCTCAAAGTGCTGGGATTATCGGTGGGAGCCACCTCGCTCAGCTGCATTTTTCTTAAGGCACTGTAGGGCCGGGCGCGGTGGCTCAAGCCTGTAATCCCAGCACTTTGGGAGGCCGAGGCGGGTGGATCACGAGGTCAGGAGATCGAGACCATCCTGGCTAACATGATGAAACCCCGTCTCTACTAAAAATACAAAAAACTAGCTGGGCGTTGTGGCGGGCGCCTGTAGTCCCAGCTACTCGGAGGCTGAGGCGGGAGAATGGCGTGAACCCGGGAGGCGGAGCTTGCAGTGAGCCGAGATCGCGCCACTGCACTCCAGCCTGGGTGACACAGCGAGACTCCGTCTCAAAAAAAAAAAAAAAAAAAAAAAAAAAAAAAGCACTGTAGGAAGAAACGGAACAAATTTTTGTAGGAAAAATGAAAGATAGACAGTCCACATATTTTAAGAAAAAGAGAAAGAAACATACTTATCTGTGGCAGTAAAGACTAGCCCAGCTCACTTCACTCATTTGAATTACCTGCCTGGCCCCTGAAACCTCTACGCTTTAGCAGGATATATTTGTAACAGGCGAAACTGATGTAAACATATCGACCTGAAAATTTACATGCAATACAATTTATTCCTTGATCACTTAACAGTCCATGACAGACGTTCCAGGTCTGTGGGTAGCTCTTCTCCAAGTGATGATCCAGGGACTCAGGACCCTTCTTGGGGCTCCACCACCCCTAGGGCTGCTTCTTCAGGCTCAGCCAGCCAGCAAAGGGAGAGTGTGTGGAGGCAGCAAAGTTGCCCCAGTCCGAAGTAGAGCGGATCACATGCACTTACACCCCATTGGTGAGAACTAGTCACATGGCCACATCACGCTGCAAGGAAGGCTGGGAGATGTAGTTCCGGCTGGACCAGCTCTTCCCAGCTAAAACTCTACTATTGTGGGAGGGCAGAACAGGTTTTGGTGGGCAGCAAACCATCTCCATCTTGCATGAAAATGCTAGGGAGACCTCCTCAGGCATTTAAATCACAGACCCCTTTGATTCTTTCTTAGCCAAGTAGTGAATATGCAGGAGATTTGGGGATTTCACCAAATTACATTCATTTCTTCCAGGCATGGAAAATTTGAAGCATATTATCACCCTTGGCCAGGTCATCCACAAACAGTGTGAAGAGATGAAATACTGCAAGAAACAGTGCCGGCGCCTGGGCCACCGCGTCCTCGGCCTGGTCGAGTCTCTGGAGATGCTCCAGGACCAAGGAAAGAGGAGCGTGCCCTCTGAGAAGTTAACCACAGTCATGAACCGCTTCAAGGCTGCCCTGGAGAAGGCTAATGAGGAGATAGAAAAGTTCAGCAATAGATCCAATATCTGCAGGTTTCTAACAGCAAGCCAGGACAAAATACTCTTCGAGGATGTGAACAAGAACCTGAATGATGTCTGGAAGGAGCTCTCGCTGTTACTACAGATTGAGCAACGCATGCCTGTTTCACGCATAAGCCAAGGAGCGTCCTGGGCACAGGAAGATCAGCAGGATGCAGACGAAGACAGGCGAGCCTTCCAGATGCTAAGAAGGGGCAAGTTCGGTTTTTGGTGGGGAGTGGGAGTGCAGTTGAACACATTTTAGCCTCACTTTAATTCACCAAAGGAGCAGCAAGGATGAAGTTTGAGCAGCTGTAACATACTTGTAGCTCAAAACTCCTAACATCCTTTGGCCCAGATATACGGTGAGGGCTGGTGAAATTTGGGCAAGTCAGTGTAGAGGAGGAGTTTTTTGTTTTGTTTCATTTTTTGAGACAGGGTCTCTTTTGCATGGGCTGGAGGACAGTGGCACAATCATAGCTCACTGTAGCCTCAGGCTCAAGTGATCCTCCCACGTCAGCCTCTGGAGTGGCTGGGACTATAGGTGTGCATGCCACCATGCCCAGCTAATTTTTATTTTATTTTTTGCAGATAGAGAGTCTCACTATGTTGCCCAGGCTGGTGTAGAACTCCTGGCCTCAAGTGATCCTCTTGCCTCAGCCTCCCAAAGTGCTGGGATTACAGTCACCTAGGAGGTCGAGGCTGCAGTGAGCCATGATTATTCCACTGCTCTGCAGTCTGGGTGACAGAGCGAGATTCTGTCTCCAAAACCAAAGGGTGGAGGGGGGCCAGCATGAGAAGTAAATCTCCCTCCTTGACCTCGAGGGCCCCGTTTCCCGTTCTGAGGACATGAGACCTTCAGTACTGAAACTGGGGAAGTCTAATGGAAACCATATAGACACACTGATAATCTAATCCATTGTTGGTAGAAGGATATTTGTGCAACCGTTATCAAAATGTGAGATACAATTACATAATCTACCAGTTTCTTGAATACCCTTCTGGAGATTTAAGTATTTATATTTTATTGTTGTCACACAGTCAGCATCATACCAAACACATTGTTCTGTTTCTTCTTTTCTCATTAAATAATTTTAAATATCTCCCATGTAAATATCCACGGAATTATATAGCTTGTTTTCCTACTTGGCATCTATCCTACTGTTTTGTTTTGTTGTATGATCATACCAGCAGCATACAAATTCGAAAACAACCCAATACATACACCCATCATTTTTTCCCATTTTTTGTGATAAAATATACATAACATAAAATTTACCATTTCAACCATTTTTAGATGCCAATTCAGTGGCATCAAGTATATTCACATGGTTCTGAAACCATCACCACCATCTATCACCAGAACTTTTTTTTCTTTTCTTTCTTTCTTTCTTTTCTTTTCTTTTCTTCTTTCTTTTTTTTTTTTTTTTTTTTTTTTTTTTTTTGAGACAGAGTCTTGCTCTATCACCCAGGCTGGAGAGCAGTGGCACAATCTTGGCTCACTGCAACCTCTGCCTCCTGGGTTCAAGCAATTCTTGTGCCTCAGCCACCCGAGTAGTTGGGATTACAGGCATGTGCCATGACACCCAGCTTACTTTTATATTTTTAGTAGAGATGGGGTTTTACCATCTCTACTGACCAGTTTGACCAGGCTGGTCTCAAACTCCTGACCTCAAGTGATCTGCCTGACTCGGCCTCCCAAAGTGCTAGGATTACAGGCATGAGCCACCACGCCTGGCCTATTTCAAGATATCTTTATGAGAAATTTCCAGAAGTGGAATTATTAGGTAAAATCACTAGGTCAAAGACTATAGGCATTTTAAATTTTGATAGAAGTTGCACAGATATTACTCCTACCAACGATGCATGAGGTTATCTGCTTCTCTATATTTTCCCATAAGAGACTTTCCCACTTTTGGTAGTAAGGGTTTCATGTCCCCAGAACTCCTCAGTCCTGGGCAGACAGGGATGGCTGACCATTGTAAATAGTGTGTTGTAAATTTTCAAACATGTTTCTGAGTATATAAATCAGGATAGATTTGATTATGCTGTAGTTTAAAAACAACAACAACAACAACAACTCAGTGTTCTAAAAAAACAAGTTTATTTCTCATTCAGGCAAAGTCCAGGGGACTCTCCAAGGTGAATGTCCTCCTTCTAGGATACTTTCAATAGCATAGCACTCCTCTGTTGACACAAACTTTCTTCACTTCCAAAGCAGCCAGGTTGGAACCTTATGCAGAGTCAGTTAAATGCTCCCTCTGGGAAGTGACAGACATCTCTTTCCTTCATTTCTTAGCCAAAGTGAGTTACCCAGCTATGCTTTAATGCATTTCCTATGTGCTTAGAAGTAGAAATCTGAATATTGGTGATCAGTAGTAATCCCATCATAATGAATATGATAGGTAAAAAATGATATCTCAACAGTTTTAATTAGCATTTTAGTTTTGATTGGCATGTGATTTTAATTTGTTTTGAGCATTCGCTGCCCTTTTTTCCTGCAGATAATGAAGAAATAGAAGCTTCACTGAGACGATTAGAAATCAACATGAAAGAAATCAAGGAAACTTTGAGGCAGCGTAAGTTTTCATGTGCCCTGCTGTTTCTGATGGCCCCCAAACTAGAAGTCATCCGTTTACTGGGACCCCAGCCTCCCCTACCCCTGCGTTTGTCCATTTTCTGTGCTGGATGACTGGAAGCAGCCCACAGGTTTGGGGATCCATTCCTGGCTAGCCCAGGCTTCTGTCCATGGAATAACATCCAGAGGGGGCTTCTTGACCAGTAAGATATCTTCTAACAGCTGTCAAAGTGCTTAAAAATCTCTATGAATAGCATCAAAGCTTCAATTCGGTTGCTGAATTTCCAAGAAAAAATTCGAATCAAACTTAAAATGCCCACTCATTCATTCATTCAACAAAACTGTGAGTATCTGTTTTATGCCAGAGGCCATGCAAAGAGGGGACTAAGATGCAGAGAAGGACACTGCCTTCCAGGAGCGCATGGGGTAGAGGAGAAAAGAGGAAAGACAGACAGTGAACACACAACAGCAAGGTTACTGAGCTTGAACTATGTCCCTAACTACTAGATCTAAAATGACTAGACCAGATGCCAGATGCTCAAATGCCAAGCTCTAGGTAACAAGAATAGAGATCCTTCCAGGATGAGATAGACAAGTCTGGATGAGGGTTAAGGCTGGAGGGACAGGTGGGATTTGAAGAGGGAAAGGAAGTGGATGACACATTCTGTTAACTATCCAACTGTGTCTCTACTGGTCACTCAGAGGCATTGGAGCCGCTCCCTTGGGCTGAGTCGATCAGAAGCCCCAGCCACGACCAGCTCTGTTTCATGTTGTAGAGCTTCCCACTCACACATCACAAGGATGCCACCTCCCTTAGGACCCCTTCCTCTGCTCATTGACTCTTTTGTCTTCTTTCCTCTTGGGGATGAGGTCAGATTTACTACCAAAATGTATGCAGATCCCGCAAGAGCAAATCAAAGAGATCAAGAAGGAGCAGCTTTCGGGATCCCCGTGGATTCTGCTAAGGGAAAATAAAGTCAGCACACTTTATAAAGGAGAATACCACAGAGCTCCAGTGACCATAAAAGTATTCAACAACCCCCAGGCTGGCAGCATTGCGTAAGTTGTTTTGTGTGGTTCTCTCGTGTGTACCAATACTTAGTCTCTGTAACTCTCCAGGGAGAGAGGGGTATTGTCTCCATTTTTAGATGAGGAAGCCTGGGCCTCAAAGGGTTAAATGACTGCTCTCCACTATTAAGGAGCAGAGTCTTGACTTAAATACATCTTTCCACCTCAGTTCTAGGTCTTCTCTCCTTTATTCACATATATATTAAAAAAAAAAAAAAAACTTTCTCTTCCAACTGTTTCCCAGTTGCTCATCCCCTCCCCAGACAATAATTCTAGTGTGTTTTGTTTGTATCTGTTCTTGTAAAATGTATGCATACATTTTTCCTGTTCACAACTGGTAGAGTTACCTGTCTGTTGCCTCCTTTCCTCATTTTTCCCACTCAACATCATGAAACATGTTCCATACTTGGACTCCTTAATTTCTGTCTGCCATCCATGGTGAAGATCCCCATTTTGCCAATTTTTTATTTTTATTTATTTATTTTTTTTGAGACAAGGTCTCACTCTGTTGTCCAGGCTGGAGTGCAGTGGTGAGATCATAGCTCATTGCAGCCTTAACCTCCTGGGCTCCAGTAATCCTCACACCTCAGCCTCCCAAGTAGCTGGGACAGCAGGTATGCACCACCACGTTTGACTAATTATTAAATTTTTTGTAGAGACAGGGTCCCCCTGTGCTGCCCAGGCTGGTCTGGAACTCCTGTACTCAAGCGCCTCCTGCCTCCGCCTTCCAAAGTGCTGGAATAACAGGTGTCAGCCATATATTTTGTCTATTTTTTTTTTTTTTCCAGTGATGGAATCCAGTCAACTTCCAACTTCTCCCCAACAAAAAGATGCCATACTAAGTATCCCTTTAAGGACCTGTATGAGAATTCTTTGGGATATAGCACCAGAAGAGAAAATGAAGGGCCATAGGCTATGTGTATATTAAGTGACAAAGTATTACCAGGCAACTCTTCAGAACAGAGTGTCTAGGCCGGGCGCGGTGGCTCAAGCCTGTAATCCCAGCACTTTGGGAGGCCGAGGCGGGTGGATCACGAGGTCAGGAGATCGAGACTATCCTGGCTAACATGGTGAAACCCCGTCTCTACTAAAAATACAAAAAATTAGCCGGGCGTGGTGGCGGGCGCCTGTAGTCTCAGCTACTTGGGAGGCTGAGGCGGGAGAATGGCGTGAACCCGGGAGGCGGAGCTTGCAGTGAGCCGAGATCACGCCACTGCACTCCAGCCTGGGAGACACAGCGAGACTCCGTCTCAAAAAAAAAAAAAAACAAAAAAAAACAAAACAGAACAGAGTGTCTATGCCTACACTCCCACAAGCAACCTCATCAACCCTTACTGTTATCCAGCTTTTTAATTACTTTCATCCTTCTAGTTATAAAGTAGTTATAACTACTTCTTCTTGTAGTTGTTTGAACTTGCATTTCTGTTTTTACTAATGAATTCAAGCCCTTATTTACATGTTTTAGCTATTTGGGTTTTCTCTTCCATAGATTGCCTGTTCATATCCTCTGCCCTTTTTTCCATCACGGTTGCTGCTTTTGTCTTGTCTGTTTGTAGATCTTTGTATATTGTGGAAATCAAGCACTTGTCAGCTTTAGATATTGCAGATTTTTAGTTGTGCTCTGGAGGTACCCTTCCCCACCTCTAGATCTTAAAGACATTCTATATTTTCTTCTCTTAACTTTACAGTTTTATTTTTTTATATTTAGGTTTTAATCCATGTTAATCCACCTACTAGAATCCACCTTTGTATGTGACATTATGTAGGGTCAACTTTTATTTTTAGCCACATAGTCAGTTTTCTCTATACCATCTATTAAGTGGTCTGTCTTTTGCTTGTTGATTTGTGGTACCATATTTATTGTATATTAAGTTTTTATATAGATATGGATCTGACTCTCATCTCTCTAATCTTTCCCACTGATCAATTTGTCTGTTTCTGTACCAATGACACACTGTTACTGTGTTTTTCATATGACTTTGCAGTAAGTTTTGGTATCTGATAAAGAACTTCCTCCTGATTCTTCTTTTTGAGGTTGACTTAGCTAAATAAATATCAAAGAAAGTTTTATCACACTCCTCAAAATGTGATCAAGATTTTGATTGAGACCATATTTTTAACAGTTTTATTGAGATATATTTTACATACCATAAGATTTACCTATTTAAAATGTACAATTTAATGACTTTAAGTATATTTACAGGCCGGGTGCAGTAGCTCACACCTGTAATCCCAGCACTTTGGGAGGCCAAGGCGGGCAGATCACCTGAGGTCAGGAGTTCAAGACCAGCCTGGCCAACATGGTGAAACCCCGTCTCTACAAAAAATACAAAAATTAGGTGGGCATGGTGGTGTGACCCTATAATCCCAGCTACTTGGGAGGCTGAGGCAGGAGAATCACTTGAACCTTGGAGGCCAAGTTTGCAGTGAGCTGAGATCGTGCCACTGCACTCCAGCCTGGGTGACAGAGCAAGACTCCAACGAAAAAAAAAGAAGAAAAAGAAGAAAGGAAGGAAGGAAGGGAGGGAGGGAGAGAGGGAAGGAGGGAAACCCTATATCACTAGCAGTCATTCCTCATTCACCCCCATCACCACCATCCTGAGCCCCAGGCAACACTCCTACCTTCTGTCTCTATAGATTTGCCTTTTCCAAATCTTTAATGTAAATGGAATAATACAATACGTGATCTGTTGAGTCTGGCTTCTTTCACTTAGCATGATATTTTCAAGGTTCATCTATATTGTAGCAAGTATCATTTCTTCATTTCTTTTTTATGGCTGAATGATAGTCCATTGTATGGACATCTTATTTATCCATTGATCAGTTGATGAACCCTGTATTTTTCCCACTTTTTGATTATTATGAATAATGTTTCTGTGTACATTCATGTACAGGTTTTGGGGTTTTTTTTTATTTTGTTCTGTTTGACATAGAGTCTTGCTCTTTCACTCATGCTGGAGTGTAGTGGTGTGACATCAGCTCAACCGCAACCTCCACCTCCTGGGTTCAAGCAATTCTCATGCCTCAGCCTCCCAAGTAGCTGGAACTACAGGCGTGCGCCAACATGCCCAGCTAATTTTTGTATTTTCAGTGGTGACGGGTTTTGCCATGTTGGCCAGGCTGGTCTGAAACTCCTAACCTCAAGTGATCCACCCACCTTAGCCTCCCCAAATGCTGGGGTTAGAGGCTTGAGCCACTGCACCTGGCCCTCCTGTGTTTTCTTCTAAGAGTTTATAGTTTTGGCTCTTATATTTAGGTTTCCAATGTTGAGTTAATTTTGGTGTATTGTATAAGGTAGTCATTCAACTTCATTTTTCTGCATGTTGATATCCAGATGTCCCAGAACCATTTGTTTAAAAGACTGTGCTGGCCTGGCACTGCAGCTCACATTTGTAATCCTAGCACTTTGGGAGGCCGAGGCAGGTGGATCACTTGAGGTCAGGAGTTCGAGACCAGCCTACCCAACATGGTGAAACCCCATCTCTACTAAAAATACAAAAATTAGCTGGGCGTTGGCTGGGCACAGTGGCTCATGCCTGTAATCCTAGCACTTTGGGAGGCCAAGACGGGCAGATCACCAGGTCAGGAGATCAAGACCATCCTGGCTAACATAGTGAAACCTCATCTCTACTAAAAATACAAAAAATTAGCCAGGCGTGGTAGCAGGTGCCTGTAGTCCCAGCTACTTGGGAGGCTGAGGCAGTAGAATCGTTTGAACCCAGGAGGCAGGTGTTGCAGTGAGCAGAAATTGTACCACTGCACTCTAGCCTGGGTGACAGAGTGTGTTCCAAAAAAAAAAAAAAAAAAACAAAAACTGTGAAAAATCAACTGGCTTTATCTGTATGACTTTACTTCTGGACTCCCAATTCTATTCCACTGATCTATTTGTCTAGTCTTAAGATAGCACTATACTGTCTTCATTACTGTAGCCTTGTGATATGTTTGAAATTGAGAAGTATGAGTCTTCCAGTTTTGTTCTTTTTTTGCAAGACTGTCTTGGCTATCCTGAATTCCTTTCATTTCCATACAAATTTTAGGAATATCTTGTCAATTTCTGTTTTCGTTTTTGCTTTCTTTTTTTTTTTTTTTTTTTTTTTTTTTTTGCCAACTACAAATTGGGTAAGGATTGCATTGAACCTGTAGGTCAATTTGGAAAATGTTATCATCTTAATGATACAAAGTCTTCCTATTCAAGAACATGGGACGTCTTTCCATTTCTTTAGATCTTTTAAAATTTCTTGCCAGGTGCAGTGACTCATGCCTATAATCCCAGCACTTTGGGAGGCTGAGGCAGGAGGATCACCTGAGGTCAGGAGTTCGAGACTAGTCTGGCCAACATGGTGAAATCCCGTCTCTAGTAAAAATACAAAAATTAGCTGGGCCTGGTGGCAGGTGCCTGTAATCCCAGCTATTCGGAAGGTTGAGGCAGGAGAATCGCTTGAACCCGGGAGGCAGAGGTTGCAGTGAGCCGAGATCCCGCCATTGCACTCCAGCCTGGGCAACAAGAGTGAGACTCCGTCTCAAAAAACAAACAAAAACAAACAAACAAACAAACAAACCAAAACAAAATTCTTTCAACAATTTAGGTACAAAATTTTAGGTACAAAATTTTCAGGGTAAGACTTGCACTTCTTTTATAAATTTATTGCTAAGTATTTTATTCTCTTTATGCTATTGGAAATGACAATTTTTAATTTAATCTTTTGATTGTTAATTGCTAGCAGATAGAAATACAATTGATTTTTGTAGGCTCTGAACCTGCTCTGTTTCTCTGACAGACCTGGGACAAGCCTCCTTTACCCTTTGAGTCTAAGACTCAGAATGAATTAACAGATTGGATTGAGTTGGTGGTTCCAGTGATCCTCTTTAATAATTTACCTGCCCATATTTTTTAAGGCCCACGTTTTGGAAGGAATTTTGGTTATAAGATTTCACTTAATAAATATCCTTATTTTTATTAATCAAAGACACACATCACAGGCTGGGCATGGTGACTCACACCTGTAATCCTAGCACTTTGGGAGGCAGAGGTGGGCAGATCACTTGAGGCCAGGAGTTTCACACCAGCCTGGCCAACACGGTGAAACCACGTCTCTACAAAAAAAAAAATACAAAAATTAGCCAAGCATGGTGGCACGCACCTGCAGTTCCAACTACTCAGGTGGCTGAGGCATGAGAATAGCTTCAACCTGGGAGGTGGAGGCTGCAGTGAGCCAAGATCGCACCACTGCACTCCAGCCTGGGCGACAGAGCAAGACCCTGTCTCCAGTTTAAAAAAAAAAAAGACAGACACCACGATCTGTCAGAGTATATGCTAAACAACAGGTTACGGCCTAAAAACAATAACGAATACTTGACTTTTTAGTTTGCTTAGGAAAGCCCTGTAGGTCATAAAAATACAATTCTATCAGACTATTTTAACTACTGAAAAGATATTAGCAAGCCCCATTAATATCTCACAGACCCCGAGGAACTAATTGTGCTGCCACAGGCACCCGAGGGGTTCTACATGTTGTCATCAGTAGCTGAGCTCATCCTGGCACCAGTTCTTACCCCCAGGAGATGCTGATACCCCCACCCCCACATACACAGAGGGTCACCACATTGAATGTTCTCAAAGGAACTTTCCAGTGCTGAAATCCCGATTTCTCCCTTTATCCTCATAGAATAGTGAGGCAGACTTTCAACGATGAGATCAAAATCATGAAGAAATTTGAATCTCCCAACATCCTGCGTATATTCGGGATTTGCATTGATGAAACAGGTAAGGAATGCTTCTGGGATTGGTCAAGCTTTGGATGGCCTGGAATATACCTCCTGTGTTTCAACGTGTTGCACTTTTTTTTAAAGAACACCACAAAGGGTGGAATCTACAAAGTGTGATTATTATCAATGTTAATTTTTTTTTTCATCCCAAGATGCATGTTCTCATCTTCTTTTAGGAGAGCAGCGCTGAAGGCTGAGGGTTGGTTTGCACTAACATGGCCACATCTTCTCCTTTCAGCCCACTGGGAAATAAGGGGGTACATGTTTAGATGCCAGCCTGGAAGAGGGGTGCATCTTGTTGCTCTAAAACATTATAAAGCTGCCAGGTGCAGTGGCTCACACCTATTATCCCGGCACTTTGGTAAGCCGAGATGGGCAGGTCATATGAAGTCAGGAGTTCAAGACCAGCCTGGCCAACATGGTGAAACCCCATATCTACTAAAACTACAAAAATTAGCTGGGTCTGGTGGCAGCCACCAGTAGTCCCAGCTACTCAGGAGGCTGAGGTGGGAGAATTGCTTGAACCTGGGAAGCAGAGATTGCAGTGAGCTGAGGGTGCACCATTGCACTCCAGCCTGGGCAACAGAGCAAGACTCCATCTCAAAAATAAAAACAAGGCCAAGACGGGTGGATCACGAGGTCAGGAGATCGAGACCATCCTGGCTAACATGGTGAAATCCTGTCTCTACTAAAATATACAAAAAACTAGCCGGGCGAGGTGGCGGGCGCCTGTAGTCCCAGCTACTCGGGAGGCTGAGGCAGGAGAATGGCGTGAACCTGGGAGGCGGAGCTTGCAGTGAGCTGAGATCCGGCCACTGCACTCCAGCCTGGGCGACAGAGGGAGACTCTGTCTCAAAAAATAAAATAAAATAAAAAATAAAAAATAAAAAAAATAAAAACAAAAACAAAAATAAATTATAAAGCTGTCTGACCCAAACAAGGAAAACACCCTTGGTCATCATTACTGTAGAGCAAATCTAAAAGCAGAATTAACTTACCTGGCCGGTTGCAGTGGCTCATACCTGTAATCCCAGCACTTTGGGAGGCCGAGGCAGGTGGATCACAAGGTCAGGAGCTCGAGACCATCTCTCTCATGGAATGACCCCTCCTGCTGGTCATGCTTTGCTGCTCTTGACTAGAGAGCGGACAGAGCAACTCCTGTCTTATCCCCTTTGGAAGTTGCTCCACAGCCTCAGGCCAACTTGATTTCAGAGTGTGGAATCCCAGTCTAAAGGCAAACGTAGGTCAGGCGCGGTGGCTCACATCTGTAATCCCAGCACTTTGGGAGGCTGAGGCAGGTGGATCATCTGAGGTCAGGAGTTCGAGAGCAGCCTGGCCAACATGCGGAAACCCTGTCTCTACTAAAAATACAAAAATTAGCTGGGTGTGGTGGTGGGTGCCTGTAATCCCAGCTACTCGGGAGGCTGAGGCAGGAGAATTGCATGAACCTGGGAGGTGGAGGTTGCAGTGAGCCGGTATCACGCCACTGCACTCCAGACTGGGTGACAGAGCGAGACTCTGTCTTAAAAAAATTAAAAAACATAAAGGCAAACGTTCAGCAACGTTTATTCTCCTTGGGGACCGCTGAGGTGCCTGGCCCAGTCATATGTCAGTTTTGCAACTCAGGCCCATGAACGGGGATGTCGACTTCTTGTCTGAGTCCTCACCTGCCCCTGCCATGTGCACCCCACTCATTCCTCCCACACAGATGTACGAAGCTCCTTGTAAGCACCGTGTGAACAAGACAGACACATTTCCTGCCTTCTTGGGCTTCCAGCTGAGTGAGGAAGACATTCCCCAAATAACTGCTCAAGAAAATTTACAATTAAACTAAGAAAAGGAGATGGAAGTAAAAAAAGAAAAAGAGAAATAATTTTTTTTTTTTTTTTTTTTTTTTGAGACAGAGTTTCGCTCTGTCTCTCAGGCTGGAGTGCAGTGGTACGATCTGCTCACTGCAACCTCCACCTCCTAGGTTCAAGCAATTCTCCTGCCTCAGCCTCCCTAGTAGCTGCAACTACAGGCATGTGCCACCACACCTGGCTAATTTTTACATTTTTCATAGAGACGAGGTTTCATCACGTTGGCCAGTCTGGTCTCAAACTCCTGGCCTTAAGTGATCCACCCGCCTCAGCCTCCCAAAGAGCCGGGATTACAGGCGTGAGTCACCATGCCTGGCAGAACATTTTTTTTTTTTTTTTTTTGAGGCAGAGTCTTGCTCTGTTGCCCAGGCTGGAGTGCAGTGGTACGATCTCTGTTCACTGCAACCTCTGCCTCGCAGCTTCAAGCGATTCTCCTGCCTCAGCCTCCGGAGTAGCTGGGACTACAGCACGTGCCACCACACCCAGCTAATTTTTTGTATTTTTAGTAGAGACGGGGTTTCACCATGTTGGCCAGACTGATCTCAAACTCCTGACCTCGGTCTCCCAAAGTGCTGGGATTACAGGCGTGAGCCACCACACCCAGCCAATTTTTTTTTTTTAAGGTAGAATTACGACAAGCCAAGTATTATGGAGAAGAGGATGGGAATTCTGGGCATATTTGGTCTGTTCAAGGAGGTGGGGAGCAAAACTGTGGGCTGAGAATTGGGGGAGAAATGGGACTCACAGCAGAGCCAGTCTATATCTGTACTGAGGCTGGGAGAGGCAGGCTAAGGACAGGGGAAGCTTCGAGTAGGGCAGATTCTCATAGTGCCTGGCTTCTTTCCACCAGTGACTCCACCTCAATTCTCCATCGTCATGGAGTACTGTGAACTTGGGACCCTGAGGGAGCTGTTGGATAGGGAAGAAGACCTCACACTCAGCAAGCGCATCGTCCTAGTCCTGGGGGCAGCCCGAGGCCTGTACTGGTACGACGGGGTGAAAAGGCACCACTAAGGGTTGGACGGGTCTGTCCACACTTCTGATACTCTCAGAGATGGTGAGGGAGCAGGCCAGAAGCCCCAGTTTCCCTCCCATACACTGTTTTACTATTTACTTTGATTACAGATAGGAGGGAGGAAGGAGGCTTAACCCAGGGAACACCAGCTCCCAGAACTGACGGTTGAATTTGATGTACACACTGCACTTATAGAGTTGGATAAGCCCTAATTTTGGAGTGGACAGATTTAGCATAAAAGTAAACATATCCAGTTACATTTGAATGTTAGGAAAGTAATGAATCATTTTTTAGTATAAGTGCATCCTGAATATTGCATGGTATATACTTATACTAAATATCAAAAATATCAAATTTTATTTTATTTTATTTTATGTTTTGAGACAGGGTCTCACTCTCTTGCCCAGGCTGGAGTGCAGCGATGTGATCATAGCTCACTCAGCCTCCCGAGCTCGGGGATTCTCCCACCTTAGCCTCCTGAGTAGCTGGGACTATAGGCGCACACCACTACACTCAGCCAATTTTTTTAAAAAATATTTTTTGTAGAGACAAGGTTTTGCCATGTTGCCTAGGCTGGTCTTGAACTACTGGGCTCAAGCAATCCTCTTGCCTCAGCTTTCCAAGGTGCTGGGATTACAGGCATGAGTCACTGCACCCAGTCCCAAATTTTGGATACACATTTCTTTTTCTTTCTTTTTTTTTTTTTTTTTTTTTTGAGACGGAGTCTCGCTTTGTTGCCCAGGCTGGAGTGCAGTGGCGCAATCTTGGCTTACTGCAAGCTCCGCCTCCCGGGTTCATTCCGTTCTCCTGCCTCAGCCTCCTCAGCAGCTGGGACTATAGGCTACAAAATAGCCACCGCGCCTGGCTAATTTTTTTGTATTTTTAGTAGAGATGGGTTTTCACCGTGTTAGCCAGGATGGTCTCGATCTCATGACCTTGTGATCTGCCTGCCTCGGCCTCCCAAAGTGCTGGAGCCGCACACCTGGTCACATTTCTTTTTAGTACAAGTATGTCATATACAATTTGTGGGCATATATATATATTAGTACATGAATATGTATGTTAATTGCTTATCAGAAACTCAAATTTAATGGAGTGTCTTGTGTTTTATTTGGCAACTCTACCTATTCTCACCTGCGGAATCTATGGATTCTTAATCCCAAGGGTCCCCAAAGGTTAGTCCCTCGCAAACCACCTGCAGGGTTTTAACTATACTACTACCAGTGTTATTTACTTAACATTTTTCATTACATTGACTCACTTTTTAAAAATCTGAATAAAGGCCAGGCGCGGTGGCTCATGCCTGTAATCCCAGCACTTTGAGAGGCCGAGGCGGGTGGATCACTTGAGGTCAGGAGTTCGAGACCAGCCTGGCCAACATGGTGAAACCCCCGTTTCTACTAAAAATACAGAAAATAGCCCAGCATGGTGCCACAGGCCTGTAATCCCAGCTACTCAGGAGGCTTGAAGCACAAGAATCACTTGAACCCAGGAGGAGGAGGTTTCAGTGAACTAATATACCACTGCACTCCAGCCTGGGCGACAAAGCAAGACTCCATCTCAAAAAAAAAAAAAAAAAAAAAAATTGAAATAAAGTTTTTTAATAGGACACTTTCTATTACTGCCATAAATTGAAAACCATATCACTTGCCAAAAATAGGTAACCACAAATGAAACCAAAACAATGTAATTAAATTCTGGCTGGATGAGGCTGCCTGCCAGAAGTTCTGTGGTCCAACCCACATTCTCTTTGTACAGTGGAGATACTGGCAGAGTCAGACAAGTGTTAAGGATACCCAACACCAAGGCCGGGCGCAGTAGCTCACGCCTGTAATCCTAGCACTTTGGCAGGCTGAGGCGGGTAGATCACAAGGTCAGGAGATCAAGACCATCCTGCCCAACATGGTGAAACCTTGTCTCTCCTAAAAATAAAAAAATTAGCTGGGCATGGTAGCAGGTGCCTGTAGTCCCAACTATTCAGGAGACTGAGGCAGGAGAATCACTTGAACCTGGGAGACAGAGGTTGCAGTGAGCCGAGATCACGCCACTGCACTCCAGTCCAGCAACAGAGTAAGAATCTGTCTCAAAAAAAAAAAAAAACAAAAAACACCAAACCCCAACTTTCTCCTTGATGTAATCAAAAGACTGGAGCAAATTGAAAGGAGAGTAATTTTCCCTTTATATAATCTTGCATACCACCTTATCCCATACTTTTGGAAACACTGTCTTAGCTATTAATTTGAAATTATCAAGTTTGTTTCTTTTCAACTCCTTAAACTAGTGAGTTTAAGGAGAAATATTTTTGGATGTTGTAGGGGACACTCTTAATATCCCCTCCAAATGACCTCTGATCCTTTTTACTAGCTCTATATACCCATCCCCCTCTCGGCACGCTTTGCTACTAAAAGTTAACAGCTGTAATCTTCAGAGGATTGCCTGTGGGCACTGGAGCCCTTTCACCCTTATAGACAGCTGAAAGTGCTCACGAGTTTTATATCCATCTGTCCCTGGCCTCCCCAACACAGTCCATAACCACTGACTGGTGTGAATGCAAAAGTCCAGTTCCTTTGCCTCCTGTGGGACATGCTCTGAGTTGTAATTGTGCCCACAGGTCTCCATGAGACCACCTGAGCCTGGGATTTCACCTGAAATCAACCTCTTGCTTGATTTATTCTCTTTCCCCATCCTGCTTCCTCTACTCCCTCACCATTTCTCCTGGGAGCACCTTCTTTTCGTTTGTTTGGGGGACTTTGGGAGTTTCTTTTTGGGATAGAGTCTCACTTTGTCACCCAGGTTGAAGTGCAGTGGCATGATCTTGGCTCACTGCAACCTCCAGCTCCTGGGTGCAAGCAATTCTCCTGCCTCAGCCTCCCAAGTAGCTGGGATTACAGGCGCATG
Source organism: Macaca thibetana thibetana (assembly GCF_024542745.1). Lineage (NCBI taxonomy): Eukaryota > Metazoa > Chordata > Mammalia > Primates > Cercopithecidae > Macaca > Macaca thibetana. The sequence goes on along the minus strand of NC_065597.1, from coordinate 17,623,749 downwards.
CCGCCATGCCCAGCTAATGTTTTGTAGTTTTATTAATAGTAGAGACGGGGTTTCACCATGTTGGCCAGGCTGGTCTGAAACTCCTGACCTCAAGTGATCCATCCACCTTGGTCTCCCAAAGTGTGAGATTACAGGCATGAGCCACCGTGCCTGGCAAAGGGAGCACCTTCTTGATACAATCCCTCGTACGCAAACCATGGCTCATGATCTGCTTCTGGGAGAATCTGAGCTCAGGCAGACACCATGACCACAACCCAACCTGGGACACAGGGGCTTTGTGAAACCAAAACCCTTGTCTGGAAGTCAGCGGGACCCCAGCTCCACATTCTGTTTTGACCTGAAGGATCCCAGCAAGGTCCAGCCACCCAGCCATGCCTCTGAGCACTCGGATCTGTCCAGCACTTCCCAGGCAAAGCAACACAGAGGCACCTTTGTCCTTCTCTACCTAAAGGCACCCCTGATGCCAGACTGCATGCACTTCACAAGGGCTGTCATGCCCCCTTGTACTATGAATCTCATCTCTGCTCTATACTCGCGGCTTGCGATTCTCAAACCTTGCCTCTGCATCCCAGTTTTTCGCGTCTCTCCGTGGACAGGCACCCATGGTACTGTCCAGCCTCATTAGCCCAGTCATCATTGTCAGTCCCCCCAAGAAAGTTTGGGCAAAGGTCACTAATGCTCCCTGCCTTTGGCTGTGTCAGGCTACACCATTCAGAAGAACCTGAACTCCACGGAAAAATCAGAAGCTCAAACTTCCTGGTAACTCAAGGCTATCAAGTGAAGGTGAGTGTGCCCTCCATAGGATGCTTTGGGTCAAACCTGCATGACTGGTGCTAGGAGAGGGGCACGAATGTCTCAGAAAGGCTTGATTTTTGCCTTAGTTTATTTATGAATTTATTTATTTAGAGACAAGTCTCTTTCTGTCACCCAGGCTAGAGTGCAGTGAGCGAGATTGCCCCACTGCAACCTCTGCTTCCCAGGTCCAAGCGATTCTCCTGCCTCAGCCTCCCAGGTAGCCGGGATTACAGTCAAGCACCACCACTCCCGACTAATTTTTGCATTTTTAGTAGAGATAGGGTTTCACCGTGTTGGCCAGGTTGGTTTTGAACTCCTGGCCTGAAGTGATCCGCCCACCTCAGCCTCCCAAAGTGCTGAGATTACAGGCATGAGCCACCATGCCCGGGCTTGCCTTATTTTTAGAACTGAGTTCAATTTTAGTTTCAGAACTAAGTTCAACTTTCTGTGTGCCCACCACACAACAGACTCCATCTATGCCTCCTGTTCTGATGACTGCCTTCCCTCACTGCCCATTTAGCAGGGATGGGCTAAAAGTCATTTCCCCTTAGATGCCTGGACACCACTTCTGTGTCCCTACAACACACAACGGGGGATCTTCTTAGGTCTAAGGACTCAGACTCACAGGACAGGTCTAGGCCACACTTGTCATTCAGTTACTTAGAAGGATGTCCTGCAGAAAACACAGTGTCAGCAGTGCCAAACCTTTCGCTCCAGGGTGAGTCCTCGCAGTCATCCAGGAGATACTTGCTTTGTCAGAGCCACAGGTGCTGGAGAAAGCAGCTCCCATTAGGTGCGTGTGGGTCATCCAGGCTTAGAAGCCCATGACTTGCAGGAGTCAGCATCTCTGATAACAACTCTGCAGGCAGGCCTTCCAGTGTTTCTGCAAGGGACATGTCAGTTGCTGTTTTAAGAGCTGCCACATCTGGGCATGGTGGCTCACGCCTGTAATCCCAACACTTTGGTAGGCTAAGGCAGGTGGATGGCCTGAGGTCAGGAGTTCAAGACCAGCCTGGCCAACGTAGTGAAACCCCATCTCTACTAAAAATACAAAAAATTAGCGGCCGTGGTGGCAGATGCCTGTAATCCCAGCTCCTAAGGAGGCTGAGGCAGGAGAATTGCTTGAACCCGGGAAGCGGAGGTTTGCAGTGAGCCTAGATTGCGCCGTTGCACTCCAGTCCGGGCAACACGAACAAAACTCCGTCTCCAAAAAAAAAAAAAAAAGAAGAGAAGAGCTGCTACATGGCCGGGCATGGTGGCTTATGCCTGTAATCCCCACACTTTGGAAGGGAAGGCAGAAGGATCACTTGAGCCCAGGGGTTCAAGACCAGCCTGGGCTACACAGTGAAACCTCCCCCTCTTCAAAAAATTTAAAAATCAGCCAGTCATGGTTGTGCACACCTGTAATTCCAGCTACTCAGGAGAGTGAGGCAGGAGGAGGATGGCTAGAGCCCAGGAGATTAAGGCTGCAGTGAGCTATGTTTACGCCACTGCACCCTAGACTGGGCAACAGAATGAGACCCTGTCTCAAAAAGCAAAAAAGAAAAAATTGCTACAAAGCATTCCTATCAGCTGTTTACTGTGTAGTCCACTTACCCCCTTGGTCCTGCCCAGAAGCTATCTAACAATCAGCAGTCATTTTTATTTTTATCATCAGCAACATTACTAAGGGCCATAGGTGACAGTCTACCTTTGTCATCCATGGCTGGTTTTCTTTCTTCCAGTCTTTTTTTTTTTTTTTTTTTTTTTTTTGAGACAGAGTTTCGCTCTTTTTGCCCAGGCTGGAGTGAATGGCGCGATCTCGGCTCACCGCAACCTCCGCCTCCCGGGTTCAAGCGATTCTCCTGCCTCAGCCCCCCGAGTAGCTGGGATTACAGGCATGTGCCACCACCCCAGCTAATTTTGTATTTTTAGTAGAGACAGGGTTTCTCCATGTTGGTCAGGCTGGTCTTGAACTCCCGACCTCAGGTGATCCACCTGCCTCGCCCTCCCAAAGTGCTGGAATTACAAGCGTGAGCCACCGCGCCCGGCTCTTCCAGTCTTATGAGTGTCAGAGACAGCCCTCAATTAACAGCAGACAGGCCTTTTTTGCCTTTCAAATGTCTTTCCCCCTCTGCATTGGTCACATAAGTACTCCCAAAACACTGTGTCCACCACTCTCATGCTCTTCATCCAGCCTGACTGTAAGATGCGCTATTCCGCCTTTCACCCCTGGTATCCCATATGGCGCTAGATGTCAGAGAATGTCGGTGCTCAGGAAATGTGTGAGCAAGTGAGTGAATGAATGAATGAATGAATGAAAGGTGGATGAGCCATCTAAGTGCCTTATCCCTTTTCTCACATTGCCTACATGGTACCTGGCTGAGTTTGGGGCTGGCAGCCTTCTGCACACCAATGGTGTCAATGGCAGGTGTGCATAGGACAAGAACATACGCTCTCACTGATTGTGCTATGGTTTCTTTAAGAACACCACGTGACCACGCAGGGCTGGGGGGATGACTCACACTCGTCACACCAAAGCGGAAGGATCAGGCTGACCCCCCATAGGGCCAGATAGTACAGAGGGAATGCCCCCATGCCATTTTTCCATCTGCTTCTCTGGGAAAAGGTGAGCCAGGCAGTGGCTCTACGACCCCTCTCCACTCTCACTGAGTGGAGTTCAGTCCTCAACTGAGAAAACTCTATATTTTAACATAGTCATACTAGCAACAACTACAACTTAGCAGGTCTTACCGGTGCTTTATAACCATTATCTCAAGTAATCCCCCCTGTCATCACCCCATTTTATAGAGAAGAAATCTCTTTGTGTTTCTCTTGGTCACTGCACTATGTTAAGTTGAACCCATAATGTTAACCAATAGAGTAGCCACACAGACAGAAGTCACTACAGGAAATAAATCCCTAAGGTAAAAGACAATTCCCTGGCAACTGTGTGTAGCAATAATCCCTGCCCTTTACTCCTCTACCCAAGATCTTGCTTGTTTCTTTCTGTCTCTAAGTTGCCTCTCTGTCTAGCTTGCAGGATTTGAGTTGAGGAAAACACAGACTTCCATCAGTTTGAAAACTAAGAGAGAAAAGACAGACAGAGTCAAATCTACAGCATATATCTCACCTCAGAAACTGGAAAATATATATCATCGATATGACGTAAAGTCTGAAATATACAGGTACATTCATGTTCTGGTACAGATTCTAACTCAGATGTGCATGATAGGAAAACCCAAATCAAACTCCTCCAAGGACCACCTAAACTCAACTCTGTTGAATGAAATTGGGTAGTAATCAAAAAATTCACTGAGTTTTCTGGCAGTGGCTAGAGGGACAGGGGAAAGGGGAGACTAGTTATGGTTGTTCAGTTTCTTGTTTTTCTTTTAGCTTTGGAATCGTCCTCTGGGAAATTGTCACTGGAAGGATCCCGTTTGAAGGTGAAGAAGGTGAAGGCTGGCTCAGCCAGTGCTGGGGTTGGGTCCCCTGCCAATAGACCAGAAACTCCCCATCAGTGCTGCCCCTGGCAATTTGTTGTTTAATGTTGGAACTGCCTGGGCTGGTCAGTGGAATCGTTGGAAGCTCTTGTTGTTTCCATACTCAAGAGTCCTTAGTTCTGATGCCAGCCATCAGCATCCATAGAGATGTACGAGTACCGGAGTAGTTTTTTAAGGCTCTCATGCTATCATTTCCAGGCTGTAATTCTGAGAAGATCTACGAGCTGGTGGCTGTGAAGCGGCAGCAGGAGCCGCTGGGTGAAGACTGCCCTTCAGAGCTGCGGGAGATCATTGATGAGTGCCGGGCCCATGATCCCTCTGTGCGGCCCTCTGTGGATGGTAGGGTTCTTTCTGGTGTAAAGAGCGTGAGGCCCATGCTTATTTCACATTTGTGAAAGATTTCCTTTTCACCAGCTCCAAGGCAGTAGTTTACCATGAGGGGTGATTTTATCCAGGGAACATTTAGCAATGTCTGAAAGCATTTTTGTTTGTTATAAGGCCAGAGTGTTAGGATGGGGTGTGCTACTGTCATCTAATGAATAAAGGCCAAGGATGATGGGTGAGCGCAGTTGATCGCAGGGATTATGCCTGTAATCCCAGCTACTCAGGAGGGATTTGAGCGCAGGGATTATGCCTGTAATCCCAGCACTTTGGGAGGTTGAGGTGGGCGGATCATCTGAGGTCAGGAGTTTGAGACCAGCCTGGCCAACATGGTGAAACCTCATCTCTACTAAAATTAGCCGGCCATGGTGGTACATGCCTGTAATCCCAGCTACTCAGGAGGCTGAGGCACAAGAATCTCTTGAACCTGGGAGGTGGAGGTTGCAGTGAGCCGAGATCGTGCCACTGTACCACTGCACTCCAATCTGGGCTACAGAGCAAGACTCCGTCTCAAAAAAAAATGTTGGCTGGGCATGGTGGCTCACGCCTGTAATCCCAACACTTTAGGAGGCCAAGGTGGGTGGATCACCTGAGGTCAGGAGTTTGAGACCACCCTGGCCAGCATGATGAAACCTTGTCTCTACTAAAAATACAAAAATTAGCCAGGTGTGTTGGCGCATGCCTGTAGTCCTAGCTACTCAGGAGACTGAGGCGGGAGAATCACTTGAACCCGGGAGGCAGAGGTTTCAGTGAGCTGAGATCGCGCCATGGCACTCCAGCCTGGGCAACAGGGCGAGACTCCGTCTCAAAAAAAGAATGCTATTCAATATCCTACAATGCATAGGACAGCCCACCACAGCAAAGAACTATCTGGCCCAAATGTCAGTAGTGTAAGGGCTTCCAAAGGGCACTGTTTTATCCAAAGTGGTTTGGAAGGGCAGATTACTTTCCTCCTGCCTATTTCCTTCCTTTCTTTTTGTCTGTATCTGTCTATTTATCTTTTTTTCTTTTTCTTTTTTTTTTTAGACAGGAGGTCTCATTACGTTGCCCAGGCCAGAGTATGGTGGCTATTCACAGGCAGGATCATGGCACTCTACAGCCTCGAACTCCTGGGCTCAAGTGATCCTCCTACCTCAGTCTCTAGAGTAGCTGGGACAACAGGCACCACCACAGCAGGCATCATCTTGTTGTCTTTTTGTCTTTCTATCTCTCTTCTTTTTCTTCTCTCTTGCTTTATTTTTGCCTATCTTTCTCCTCTTTTCATTCCTCCTTGTCTGCCTTCCTTCCTTTTTTCAGCATCCTTGGGATTATTTCCTTGACGCAGACTTTTATCTCACCACATCATCAGCTGCTTCTCCATAGCTTCCTTACACTGTCTCCCTCCCTGGAAGCATCTCTCTCTCCTATCCTAGACCTAAATCTCGCAGACTTTCCACAAAGCCCAGACAAAAAAGAGAAGGGGCCGGGCGCTGTCTCATGCCTGTAATCTCAGTGCTTTGGGAGACCAAGGCGGGCAGATCACTTGAAGTCAGGAGTTCAACACCAGCCTGGCCAACATAGTGAAACCCCATCTCTACTAAAAATACAAAAATTAACTGGGCATAATAGCACACACCTGTAATCCCAGTTACTCAGGAAACTGAGGTAGGAGAATTGCTTGAACCCCAGAGGCAGAGGTTGCAGTGAGCTGAGATCGCGCCACTGCACTCCAGCCTGGGCAACAGAGGAAGACTTGGAAGAAGGAAGGAAGGAAGGGAGGAAGGGAGGAAGGGAGGAAGGGAGGAAGGGAGGAAGGGAGGGAGGGAGGGAGGGAGGGAGGGAGGGAGGGAGGAAGAGAGGGAGGGAGGAAGGAAGGAACGAGCCATGAGTCCAGACTTTTGAGGCAGCTTCCAAGAATGTTCTCTCTACTTACAGAAGTCTCTAGCATGAGGACTATTCTTCAAGGCCTTCTCACAGATGGTCTGTCAGGAAAACCTCTCACACTACCCAAGAGGGTCTCATCTGTCATCTCTCCTCTCCCTTCATCCACATCCCTACCTTTCAGAATGAAAAATCAAAGTCACATCATAGTTTCTGTCTGAAACTTTCTCTTCATCACCACAGAGCAGAAGTGCAGACTTAATGATGCTTCCTGAAAAATTGGTCTTTAGGGTGGATGAGAAGCCAACAGTGATTTATACAATGCCGTCCTCCACTTCACTCTCTCCTCTGTCTTCTTTCTTCTTCTACCAAGCTCCCTTAAAACCTAGAGTCCTCCTAGTATTAAGGAATCTAACACTAGCGACTAATTCACACTAAGATGTGAGTTTATCCCTTCCTATGAGGTGTTTGTGTTTTAAAAGTTGATCAAGTAAGATAACTTTATATCACAAAGGCATGAGTGCTGATGGTGGTTTAGGCGCCAGCCAGACCAGGGGGAATGCAGTTTCTAAGCAACTGTGCAATGTAGAAATGTCTTTGTGTTTCTAACTTGGCTCTCAGCTCCCTGGTCTGGTCTAATTTTCTGTTCATTCATCCACAGAAATCTTAAAGAAACTCTCCACCTTTACTAAGTAGTGTATCGAAATCTAAACCAAGGATTCCCTGGACAAGAAGCTGGCAGAGGCACAAATTGGACATCTCTCTCTCTCATATCCTTTGTTATTGAGTTATTTATGGGTGCAAGGAGTGGCAGCATTTATCTGTTACAAATAGAAAATAATTCCAGTCATACAGGACACATCCCACTTCAAATGATATTTCCAAAAACATATCTCTGACAGTAACTTTGATAGATGGTTTGTCAAATGTATCTTTCTGGGTGTCCACACCTCTTGGCAATGTAATTTGCAGCTCCTCCCATCCACAAATGAAGTCTCTTTCCCCACCATTTCAATCTGGGCTGGCATTGGGACTTGATTTGATCAATAGAATGTGGAAGAAGTGACTGTGTGCCAGTTCCAAGCCTAGGTTTCAAGAGGCCTTTTAAATGTCTGTTGCAACCTTACCCAGCCATGAACATGTGGAGTGAGCATGCTGGGAATGAGAGACCACATGAAGCAGAAACATGCTTTCCTAGCTGAAGTCATACTAAACCAACCAACATGGCAGCTAACACATGAATGAGGACAATCAAGACCAGAAGAACCACTCAAGCAGAGCCCAGTCCAAATTGCCCATTCACACAATCAGGAGCTAAATAAATTACTGTTGTCTTAACACTAAGTTTTGGGGTGGTTTGTTACACAACAGAAGTAACTGGGCAAACAGTGTTCAATTCTTCCTCTTGCCCAAGGAATCAAGTACAAACTTCCTATTCAGATATCCATAGCCTTATGGATATATCCCATACCATACTTTCCAACCCGACTTTCCAATCAGATCCCAGAGTTCTCCTACCAGAGACTGCAAAGTCTAATACTTTTAGGGCCTAGGAAGGAACCTAAATGAATGCTTTGTGCCTGGAGGGGGCTTTAGTGAACAGATGAGCAAGAACAGCATCTGCTCAACTCCAATCTAAACTTTGTCACATAGAATGGGATTCCAACATTTCCAGAGCTTTCCATTTTGTCAAAAGAGCTAGAAAGTTGGATTTTTCTGTGATGTCCTTATTTTTAAAGGTTAGTATCTCATTAAACATTATTTTAGGCTGGGCACGATGGCTCACGCCTGAAATCCCAGCACTTTGGGAGGCCAAAGCAGGAGGATCACCTGAGGTCAGGAGTTCAAGACCAGCCTTGCCAACATGGTGAAGCCCTGTTTCTACTAAAAATACAAAAATTAGCTGGGTGTGGTGGCCACATGCCTGTAATCCCAGTTACTCAGGAGGCTAAGGCATGAGAATCATTTAAACCTGTGAGGTGGAGGTTGCAGTGAGGCATGATTGCACCACTGCACTCCAGCCTGAGCGACAGAGTGAGATCCCGTCTCAAAAAAAAAAAAAAAAAAAAAAAAAAAAAAAATTATTTTAATGCTGATAGGACAAACAAAATATGTGCATATAGGAGCTGTCAGATTTTAATCCCTGCCAGACTGAAACCTATGTTTGTGGTGCTTTCATTCTAGATTTTTTTTTTTTTTGAGACAGAGTTTCACACTTGTTGCCCAGACTGAAATGCAATGGTGCGATCTTGGCTCACTGCAACCTCTTCTTCCCAGGTTTAAGTGATTCTCCTGCCTCAGCCTCCCAAGTGTCTGGGATTACAGGTGTGCATCACCACACCCGGCTAATTTTTGTATTTTTAGTAGAGACGGGGTTTCACCATGTTGGTCAGGCTGGTCTCGAGCTCCTGACCTCAAGTTATCTGCCTGCCTCAGCCTCCCAAAGTGCTAGGATTACAGACATGAGCCACCATGCCTGGTCTCATTCTAGATTTCTTATACTTTTGTTCATGGTGTGTGCTTTGCCTAGGATACACTAACCCCTGCCTCTAAAGTTACATTTTTTTCAGAACTCATTCTAAATCATTCAACAGCAAATGTGCTAGCCATTGTTTCAGTCACTGAGAAGACAGCAATAAAAATACATTTGGATCTTGTATTCTAGTAATCATCTCTGATGAATAAAATCATGGCTGATTTTTATTATTATTATTATGAGACAGGGTTTCACTGTGTTGACTAGGCTAGTCTTGAACTTCTGGGCTCAAGTGATCCTCCCATCTTGGCCTCCCAAAGTGCTGGGATTACAGGCATGACCCACCACACTTGGCCTTATTTTTTTTTTTATCTTTTACTTATCCTTGATTTTTTTTTAAACCTAGAACATGTCTTTTTTCTGTAAATAAAAAATGCAGAAGAATATAAACAATATGATTCTTTTGTAGAACTTATTGGTAGGTATTACTATTTTCTTTCCTTTCTTTTTTCTCTTTTTTTTTTTGAGGCAGAGTCTGCTGTGTTGCCCAGGCTGGTCTGGAACTCCTGACCTCAAGGGATCCTCCCATTTAGTCCTCCCAAAGTGCTGGGATTACAGGCGTGAGCCACCATGCCCAGCCATGTTTTCATCTTTAAAATCATTTGTTCTATTTACTGTAGAAGTTAGAGTGAAAATTCTCCTTGGTAGATGAATTATTCATACTCTGGCAGATCCACAATTATTATAGGTGAATTTACTGTAAAACTGAGAAAACTGAATTTTCAGGGCCTTTTATTTGCACAGGATGCCTTCCAAGGCCCTGTACCTGATTTTTCCCAACACTTATGTATGAAAATTTCCAGATACACAGAAAAGTTAGTACAATTGTACTCTGAATAACCATATACCTACCACCTAAACTCTACAATAATTTATTATATTTGTTTTATCACATACCTGTTTATCTACTTGTGCCTCTTTCTATCCATTAATCCATCCTAATTTTGTATGCACTTCATTCCTAAACACTTCAGCATTTATGCCATTAGCTGAAGTTTACCTCTGTATGGGCTTTTTTTTTGGCGGGGGGGGGGTGTGGAAAGGTAAGTTTTTGCTGTGAAAAATTTGTGTGAAAGGCACAAATCTTAAAGATAGCATTTAGATGAGTTTTGCCAAATGCATACATATGAGTAATCCAAGCCCTATCAAGATAATGAACATTATGGCTGGGCGGGGTGGCTCATGCCTGTAATCCCAGCACTTAGTGGGGCTGAGGCAGGTGGATCACCTAAGGTCAGGAGTTCAACCAGCCTGGCCAACATAGTGAAACCCCATCTCTACTAAAAATACAAAAATTACGTGGCCATGGTGGCACATGCCTGTAGTCCCAGCTACTCAGCAGGCTGAGGCAGGAGAATCACTTGATCCTGGGAGGCGGAGGTTGCAGTGAGCTGAGATCATGCCATTGCACTCCAGCCTGGGTGACAAGAGTGACACCCTATCTAAAAAAAAAAGTTCCAGAGCTAAAAGATTATTCATATGGCACAAAGTGATCTCCTACTAGTCCAAAGTTCAAAAACATTTTAATGAAGTCCATTTATATATATTTTGTTTGCTTTCCAATGGAATACTATGTTTATTGAGGCAAAATCACATTATTTTTAGTTCTTGGAGTCAACAAGCATACACAAATGTTCTTCAACACAGTTATTAAAAATACAAGATCAAGTTGAATGTCCCAAAGAGATACCACTCAGTTGGGTTTTCTAGAGCCATCAGGAAGAAAATTAGAGAAGGGATTTATGTGGTTGGTTTCCATAGCTTGATAGACCAAACACAAAAAAACCTGCCACAACAACAAACAGCAGAATTTTTATCCATACAGGAATAGAGTGTCCCTTTTTTCGTATTTTCTCACTTGACATCTGTCGAGGGAACATACTTACAAACATATTTAGATGAAAATGACTCCTCCATCCTCAAATCACTGAGTTCTAAAGGCCGGCCTGGAGCTCCTTTGATTGGTCTGCGGCAACTAGCACTAATTCTTGTTGGTGTAGCTGCTTCACAGGGGAACGTTTCCTTAGGAATATCCCTTTCTACCCTTCTTTCCTGTGTTTTTTCTCCCACTTCAGCTCTTGTCAATGGTGTATTTGGTGTTCTTCTGGGTATGTCTGAGAATTCAGTGACTGACAGAATAGGAGATGCATGCTTGAAATTTCCATTCACCCTATTGACAATTAAGGATTCATTGTTTGAAGCCATTATAGTTTCAGCTATGGGAGTACTCGCTGAAATTACTGCACCATCTATACGAAAATATTCTGAAGTGTGCACTCTTTTCCTTGGAGTTCTTCTTGACTCTCTTGTAGATTCCCTAGTTTATAATGCCTGCAGAGGTCTGCCTTTTGGAGATCCACTTGTTCATTCAGTCCCAGTTATTCCAGCTTGAGAATAGCTCTTGTTGTGCTCAACTCTTCTTTGTTTGAGGGTTACTGGAGTCTTTGCTCTGCCCTTCAGCGGTTCTCTCTTCTCAAGCTTGAGCTCTATTTTAGGGTCTTCTTCATTGTCACTATATCTGTCAGAATCATTACTTCCATTCTGCCTTGTATTTTCTGCTGAAGAAGAAATTGTTGGCAGAGGAGAAGATCTTGATTCTGTTCTTTGCTCCCTCGCTTTCAAAAGGTTTTTCTCACATAGCTTCCTGGTTGTTCCCACAATAGGACCAGGATTCACTCCGTATTTCACAAGCTGATTCAAAAGATCTTCATTAATGAGTTCTGTTACATCTAGATTGTCTTTATCATTTGTCTGGGTTTATCAGTTTTCTTTGTGGCTTTCCTGTCGGCGGCGGGCCCGGAGTCGAGACGCCTGTGGGCTCGCGCTCTCGTAGCTGGAGAATTCCTGGGGCCCGTTGCTGTTGGCGCTGGCGGCGAGCGGCGGCCCTGCCAAGTGACTTGAGACTGTTTAGTAGCTCAGATCCATTACAGCTGTTTGAGATTGAAGAGACTGTGTAGGCAAAGTCTTTTAAGTGAGCTCTTCAACCCCATGAGAGGATACACATGAACTGGACTGTCCTACCCTTTTTACAGGCTCCGAAATTCAAAATATTGAAATATTTAGAAATTATTCGATTAACTACTATCCTTTGGATACAGATAACTCCTTCACTAAAGCGTTAGGGACAAGCAGCAGGAGTCACAGTTTTAATATTTTCATCTCCATTCCAAAATGGATCGATAAATCATACAACTTTCTCCCGCCCGAAAGTTCAAATAAAACGCGCTGGGAAAAAAAAAAAAAAAAAAAATTTATTTTTCCGGGGCGGGCACAAGGTGACGGACGTAGATTGCTGCCAATTGTAGGAGGCTTCCTCGAGAGCGGTCCCGCCTCGTCAGTTTATGAACAACTAGCCAATGAGAGCGCCGCTACTTCAGCTAGCGGGGACCCATTGAAGAAGAAGACTGAGTATTGGCCACAGCCTAGGGCTTCTGTCCAATAGGAGCTTACCTGCTGGCGGCTCTGGCGGGAGCTTGAGCGGCTCCGGAAGTGGCCGTTGGCGTAGGTGCATTCGGAGTTCTGCTGAGGTAACTAGAGAGTCTTCGGCGGGCTCGCGAGCCAGGCCGCGGCCTACTGGTTTCAGGTGAGGAGGGGTCTTGCTTCTCCCCAGGCCTTGGGCCTCTAACTCCGGGATGAACTTCCCCACGCCTGATTCCTGGATTGGGGTCCAGGAGACACCCCACGAGGTGGGCTGCACGCGGGCTTGGAACCTGGCAGCCTGACAGGATTCGGGCCCTCGGGGCGGCGCCAATGGTCTGGGCTGAGGAGCCCGAACCCTAGCACTTATCTGGGTTGCTGGGCGTTGGGGGCTGGGCAGGCGGGAGCTCGGGGCGATGACGGAAGGAGCCGAGTTCGCTGCTGCGGGGCCTGCCCTGGCCAGGGTGGGAGGTCGCCCGGCCCTTCCCCCGAGAGCCTAGCCTCGGGCTCCTCAGCGGCGATGCCTGCGCCCGCTCTGAGCTCCGTTACTGAACTCTTTAAAGTTGACGGACGAACTTCATTTTTAATTTCATCATGGAAAGTGTGGCGTAAAGACTTGTATTATCCCTGTTTTACAGGCGAACAAGTTGAGCCGAGGTTTCCCCATGTAGTAAAAGAACAGGGATTTAATATTTCTTTCTGTCTCCCTCTCCCTCTCCCTCCCCCTCCCCGTCTCCCTCCCCCTCCCCCTCCCCTTCCCCATCCCTTCCCTTCCCCTTCTCCTTCTCCCCCTCTCCCCCTCTACCCCCTCTCTCCCTCCCTCCCTCCCTCTCTTCCTCCCTTCCTCCCTTCCTCCCTCCCTCCCTCTCTTCCTCCCTTCCTCCCTCCCTTCCTTTTTCATGGTAAAGAGACGAAAGCGCAGTGGCTCTAGTCTGTAATCCCAGCACTTTGGCCGAGGCAGGCGGATCACCTGAGTCAGGAGTTCGAGACCAGCCTGACCAACATGGAGAAACCCCGTCTCTACTAATAATACAAAATTAGCCAGGCGTGGTGGCTCACGCCTGTAATCCCAGCTACTCGGGAAGCTGAGGTAGGTGAATCGCTTGAACCCGGAGGCAGAGTTTGCGGTGAGCCGAGATCACGGCATTGCACTCCAGCCTGGGCAACAAGAGTGAAACTCCGTCTAAAAAAAAAAACAAACCTAAGAAGCGAAATGAAGTCTCCCTGTTGCACCCAGGCTGGAAGAGCTCACTGCAGTCTTGAACTCCCGGGCCCCAGGGATCCTCCCGCCTCTGCTTCCCACAATAGCTGGGACCACAGCTGCTCACCACCACGCCCGGCTCATTGTTTTCTTTTTTTCTTTTTTTTCTTTTTCTTTTCTTTTTTTTTTTTTTTTTTGAGACGGAGTCTCATTCTGTCGCCCATGCTGGAGTGCAATGGCCCGGTCTCAGCTCACTGTAACCTCTGCCTCCCGGGTTCAAGCCATTCCCCTGCCTCAACCTCCCAAGTAGCTGGGGTTACAGGAATGCGCCACCACATCTGGGTGATTTTTGCATTTTTAGTGGAGACGAGGTTTCACCATATTGGCCAGGCCGGTCTGGGACTCCGACCTCAAGTGGTCCGCCCTCGGCCTCCCAAAGTGCTGGGATTACAGGTGTGAGCCACGGCACCTGACCTGTTCTATTTTTCTTTTTCGGTAGAAATGGGAATTTCACTGTGTTGCCCAAGCTGGTCTCGAACACCGGAGCGTAAGCAATCCATCCGCCTGGGCATCCCAATATCCAGGGATCACAGGCGTGACCCTCCGCGCTGGCCAGAGCAAAGATTTGAACGGAGGTTGGCCCGACTTCCCCCGCCCACCTCCTTTCAACCTTTAATTGAGGGGTTTTCATCCTGCCTGTTGTGGGCATTGATTGAAACTTGAATAATAAAGATGACAAGTCTGAGATTAACGTTTTAAACCCCGACACTCACAGCACACATAAAAAGCAGCATTTGTGTGACATGCTCAAGGTTTGGGGTGCACAGCCCATGGTCTCTCGCTCTAGGCACCTCCGACTGGCCTACAGTGGTTAAGAAGCTTCGGCTCCAGAATTGCACCGTTCCATAGAACTTCGTGCGACAGGCCGGGCGCGGTGGCTCAAGCCTGTAATCCCAGCACTTTGGGAGGCCGAGGCGGGTGAATCACAAGGTCAGGAGATCGAGACTATCCTGGCTAACACGGTGAAACCCCGTCTCTACTAAAAATACAAAAAACTAGCCGGGCGTGGTGGCGGGCGCCTGTAGTCTCAGCTACTCGGGAGGCTGAGGCGGGAGAATGGCGTGAACCCGGGAGGCGGAGCTTGCAGTGAGCCGAGATCACGCCACTGCACTCCAGCCTGGGAGACACAGCGAGACTCCGTCTCAAAAAAAAAAAAAAAAAAAAACAAAAAACAAAAAACTTCGTGCGACAAGGAAAACGTTCTGTATTTCTGCTGTCCAGAATGGGAGCCACCCGCCCTATGTGGGTTTCTAGCACTTGAAATGTGTCCTGCATGACAAAGGAACTTCTTTCTTTCTTTCTTTCTTTTGAAACAGAGTTTTACTCTGTCTCCCGGGCTGGAGTGCAGTGGTGTAATCTCGGCTCACTGTAACCTCCACCCTCCAGGTTCAAGGGATTCTCCTGCCTCAGCATCCCGAGTAGCTGGGACCACAGGTGCACACCATCACGCCTGACTAATTGTATTTTTTGTAGAGACGCGATTTTGCCGTGTTGCCCAGGCTGGTCTCCAACTCCTGGTCTCAAGCTACCTGCCTCAACCTCCCGAAGTGCTGGGATTATAGGTATGAGCCACAGCTCCTGGCCGAACTTGATTTTTATTTAATTTAAATAACCATATGGGAGTAGACAGTGCGGCGGCCTTTTAGATTCTGCTCTTTTTAGTCTGTTTCTACCCTTTGTCTTCCTGAAGGCTGAGTTGCTTAATGTCTCTTAAGTACATCTACGCAAGTAACTTGGGTCTTATGTTGTGACACACACAATTCTTGGGAGACTGTCGTTGTACCCTAGAAACATATTAAAAGCTTTTAGTTAGCCAGCTGCAGTGGCTCACTCCTGTAATCCCAGTACTTTGGGAGGCTGAGGCAGGAGGGTTGCTTGAGCTGAGGAGTTCAAGACCAGGCTGGGCAACCTGGGAAACCCCATCTATACAAAAAATGTTTAAAACTTAAAGTACCTCACATCGTTTAGTTTGCAGACTTTCTTTCCCATTTATTTTCACTACTGCGCCACTCTCCATCCTGTGGAGGCCGCGCCAGGCCTGCTCTGGTGATTTTAAGAAACTTGACTGTTGGCCGGGCGCAGTGGCTCACACCTATAATCCCAGCACTTTGGGACGCCGAGGCAGGCAGATCATTAGGTAAGGGGATCGAGACCATCCTGCTTATACGGTGAAACCCTGTCTCTAACACAGAAGAAACTCCTTACCAAGGCCCATGGGCCCTTTAATGATGGTGTCCTGTTCATCAGTCAAACCCATGCTCATCAGGGACCTATGCACTGATTTCCTTCTGAAACTTCCTTGGCTCTTTGCAGAGACAGTTTCTTTTAATCCTTCATGCCTCAGCCCAGTTTTCACTCTTTAAAAGACTACTTCCCTCAGAGTTGTGTCTTAGTTGGTCCTCCTTGTCTCCTCAACCCCGAACATCATAATCTATAATTTCTCATGTATTTGTTTATTGACATCTTACTTGCTAGAATGTTAACTCTGATACATGGTGTCTTACCTGTTTTTGCCTCTAGGGTGTCTGTCTGCATAACAGGTGCTTAATAAATACTAATTGAACCCACATTTCCTCATAAGTCAGATGAAAAAAGCACGTGCCTTACTTCACAAAGAAATTGAGGGGATAAGTTATACTGATATACTTTAAAAACTAGGTGGTAGAGAGGCACAGTGGCTCAGTCCTGTTGTCCTGGTGCATGAGGAGGTGAGGCCAGGCGTTCAAGACCAGTTTGGGCAACATAGAAAGCCTTCATCTATATAACAAAAAAAAAAATTTTTTTTTTAAATTTAAAAGCTAGGTGGTAGTTTTCAAAATGATGTAATGGAATTAAAGATAGGAAACATGAAAAGAACATAGGTGCTTAATATTTGTTGAATAGGCGAACATGATGGAATTAGAGATGGAAAACAAAAATAATGAAAGGGATAGGAAAAAGTTTGCTTAGCCTTTTTGGAAAAATCAGGTAAATTTCCATTTTGAGTTAGTAACTCAGTTAATTTTGCAAGTGTAAAAAATGTCCTTTCTCTGTTTATTCTTTATAGATCTTTCTATTTTGGAAGATACTACTGTGATCACAGGACTTCACATTTTCTAAGGGCAAACTGGAAAACTGGTTATAAATGCTTGTTATAGAGAAGAAAGTCCATTACCAAACACTTCTGACTTAAAATTTAAATAGTTAAAATCTTCTCTTGAAGCTTCTCAGTCTTGCTAAGAATGATATTAAGCATAAAATCAGAAAGATTAAATATGATTCTGTCACCTACATAGCATGTTTTATCTATTTTATTAATACTTTTTGCAAATAATTGTTTCCCTAGTGATGGCTCATGAAGCAATGGAATATGATCTTCAGGTACAGTTAAATCATGCTGAAGAACAGCCAGCTTCTGCTGATGTGGCCAGCAGCCAAGGGGGACCAGCCCTCCTCCAGCCTGTTCCTGCTGATTTGGTCAGCAGCCAGGGGGGACCACTGATCTTCCAGCCAGCTCCTGCTGAAGTGATTGGCAGCCAAGTGACACCACCCCTACTCCAGCCTACTCCACAACTGTCTATTGACCTGACAGAAGTGGAGGTCTTGGGAGAAGACAATGTGGAGAACATCAATCCAAGAACTTCAGAACAACATAGACAGGCATCTGATGCTAATCACACCATCCGAGCATCTTCATTGCATTCAATGACCAACTTCATCAGTGGACTGCAGAGACTTCATGGCATGCTGGAATTCCTGAGACCTTCATCTTCAAACCACAGTGTAGGGCCAATGAGAACAAGAAGGAGGGTATCTGCTTCACGGAGGGCAAGAGCCGGAGGGTCTCAGAGGACAGACAGTGCCAGGTAAATCAATATATGGATAAGTCTGTGATCATTGCTGTACTAGGAATTATGAAACTGAGGCTCTGCCATTCAAGGACTGACAGTGTGACTTTTGGCAAGTCAGATAACTTCTGACCCCCAGTTCCTCATAAGTCAGATGGAAATAAAATTGCTTGCCTTACTTCACAAAGTAATGAGGGGATAAGTTAAATGATTGTGCCTTGAAAACTAGGTGGTAGTTGGCAATCTACATTTGTAGAGATTGGCTATTCTTCAGATTGTGTCTTGTACACCAAAAATTCTTTCTTCACTTGCAGATCTCCTCTACTCACCCAAATTCATTATTCGCTGGCATTCCACCGAGAGGCACAATTAATTAATTTTCTTTCATAGTCTTGGTTTGAACTTGCCTCTTGAAGGGCTTA
Organism: Macaca thibetana thibetana; assembly: GCF_024542745.1. Classification (NCBI taxonomy): domain Eukaryota; kingdom Metazoa; phylum Chordata; class Mammalia; order Primates; family Cercopithecidae; genus Macaca; species Macaca thibetana. Next base: position 17,605,768 of record NC_065597.1, on the reverse strand, counting down.
GCCATCAAGTCTTAGTAGGGTTGTTATGAAGAATAACAATTGCCTGTACCCTGTCTGTTGTTGTTTTTTGTTTGTTTGTTTGTTTGTTTTGAGACGGAGTCTCACTCTGTCGCCCAGGCTGGAGTACAGTGGCGCGATCTTGGTTCACTGCAACCTCCATCTCCCAGAGTCAAGGGATTCTCCTGCCTCAGCCTCCCGAGTAGCTGGCATTACAGGCACATGGCACCACCCCCAACTAATTAAACCTGTCTGTTTTTTTAACTTCTTACTTTACTTAAAGTATTTTATTTCACATTTGGTCTTCTAAGTGTTTTCAATATGTTTAGAAATATAATTCAACCTCTAATTTGTATGTGAAGGAAACTTGTACCCTGAGAGAGGGCTTTGTTCAGGGTCTCATAGCTATAGCATAGAGGAGTTAGCATGGGTATTGGAACCTGGATCTGCCCTGTTTTCTACACAGGCAGATGGAGGAAGCTTCGATCAAATCCCTTTGTTTTCTCTTTCTTCTTCTTTTAATTATTATTATTTTTGAGACAGGGTCTCACTGTGCTGCCCAGGCTGGAGTATAGTGGTGCAATTACAGCTCACTGCAGCCTCGACCTCCCCAGGCTCAGGCGATCTTCCTACCTCAGCCTCTTGATTAGCTGGGACTACAGGCATACGCAACCATGCCGATGTTTTCTAACATTGTGAAAATACTGAGATGGTACTAAAAAGTGGTAGCTAGGTCATCCATTACTCATGTTTTACAAATGAGGAAGCTGATGGGATAATTTGTGATTTGGTTGTGATAAGGCTGGATTGGAATTGTGCCTTCTGAATCTGGATTCAGCATTCTTTTTCATGGATCCTGCTGATTTTAATGTTGGGCTTGCCATGACTGTGGCTCCAGTGTCTGTAGTGCCCATCAAGGATGACAGATGCCTAGTTCTGTGTTGACAAGAGTTGCAAATGCATATTACTGTGGTGTTTTGTTTTGTTTTGTTTTTAAGACAAGAGTCTTGCTCTGTCACTCAGACTGGAGTGCAATGGCTCTACCTCAGCTCACGACGACCTCTGGCTCCTGGGTTCAAGCGATTCTTGTGCCTCAGCCTCCTGAGTAGCTGGGATTATAGGCATGTGCCTGCAGGCCTGGCTATAGTCTGTTTATTTGTTTATTCATTTATTTATTTATTTTGAGGCGGAGTCTCACTCTGTTGCCCAGGCTGGAGTGCAATGGCGCGATCTCCGCTCACTGCAAGCTCCGCCTCCCGGGTTCACGTCATTCTCCTGCCTCAGCCTCCCGAATAGCTGGGACTACAGGCGCCCATCACCGCACCCGGCTAATTTTTTTGTATTTTTAGTAGAGACGGGGTTTCACCATGTTGGCCAGGATGGTCTCCATCTCCTGACCTCGTGATCCGCCCGCCTCGGCCTCCCAAAGTGCAGGGATTACAGGCGTTAGCCACTGCGCCCGGCCTATAGTCTGTTATTTTAAGATGTGATTACTCATGTTATAAAGGCAGGGTAAGATTTCATACATTGGTGTTATAGGTGAAGGCACCTTATGGTGTAATTTGGGGACCGTGCCAAAGTAAATATGAGCCAACTTTCCATGGCTGAGAGTTGTGAGTGGTGTCTTCAGGAACTGACTGACTGTCAGGAGGCCTCTTGCAGTAGTCCTCAGTCTCGTTTATCCATGCACTCATTCTTGTTGGGGGAGGCACAGTGGATTCTGCTTGGTCAGGCACACTGACTTGTATTAACCAACATAAGGGTGGCACTTATAAACCAGATGCTAACTTACAAAGAAAAATAGAATCACTAGAGAGCCACACAGAAGCCAAACTCTAGTGAGAAAATTGTTCGATGTGGCTGGGCATGGTGGCTCACGCCTGTAATTCCAGAACTTTGGGAGGCCAAGGCAGGCAGATCCCTTTAGGCCAAAAGTTCAAGGCCAGCATGGCGAAACCCCATCTCTACTAAAAATACAAAAACTTAGCCGGATGTGGTGGCATACACCTGTGATCCCAGCTACTTGGGCGGTTGAGGCATGAGAATTGCTTGAACCTAGGAGGCGGAGGTTGCAGTGAGCCAAAATCTTGTAATCTAGCCTGGGTGACAAGAATGACTCTGTCTTAAAAAAAATTTTTTTTCTTATAGAATCTGCTCAGGGAAAGAGTTATACAGAATTTAGATGTTGAAAGATGTCAGTCAAGCTATTTGGCAGCCATAATCTGTCTCCACAAAGGGAATAACCTAAAAGGTCAGAAAGTGTGCAGTTCAATGGAAATAACATCAGTTCTGGAGCCAGATAAATGTGATTAAAACTTTTTTCCCTAAAGTATGAGCTTTCCCAGGACTAATTTTCTGAAAATTAGCATTCAGAAGGACTAATCTTCTGAAGTTCTTGAGATGAATTTCTCAGTGTGGTGTTTGACATTTACTCATTTGACAGACCGTCCCTGGGCCAGGTGTTGAAAGCCTGGGCCAAGGTGAACAGCTTTTGACTCACAGTCAGCCAAGAAGCCAAAGCTACAGAAAGCTAAGTAGTGAGCTTATTCTTCCCAACAGGCTTAGCTGAGGTCACAAACTCCCTTCTTATTTGTTTGAGGCGGCTTCATTCTGGCTGCAGGGGTCATCACTCATTCATCAAATATTGATAACACTCCTCTGTGTGAGAGACTAAACTTTGCCCTAGATATATTGGTGAATATATTGTATCACTTAGATATATTGGTGATATATTGTAATCTGTGGTGAACACAGATTACAATATTGTTTTCATGGAGCATATGGAGTTTAGGACTACAGAGAGTAAGGAAGGAGCAAAATATATTTAATTCAAAGACGGTAAGTGCAGGAAAGGAGGAGGATTTCTTGGGTTCTAAATCTGTGCTCCCAAGGAGAAACCCTAGCACTGCTTCCTGTTGGTTTTCATAGTTCTCCTTTCCTGTGTTCTTGCCTGACTTTGGAAATTCTTTACTACATAAAAGCAGTATTAAAGAGTGATTTTTTTTTAAGTGTCTTACCACTTTTTTACTGGGTTCTATGTAGAATTCTTTTGATATACATGTCAACAGCCTAACTCTAGTTTGTATTTGATTAAATCCTCTTATAAAATGCTTTCCTTATGTGTTTAGTCTTATGGTAGCTATAGCTGCTGTTCACTCAGAATCTCAAGAAATGGAGTTGGTAAAGTTGCTTAGCACCATTTAAAAAGAAAACCTGGCTAGGCACAGTGGCTCACACCTGTAATCGCAGCACTTCGGGAGGCCGAGGTGGGCGAATCACCTGAGGTCACGAGTTCGAGACCAGCCTGGCCAACATGGTGAAACCCTGTCTCTACTAAAAATACAAAAATTAGCCGGGTGTGGTGGCGGGTGCCTGTAATCCCAGCTACTCAGGAGACCAAGGCAGGAGGTGGAGGTTGCAGTGAGCCGAGATTGCGCCACGACACTCCAGCCTGGGTCACAGAGCGAGACTCCATCTCAAAAAAAAAAAGAAAAAGAAAACCTGGGTGATGTCAGCGAAAATGGCAGAGTAAGGACCACAGAGAATTATCTCCATAAAAGTAGTGAAACAACTGGCAGAATTTGTCAGGATCAACTTTTTCATAATTTGGGAAACTGACTGAATGCTTACAGCAATCCAGGGAGGGCTGTTTAAAGAAAAACAGTCAAATCTCAATGAGCTCTGTGGCATTCCTTATTCTTGTCCCCTTCTCCAGCTCCTTGGTAGTTGTGAAAATCATCTGCCTGTAATCATAGTAAAAACCAACAGCCTGGCAGGCACCAGAGGGATTGGAGCACCTTCAAAGCCTCATTCCCAGAGAATTATCTTTATGTGACCTGGTTGGTGGTTCTCTGGAAAACCCCATTTGCAAGACTACTCTTGAATCAGAGCAATGCAGAGTGTGAAAAGCCTAAATCATTTTCCCTGGGGCCTGCCTAAGGTAATGGATATTCAGTGGGATAAACAATAAACTAACCAATAAGAGGGAAAGGAAAATCTAGGAATGAGATCAATTCAGTCGCATCTTCTAAGTCTAGTTCTCTTGCTGTTTCTATCTACAGTTACTTCCTTAACTAAAATATTGAGCCCCTCAAAGTCACCCGTAAGACTTGACATCAACTTCTTCTAAATTTCTGTTAATGTTGATATTTTGGTCTCCTCCCATGAATCATGAATGTTCTTAGGGGCATCAAGGATGGTGGATCCCCCAGGCACAGTAGCTCATGCCTGTAATCCCAGCACTTTGGGAGGCTGAAGTGGGCAGATTGCTTGAGCTCAGGAGCTCAAGACCCACCTGGCCAACATGTTGAAACCTTGTCTCTACAAAAAATACAAAAATGGCCGGGCGCGGTGGCTCAAGCCTGTAATCCCAGCACTTTGGGAGGCCGAGGCGGGTGGATCACGAGGTCAGGAGATCGAGACTATCCTGGCTAACATGGTGAAACCCCGTCTCTACTAAAAATACAAAAAACTAGCTGGGCGTGGTGGCGGGCGCCTGTAGTCCCAGCTACTTGGGAGGCTGAGGTGGGAGAATGGCGTGAACCCGGGAGGCGGAGCTTGCAGTGAGCCCAGATCACACCACTGCACTCCAGCCTGGGAGACACAGCGAGACTCCATCTCAAAAAAAAAAAAAAAAAAAAAAAAAATACAAAAATTAGCTGGGCTTGGTGGTGTATGCCTGTAGTCCTAGCTACTTAGGAGGTTGAGGTGAAAGGTTCCAGTGAGTCAATATCGTGCCACTGCACTCCAGCCTGAGTGACAGAGCCAGACCCTGTCTCCAAAAAAAAAAATGGTGGATCCTTTCAAGGTTTTCGATTTACTTTGTCCAGATCCATTAGAGGAATCACTGGCAGCTATCATCTTAAGAAATTAAAATAAAAAATAAAAAAAGCTTTTTCCCACAGTTAAGAGTCACAACAAAATATTTCTGTTTTTTTCTTTCTTTTTTTTTTTTTTTTTTTTTTTTGTGAGACAGGGTCTCACTCTGTTGCCCAGGCTGGAGTACAGTGGTGTAATCATGGCTCACTGCAGCCTCAACCTCCCCAGGCTCAGGTAATCCTCTGCCTCAGCCTACAGAGTAGCTGATACTAAAGGCACAAACCACCACACCCAGCTAATTTTTTCTGTTTTTTTGTAGAGATGTTGTTTCATTAAAGTACTGAGATTACAGGTGTGAGCCACTGTGCCCGGCCTTATTTCTTAAATAAAAAGTCTTGAAAGTTGGGCTGCAGAATATGTTATGTTAACAGACATGAAAATAACATTAATCACCTTCAGAGCTCTTGGTTTACTGGGTGCATTGTCACTGAGCAGTAATATGTTTAAGGAATCCTTTTTTCTGAATAGTAGGTTTCAACAGTGGGCTTAAAATACTCAGTGAATACTCAGTAAGACATCATCTAAACAGATAAGCTGTTATCCAGGCTTTGTAGTTCCTTTTAGAGAGCACAGACATAGGCCAGGTGTGGCGGCTCACGCCTGTAATGCCAGCACTTCGGGAGGCCGAGGTGGGCGGATCACAAGGTCAGGAGATGGAGACCATCCTGGCTAACATGGTGAAACCTCGTCTCTACTAAAAATACAAAAAATTAGCCAGGTGTGGTGGCAGGCGCCTGTAGTCCCAGCTACTCAGGAGGCTGAGGCAGGAGAATGGTGTGAACCCAGGAGGCAGAGCTTGCAGTGATCCAAGATCACACCACTGCACTCCAGCCTGGGCGACAGAGAGAGGATCCGTCTCAAAAAAAAAAAAAAAAAAAAAAAAAGCATCGGCTTCAGCTGAAGTCACCAGCAGCATTATCCCCTAACAAGAGAGTCGGCCGGGCGCGGTGACTCAAGCCTGTAATCCCCTGTAAACTTTGGAAGGCCGAGACGGGCAGATCACGAGGTCAGGAGATCGAGACCATCCTGGCTAACACGGTGAAACCCCGTCTCTACTAAAATACAAAAAAAATTAGCCGGGCGAGGTGGCGGGCGCCTGTACTCCCAGCTACTCGGGAGGCTGAGCCAGGAGAATGGCGTGAACCTGGGAGGTGGGGCTTGCAGTGAGCTGAGATCCGGCCACTGCACTCCAGCCTGGGCGACAGAGCCAGACTCCGTCTCAAAAAAAAAAAAAACAAAAACAAAAAAAAAAAAAAAACAAGAGAGTCAGCCTGTCCTTTGAACCTTGAGGCCAGGCGTTGACTTCTCTCTAGCTGCAGAAGTCCTACATGGTATCTTCTTCCCATAGAAGGCTGTTTCTTCTACACTGAGAATCTGTTTAGTGTACACACTTTTCATCAATTGTCTTAGCTAGATCTTCTGGATAACTTGGTACAGTTTCTATGTCAGCACTTGCTGCTGCTTCTTGCACTTTTATTTTATGAAGACAGTATCTTTCCTTAAACCTCATGAACCAGCCTCTGCTTTCTTCCAGCTTTTCACCTGCAGCTTCCTCACTTCTCTCAGCTTTCATAGAATTAAAGAGAGTTGGGGCCTTGCTCTGGATTAGGGATTGGCTTAAGGGAATATTGTGGCTGGTTTGATCTTCTATCCAGACCTCTAAAACTGTCTCCATATCAGCAATAAGGCTGTCTTATCAGCCTTGCTTGTAGCACTTAATTTTCTTCAGGAACTTTTCCTTTGCATTCACCACTTGGCTATTGGTGCAAAAGGCCTGGCTTCTGGCCTATCCCAGCTTTTGACATGCCTTCCTCACTAAGCTTAATCACTTTAGCTTAGTGATTTAAAGTAAGAGATGTGTGACTCTTCCCTTAATTGAACACTGAGGCCATTGTAGGGTTACTAATTGGCCTTATTTCAGTATTGTTTTGTCTCAGGGAATAGGGAAGCCCAAGGAGAGGGAGGGAGGGGAATGGCTGGTCGTTGGAGCAGTCAACATACACAACATTTACTGATTAAGTTCACCATCTTACATGGGTGTGATTCTTGCACATCAAACATGTGGAAATTAAATAACACACTCCTAAATAATCAAAAGAACAAACACAACCCAACACAGGCAGGCAGAATAAAATAATAAAGATTAGCATATAAATAAATAAAATAGAGAATAGAAAAATGAGAGAAAATGAACTAATGGAAAAGTTGGTTCTTCTAAAAGATCAACAAAATTGACAGACTTTTAGCTAGACCAACCAAGAAATAGAGAAGACTCAAAGTACTAAAATCAAGAATGAAGGAGAGGACATGACTACCAAATAGGAGGGGAAATGACTGCTTGTGGGTACAGGGTCCCTTTTAGGTGTAACAAAAATGTTTTGGCACAAGATAATGGTTATGATTATGATTACATAACCTTGTGGTTATGCTTAAAAAAAAAAAAAAAAAAAAAAAAAAAAACCGCACTGAATTGTACACTTTTAAATGGTAGATTTTGGAGTATATTAATTATATCTCAGTTTCCAAAAAAGAAAGCAACTTGATTGCTATTTCTCCTTTCGATTTATTGACATTTCTTTTTTTAAAAGGGCGAAAAATCTTCTGTCTATTGAGTTGGACACTAAGTAGTGTTTATTTTGTTCTAGTTAGCATTCGGTCATCTTTTTTTTTTTTTTTTTTTTTAAGTAGAGAGCCCTAATTCATCAATAAATTGCACCCAAACTATTAGAAATCAAAATTTTTCTGTGTAAGCAGGCCCCAACAGTTTTTCTGGGTAATAATCAATATTTTATTTAATGTCAATTATTAGAAGTTACAGTAGGTCGCCTGTCAGTAATACTTAGTAATTATTAGTGAGGTGGTATATTTTAAAGTTTAGAATGCCCTTTTGTTTTAAAATTTTTTTTTAATAGAGATGGTGTCTCACTTTGTTGGCTAGTCTGGTCTCAAACTTCTGGCCTCAAGCAATCCTCCTGCTTTGGCCTTCCAGGAGTGCGGGGATTACAGTCGTGAGCCACCACGGTCAGCTGTTTTTTTAATTTTTATTTTTTCTTCTTATTTTTTTTTGAAGATGGAGTCTCACTCTTGTACCCAGGCAGGAGTGCAGTAGCACAATCATAACTCACACACTGTGGCCTCAAACTCTCAGGCTCAGGTGATCCTCCTGCCTCAGCCTCCCAAGTTTTTTGGATGTCATTTTTCTGGGGTTTTTTTTTGTTTTGTTTTAAGACAAGTCTTGCTCTGACAACCAGGCTGGAGTATGGGCGCTGTCGTGGCTCACTGCAGCCTCAATCTCCCAGGCTCAAGCCATCCTCCCACCTTGGCCTCCCAAGTAGCTGGAACTATAGGAGCATACCACTATGCCTGGCTATAGTATAAAAAGTTTCATTAATTTGTCTGGGTGTGGTGGCTTACGCCTGTAATCCCAGCACTTTGGAAGGCCGAGGTGGGTGGATCATTTGAGGTCAGGAGTTCGAGACCAGCGTGGCCAACATGGTAAGACCCCATCTCTACTAAATATAAAGTTTCATTAATTCTGTGACATAAGTGGCCTCAAACTCCTCAGCTCAAGCTGGAGTATGCTTTGTTATTCCAGGAATCAGGGAAACTGAGGTACAGTAGTGGTTATTTTAAACTCAGCCAGCCAAGATAGATTTGGAGTATTAGATTTGGCCCCAGATCTTCTCATCATTCTAAGTTATTTTTTTTAATACCATATTACCATTTATGTTTTTTATCTTAAAACTAACATTATTTAAATTTTAAAAGAAAAATACTGTCCTACAATGAGAGGTGAAGAAATTATAGAAGCCAGACTCTGTACTGTACTCCAAAATACCTTGCTCTAGGTGGCTGCAATAGCAAAATCCCATGAGGCCATATTTGGGCAACAAAGCCCTTTTTCTTCTTGCTCACCTCCCTTTTCAGCTACCTAATACCAGCATACAGATTGCTGAGTTTCTCCTTTAAAGATACTGACAGTATGGCCAAGATAGCCAGTAAAATAGAATTGGCTTTTAACAGAAGGATCAAGCTCCTGTGTGGGCTAATGTAGCAGTGGTTGAGTGGTGAAAGATAATATCCAAGAGGCTAGTCTCCCCTTATCTGCTATTCCTGCTTCAGCTTTCAAAGGCAGCAGTTAATGGCTTGGAGATGGGTTGAAGTGATAGGATTTACTTCAAATCACTATAGATTGTTTTTGTGATGATAGTTCATTGTACTGTAATTCTGTTGTCTTTCTGTGTACACAGGTTGAGAGCACCATTGGATGCTTACTTTCAGGTGAGCAGGACCCAGCCTGACTTGCCAGCTGCCACTTATGATTCAGAGACTAGGAATCCTGTGTCTGAAGACTTGCAGGTGTCTAGTAGTACTGATTCTGACAGTGACAGCTCTGCAGAGTATGGAGGGGTTGTTGACCAGGCAGAGGAATCTGGAGCTGTCATTTTAGAAGGTCAGTATTTTACCAGGTTTGGACTCACAAGGCTAACATCCCTAAAGCTTAAACTTCAGAAGGCTAGAAACTAGATTTGTGCTTTGACACTTTCCCTTTTCTCCCCTAAGTGTTGTGGATTCCTGTTTTGTAGAGCCTTCACTGGCCATAATTATATAGAGAGGATTTGATGTGACTTACAGCTTAATGTAATTTGTGACCCAGTGAGTCAGTCACTTTTTAATGGCATTTTATATTCTCTTTCACTTTTTTAGACATCTGAGAAAGTAAATTCTTTTTCTTTTTTTTTTTTTTTTAATTTTTTGAGGCAAGTTCTGGCTCTGTCCCCCCAATGACAACTGGAGTGCAGCAACAACAATCTCACCTTACTGCAACCTCCACTTCTTGGGCTCAAGCCATCCTCCCACCTCAGCCTCCCCACTAACTAGGACTACAGGCACACACCACCACACCTGGCTAATTTTTTAAATTTTTTTGTAGAGACAGGGTTTTTCCATGTTCCCCCAGCTGGTCGTAAACTCCTGAGCTCAAGAGATCCACCTGCCTCAGCCTCCCAAAGTGCTGGGATTACAGACATGAGCCACTGCACCCGGCCTAGATTCTTTATTTAAAAGTTTTGTAAATTCAGCACCCTGTCTAGGCTAACACTTTGGAGTCCTAGTATAATGTTATGTGTTATGCAAGTGGAACTTTATTTAACAGTCGTAGGCAGAGACCCCTAAAGTAGATGTCCTGCTTATGTTAAAAAAGTTCTGATCCCCAGAGGGTGCTCATTCAGTATATTTTCCTACTGAAAGAATATTCTTGGATTATGAATTGAAATATAATAAATCAATGAAAATCTTTAAGTTCATATTTATATAATTTTCCAAAACCTCATTTATCACTATGATAAGTTAGAACCCCAACTAATTACTCCAAAAACTAGTAAATAAAGGGTCAGGAATATATTAATATTTTGCCTTCCTGTATAAACTGTATTTCGGACAACCAGATAGTTGATGAAGGGGGTTTTTTTGTTGTTTTTTATTCACAGCTCACTGTAGCCTTGACCTCCCAGGCTAAAGTGATCCTCAGCCACCTGAGTAGCTAGGACTACATGTGTGTGCCACCACACCTGGCTAATTTTTTTTGTAGCTATGAGGTCTCCCTATGTTGTCCAGGCTTGAAGGTTTGTTTTGTTTTTGTTTTTGTTTTTGTTTTTGTTTGCGACGGAGTCTCGCTCTGTCTCGCAGGCTGGAGTGCAGTGGTGCGATCTCCGCTCACTGCAAACTCTGTTGCCTCCCGGGTTCACGCCGTTCTCCTGCCTCAGCGTCCTGAGAAACTGGGACTACAGGCGCCCGCCACCATGCCCGGCTAATTTTTTTGTATTTTTAGTAGAGATGGGGTTTCACCGTGTTCGCCAGGATGGTCTTGATCTCCTGACCTCGTGATCCGCCCACCTTGGACTTCCAAAGTGCTGGGATTACAGGTGTAAGCCACCGCGCCCGGCTGAAGGTTTTTTTAATAGAAAAATTTCAGCTAATTGCAGCAGGAACGATAGAAAAGTCATCATTTTGTGACTCCTAATGAAATTATATGTCTAGGCAAAGATCATCAGTGGATCCTAAAACCATTAGGTTGCGGGGTTGATGGGATTCTTTTTAATACAAGGACCAGGATGATACCACCTGAACCCGTTGGTCAATCTTAGCATCTCAAAAAAATAGGATAGCAAGACCATATGTGCCTCTTAATATGCTGCAATCAGAAATACTCATGCCACTTAGGAATACTGTACACACACACACACACACACCAGTCCCCCACCCCCCATGCCAAAAAAAAAAAAAACCCTGAATCTGCTCAAGACTCTTTTCTAACAACCAGTTTGCATAGTTTGTAGAAAAAGGGGTGGAGGAACAAGATAATACCTCAGAGATGTAATCATTTAAATTAAAAATGTAGAACAGTCTACAAATGGAACATCTTTCTAGACCTGAATGTATATGGAAATTTAACATATTGTGAAGAGAATATCTCAAATCCGTGTGGACAATTTTTAATGTTTTATATAACAGCAAACCAACATAGTTTATGATTCCACTTACGTAAAATGTCCAGAAAAGGCAGATCTACAGAGACAATATTAGTGGTTGCCTGGGGCTGCAGGTGCAAATGTGAAGTGACTCTAAATGGGCATAAAGGATCTTTGTGGGCTGATAGAAATATTTTAAATTGGGTTATGGTGATGGTTGCACAATGCTCAATTTATTGTATATAAAAGTTAAACAATTTCATGAAGAAGCAATCAGCCAAATCCAGGTTGTGCAGGACTTTTCATAAGACAAATGACCTGACAAATGAATGACAGAGGGGAAAAAATGGATGTGGGGGAATTGTAATAAAATGAAAAAGACTTAAGAGACATCACAAGCTCATCATGGAGACCTTTTTTGGATTCTGATTGCAATAAATCTGTAGAGAGCAGCTTTAAAACTATCGGGAAATTTTTTGGGAGGCTGGGGCGGGCGGATCACAAGGTCAGGAGATCGAGACCATCGTGGCTAACATGGTGAAACCCCGTCTCTACTAAAAATACAAAAAATTAGCTGGGCCTGGCAGCGTGCATCTGTAGTCCCAGCTACTCAGGAGGCTGAGGCAGGAGAAAACTGTTAGGAAATTTTGAATATGAACCGGATGCCTGGGTATTCAGTGGTATTGGAGGATTATTGTTAATATTGTTAGGTATAATAATTACACAGTGTTCATATCAAAAAAGAAAAAAAATTCTTGTCAGTGTTGCAGAAGTTTTTGCAAGTATAATGACATTTTAAGGTTTGTTAAGGATTCCAACCAAAAGAAAATAATGGAATGGGGGCTTAGGTGGAACAAGATTGGCAAAATATTGATTATTTTTTAAATTGAGTGATGGGTACTTGTGGCTTAACTGTACTTTTCTGTCTACTTTTATGTATGTTTGAGAATATTCAAACTAAATTTTTAAAAGTAAATTCACTGATGGACCTGGGGAAATTGTTATCCCTTTTGCAGGAACACTGTCAATTAGAAATGGGAAACTAGTGAGTCAGGCTCTCTCCTGCTAGCTTCTAATACCTGACATATCTTACTTTGTATTTTACCTATCCTATCATTTCTGGAAATGACTTGGCAGAGCAACTAGCAGGTGTCTCAGCAGAACAAGAAGTTACATGTATCGATGGAGGCAAGACCCTCCTCAAACAGGTAATATGAACATCATTTTATTTTTATTTTATTTTATTTTTTTAGAGACTAGGTCTCACTCTCACCTAGTCTAGAGTGCAGTGATGCAATCATAACTCCCTGTAGCTTCAAACTCCTGGACTCAAGGGATCCTCCCACTTCAGCCTCCTGAATAGCTAGAACTACAGGTAATGCCACCACACTCGGCTAAATTTTTTGTTTTTTGTAGACAGAGTCTCACTATATTATCTAGCTGGTTTCGAACTCCTGGGCGCAAGGGATCGTCCTGCCTCAGCCTCCCAAACCATTGAGATTGTAGGCATGAGCCACCATGCCCAACCTGAATATCCTTTTTTTTTTTTTTTTTTTTTTTTTTTTTTTTGAGACGGACTCTCGCTCTGTTGCCCAGGGTGGAGTGCAGTGTTGCGATCTTGGCTCACCACAATCTCCACCTCCCGGGTTAAAGCAATTCTCCTACCTCAGCTTCCCGAGCAGCTGGGACTACAGGCAAGCGCCACCACGCCCAGCTAATTTTTGTATTTTAAGTGGAAATGGGGTTTCACCATAGTGGCCAGACTGGTCTTGAACTCCTGACCTCATGATCCACCCACCTCGGCCTCCCAAAGTGCTGGGATTACAGGTGTGAACCACCATGCCTGGCCTCTGAATATCCTTTTAAATAAAAGGTTTGGGGTTTTGGCCGGGCACAGTGGCTTACACTTGTAATCCCAGCACTTTGGGAGGCCGAGGCAGGCGGATCACCTGAAGTTGGGAGTTTGAGACCAGCCTGGCCAACATGGTGAAACTTGGTCTCTACCAAAAAGGTCGGGGGGGCTGCAGGTTAACATGGAAGCTTGCAGGCTTTGTAGGCAAGAGGTCCAGGTGTGGATCCTATCCCAGTTACTCATTGTTTGTGTAACTGCTGTCTCTTAGATTTAAAAATGGGTAGGGAGGAGTATTGAGAATAATCTGTCCTGTCTAGCCAACAAGGTTAAGTACCAGTTGAAAAAACAGACATAAATGTGCTTTATAAATTATTAAGCACATTCGCCAGGTGTAGTAGCATGCACCTGTAGTCTTAGCTACTTAGGGAGGCTGAGGCAGGATTGCTTGATCCTGGAAGGTCAAGGCTTCAGTGAGCCATGATGACAACACTGCACTCCAGGGCAGCAGAGTAGGACCCTGTCTCAATAAAAAAATTAAAAAAAACTATCAGGCAGAATATGTTTAGTAAGTGATAATTTTTATTTTTAAAAATAATGGGCTGGGCGCGGTGGCTCATGCCTATAATCCCACACTGTGGGAGGCCGAGGCGGGCAAATCACCTGAGGTCAGGAGTTCAAGACCAGCCTGGCCAACATGGTGAAACCCCATCTCTACTAAAAATATAAAACTTAGCTGGGTGTGATGGCACGCACCTATAATCGCAGCTACTCAAGGAGGCTGAGATAGGAGAATCGCTTGAACCTGGGAAGCAGAGGTTGCAGTGAGCCCAGATCGCGCCACTGAGCTCCACCTTGGGAGACCGAGCAATACTTTGGCTCAAAAAATAATAATAATAATAATAATCTTGGCTGGGCGCAGTGGCTCACACCTGTAATCCCAGCACTGTGGGAAGCCAAAGTGGGTACATCACCTGAGGACAGGAGTTTGAGACCAGCCTGGCCAACATGGTGAAACCCCATCTCTACTAAATACAAAAAGTAGCCGGATATGGTGGCGTGTGCCTGTAGTCCCAGCTAGTCGGGAAGGTGAGACAGGAGAATCGCTTGAATCCGGGAGGCAGAGGTTGCGTTGAGCGGAGTTCATGCCACTGCACTCCAGCCTGGGTAACAGAGCGAGACTCCATCTCAAAAAAAAAATAAAATACCACCTATACATCATTGTCCTCAGTATGATTTATTTACATCTGCTGTGAATTTTGCCAATCTCAAAACATCATTTATCTACATTTTGCATATTTCTATATGCTCTTTCTGTTTTTATTTGAGTCTGGCTCATTTTTCCCAGCTTCTTGCATCTTGGAGAGCTTTCTGTTATCAGTACATAAAATTGAATCTTTTTTTTTTTTTTTTTTGAGACGGAGTCTCGCTCTGTTGCCCAGGCTGGACTGCAGCGACGTGATCTCGGCTCACTGCAAGCTCTGCCTCCTGGGTTCGTGCCATTCTCCTGCCTCAGCCTCCTGTAGCTGGGACTACAGGTGCCCGCTACCACGCCCGGCTAATTTTTTGTTTTTTATTTTTTTAAGTAGAGATGGGGTTTCACAGTGTTAGCCAGGATGGTCTTGATTTCCTGACTTCGTGATCTGCCCGCCTCGGCCTCCCAAAGTGCTGGGATTACAGGCATGAGCCACCATGCCTAGCCTAATCTTGTTCTTATTAATAGATACATGGCATTCCGTCATACAAATACATTTTGAATTAATTTTTTCTTTTTTTTTTTTGAAACGGAGTCTCGCTCTGTTGCCAGGCTGGAGTACAGTGGTGCAATCTCGGCTCACTGCAACCTCCGCCTCCCAAGTTCAGGTGATTCCCCTGCCTCAGCCTCCTGAGCAGCTGGCACTACAGGCACACACCGTCACACCCGGCTAATTTTTTTGTATTTTAGTAGAAATGGGGTTTCACCATGTCGGCCTGGATGGTCTCAATCTCCTGACCTCGTGATCTGCCTGCCTCGGCCTCCCAAAGTTCTGGGATTACAGGCATGAGCCACTGCGCCCAATGAATTAATTCTTTTCTTATCATATAAAGCATGGTTTGGTGTATGGTGGCACACGCCTGTGTTGTCTCAACTACTTTGGAGGGTAATAATACTTTTTTTCTTGATAGAAATCATGCTCCACTGAACTTTTTTGAGACAGGGTCTCATTCTGTCCCTTATGCTGGAGTGCAGTGGCACAATCATAACTCACTGCAGCCTCAGTATCCGTGGCTCAGGTGATGCTTCTACCTCAGCCTCCTGACTACTTGGGACTACAGTCATGTGCCACCACACATGGCTACTTTTTTAAATTTTTAACAGAGACAAGGTTTTGCTATGTTGTCCAGTCTGGTTTCAAACTCCTGAGCTGAAGCAATCCTCCTGCTTTGGCCTCCCAATGAGCTGGGACTATAGGCGTGAATTACCACACCTGGCCTGCTTGGAACAATCTTATATAATTATCTTAGAAAATAATTGAGCCGGGCGTGGTGGCTCAAGCCTGTAATCCCAGCACTTTGGGAGGCCGAGACGGGCGGATCACGAGGTCAGGAGATCGAGACCATCCTGGCTAATACGGTGAAACCCCGTCTCTACTAAAAAATACAAAAAAAAAAAAAAACTACCCGGGCGAGGTGGCGCACGCCTGTAGTCCCAACTACTCGGGAGGCTGAGGCAGGAGAATGGTATAAACCTGGGAGGCGGAGCTTGCAGTGAGCTGAGATCCGGCCACTGCACTCCAGCCTGGGCGACAGAGCAAGACTCCGTCTCACAAAAAAGAAAAAAAACGAAAATAATTGTGACTGACCATGTGTGGTCGCTCATGCCTGTAATCCCTGCACTTTGAGGGATGGATCATGATTGAGGTGGGTGGATCATGAGGTAGGAGATGGAGACTATCCTGGCTAACACTGTGAAACCCCGTCTCTACTAAAAATACAAAAAATCAGGTGTAGTGGCGGGCACCTGTAGTCCCAGCTACTCGGGAGGCTGAGGCAGGAGAATGGCGTGAACCCCGGAGGTGGAGCTTGCATTGAGCTGAGTTTGCGCCACTGCACTCCAGCCTGGGCGACAGAGTGAGACTGTGTCTCAAAAAAAAAAAAAGAAAATATTTGTGACTATGATCATGGGCTGCATAATAGTTCAGTCAACAACAGACCACATGTATGATGGTTGTCCCATTAGGTTATAATACCAGGTTGGGTGCAGTGGCTCACACTTGTAATCCCAGCCTTTGGGAGACCAAGGTGGTCGGATCACTTGAGGTCAGGAGTTCAAGACCAGCCTGGCCAATGTGGTGAAACCCTGTCCCTACTAAAAATACAAAAATTAACCAGGCGTGGTGGTTCGTGCCTATAATCCCAGCTATTTGGGAGGCTGAGGCAAGAGAATCACTTGAACCCAGGAGGCAGAGGTTATAGTTAGCCACGATCTTGCACCCCTGCACTCCAGCCTGGGCGACAAAACGAGACTCTGTCTTAAAAAAAAAAAAAAATACCATATTTTTATTGTGCCTTTTCTGTGTTTAGATACACAGATACCACTGTGCTACAGTTGCCTGCAGTATTTGGTACAGTAACATGCTGTACAGGTTTGTTGCCTAAGTATATAATAGTTGACACAGTCTAGGTTTGTTTAAGTACTTCTGGGATCATTCAATGACGAAATCGCCTAAAGATGCATTTCTCAGAATGTATTCCTGTTGTCAAGCAATGCATGACTGTATATCCATGAGATACCTCTAGCAGAGAGATTGCTATGCCAAAGGAAAGATATATGTGTTTTAATTTCCATGGATAATGCCAAATACTGCTCCAGAAATCTGTGCCGCTTTATATGTAAGGAAGCAGTATATAAGCATGTCCATTTCTCGTTTACCCTCAGCAGTTATTGGTGTCATCAGACGTTAATTTATACCAGTCTAATAGATGAAAAATGGTCTCTTTAATTTGCATTTCTTTAATTATAAGCAAACACTTATTGACCATTGTGTTTTCTTGTAAGCATTTGTATCCTTTCTTTGTTTTCTTTTTTTCCTCTGATACACATAAGCTAAATATTTTATAGCTGCTATTCTTTATATGATAGCTGCTTTTCTTCCTTTGAGTGAAGGAAAAAGTATCCAAGAATTTTATAAGATTAAAGAGTAGCATAGTTTTCATAGCTTATATTTTGCCACATTGCATCCTAGAAAGAATGACAAGTAATTCATAGGTGTTACAAGTTTTCTGTAGCCCTTTTAATTGTTTGTATCTCTTTTTTCTACTTTTGTTAACTTGTTAGTTGCACATCTTCTTCAAGATTGATTTTACAGGCCGGGCGCGGTGGCTCAAGCCTGTAATCCCAGCACTTTGGGAGGCCGAGACGGGCGGATCACGAGGTCGGGAGATCGAGACCATCCTGGCTAACACGGTGAAACCCCGTCTCTATTAAGAA
The DNA here is from genome assembly GCF_024542745.1 of Macaca thibetana thibetana. Taxonomy (NCBI): domain Eukaryota; kingdom Metazoa; phylum Chordata; class Mammalia; order Primates; family Cercopithecidae; genus Macaca; species Macaca thibetana. The sequence continues at coordinate 17,588,103 of NC_065597.1, read as the reverse complement.
ATACAAAAAACTAGCCGGGCGAGGTGGCGGGCGCCTGTAGTCCCAGCTACTCAGGAGGCTGAGGCCGGAGAATGGCGTGAACTCGGGAGGCGGAGCTTGCAGTGAGCTGAGATCCAGCCACTGCACCCCAGCCTGGGTGACAGAGCGAAAAAAAAAAAAGAAGATTGATTTTACATTTTCTCTAATTTGAATATATTCTGGTTTCCATCTAGCCATCTCCCCAGAAGTCCGAGCCTCTGCTACCTTCTGCCTCTGTGGATGAGGAAGAAGGGGACACTTGTACAATATGTCTGGAACAGTGGACCAGTGCTGGAGACCACCGGCTCTCAGCATTACGCTGTGGTCATCTCTTTGGGTATAGTTGCATTTCCACGTGGCTCAAAGGACAAGTACGAAAATGTCCCCAGGTAAGGACCATAGGTAAGGACACATTAACATGTTAAGTCAGGCAGATTCCTAGAACCACTCTAATTATGTCCTATTGGGTTCTTTAGTGCAACAAGAAAGCCAGGCACAGTGACATTGTCGTCCTTTATGCCCGAACCCTGAGAGCTTTGGACACTAGTGAACAGGAGCGCATGAAAAGGTAGGTGGTGAGAGTATGCCTGACTGGAATGTTCCGTTTTGGTTCATTGTAGGCACATTTGAAAAACGAGGTATGAGTCACTCGTAGTGAGGTTTTACTTGACCTGTGACTTGGGATCTCTGGGGATCATTGACAGTATGTTTTAACGCTGTTATTTATAATTCATGTCTGATCATCTTCTTAAGGAAGTCTGCATCGTTGGCCTTACATAGAGCATTAAACACAAGGATCTGGCACATTACTTAACTGTTGCCATTTTTGCTTCTCATATCCCTGAGCCCCCCACAGCAGTTCTCCATACAGAAGACTCATAAGTGAAGCTTTGCACATGCTGTGCAATGTAAAAAGTTACCAGGATTTTGGAAACACATAAACAGTTGCTAGTAACACCAGTCAGTATATGCTTCAAAAATATTGAAGAACATACACACCATTGAGAAAGGTGCAGGGACATGGGTTCTCTCACACTTTACTGGTTAGGATGTACACAGGCAAAGTCATTTTGAGACATCCTTGGAAATGTGTCTCTAAAGCCTTTGATCTCGTAATAATTGTTCAGGCATTTGTTCTAAAGAAGCATTGAAGAGTGTGTACAAAGATTTACTTAATGAAACTTCATTTAGCATTGTTAAAAATCTAAGGCAAGGGGATTGCTTAGTTGAGTGAATGGTGGTGTGTGCATGAACAGAATACTATACAATGTTGAAATGTGCGTATGTTGTCCTGTGGAAACATGTTATTAGTGTCATTGCATTTTTGTGAACTAGAAAAAGAAAATACAGCTGGTGCAGTGGCTCACTCTTGTAATCCCAGCACTTTGGGAGGCCAAGGCGAAAGGATTGCTTAAGGCAGGGAGTTCAAGACCAACCTGGCCAACATAGTGAGATCCTGTCTCTATTTAAAAATTTTTTTTAAAGAAAGAAAAAAAATACTATAGGTAGTCACTCTACAGATTATTTTAATTTTCTTCCTTGTTTTTACTCATTTGATCCAGCCAGTACTCACTTGTAGCATTTTTAAATAATGGAAGGTGTGTACAGAGTGAAATTTTGTTGAAAAGGCAAAATCTATAGATGTGGCTGTTAAGGGTGATTGTATTTAAAAACAATTCACTGATTACAATAAGCAGTTAGTATACTCTCCAGCCTCATTAGAAAAAGTAAGGAATTTCAAAATGCCAATACAGACTAATAAAACGAACAGCCTTGTACCCAGTTTTATCAAATCTTAGTATTTTACCATATTGCTTTGAGCCTTTTTGAAAAGAAATAGGCTGGGTGTAGTGGCTCATGCCTGTAATCCCAGCACTTTGGAAGGCCGAGGCAGGAGGATTGCTTGAGACCAGGAGTTTGGGACCAGCATGGGCAACATTGTGAGACCTTGTCTCTAGTAAAAATGAAAAAAATTAGCCGTATGTAGTGGTACACACCTGTAGTCTCAGCTACTTAGGAGAGAGGATTTCTTGAGCCCAGGAGGTTGTGGCTGAGCTGTGGTTATGCCATTGCACTGTAGCCTGGGTGACAGAGCAAGACCCTGTATCATAAAAGTAAAAATAAAGATAAATCTGTTGACTAGGTCAGACCTAAGAAGGAAAAAAAGGAAAGAAAATTTTAAAGAAGTAGTAAATTATAGATTCAGTGGAAGGGCCAGGCACGGTGGCTCATGCTTGTAATCCTAGCACTCTGGGAGGCTGAGGTGGGCAGATTGCCTGAGCTCAGGAGTTTGAGACCAGCCTGAGCAACATGGCAAAACCCTGTCTTTACTAAAAATACAAAAAGTTATCTGGATGTGGTGGTGCATGCCTGTAATCCCAGCAAATCAGGAGGCTGAGGCACGAGAAACGCTTGAACCTGGGAGGCAGAGGTTACTGTGAGCCGAAATTGTGCCACTGCACTCCAGCCTGGGCGACAGAGCAAGACTCGCTCAAAAAGAAAAAGTAAAAGGTACACTAGAATTCCATAGAGAACTACTTTCATGAATTAGGTGTTCATCATTCCCAAGAGTGATTCTGTGTTTGATTAGCTATATTTGTATTTGTAAGTTATACATAGTATGATATAGAAAGTTTTGTTTGGGTTTTTGGTTTGTTTGTTTGTTTTGAGATGGAGTTTTGCTCTTGTTGCCCAGGCTAGAGTGCAATGGTGTGATCTTGGCTCACTGCAACTTCTCGCCTCCCAGGTTCAAGCGATTCTCCTGCCTCAGTCTCCCAAGTAGCTGGGATTATAGGTGCCCACCACCATGCCCAGCTAATTTTTTTTGTATTTTTAGTAGAGATGGGGTGTCACCATGTTGGTCAGGCTGGTCTGGAACTCCTGACCTTGTGATCAACCCACCTCGGACTCCCAAAGTGCTGAGATTATAGGCGTGAGGTACCACACCCGTCCAGAAAGTTTTTATACTTTATGCAAATGTTAGTTTATAATTTTTTTCTTCTGTAGCTTGCTTTTTTGCTTAATATTATGCTTTGGGAGTGTGTCCTAGTTGATCCATGGGGCTCTCTTTTTTTTTCTTTTCATTTCAATTTCTTGATAATATTCTAGTTCCCTAGTCAAAATCAATCTGTTTAGGCCAGGCGTGGTGGCTCACACCTGTAATCCCAGCACTTTGGGGGGCTGAGGTGGGCAGATCATCTGAGGTCAGGAGTTCGAGACCAGCCTGGCCAACATGGAGAAACCCCATTTCTACTAAAAATACAAAAAATTAGCTGGGCATGGTGGCATGCACCTGTAGTCCTAGCTACTCGGGAGACTGAGGCAGGAGGATAGCTTGAATCCAGGAGACCGAGGTTTCAGTGAACCCAGATCACACCATTGCACTCCTGCTTGGGCAACAATAGCGAAACTCTTGTCTCAAAAAAAAAAAATTATCTGATTGTATTTTACATTGGTAGACATTTAGGTTGTCTCCACTTGTTAACATTAGCCATGCTGCAGAGAGACAGGTCTAGCAATGGAATTGCTTTATTATAAGGCACATTTAATTTCTGCTTTACCTAAATATTGTCAAATTATTCTTCTAACTTAAACTTTTCTTGTTTAAAAAAACATGAGAGATTTCTCATTTTTTCATACCTTTGTGAATTTTATTTATTTATTTACTTTGAGACAGAGTCTCGCTCTGTCGCCCAGGCTGGAGTGCAGTGGCGCAATCTCAGCTCATTGCAACCTCCGCCTCCTGGGTTTAAGTGATTCTCCTGCCTCAGCCTTATGAGTCGCCGCGACTATAGGTCATGCCACCACGCCTGGCTAATTTTTTGTATTTTTAATAGAGATGGGGTTTCACCATCTTGGCCAGGCTGGTCTTGAACTCTTGACCTCATGATCCACCCACCTCTGCCTCTCAAAGTGCTGGGATTACAGGCGTGAGCTACCACGCCCGGCCAAAAAGAATTTTTTTTAAGACAGGGTCTTGCTCTGTCACAAAGGCCAGAGTGCAGTGGCGCCATCAAACTCCTAGGCTCAAGCAGTTCCCCAGCCTTAGCATCCCATGTAGCTGGAAGTACAGGCACATGCCACCACACCTGACTCATAATTTACTAAGTAGTATATTTTTCTGTTCAAATTTTCATTGCTACTTCTATCCTTAATTAAGTTTCCAGCTGGGTGCATTGGCTCACGCCTGTAATCCCAGTACTTTGGGAGGCCGAGGCGGGCAGATCACGAGGTCAAAAGTTCGAGACCAGCCTGACCAACATGGTGAAACCCTGTCTCTACTAAGAATACAAAAATTAGCTGGGCGTGGTGGCACACACCTGTAATCCCAGCTACTCGGGAGGCGGAGGCAGGAGAATCGCTTGAAACCGGGAGGAGGCGGAGGTTGCAGTGAGCCGAGATCACGCCACTGCACTCCAGCCTGGGCAACAGAGAGAGATTTCATTTCAAAAAAAAAAAAAAAAATTAAGTTTCCATGTATGAATGGGCTACAGTAGTCCCCTGTTAGCCACAAGGAATACATTCCAGGAGCCCCCAGTGAATGCCTGAAACCAGTGTATGTTTTTTCCTATACATACAAACCTAAAGGTTAATTTATAAATTAGGAACAGTAAGAGATTAACAACAATAAATGATAATAAAATAAAGCAATTATACCAATATACTAATAAATTATGTGAATGTGTTCTTAATCTCTCTCTCAACATATCTCAAGTTTTGTGGGTTGTGGTTGATCACAGATACCGAAAACCGTGGAAAATGAAACTAGATAAGGGGACACTACTGTACTCTTTTGTTCCACGGTCTTTTTGTTAATTCTTTCTCCAATATTCCAAGTTATAATTTATTGTAGCTTTAATATATGTCACCCCAGTTTGTTCTGCAAAAGTGCTTTGTTCTGCAAAAGGTTTTTTTGCTATTTTTGTCATTGTTCTTCATATTAATTTTTAAAAATTAATTTGTTAAGTTCCATGAAAAAACTTTGGGATGTTGATTGAAATTGCATTAAAAAATTATTGTGGAGTAACTTGAGAAGTACCATATTTGTGATAGTGAGTCTTTTCAGTCATGAACTTTATGTAATATCCTTCCATTTATTTACTGTTTTCTTGTGTCTTTCACAAGTATTTTGCTTCATAAAGGTCCTACCTAGCCTTTTACTTTACATAATGACCTTTGGGTCAATGACAGATTATATACACGATGGTGGCCCCCTAAGATTATAATGGAACTGAAAATTCTGTTACGTAAGTGATGTCGTAATCATTGAAATGTCTTAGCGCGCCGGGCGTGGTGGCTCACACCTGTAATCCCAGCACTTTGGGAGGCCGAGGCAGGTGGATCACTTGAGGCCAGGAGTTTGAGAACAGCCTGGGCAACATGGTGAAACCTTGTCTCTACTAAAAATGTAAAAATTAGCTGGGTATGGTGGCAGGCGCTTGTCATCTCAGTTACTCGGGAGGCTGAGGCAAGGGAATCTCTTGAACCCGGGGGCGAATGTAGCAGTGAGCCTGGATCACGCCACTGCACTCCAGCCTGGGCAACGGAGCGAGACTCAGGCAAAAAAAAAAAAAAAAAAAAAAAAAAAAAAAAAATCTTACCTCAATGCATTACGTTTTCTGTGTTTAGATACATAAGTACCATTATATTACAGTTGCCTACAGTATTCAGATTCAGTATGGTAACATACTATACACGTTTGTAGCCTGGGAGCAGCAGTATATAGCTTAGGTGTGTAGTAGGCTATACTGTATAGGTTTCTGTAAGTACATTCTGTAATGTTCACATGACGAAATCGCCTAACAACACATTTCTCAGAACATGCCCGCATCATTAAGCTGCACATGACTCTATTTCTAGATTGCTGTTAAAATTGTTGTGAATAAAATTTTCTAACTTACATTTACTAATCAGTTATCTGATATGGGGACTGCTGTTGATCTAATCTTTTTGGTCTTGAGTCCAGCAGCCTTGCTAAACTGTAATCATTTGTGGGTTCTCTTAAATTTGCCGTAAAAATTAATAAGGACAGCTTTATCTCTTCTAATTTTCATGTCTTTTTCTTGCATATCTTACTGGAATGGAATTCTGTCTTTGCATTTCATATTTTGAGACTTTTTAGGTACATACAAATGTATGACTGTTATTCTTGGTGATTGTGTCCTTTTATGATGCATTGTTCCTCGTTAAGCCTTTTTTTTTTTTTTGTGACGGAGTCTTGCTCTGTCGCCCAGGCTGGAGTGCAGTGGCCGGATCTCAGCTCACTGCAAGCTCCGCCTCCTGGGTTCACGCCATTCTCCTGCCTCAGCCTCCCGAGTAGCTGGGACTACAGGCGCCCGCCACCTCGCCCGGCTAGTTTTTTGTATTTTTTAGTAGAGACGGGGTTTCACCGTGTCAGCCAGGATGGTCTCGATCTCCTGACCTTGTGATCCGCCCATCTCGGCCTCCCAAAGTGCTGGGATTACAGGCTTGAGCCACCGCGCCTGGCCTCGTTATGCCTATTTATGCTTTTTCATTAATTCTAATTGGTCTTTCTTTCGTTAGCATTCGCTTGATGTCTACTTTTGCTCTTTTTTTAACTTCACATTCTTTTTTGGGTTATATTATTTGAGTATCATGAACAACCAACAGCTTACTGTTTTCTTAATCCAGTAACTTGGCCTTTTAACATGTCAGTTTAATCTTTTATAATTTGCCTTAGCTAAACACTAGATTAGCTCTGTTCTCTCGTTTTGCCTGTGGCATTTTTAGTCGTAGTCAAATTTTCTAGTAGTAGTCAGATTCCTGACCATCAGTCCCTGCTTACCCCAAAATCTGTCTCTGGAGAGATTTTTCTCTTTTTATGTTTTATTCACTATCATAACATATTTACAGCAAAGAATATGCATCATAGCATGAACTTTATTCTGCCATCTTGATGGGAAGTCTTCTGTAGCCTTCCTAATCCCCAGTTGTTGCTGGCTTTCCCCCCCTAGTTCCCTACTGAAGGAACAGATGCTAAGGAAGCAGGCCGAGTTAGAATCAGCACAGTGCCGACTCCAACTGCAGGTCCTCACTGATGAGTGCACTAGGCTTCAAAGCCGTGTTCAGGTATGTTTATCCTTTCTAACCCAAATAACTTTTGGAATAGGAATGGAAGAGGAATCTAAATGCTACTTATGTTCATCTCAGAAATAAATAGGATTTGCCAAGTTATTTAGGAAATAAACATGACCAACTGCTTATTTTATTTCTGATTAGGGCATCTGTTCAAAACTTACTACACACTTTATAATGAAATCTACTATAGTCTGAATTTTATTTTTATTTTTTTATTTTTTTGAGATAGAGTCTCACTCTGTCACCTAGGCTGGAGTGCAGTGATGTGATCTTGGCTCACTGCAACCTCTGCCTCCTGGGTTCAAGCGGTTCTCCTGCCTCAGTCTCAGCATTTCAAGGAGCTGGGATTACAGGCGCCCACCACCATGCCCACTTAATTTTTGTACTTTTAGTAGTGACAGGGTTTCACTATGTTGGCCGGGCTAGTCTCGAACTCCTGACCTCAGGTGATCCACCCGCCTTGGCTTCCCAAAGTTCTGGGATTACAGGCGTAAGCACTGCACCTGGCCTTACAGTCTGAATTTTAGAAAAAATTAAATAGCCAACCAAGAATTCCAAACTTGTTTAAGTAAATCTACCAATAAAATGAGGGCTTTACCAGGAGTTTGAAGGTTACAGTGAGCTGTGATCGCACTACTGCACTCCAGCCTGGATGCCATGGATGACGGAGTGAGACCCTGTCTGCTTTTTTTTTTTTTAAATGACTTTAAACAAAACCATCATTAAGGACTTTCAACCCTCATATTATGATTCTGTGCTCTCCTTATTTCACTTGTTGACATACTGTAAAAAATCAGCAGTTCTGGCCAGGTGCGGTGGCTTACGCCTATAATCCCAGCACTTTGGGAGGCCAAGGCGGATGGATCACCTGAGGTCAGGAGTTCAAGACCAGTCTGGCCAACATGGTGAAACCCCATCTCTACTAAAAATATTTAAAAATTAGCTGGGTATGGTAGTGGGCACCTGTAATCCCAGCTACTCAGGAGGCTGAGGCAGAAGGGCCTGAACCCAGGAGATGGAGGTTGCAGTGAGCCAACATGGTTCCACTGCACTCCTGGGTGACAGAGTAAGACTCCATCTCAAAAAAAAAAAACTCGGCAGTTCTCTAGAATTTATGTTAACATTTTCATGTAATGGATAAGAAATCTTCTATATAAGATCAAGGAATTGTGTTTGAGGGGAATATCAAATTAAAAAGCTTTGTATTTATAAAATCTTTTTCATTTTAGGACTTGCAAAAGCTTATGTCACATCAAAATCAGAATTTACAGCAACCCAGGGGCTCCCAAGCATGGGTCCTGAGCTGCTCACCCTCCAGCCAGGACCAGCACAAGCACAAGTACCACTTCCAAAAGACCTTCACAGTATCTCAGGCAGGAAACTGCCGGATCATGGCATACTGTGATGCTCTGAGCTGCCTGGTGATATCACAGCCTTCTCCTCAGGCCTCTTTTCTTCCAGGTAAAGAGTCTAGAACCTCAGCTTTCATGTTCTTTATTAGACTCCATGTGTTTATTTCCTTGCTCTTTTGGAAAATTCAAGACTCAAGGCTCACCAAATCACCTTTCCCTCTCAGTTCCTTGTTAATGCAAGTACCCCAGGGTGCAGCAAAGATGTCTTTACTGTCTATTAACTTCATTCTGTAAATTTATTAACCAAGAGGGTAGAAATACTGATAACCATGACAAAGCAGATGGTGAGGTCCTTGGAAGTGTAGGTTACTGATAGAGTCCAAGAAGTCCTATTCAACTTACAGATTCTTTTTAGACTGGAAATGTTTGACAGAACACTACCCTAAGGGTAGTTCAAGGTGAAACAAAATTTAACACTTATTTTCAGTAGTGTTCAAGTTAACAATTTCCAAATAAGAGAGTTTAAGGAGTACACTGACTATTAATGCTAGATTAATTTTCTCTCAACATATTTTGTGCTTTTTGGCCAGGCGCGGTGGCTCAAGCCTGTAATCCCAGCACTTTGGGAGACCGAGACGGGTGGATCACGAGGTCAGGAGATCGAGACCATCCTGGCTAACACGGTGAAACCCCGTCTCTACTAGAAAATACAAAAAAAACTAGCTGGGTGAGGTGGCGGGCGCCTGTAGTCCCAGCTACTCGGGAGGCTGAGGCAGGAGAATGGCGTGGACCCGGGAGGCGGAGCTTGCAGTGAGCTGAGATCGGGCCACTGCACTCCAGCCTGGGAGACAGAGCAAGACTCCGTCTCAAAAAAAAAAACAAAAACAAAAACAAAACATATTTTGTGCTTTTTAAGCTTTATTTTAGGTTTTCTAAATGTTGAAATCCAAGTCTTTTCAAATGCTCAATTAAATCATTTCTAAATCTTGCAGATGTTTCTTTCTGCTGTCTTTAGCATAAGATTTCTGCCAACTGGAAGACCCCTTTGCTTTAACATGGTTTTATAATGGTCCTTTATCCCATCTAAGTTTTTAATAAAAAGATTTGTCATCAAATAGAACCAACAAATTGGAAAAATAACTATTTTCTAATGTTTCCCAAATTGGGAATGTGTTCTGTTCTTTTTTTTTTTTTTTTTTTTTTTTTTTTTTTTTGAGACGGAGTCTCGCTCTGTCGCCCGGGTTGGAGTGCAGTGGCCGGACCTCAGCTTACTGCAAGCTCCGCCTCCCGGGTTCCCGCCATTCTCCTGCCTCAGCCTCCCGAGTAGCTGGGACCACAGGCGCCCAACACCTCGCCCAGCTAGTTTTTTTTTTTGTATTTTTAGTAGAGACAGGGTTTCACCGTATTAGCCAGGATGGTCTCGATCTCCTGACCTCGTGATCCGCCCGTCTCGGCCTCCCAAAGTGCTGGGATTACAGGCTTGAGCCACCGCGCCCGGCCCTGTTCTTTTTTTCTTAACGTGTCCATTCCAGTCCGCTTGATAGTGTGCTGGTGCTGATTTGTCCTTGTTCCCCTTAATGATAAACTTGGTGTGTATTTCTGTTACCTTGTTGATTTTTTTTTTTTCTTTTTTTTTCCTTTTCTTTTCTTTTTGAGATGGAGTCTCGCTCTGTTGCGCAGGCTGGAGTTCAGTGTTGTGATCTCAGCTCACTGGAACCTCTGCCTCCTGGGTTCAAGAGATTCTCCTGCCTCAGCCTCCTGAGCAGCTGAGACTACAGGTGCATGCCACCATGCCTAGTTAATTTTTGTATTTGAGGGTTTTAACATTTTGGTCAGGCTGGTCTCAAACTCCTGACCTCAGGTGATCCACCCATCTTGGGCTCTCAAAGTACTGGGATTATAGGCATGAGCCACCATGCCCAGCGACCTTGTTGATTTAAAGCCTATACCTGCACCTGCACCCACCCCCACCCCTTGCTTTTTTTTTCCCCCTCTCTGGCTGTCCTAATTCTGCTGGAAGAAAGTGCAATAAGCCACGTACTTGGTTCCCTGGAGAAGCTGAAGCTGTCTTGAATCTAGGATTTGATTAATTTTTAAAGAATTTAACTCAACTGGGCACAGTGGCTCATGCCTATAATCCCAGCACCTTGGGAGGCCAAGGCGAGAGGATCGTTTGGGCCCAGGAGTATGAGACCAGTCTGGGCAACATAGTGAGACTCCATCGCTATAAAAAAAAAAAAATTTTTTTTAACTAGGTTGGTGTGGTGGCACACCTCTCTGGTCCCAGCTACTTGGGAGGCTGAGTTGGGAGGATCCCTTGAGCCTAGGAGATCAAGGCTGCTGTGAGCCGTGATGGTGCCACTGTACCTTAGCATTGGTGATAGAGTGAGACCCTGTTTATATATATAACTTAGTTAAAAATAAATGTTATAGCCTAGTAAGAGAACAGAATAACAAATAGTTTTCAAAGGTTATTGGTTTTTGTTGGTTATTTTTACCCCTTTCGGGAATGTGGGTACTTGAATTGTCATCGGTCTCATTTCGGACAGATGTGACATATCTTGACTGACATATTATTTATTTTCATTCTCTATTGTTCACTGTTCCTTCTGCATCTAGAGTGTGGTTCTAGTGAAATATTCTCTCTCAACAGCTTTATTGAAGTATAATTGACAGTAAACTGTACATATTTAAAGTATACAATTTGATTACTTTTCACATATGTAATACACCCCTGAAACCATCACTACAATCAAGATAACTTTAATTTTTTTTTGACACAAGATCAAGTTATATCTCCCAGGCTGGAATGCAGGGAGGGGTGTGATCTCAGCTCATTACAACCTCCACCTCCTGGGCTCAAGTCATCCTTCCACCTCAGCCTCTCGAGTAACTGGGAGTACAGGCTCGCCCCACTATGCCCAGCTAATTCTCATATTTTTTGTAGCGACAGGATTTCACCATATTTCCCAGGCTGGTCTCGAACTCATAAGCTCGAGCAAGCCATCCACCTCAGCCTCCCAAAGTGCTGGGATTCCAGGCATAAGCTACCACGCTTGGCCATGAACATATGTATTACCCCAAAAGTTTCCCTATGGCCTTTTATAATCTCACCTGCCCCTCCCTCCTCTCCCATCCCCGGCAGTCACTGCTTTTTGTCACTACAGATGAGTTTGCATTTCCTAGAATTTTACATAATTGGAATCATACAGTGTTAACCATTTTTTGGTCTGACTTCTTTCTCACTGCATGATTTTTTATTGTAGTATATGTTAGTAGTTAATTCCTTTTTAATGGATAGTATTCCATCATACCTGTATACAGTAGGTTTGTTTATCCATTTCCCTGGACGTTTGAAATGGGTTATACTTTTTCTTTTTCTTTTTCTTTTTTTTCCTTCTTTTCATTGTCATGAGGCAAGCGTGGGTTGTACTCTCTTTTCTCTTCTCTCTCTCTCCCCTCTCCCCTCTCCCCTCTCCTCTCTCCTCTCTCCTCTCTTCTCTCTTCCTCTTCCTCTTCCTCTTCCTCTTCCTCTTCCCTTCTCTGACAAGTTTTGCTCTGGTTACCCAGGCTGGAGTGTAGGGTGCAATCTCGACTCACTGCAACCTCCGCCTCCCAGGTTCAAGCGACTCTCCTGCCTCAACCTCCCGAGTAGCTGAGATTACAGGAACTTGCCACCACGCCTGGCTAATTTTTTGTATTTTTAGTAGAGACAGGGTTTCACTGTGTTGACCAGGCTTGTCTTGAATTCCTGACCTCAGGTAATCCACCTGCCTTGGCCTCCCAAAGGTTTGGGATTACAGAGGTGAGACACCACGCCCGGCCTGGGTTGTACTTTTTTAAATAAATCATAGGCTGGGCGCAGTGGCTCATGCCTGTAATCCCAGCACTTCGGGAGGCTAAGTCGAGCAGATCACTTGAGGCCAAGAGTTCGAAACCAGCCTGGCCAATACAGTGAAACCCCATGTCTACCAAAAAATACAAAGTTAGCCGGGCGTGGTGGCGCGTGCCTGTAATCCCAGCTGCTCGAGAGGCTGAGGCAGGAGAATTGCTTGAACCCAGGAGGCAGAGGTTGTAGTGAGCCAAGATTATGCACTGCTTTTTAGGCTGGGCGACAGAGTGAGACCCTGTCTCAAAAATAAATGAATAAATTATAACACTGGAGAATTGTCGTTTGACCAGCTGGTTCCCAGGGACTTATATGCGAAGAAAGGTGTACGAAGAAGCTACTTGAAAAAGTAGTTTGCATTGCCCTAGGTTCACTTTCAGTGATCTGTTTCATACTATTTTGCCTTTGGCAGGCTTTGGTGTTAAGATGTTGAGTACTGCCAACATGAGAAGCAGTCAGTACATTCCGATGCATGGCAAACAGATCCGTGGACTGGCTTTTAGCAGTTACTCCAGAGGCTTGCTACTCTCTGCTTCCCTAGACAACACTATTAAACTGACCAGGTGAGTGATTTGGGGAGGAAGGTGGAGACTGGGCTGTTTGGTGTTGAGTAGCATGGAATTAGTATCAGTGTTATGATGACCTTAGCTCTTTTTTTTTGGTCTGAGACTGTGTCTTCTGAGATCTATTTAAAATACATTGCTTTTAGAAGTGGGCACAGCAGGTTACAAAACTGTGTTTCTTATTTCTTTAAAATTATATATATTACAAAAAATATCTTAAGCATATTTTAAGGAGATGAGAATAAAACTCTAAAGTTGGTGGAGGCCAGCCGTGGTGGCTCACACCTGTAATCTTAGCACTTTGGGAGGCGAGGCAGGCGGATCATCTGAGGGTCAGGGGTTTGAGACCAGCCTGGCCAACATGGTGAAACCCGTCTTTACTAAAAATACAAAGATTAGCTGGGCATGGTGTCAGAAACCTGTAATCCTAGCTACCAGGGAGGCTGAGGCAGGAGAATCACTTGAACCTGAGAAGTGGAGGTTGCAATGAGCCAAGATCAAGCTACTGCACTCCAGCCTGGGTGACAGAGCAAGGCTGTGTCTCAAAAAAAAATAGTAAATGAATAAATACATAAATAAATAAATAAAATTTAAAAATAAAGTTTGTGGAATGACAGGATGGAGGGAGCTTTGGTACCTGACATCAGAGTCACCATACTAGGTCGGTACTGTTTACTCCTAGTCCTGGCCTGTTTCTCCTAGTCCTGGTCTGTTACCTGGACAATTCTGTGTAACAGAGATGTTCACCAAGCACTTACTGCCCTTGGGTACCATGATGACTTCTTTTATACCCTTACTTAGTTACAGTGTTTTATCTGTCACATGCTCTGTGAGTACTGTGAACCAGATGTGAGTGTGCTCCATGCCTTTATAAGTATTGTTTTAAAAATAAGGTAGAAAAATGTTACATACCAAAGTGTTGGTTGGATTTTTATTTATTTATTTATTTACGTATTTATTTTTGAGAGAGAGAGAGAGTCTTGCTCTGTCACCCAGGCTGGAGTGCAGCGGCGCAATCTCGGCTCACTACAACCTCCTCCTCCCGGGTTCAAGTGGTTCTCCTGCCTCAGCCTCCCGAGTAGCTGGGATTACAGATGCACGCCACCACACCTGGCTAACTTTTGTATTTTTAGTAGAGATGGGGTTTCGCCACGTTGGCCAGGCTGGTCTCAAATTCCTGACCTCAAGTGATCTGTCTGCCTCAGACTTCCAAACTATGGGATTACAGGCATGAGCCACCATGCCCAGCCCCTTTAATTTATTATTTTACTTCTTTACAACTCAAGAGGAAAACCTGTGACCCCCAAAACAAATGTTATGGAATTTAAAGGAGTTACCTGGGCAGATCCTAGAAAAAATAGGAAATCCAGATAGTTTGGTTATATGAGTGTGTTCTCGGTAAGGGTTAATGATCATTTAAATGATAATCTTTACATCTTTGTCATGTATTTGATTTTCTTAATGCAGTTGTAAAAGTCTTTTGTAACTCCACAGCCTGGAGACAAATACCGTGGTCCAGACTTACAATGCTGGACGTCCTGTCTGGAGCTGTTGCTGGTGTCTTGATGAGACTAACTACATCTATGCTGGACTGGCCAATGGTTCAATTCTGGTATATGACGTGCGGAACACGAGCAGTCATGTGCAGGAGTTAGTAGCTCAGAAAGCCAGGTAGGGAGCCACTCACTCTTTTCCTGGTGGTAGCAACTGTCTCTTGGCTTATTATTGTGTTAATCGTCTCCTCAGAGGGTGTTACACAGTTGGTCAGAAATCCTTACAGTTTTTGAAGATCCACTTGATCTCACTTGAGAATTAATAACATTCTTGTTAACAAGAGTTTGTATTCATGATATTTCATAGGACAGAGAGTTTTGGTACAAGTATAGCCAGGTTCATAGTCAGTAATCATCTAACATGGCAAAACAGAGTCAGATCTATGTTCAGAACCTAGCTCCACTACTTAGAAGTTGTGTGACCTTAGTTGTGTTTCTTGGCCCATGGTGAGCTTAATCTGTAAAATCTGGTCCATATAGACTTGCTTTAATAGCCACATGTCACCGGGCGCGGTGGCTCACGCCTGTAATCCCAGCACTTTGGGAAGACAAGATGGATAGATCACGAGGTCAGGAATTCGAGACCAGCCTGACCAACATGGTGAAACCCTGTCTGTACTAAAAATTCAAAAAAAAATTAGGCATGCATGGTGGCGCATGCCTGTAATCCCAGCTACTCAGGAGACTGAGGCAGAAGAATCTCTTCAATCTAGGAGGTGGAGGTTGCAGTGAGCTGAGATCGCACCATTGCACTCCAACCTGGATGACAGAGATGCCGTCTCAAAAAAAAAAATAGCCACGTGTCTAGCACATAGGAAGAGCTCAGTTAAGGATAGCATAATCAAAAGTGATTTAAAACTTCCCTAATCCAAAGCTAAACCAACTTGTTTGAAGATACTGTATTATTATTATTTATCATTTAATCCAGTTGTGAGATTGAGAAGTTTATAAAGTCAGCCCAAGTTCTGAGGATGGATGGCCACCAGCACCACTCTGTTTTAGAATGTGTTGAGCTGCCCTGTATGTATGAAGTTCTCAGAAGGGGAGTAGGGTCTGTGTCCTGACCAAAATGAAAAGTATCTTAACAGATAATTTATGTTTCCAATTGGATATATTAAGAGCAAGGAGAGCCAAACATAAAGATATCACTAAAGTAATAATTATTTACTGAAACCTAGGCCCAAATAGAGTAGACAGTAAAATACGGCAAGGTTTTTTTGTTTGTTTGTTTTTGGTGGTGGTGGTGGTGGTGGTTTTTTATTTTTTTAAGACGGTGTGTCACTCTCACCCAGGCTAGCGTGCAGTGGCACAGTCTTGGCTCACTGCATCCTCCACCTCCCGAGTAGCTGGGACTACCAACATGCGCCACCACACCTGACTAACTTTTATATTTTTAGTAGAGATGGGGTTTCACCATGTTGGCCAGGCTAGTCTCAAACCTCAAGTGATTCTCCCACCTCGACTTCCCAAAGTGCTGGGATTACAGGTGTGATCCACCATGCCCAGCCAAACACGGCAAGTTTTAAAATAGCAAGAAAAAAATACTTGTATGTATTGTTCATTTTTATTTGTGTTTACTTTGATTACCTTTATTGTGACAGGGAAAATGAAATAAAACAGGCAAGTAGACTTTGGCAACTTTGGCATGAACGAGTTCACAGCAGAAATGAGTTCATAGGAACACAGTCTGAAGGAGGATATTTCTGAGAGAATTCTTGGCGCATAGTCCTGGTCATATGCTTGCAGAAGGAAATATAGAAAATCTAAAACAGTCCTGTTTCTGAATTAAAATGTAGCTGCTTTTAGCTGTATTTTAATTGTGGGGTCTGTCATCTACAACTTGGGATCTTTATTTTGTTATGTATATAAGCTTTGTTTCTTTCCTGACTTTTCTCATGTGGCTAAACCCATTTCCAGAAGCTTCACATCAGTCAAGCTTCCTAGTAATTGTGATCTTGTATCCCTTAAATTTCCTAGTTCTTTTTTTTTTTTTTTTTTTTTTTTTTTTTTTTTTTTTTTGAGATGGAGTCTTGCTCTGTCTCCTGGGCTGGAGTGCAGTGGCCAGATCTCAGCTCACTGCAAGCTCCGCCTCCCAGGTATACGCCATTCTCCTGCCTCAGCCTCCCGTGTAGCTGGGACTACAGGCGCCCGCCACCTCGCCCAGCTAGTTTTTTGTATTTTTTAGTAGAGACAGGGTTTCACCGTGTTAGCCAGGATGGTCTTGATCTCCTGACCTCGTGATCCGCGCGTCTTGGCCTCCCAAAGTGCTGGGCCTAGTTCTTTTTTTCCTTTTCTTTTTTTTTTCCTTTTTGTGGAGAACGGGGTCTCGCTATATTACCCAGGCAGGTCTCAAACTCCTAGGCTCAAGCTATCCTACCGCCTCTGCCTCCCTGAGAGCTGGGGTTACAGTCGTAAGCCACCGCGCCCAGCTTTCCTTTTCTTCTAGAGCATCTAGTATCTCCCCTGAAATCAGTTTCAGAATATTATATGATGTCCTTTTGTTTCTACAGAGAGGGTTGCTAATTTTTATCAGATGTCAGAGGATAGTGACTAAAGGTGTTTAACCTCTGTAGAGGTGGGAATGTGCTTGAGGGTTACTGGTAGTGGGGTCTGGAGCCGTCCGAGTTTTGGAATGTGAGATACAGTTTCCTTACTTTCCTTTCAGATGCCCACTGGTCTCCTTGTCATACATGTCCAGAGCTGCCTCAGCTGCATTTCCATATGGTGGGGTGCTGGCTGGAACCTTGGAGGATGCTTCATTCTGGGAACAGAAAACGGACTTTTCTCATTGGCCTCATGTACTGCCCTTGGAGCCAGGGGGCTGCATAGACTTCCAGACAGAGAACAGCTCCCGGCACTGTCTTGTGACCTACAGGCCTGGTGAGTAGTACTGGGGTCTTCTATGGTTTATTTGGGAGCACAGTGGTAGAGAAGAGGGAAGGAGAGTTCGATCCTACCCTTTGGGTGGCTGTGGTACTGCTCACAGACTAACAAGATACGTTGTAGCTCTTGCTTCTACAGGGAGGATGGTGGCTTCAAGCTCCCCCACAGAGCCTGCCTCCCTGCTCCTTACATGTGAGGACTGGAGCATATTCTGCCAGGTACTCCTGGAAGTGAATTAGCCACTTAGGAGCCCCTACAACTTAGAACAGTAGTGGAATGAGGGGGCCAGCTTTAGGTCGTTGAGCCATCTTGAGATCACTTTCATATCTTCTGCCTGCCTCTCACTTCCCCTGAGAGAAAGGTCCAGATTAGGGCAGCCATGTAGTACCCCGGCTGGCATATTGTCTATTCCTCCTTATTTGGGCCGACAAAGGTAAATAAGGGGAAATGGACAACAATGGTTGTGTGGGCCCAGCCAGCTGAACATCTTTGCCTCTGGAATCAGAGGTGGAACCCGTAACAGCAGACTGTGCTTCATTCACAGGTTCTTTCTAGGCTAAGTGTCATGAATCTAAATTCCTGGTAAACTGTACTGATGGTCAGTGTTGTAGGTTTTTTCTTTCTAATGTGGTCTTGAGGTCTCTGTCAGGAGAGTGGCTATAAACTGTAGCCCTGTCCTGCCAAACTCTAGGGAGTTCGTTGTGGGTGTTCATAGTGTACCTTTCACAGGATACTCCTTTGTCCTGGCAGATGGCCTAACACCTGCCTGACTCATGACCAGGTGTCCCTCTCACAGGAAACTTGTTTATACTGGCAGGTACCCTTGTGGTGCTTGTCTGACCTGTGTCCAGTTCATTTCCCTTGAGATAGTGACTCTCTACAAGAGCCCTGATTAGGAAAGACGTTAGGTTCAGGTGTGTTGGTCAGGTGAGACATAAAGGAGGCAATGCACAAAACACAGGAAATAACGGAATCAGCTTACTTGACAGATCCCACAGAGAAGAGGGCAGCGTGCTTCAGGGGCCGGTGGGAAGAAGGGGGAGCCATCCAGGACAGGCCTGCTCCCTTAGGGGTAGGTTAGGGGTGGAGGGGAGGGACAAGTGGGCTATATTTCCAACCTCTGCTCAGGGAAGGGATGTTTTAACTAGACCAAAGTTGACAGGGTACATGTAGGTTTCAGATAATTTATGCCAGTCCTGAAAACAGATGCTGAGGTCACAACTGTATTAAGCAAATTATAACAGTCAGGCAGATGTATAGTCAGAGTTAGTCGTTAAATGCTCACACTTCTGCTAGTTGTGGGTGGGTCTACTCATGTTTTTAAGTTTTGTTTGAGCTGAGAAACATCTCAGTAGCACTTTAGACCCTTTGGCTCTTCGTCATCCCACAGCTCTGCTGTCTCCAAGGCTGTGATTTGCTGTGACTGGTATACAAAGCCTGGGGGTCCTCTTTTGTTCTCTGGCTTTTGTTTGCCTCCCAGCAGAATTTCAGATACATGTTTCCCTTTCTGTAATAGCCTCCTTTCACTTTATAAAAATGTGCAGTCCCAGGGGCTAATGAGGTTCTCACGGGGGGAAGGGAAAAACCTTTTACTGAGACTTCTTAAGAGAGAAATCCCCCAGCAGAGGTCTGGCAGGAGACTGATTTTACTAAAACAGGTAACTCACTCTCAGAATTGTTTTTCTCTTAAGCAAAAAGCTATTGTAGATAACTTGATTCCTAGCCTACGGTTCTGAATTTCACTGATGCTATGATACTGTTCTTTCATTTGTTTTGTAGCTGTTCTTGATGGTTAAGCATTTATGGCTTTTCCGTCCAACTAGGTTGTAAGCATGTGAGGTTTGGGTACTTGATTAATTTTTTGTGTAGCATCCCCATGGTGCAGCACTGATTTCTCTGTCCCATAGATAAAAATCACACCACCATACGAAGTGTGCTGATGGAAATGTCCTACCGACTGGATGACACTGGAAATCCAATCTGCTCCTGCCAGCCTGTACATACATTTTTTGGAGGACCCACTTGCAAACTGTTGACCAAAAATGCCATTTTCCAAAGCCCAGAGAATGACGGCAACATCCTGGTGTGTACTGGGGATGAAGCAGCAAATTCTGCCCTGGTAAGCCTGTTATTTTTTACTTTCATATAAAAAGTAGTTTTGCTTAAAATATTGGTAAGGGAAAACGTGAACATTTTTTTACAGAAGCTCATAAAGCAAAAAAGTGTAAGTTCTGCTCTGTAATCCCACATATCCGCATATGTGTGTATGTGAGGTTGCTTGGTTTACATATGCTTTCCATACTGCTTTGTAGATCTTGACTCACTGTTGCAACCTCTGCCTCCTGAATTCAAGTGATTCTCCTGCCTCAGCCTCCTGAGTAGCTGGGATTACAGGCACCCACCACCACACCCAACTGATTTTTGTATTTTTAGTAGAGACAGGGTTTCACCGTGTTGACCAGGCTGGTCTCGAACTCCTGATCTCAAGTGATACACCAGCCTCGGCCTCCCGAAGTGCTGGGATTATAGATGTGAACCATCGTACCCAGCTGAGATGTTCTTGAACCTGAGTCTAATTAAGTCGTAGAGTAGCACTGTCCAATACAGTCACACTAGTCACATGAGCACTTAAAGTGTGCTTAGTGCCAAGGAAGAACTTAATGTTTTACTTTATTTTTAATCAAGTTAAATATAAACTTATGTGACTAGAGACTACTATATTGTATAGTGCCACTCTAGAAGGTAGCGCTAAGTTTCATTGACTGGAGTTGCAGGGAATAGAGGAGAACAAGTTTAATGATAGCACAGAAAGTATACACACAAGTCCAGGTTGTGGGCGTTCTGTAAGACAGCTGATCCGGCTTCCACAAGAAGTCAATGGCAGAAGAAAAAAGGTGGGATCACAGGCATGAGCCATGACGCCCGGCCCATCCTTTTGTTTTTTTTTTTTTAAACAGATGCATACTTTTTTTTTTTTTTCTTGAGACAGTCTCGCTCTGTTACCCAGGCTGGAATGCGGTGGCGCAGTCTCGGATCACTGCCACCTCTGCCTCCCAGGTTCAAGCAATTATTGTGCCTCAGCTTCCCAAGTAGCTGGGTGCACACCACCATACCCGGCTAATTTTTGTATTTTTAGTAGAGACGGGGTTTTGCCATGTTTCCCAGGCTGGTCTCAAACTCCTGGGCTCAAGCAGTCTTCTCACCTCAGCCTCACAAACTGCTAGGATTACAAGCATGAGCCACTGTGCCTGGTCATACTTTTTTTTTTTTTTTTTTTTTTTGAGACAGGGTCTCGCTCTGTTGCCCAGGCTGGAGTGCAGAGGCGCAATCTTGGCTTACTGCAACCTCCACCTCCTGGGTTCAAGTGATTCTTGTGCTTCAGCCTCCCAAGTAGCTGGAACTATGGGTGTGTGCCACCATGCCTGGCTGACTCTACTTTTTAATACTTTAAAATATTTTTCTTTTTTAGGAGACAGTATCTTGCTTAGTCTAGACTGGAGGGCAGTAGTGTGATCATGGCTCACTGTAGCCTCAAACTCCTCAGCTTAAGCAATCCTCTTTTACCCTTTCTTGAGTAGCTGAGACTGCAGGCATGCACCACCACACCTGGCTAATTTTTTAATTTCTTGTAGAGATGAGAATCTTGTTATATTGCCCCAGCTGGTCTCTATCTCCTATCCTTAAGCTGTCGTCCCATCTCAGACTCCCAAAGTGTTGGAATTACAGGTGTGAGACACCATGCCTGGCCAACGCGGTGGCTCACTCCTGTAATCCCAGCACTTTGGGAGGCCAGGGTGGATGGATCACGTGAGGTCAGGAGTTCAAGACCAGCCTGGCCAACATGGTGAAACCCCATCTGTACTAAAGTACAAGAAAATTAGCAGGGTGTGGTGGCAGGCACTGTAGTCCCAGCTACTTGAGAGGCTGAGGCAGGAGAATCGCTTGAACCCAGGAGGCAGATGTTGCAGTGAGCCAAGGTTGCGCCACAGCACTCCAGCCTGGGCGACAAGAGCGAGACTCTGTCTCAAGAAAAAAAAAGGTGAGTTCCATGAGGGCAAAGACAGGGACTTTATTTTTAATTTACCTTTCTGTCCCTAGAAGAGCCTGACACATAGATTGAATGACTGGAAGCTGGGCTTTATTTTCAGATCCATTTACAGGTAGACTAATTGCTGATTACAGTAGGTGAGGCTGTATCTGAACCATGTCAGGTGTGCTGGCTTTAAGCAACTTTGTGAAGGTTAGGGATGGCCTGCTTTGCTCTCCAGGTAGTGTTCTCTCTGCAGCTATTTAGACTTGTTTGATGATGAAGAAAGGAAGTCCCTTCGTGTACTGACTGGGTCCTGAACCTTCCCTCTGCTTGCGTTCTTTAGCTATGGGATGCTGCCAGTGGCTCGTTGCTCCAGGACCTACAGACCAATCAGCCTGTCTTGGACATCTGCCCATTTGAGGTGAACCATAACAGCTACTTGGCTACCTTAACAGAGAAGATGGTCCACATCTATAAGTGGGAGTGACCGTGGTCTTGAAACCTTGAAGGCCTGCTGCTGGTTAAATGTTGTTTGCTAGCACCTAGCAGTCCCAAGCAAGATCCCTGTTTATTGTCTGCGGCCTAGAACATTGGGGATCATGGTTTGTTTGCATTAATATGATTCTAGGACTTTGGGTCACTGAGACACTACAGATTGTGTATCTGTTATGTCCACTAAAAGAGTAATTGATGGGTACTTTATCTACATTATCCATTTCTTGGGTTTAAAGCCTTCATTTACCATTATTGTATGTTGGAAATTCTTATTTTCTTTATTTTCTATGTGACTTTCTGGACCTTAGAGAGTGTCCTCTCATCATCTAGGATGTAAGTAGGCATCAAGCATTTTCTGGGGGATATGACATCCCATCTGAGTTGTCCTGTTACTTAGGTATCCTTGAAGGGACTAACCATTGTCTTGATACTGATTTGATGCAACATAGATGTAAAAGAGTATTACTCAGTTGAACACAAGAGGGCACTGTAAAATCTTGTGTCCGGTTTATTTCTGACCTTGAAGGCTGACAATCTTTTAGTAACTTGTCTCATTGCCACAAAAGTGTGTGATAGAGCACACCTGGGTGTGCCTTGTGGCAACAACACTTGTGTTCCAGGTGTGAAGTGATGGGACATTGGCAGGCCCAGTGATGGAAGCAGCTAGTGAACTATTCTCTTTGCTGATACCTAGTGCATTAAGTTTATTGCTTTGTGAAAGGTAAGGAAAGAGGCCAGTTGTTTGAGTGGTGGGGAAAATTTTGTTTTTTCTAGCCAGCTTAGGAACTCAGGATTGGTTTTATCCAAGGTAGTGCTTTGAAGAACACTATCTCTTGCCAGGAAAAGATGAGTGTTAGGTCAAAGGTTTTACTTGAGTCTCCCCTAGATATCGGGAGAAAAGACATAAGAGAATTTACAAATCTATTCAGACTGCTATTAAAAACATGAGAAGAACTTGTCTCCCATTTTGAGAGAGTTCCTATCTAAATAAAGCCAATCCCTCAGACTGAGGGGCTGTTCTTAAGTGTTCTTTATACATTCCAGGTAAAGCCTTCCCCATGTGAAGCTGATGTTTGATTCCACTTTCCTCTGATTTGCCTCCCTAACCTTTTCTAAGGCTCAGTTTGTATTTCTTTGACTTGCCTCAGACTACTTGACCAAACCACTGTCCACAACAGAATATGCTTCAAGATGTGGGCAGGTCAGTGTCCTGTTCATGGGAGAAAATGGCTAACAATCTGATTTTCTCAAATGATTGCTGAAGAGTTGTTACCGTTTTTATTATAAACACTTCTGACCTGTCAATTCAAGAGCTGTTTCTAGGATCTTTCTCTCCAGCAAGGGGTTGTTGCAGTAGATTTCCCCAGAGTTCCAAGTTTTAGTTTTGCCTTTTAATGACCCTTTAATATTTTAGGACATAATTTTTTTCTTTTTAAAATTTTTTGTAGAAATAGATGTTTCACTATGTTGTCCAGGCTGGTCTTGAACTCCTGGCCGCAAGCAATTCTCCCGTCTCGGCCTCCTAAAGTGCCAAGATTATAGGCATGAGCCACTGTACCCGGCCCCTATTTGAAGACATATTTTGTAAAAGCTAGCTTCTAGAACCTGAGAAAAGCTCTTTTCTCCAAGGAGATATTCCTTTTGATATGTTAATGATTAATGATTAAGAGTGGCTGCCCCGGCCGCGAGTTTCAGCGGCAGAATAGGATTGGAATTAAAAAGCAGAACTCATCTGGTTTCAGCAGATTGCCACCAAGAGGATGCAGGTGGTCAGGCCCCGACTGGCTTTGTCTTTGGCCCTGGGCAGGGTTAGGATTTCACTTGCTTTGAAGTACCTGATGCTGATTGATTCCCCTAAAAGTAGGAAGCAAGAGACTTAACTATGAGGGACATTAGGTGAATCCTAAGTCTCACCAGTCCTTGCATTAGTACATTAAATTTGGATATTTTGGAAGCAAATTCATAGGACCGTGACTGATTTCTCCAAAGAAAAAAACCTTGTCCAGCCTCACCAACATGGTGAAACCCCATCTCTACTAAAAATACAAAATTAACTGGACGCAGTGGTGAGCACGCCTGTAGTCCCAGCTACTCAGGCTGAGGCAGTAGAATTGCTTGAACCTGGGAGGCAGAGGTTGCAGTGAGTCAAGATCATGCCACTGCACTCCAGCCTGAGTGACAGAGCAAGACTCCATCTCAAAAAAAAAACCTTGACGCCATTCCGAATCCCCATCGTAGGACATCACATTTATAAATCCAGGCTTTAGTCTTCTGAGCTCCACCAGGCTCTGCCCCACCATATTCCTTTGTCACTACCTCTAAGGTTTTTTCCCCACTTGAGGATTTGGAGTTAAACGAACTCAAAATATCTTGTCATTGTATACATTCTTGCCCCTACTTTGAAAAGAAGGCAATGGGAACTCTGTTTATACCTTGTTTTAATGTTTCTGTTTTATGTTTTAATGTTAATATGAAAATAAAGAATTTGCTATGTATAGTGGCTCCTAGTGCCTTTTGTCTCTGACTTCTAGAGGCAGGAACATGTCTGCCTCTTGGGAGAGGGATATAATCCCAACCCGGTAAATTTCTCTTTTTTTTTTTTTTTTTTTTGAGACAGAGTCTAGCTCTGTAGCCCTAGCTGGAGTGCAGTGGTCCCATCTCGTCTCACTGCAAACTCCGACTCCTGGGTTCAAGAGATTCTCTTGCCTTAGCCTCCTGAGTAGTTGGGATTATAGGCGTGCGCCATCATGCTCAGCTAATTTTTGTATTTTTATTAGAGACAGGTTTCAGCATTTTGGTCAGGCTGGTCTCGAATTCCTGACCTCGTGATCTGCCTGCCTCAGTCTCCCAAAGTGCTGGGATCACAGGCATGAGCCACCGTGCCTGGCCTTCTTTTTCTTTTTTTTAACTGAGTCTCTCTTTGTTGTCCCAGGCTGGAGCGCAGTGGTTCAGTCTCAGCTCACTGCAGCCTCTGCCTCATTCCTCCTGAGTACCTGGGATTACAGGTGCCTGCAACAATACCTGGCTTACTTCTCTATTTTTTGGAGAGATGGGGTTTTACCATGTTGGTCAGGCTGGTCTCTAACTCCTGACCTCAAGTGATTTGCACATCTTAACAGCCTCCCAAAGTACTGGGATTACAGGCAAGAGCCACCTCACCCAGCCATAGATTTTCTCTTTTTCACACTAATAAAGTGGTTGAGGCTTTTGCTTGCAGTTCTGTTTTGCTATTGCCAATGGAAAGTGATATGTTTGCCTCTTAACCCTGTGTCCTGGCCGTGTGGCTCACTCCTGTAATCCCAGTACTTTGGGAGGCAAAGGTGGGCAGATCACCTGAGGTCAGGAGTTCAAGGTCAGCCTGGCTAACATGGTGAAACCTCGTCTCTACTAAATGATACAAAAATTGGCTGGTTGTAGTTGTGGGCGCCTGTAATCCCAGCTACTCGGGGCTGAGGCAGGAGAATTGCTTGAACCCGGGAGGCAGAGGTTGCAGTTAGCCGAGATCACACCACTGTACTGTAGCCTGGGTGAAAAAGCGAGACTCCGTCTCAAAAAAAAAAAAAAAAAAAAATGCCCTGGTCATATGTCTATTTAGTCTGTTTACTCTCAGATCTAGGGATCTACATTTCCCAGACTCTTGCCTGCTGGCTTCCTGCTTGTTTATTTGAATCCAGGAGACTGTAAAGTGGGAGGAAGGGAGAAGAAAGGACTTTTGTTTCCTTTATTTCTTCTAGTCATTGGCAGCACTTCTGACCACGGCAGCAGCAGTGGGCAAGCATGGGTTTCAGGGTTCCTGCTCAGCACAGTTCTGGCCACCTGCCTCAGTTTCTTTGTTCTGTTTGAGTTCAAGAATCTTCGTTGCCATAAATCATGGTGCTCTGCAATTAGGCTGGAAAGGCTGAAAATGTTTTCCAGTTTCTAGCTGAACAACAAATGGAGTATACTGGATTCCAGGAGAACTGAATCCATAGGTATAAGCTTACTAACTTCATGGAGCCTGATGCTCTAAGGGACAATGACAGAGGTCCTAGGATAGAAGTAAACCCCAAATTACAAAACCGAACACCATTGTTTTTGTTTTTCACAATACCCTCCTTTTTGTTTTCCATGTCAGTGATTGAGTATAAGTGAAATTCTGAAAAAAATTTTTTATAAGAAACGGGGTCTGACTGTCACTCAGTCTAGAGTGCAGTGGCACTGTCCTATCTCTGCATCCTCAAACTCACGGGCTGGGGTAATCCTGTCTCCTCAACCTCCTGAGTAGCTGGGACTGTAGTTGTGGACCACTCTGCCCAGCCAATTTTTTGTTGTTGTTGTTGTTTTTTGGTAGAGACAGGGGTCTTGCTTTGTTGCCCAACTGGTCTCAAACTTCTAGTTCAAGCAATCCTCCCGCCTCTGCCTCCCAAAACATTGGGATTGCAGATATGAGCCACCATGCCTGGCCAAAATTCTAAAAATAGACATTTGTTTGTCCTTGTTCTTAGTCAACATATGTTTGTTGGTAAAAATCTCTGCTGTTTTGTTTTATCTCTTTATAGTTTAATATATTAAGTAATGACTTAGTAAATATGTATTACTAATAAGTAATTCTTAATGTTATAGAATACGTATTATTATTCTATCTTACAGGGGAAGAAACAGGTTAAAAATCCTAATAAAGGCTGGGTGCGGTGGCTCATGCCTGTAATCCCAGCACTTTGGGAAGCCGAGGAGGGTGGATCACTTGAGGTCAGGAGTTCGAGACCAGCCTGGCCAACATGGCGTAGCCCCATCTCTACTAAAAATACAAAAATTAGCTGGGCATGGTGGCCAGTAATCCCAGCTTCTTTTTTTTTTTCTTTAGATGGAGTCTTGCTCTTTTGCCCAGGTGCCTGTAGTCCCAGCTAATCGGGAGGCTGAGGTGGGAGAATGGCATGAACCCGGGGCGGGGCAGAGCTTGCAGTGAGCCGAGATCGCGCCACTGCACTCCAGCCTGGGTGACACAGCGAGACCTCATCTCAAAAAAGAGAGTGGCAGGGCTACTGATGCAGGCCCATTTCTGGAAGACTCAGTGACAGGTAACTTTTGCATGAGGAGTGTCCTATGGCCTTGGCCAACTTTCTTTTTTATTTTTTTGAGATGGAGTTTCACTCTTGTCTCCCAGGCTGGAGTGCAATGGTGCGATCTTGGCTCACTGTAACCTCCGCCTCCCGGGTTCAAGTGATTCTCCTGCCTCAGCCTCCCGAGTAGCTGGGAATACAGGTATGCATGCACCACCACACCCGGATAATTTTTTTTGTGTTTTTAGCAGAGACCGGGTTTCTCCATGTTGGTCAGGCTGGTCTTGAACTCCCCACCTCAGGTGATCTGCCCACCTTGGCCTCCCAAAGTGCCGGGATTACAGGCGTGAGCCACTGCGCCCAGCCTTGGCCGATTTTCTTAGAAATGAATTTCAGTTTAAGATGAGTCTTAGATGTTTCCACCGAATCCTCCTGTCCTTCCTTCCCTCCCTTTGTACTTCACACAGTGTTGGACCTGCATCATGGTCACATGGCTCTCTCAGCCACCTCATTTTTCCTACAACTGTTGCCCCTAATAAATTTATTGCATAGCTAATCCCTTTTTGTTGTCTGCTTCCTGGCAGACCTGGACTCACACAAGTAGTGCCAGGAGTGTTCCAAGAAAACAGGTGGTAAGACGGGCTGATTGGGGCCCCAGAATAATAAAGACCTGGTGGCAATGTTTAACTGCCAGAAGCCAGGAGACCACAATTACCACCATTACCAGCAAGATCAAACGAGATGACCAAGGGCCAGATGTGGTGGCTCATGCCTATAATTCCAGCACTTTGGGAGGCCAAGGCAGGAGGATCACTTGAGGTCAGGAGTTCGAGACTAGCTTAGCCAATATGGTGAAACCCTGTCTGTATTAAAAATACAAAAATTTGCCAGGTGGGGTGGCTCATGCCTGTAATCCCAGCACCTTGGGAGGCCAAAGCAGGAGGATCACGAGGTCATGAGATCGAGACCATCCTGGCTAACACGGTGAAACCCCATCTCTACTAAAAATACAAAAAATTAGCCGGGTGTGGTGGCACACACCTGTAGTCCCAGCTACTCGGTAGGCTGAGGCAGGAGAATCGCTTGAACCCAGGAGGCAGAGGTTGCAGTGAGCCGAGATGGTGCCACTGCGCTCCAGCGTGGGTGACAGAGCGAGACTCCATCTCAAAAAAAATTAATAATAAAATGGCAACCAAGGGGTCTTGACGAGCAGGGAGTATAGAGATGGTTAATAAAGGATAACATCACCCAAGACCAGCAAGGGAACTAACTATTCAACATCTATAGCCAATAAGGTCCACAAGAATGGAGGAAAAACCAGGTGCAGTGGCTCACGCCTGTAATCCCAGCACTTTGGGAGGCCGAGGCGGGCAGATCACAAGGTCAGGAGATCGAGACCATCCTAGCTAACATGGTGAAACCCCATCTCTACTAAAAATACAAAAAAATTAGCTGGGCGTGGTGGCGGGCACCTGTAGTCGCAGCTACTCAGGAGGCTGAGGTAGGAGAATGGCGTGAACCCGGGAGGCGGAGCTTGCAGTGAGTGGCGATCGTGCCACTGCACTCCAGCCTGGACAACTGAATGAGACTCCATCTCAAAAAAGAAAATAAAAAGAATGGAGGAACAGGAGGCTAAGGGTGGTCACCAATAAGTCCTGCTCCTTTGCCCAGTTTCTAGATCTGAGCTTTTTTTTTTTTTTTTTTTGAGACAGTCTCAGTCATCCAGGCTAGAGTGCAGAGGTGCAATCTTGGCTCACTGCAACCTCTACTTCCAAAGTTCAAGCGATTCTCCTGCCTCAGCCTCCTAAGTAGCTAGGACTACAGGTGTGCACTACCACACTTGGCTAATTTTCATATTTTTAGAGAGACAGGGTTTCACCATGTTGGCCAGGATGGTCTCCATCTCTTGACCTCATGATCCACCCAACTCAGCCTCCCAAAGTGCTGGGATTACAGGTGTGAGCCACCACACCCTGCCCAATCTGAGCCAATTTTCAGATCTAGAATCCATTGATGAAAGTATTGGTCAGGAGCCTAACACCAAAGACCCTACCACACCATGGCACGAGGGTCCTCAGGCCTTCCCCAAAGGAACTCATGGCTACTTACCTGGGTGACTGTACAGTGGCAAAAGGGAAATAACCAAACATTTTGAAGACTATTGGACACAGACTTAAAAGTGAAATTGATCATCAGAGGCCTAAAACATCATTATAGTCCCCCTGGCCTATAAGGGCCAGTTAATAAATGGACTCTTGGCTAAAGTGGTAAAATATGGCTCTCAGCTCACTGGATGTATGGACCCACCCAGAGATTTACATAGTCCCCAAATATATAACTGGAAGTGACCTGGAATAACCCTACATTGTATTTCTGGCCTGTGGGGCAGGAGCTGTCATGGGCAGGAAAGGGCAGATGTAAACCTGTGAAATTGCTCCCTACCCCTGACTAAAATATGTTAAAAACAATGTTCTGAGGCCGGGCACAGTGGCTGTAATCCCAGCACCTTAGGAGGCCAAAGTGGGCAGATCACCTGAAGTCAGGAGTTTGAGACCAGCCTGCCTAACATGGTGAAACCCTGTCTCTACTAAAAATATATAAATTAGCTGGGCATGGTGGCAGGTCCCTGTAATCCCAGCTACTCAGGAGGCTGAGGCAGGAGAATCGCTTGAACCTGGGAAGCAGAGGTTGCAGTGAGCCAAGATCGCGCCATTGCACTCCAGCCTGGGGGACAAGAGCAAGACTTCGTCTCAAAAATAAATAAATAAATAAATAAAAACAATTTTCCAAGAGTACAAGTCTGAGGTGGAGGGAGTCATGGCAAGACAGGCGTTTAGAAAGTTTCTTCCACTCTTTGAGCAAGTACTGTTGAAAGGAGCGCTGCTGAAACTGTAACCAAAGGAGGCATTATGCTGCCAGAAAAATCTCAAGGAAAAGTATTGCAAGCAATAGTAGTCACTGTTGGATCGGGTTCTAAAGGAAAGGGTGGAGAGATTCAGCCGGTTACCATGAAAGTTGGAGATAAATTTCTTCTTCCAGACTATGGAGGCACCAAAGTAGTTATAGATGACAAGGATTATTTCCTATTTAGAGATGGTGACATTCTTGAAAAGTACGTAGACTGAAATAAGACACTATTGAAATGGCATCAGCGTTCAAGGTTTACGGCCCACCGCGGTGGCTCAAGCCTGTAATCCCAGCACTTTGGGAGGCCGAGACAGGCGGATCACAAGGTCAGGAGATCGAGACCATCCTGGTTAACACGGTGAAACCCCGTCTCTACTAAAAAATACAAAAAACTAGCCGGGCGAGGTGGCGGGCGCCTGTAGTCTCAGCTACTCGGGAGGCTGAGGCAGGAGAATGGGGTAAACCCGGGAGGCGGAGCTTGCAGAGTGAGCTGAGATCTGGCCACTGCACTCCAGCCTGGGCGACAGAGCTAGACTCCGTCTCAAAAAAAAAAAAAGAAAAAGAAAAAAAGAAATGGCATCAGCATGAAGCTGCCTGCTCCTCTGAAGTTCTGAAATCTTTTTTTTTTTGAGACGGAGTCTGGCTCTGTCGCCCAGGCTGGAGTGCAGTGGTGCAATCTCGGCTCATTGCAAGCTCCGCCTCCCGGGTTCACGGCACTCTCCTGCCTCAGCCTCCCAAGTAGCTGGAACTACAGGCGCCCGCCGCTACGCCCGGCTTATTTTTTGTATTTTTATTAGCGACGGGGCTGAAATCTTTCATCATGTAAATAATTTTCGTATCTCTCTTTTATAATAAACTGATGATAACTAATGACAAAAAATATGTTCCATTGGGAGGATGGGGATTTGTGAAGATTAGAGTCACCATTAAAGACCTAAAGAATGCAAGGGTGGTTCTGAAAGATGGTGGAGAGTGAAAACTTTTCCCAATTGGTGGAAATGCTGGCTATGCTCTTAGTCATTCCACTTTGTGTGTAAGATGAGAATATATACATATTCCTGGACAAAGTCCAATGGCCTGGCCTGGAGTAGAGGCACATGGATGAACATATGGGAGTGGGTACAATATATAAATATTTTTGTATCTCTTAATAATGCCCATCAGAAAGCCTCCACCACAAAAAGGCACTGAACAACCAAGTAAGCAAAATGACCCCGCCAATTGACATGAGCTATCCTCTAGCTCCTCCAGACCTGACATGCTGGACAGTGAAAAGAGCAGCCATAGCTCAGTAGCATCATGGACTCCTACTCACCAAGGTACATCCAGCTACTGCTGCCTCTGAATGTCCAACTTGTCAGCAACAGAGAGCAACACTGAGTCTTTTTTTTTTTTTTTTTTTTTTTTTTTGAGACAGAGTCTTGCTCTGTCGCCAGACTGGAGTGCCGTGGCATGATCTCGGCTCACTGCAACCTCTGCCTCCCAGGTTCAAACGATTCTCCTGCCTCAGTCTCCTGAGTAGCTGGGATTACAGGTGTGCATCACCATACCTGGCTAATATTTGTATTTTTAGTAGAGACGGGGTTTCACCATGTTGGTCAGGATGGTCTTGGTCTCTTGACTTTGTGATCTGCCCACCTCAGCCTCCCAAAGTGCTGGGATTACAGACTTGAGCCACCGCACCCGGCCTGCAACACTGAGTCTTTGAAAGGCACGTTTCTAAAGAAGACCAAGCAGCCACTTGGTGGCAAGTCAGCTACATTTGGCTTCTTCCATGTGCAAAGGCCATTTTATCCTCACAGTGATAGACTGCCTATTCTGGGTATGGGTTTG
Organism: Macaca thibetana thibetana; assembly: GCF_024542745.1. Lineage (NCBI taxonomy): Eukaryota > Metazoa > Chordata > Mammalia > Primates > Cercopithecidae > Macaca > Macaca thibetana. Next base: position 17,556,443 of record NC_065597.1, on the reverse strand, counting down.
CCTTTCTCACTCTCAGAACGTCAGCCAGTGGTATGCCTGATTGAGTTCAGATTGACACACAGCATTGCATCTGGTCCAGGGGACCCTATCAACAGTGAACAGACCCATGACCATGAGGCTGCTGGTCATATCCTATACCACACCATCCATAAGCAGCCAACTAATAAAATCCTGTTAATGACCTTTTAAAGGGACAGCTGAAGCACTAGCTGAGAACATTCTGAAAGATAGGATGCAGATCTTCAGGATGCAGCGCTAAGTTAGAGGCTGTGCTAATTCCTGATAGGAAAATTACATGGGTCCGGGTGCCAGGCATGACCCCACTTACTGTCACTCCTGATGACCCAGGTGATTTTGTGCTTCCCATCCCAGCAATTCTGAGCCCTGCATGGTCGAAGGTCCTGGGTTCCTACAGGAAGCACACTTTGCTAGGTGACGCAGCAAGGGTCCTAATGAATTACAAGTTACGGCTGCCGCCAGGGCACTTTGGACTCCTCGAGCACGCCCAGAGACCAGTATGTGAGAAAAGGACTCCCCATATTGGCAGTAGTAATTAACCCTCATCAACAGGAGGCAGTAGGGTTGCTTTTATATAATGGGGACGGGGGAAACACCCAAGTGATCCATGCGTGTGCCTGCTGGCGCCTCCTGGCCCTTCTGTAACTGAAGAGACATGCATAGCAACACCACACCACACTGTATGATGACAAAGACCACCGGCAGCACCACCCCAGGAATGAAGGTTTGTGTCACATCACCAGGTAAGCCACCAAGACTTCTGAAGTAATAGCTGAGTGTAAAATAAATTCAGAATGGAGCAAGGAGAGGATGAATAGCAATTGAGGTCTGAGATCAATTGCAATGATGAATGTTAGTTTATCCCACTAACCTCCCTATTTTGAAGTTTTTCTCACAGAAAGAGAAGCCCATGGGAACTATGGCTTAGCTGCTCACCAAACTTGAACAGAGAAGTAAATCTGTGAAACAGAAAGGGTGGAATAGAGTGGTCATGAAATATGCTTCTCAAATCTCCAACCATGAGGAATGTAATTGACCAATGGTCCCAGCTGTTGTGCTTTGAAACCCATCATTGTGTTCACTCTGAGGCCATACTCCCTAAAGGTTACTCCTAGCCAATCTCTGAACTTGGCAGAGATGCTACGGCAGAGATGTTCCCATTTCTGGGAGGATTTACTTCTTTTTTCTCTTAAGGCAGAGTCTCGCTCTGTCGCCCAGCCTGGAGTGCAGTGTCATGATCTCAACTCACGGCAACCTCCACCTCCCAAGTTCAAGCAATTCTCCTGCCTCAGCCTCCAGAGTAGCTGGGATTACGGGCATGTGCCACCACGCCTGGCTGATTTTTGTATTTTTAGCAGAAATGGGGTTTCTCCATGTTGGCCAGCTGGTCTTGAACTGACCTCAAGTAATCCACCCGCCTCGGCCTCCCAAAGTGCTGGGTTTAGAGACGTGAGCCACTGAGCCGGCCTGGCTTTACTCCAATTAAGTGTTTTGCATGGCTAATCTTATCTGGAGAGTGCTTGTTGGAGAACCCAGAACAACACACCAGCAGGCAGTGGTGGAGCAGATGGTGGAACCGGCCAGTCCAGACTGGTTCTCCTAACCACAGTGCCATCCCCAAAGCAGGTGATACATAGGACTGCTCCAAAAATAATTGCTGATTAAGTGAATGAAAATAAAAATGACAATGTTGACAAGGAGTTAATTTTCCCAGGGGAAAAAAGAAAGATTTTGAGGTCTGGATATGGCAAAGGTCAGGAAGTTGCCTGAGGAAAAGAAGTCCCCCATACTGTCAGGCATGCACTAGACCGACAGTAGCCAAAGAGCAGCAGGGACCAGTGCTGGGTTAGTTGTTAGGGGTGGCCCAGGCCCGTAATCTCAGCACTTTGGGAGGTTGAGGCAGGAGGATTGCTGGAGCCTGGGAGTTTGAGACCAGCCTGAGCAACAGCACAACCTCATCTCTACTAAAAAAAAATTTAATTTAGCCAGGTATGGTGGCACGCAGCTATAGTCCTTGCTACTTGGGAGACTGAGATAGGCAAGATCTCTTGAGCCCAGGAAGTCAAGACTGCAGTGAGCTGTGAAGCTGTGATTGTGCCACTGCACTCCAGCCTGGGCAACAGAGCAAGATCCTGTCTCGAAAAAAAAAGAGAAGGCCGGGCACAGTGGCTCACGCCTGTAATCCCAGCACTTTGGGAGGCTAAGGTGGGTGAATCACAAGGTCAGGAGATCGAGACCATTCTGGCTAACATGGTGAAACCCCGTCTTTACTAAAAATACAAAAAATTAGCTGGGCATGGTGGCAGGCACCTGTAGTCCCAGCTACTGGGGAGACTGAGGCAGGAGAATGGCGTGAACCTGGGAGGCAGAGCTTGCAGTGAGCCGAGATTGTACCACTGCGCTGCAGCTTGGTGACAGAGCAAGACTCCATCTCAGAAAAAAAGAAAAAGAAAAAATAAACTTTTGAAAATTGTTCCTGCTGGCCAGGCGCGGTGGCTCACGCCTGTAATCCCAGCACTTTGGGAGGCTGAGGCGGGCGGATCATGAGGTCAAGAGATAGAGACCATCCTGACCAACATGGTGAAACCCCGTTTCTACTAAAAATACAAAAATTAGCCGGGCGTGGTGGTGCATGCCTGTAGTCCCAGCTACTGGGGAGGTTGATTCAGGAGAATCGCTTGAACCTGGGAGGCAGAGGTTGCAGTGAGCTGAGATTATGCCACTGCACTCCAACCTGGTGACAGAGCAAGATTCCATCGCAAAAAAAAAAAAAAGAAAGAAAGAAAAAGAAAATTGCTCCTGGTGATGCAGCTGCCCAGTCAAGTTTCAGAAAAGATTCCTCTACTTTGAAAGCTGCCACAATTTTCAAATGAGAAAGATGGTAAGAAATGGGAGAAAGTGCTCTGCCCAACCTCCTCTTTTCACTTTGTTTATGCAGTAAGTGAGGAAAGGCAAGAGAGGGCTTCAGGAAAATATGACCCTTTCAGCAACTCTCCAATAGCAGGAGGCAGCTTGACCGATCCAGCATGACTTCAGATGCTCCCTGTGTGCCCAAATCATGCTTAGCGCTGTATGGGTAATTGTGAGGTATGGCCAGGCACGGTGGCTCACGCCTGTAATCCCAGCACTTTGGGAGGCTGAGGCGGGTGGATCACGAGGTCAGGAGATCGAGACCATCCTGGCTAACACGGTGAAACCCCGTCTCTACTAAAAATGCAAAAATTTAGCTGGGCGTGGTGGCGGGCACCTGTAGTCCCAGCTACTTGGGAGGCTGAGGCAGGAGAATGGTGTGAACCCGGGAGGCGGAGCTTGCAGTGAGCCGAGATCGTGCCACTGCGCTCTAGCCTGGGCGACTGAGAGACTCCGTCTCAAAAAAAAAAAAAAAAAAAAACCGTAATTGTGAGGTAGTTGAAGACCCCACCTCTGCCAGCTCTTGCTTGGGGATTATATTATGCCCTTGCTAAAAGCCCTCCAAGAGCTGCTCATTCCGTTTAGATTTAAGTAGATTTAAGCCTAATGCAATTGTTTTCTATTTATCCCATCTGTTCTTTGTTACTTTATTCCTACCCTTTTTGCCTTCTTTTGGATTAATCAAATGCTTTTCATTTCAGTGTTTTTTCTCTTTTTTTTTTTTTTTGAGACAGAGTCTCACTCTGTCGCTCAGGCTGGAGTGCAGTGGCAGGATCTCATCTCACTGCAACCTCTGCCTCCTGGGTTCAAGCATTCTCATGCCTCAGCCTCCCTAATAGCTGGGATTACAGGTGCACACCACCATGCCCGGGTAATTTTTGTATTTTTATTATGTATTATTTTATTTACTTATTTTTTTGAGACATAGTTTCACTCTGTCTCCCAGGCTGGAGTGCAGTGGCACAGTCTCGGCTCACTGCAACCTCTGCCTCCCGGGTTCAAGAGATTCTCCTGGCTGGCTGGCATGGTGGCTCACGCCTGTAATCCCAGCACTTTGGGAGGCTGAGGTGGGCAGATCACGAGGTCAGGAGATTGAGACCATCCTGGCTAACATGGTGAAACCCTGTCTCTACCAAAAAATACAAAGAAAAAAATTAGCCGGGTGTGGTGGCGGGTGCCTGTAGTCCCAGCTACTTGGGATGCTGAGTCAGGAGAATGGCGTGAACCCAGGAGGCAGAGCTTGCAGTGAGCGGAGATAGCGCCACTGCACTCCAACCTGGGCAAAAGAGCGAGACTCTGTCTCAAAAAAAAAAAAAAAAAAAATTCTCCCGCCTCAGCCTCCTGAGTAACTGTAACTACATGCACTTGCCACCACACCCAGCTACTTTTTTGTATTTTTAGTAGAGACAGGGTTTCACCGTGTTGGCCAGGTCTCAAACTCCTGACCTCAGGTGATCCCCGCCACCTCAGCCTCCCAAATTGCTGGGATTATAGGCGTGAGCCACTGCACCCGGACAGACTGTTTTTTCTCTTCTATTATCTTTACACTTACACATTCATGTGTTGTTTTAGTGTTCACCCTAAGCTCTTGGGGCTAGCAATTCTAATCTGCATCCTTGATTAAATGCTATGTGCTATGGGAGTCACATATTTTAGTTTTACATATGTTCTAAATCTCTCATTATGGTTGTCTAAAACAATTAGTATTATTAATTGTCCCCATATTGACCTTTCCAGTGCTCCTATTTCTTCCTGCAGTCCTAGGCTACAAATGGGATCACTTGCCGTCAGCCTAGGGTAATGCAGATCATCTGGCAATGAATTCACTCAGCTTTTGTATGCCTGAAAATGTCTTTATTTTACCTCCTTTAAAAAAATAGAACCAATTGTATTTTTAAAATTTTTGTATCAACATAAAACTCACCATTTTAACTTTTTTCTTTTTTCTTTTTTTTTTTTTTTGAGACAAAGGCTCTTTTTTTGGAGACAGGAGCTCTGTCACTCAGGCTGGAGTGCAGTGGCACAATCATATCTCACTGCAGCCTCAGATCCTGGACTGAAGCCATTTTCCCACCTCAGCCTCCCAAGTAGCTGGGACCACAGGAATGTGCCATCACGTTCAGCTAATTTTTTATTTTTGGTAGAGACAGGGTCTCACTATATTGCCCAGGCTGGTCTGGAACTCCTGGTGTCAAGCATTTGTCCTGCCTTAGAACCCCAAAGTACTGGGATTACAAGCGTGTGCCACCGCACATGGTCTCTTGGAACTTCTTGAATCTGTAGGTTTATATCTTTCATCAGTATGGGGGAAAACTCATGGCATTGCCTCTTCAAATATTGAGCCTGCCCTATTCTCTTTCTCTCCTTTTGAGACTCTACAGTTTGACTGTGCCCTTCATATCTCTTACACTATTTTTTAAATTCTTTTTTTGTGTGTGTGTGTGTGTGTGTGTGTGTGTGTGTGTGTGTTTAAGATATTTTCTATTAACCTGTGGCCAGTTCACTAATTCTATCTTCTGCCACGTCCAGTCTGCTGTTATAATCATATAACAAATTTTTATTTTTTATTTTTTATTTTTTTTGAGACGGAGTCTTGCTCTGTCACCCAGGCTGGAGTGTAGTGGCACGATCTTGGCTCACTGCAACAAGCTCCACCTCCCAGGTTTACGCCATTCTCCTGCCTTAGCCTCCCAAGTAGTTGGGACTACAGGCGCCTGCCACCATGCCTGGCTAATTTTTGGTATTTTTAGTAGAGATGGGTTTTCACCGTGTTAGCCAGGATGGTCTTTTTTTTTTTTTTTTTTTTTTTTTTTTTTTTTTTTTTTTTGAGACGGAGTCTCGCTGTGTCGCCCAGGCTGGAGTGCAGTGGCCGGATCTCAGCTCACTGCAAGCTCTGCCTCCCGGGTTTTTACGCCATTCTCCTGCCTCAGCCTCCCGAGTAGCCGGGACTACAGGCGCCCGCCACCTCGCCCGGCTAGTTTTTTGTATTTTTTAGTAGAGACGGGGTTTCACCGTGTTAGCCAGGATGGTCTCGAACTCCTGACCTCGTGATCCGCCCGTCTCGGCCTCCCAAAGTGCTGGGATTACAGGCTTGAGCCACCGCGCCCGGCCTGCCAGGATGGTCTTGATCTCCTGACCTCGTGATCTGCCCGCCTCAGCCTCCCAAAGTGCTGGGATTACAGGTGTGAGCAACCACACCTGGCAAAATTTTTTTTTTTTTTTTTTTTTTTTGAGACGAAGTCTCACTCTATTGCCAGGCTGGAGTGTAGTGGTGCGATCTCAGCTTACTGCAACCTCCACCTTCCAGGCTCAAGTGATTCTTGTGCCTCAGCCTTCCAAGTAGCCGTGACCAAGGTGCCCGCCACCACACCCAGCTAATTTTTGTATTTTTAGTACATATGGGGTTTTGCCATGTTGGCCAGGCTGGTCTCGAACTCCTGGGCTCAAGTGATCTGCCAGCCTCAGCCTCCCAAAGCTTTGGGATTATAGGCATGAGCCAGCGTGCCCTGCCCTCATATAATAAATTTTAATTCAGTTCTAGAATGTCAATTTGATTTTTTTTTTATTACTGTTTTTGTTTTGTTGTTTTTGACAGTCTCGCTCTGTTGCCCAAGCTGGAGTGCAGTGGCGTGATCTCAGCTCACTGCAAGCTCCACCTCCTGGGTTCACGCCATTCTCCTGCCTCAGCCTCCCGAGTAGCTGGGACTACAGGTGCCCACCACCATGCTGGCTAATTTTTTTGTATTTTTAGTAGAGATGGGGTTTCCCCATGTTAGCCAGGATGGTCTCGAACTCCTGACCTCGTGATCCGCCCATCTCGGCCTCCCAAATGCTGGGATTACAGGCTTGAGCCACCGCGCCCGGCCTGCCAGGATGGTCTTGATCTCCTGACCTCGTGATCTGCCCGCCTCAGCCTCCCAAAGTGCTGGGATTACAGGTGTGAGCAACCACACCTGGCAAAATTTTTTTTTTTTTTTTTTTTTTTTTTTTTTTTGAGACGAAGTCTCACTCTATTGCCAGGCTGGAGTGTAGTGGTGCGATCTCAGCTTACTGCAACCTCCACCTTCCAGGCTCAAGTGATTCTTGTGCCTCAGCCTTCCAAGTAGCCGTGACCAAGGTGCCCGCCACCACACCCAGCTAATTTTTGTATTTTTAGTACATATGGGGTTTTGCCATGTTGGCCAGGCTGGTCTCGAACTCCTGGGCTCAAGTGATCTGCCAGCCTCAGCCTCCCAAAGCTCTGGGATTATAGGCATGAGCCAGCGTGCCCTGCCCTCATATAATAAATTTTAATTCAGTTCTAGAATGTCAATTTGATTTTTTTTTTATTACTGTTTTTGTTTTGTTGTTTTTGACAGTCTCGCTCTGTTGCCCAAGCTGGAGTGCAGTGGCGTGATCTCAGCTCACTGCAAGCTCCACCTCCTGGGTTCACGCCATTCTCCTGCCTCAGCCTCCCGAGTAGCTGGGACTACAGGTGCCCACCACCATGCTGGCTAATTTTTTTGTATTTTTAGTAGAGATGGGGTTTCCCCATGTTAGCCAGGATGGTCTCGATCTCCTGACCTTGTGATCTGCCTGCCTTGGCCTCCCAAAGTGCTGGAATTACAGGCATGAGCCACAGCGCCTGGCCTATTTATGTTTTTTGAGACAGAGTTTTGCTCTTGTTGCCCAGGCTGGAGTGCAATGGCGTGATCTCAGCTCACTGCCAGCTCTGCCTTCCAGGTTCACGTGATTATCCTGCCTCAGCCTCCCAAGTAGCTGGGATTACAGGCACCTGCCACCACGCCCAGCTAATTTTTTATATTTTTAGTGAGATGGGGTTTCACTATGTTGGCCAGACTGGTCTCAAACTCCTGACCTCAGGCGATCCACCCGCCTTGGCTTTCCAAAGTGCTAGAATTACAGATATTAGCCACTGTGCCCGGCTCATTTGATTTTTTTGTTTGTTTGTTTTGTTTTTAAACAGAGTTTTGGTCTTGTTGCCCAGACTGGAGTACAATGGCGTGATCTCGGCTCACTGCAACCTCCACTTCCCAGATTCAAGCAATTCTGCTGTCTCAGCCTCCCAAGTAGCTGGGATTACAGGCACATACTACCATGCCTGGCTAATTTTTGTATATATCTTTTTATCTTTTTATCTGCATGGTCTAGCAATGAATCAAAAATTACAGAGGCTCTGGATGATGTAATCATTCTTCCAAAAAAGATTGAGGTTTTCTTCTTATGGACAGAGCAGTAGTGGATCACCTTGATCTCACTGAGGCACGTTTTATGCTTTACTGGGTTTGGTTTATCATAGTTTTGCACTTTATTCTAGGGCAAGGTCCTTATTCCTAGGCTGTTGTTCTTTCTCGTGGGATGTGGCCTTTACTCCTAGGGTGTAGCCCTTTTGAGGCCTCAGTTAAAAGCCCAGAGTGTTTGCCAAGGCTTTTGTACCTTGGCAGGGTTTAAACTTTAACATCGATTTCCCCAGCACTTGTGTGGCTGCTGAAGCTTCTGTTCAGCTATTACTCTCTCAGCTATTGTTTGCTTCTGTCTTTGTTAGAGTCTCATTCTGTGCATGCGCAGTTAGGAGTCAGCCAGTGACTTGAGAAACATTTCTTCACAGATTTTTGGCTTTCTGGCTCTATCTCTGGTTTCTTAAGGGTCTGCAGTGTTTTGATCCTTGTCTCAGTCACTTTGGAGGCTGTGTTTTTTTTAGCCCAATAAAGACTGTTACTTTCGGCCGGGTGCGGTGGCTCACGCCTGTAATCCCAGCACTTTGGGAGGCCAAGGAGGGCGAATCACGAGGTCAAGAGATCGAGACCATCCTGGCCAACATTTTAGTCTACTAAAAATACAAAAATTAGCTGGGCGTGGTGGCAGGTGCCTGTAGTCCCAAGTACTTGGGAGGCTGAGGCAGGAGAATCATTTGAACCCAGGAGACGGAGGTTGCAGTGAGCTGAGCTCCTGCCACTGTACTCCTGCCTGGCGACAGAGCAAGACTCCATCTCCAAAAAAAAAAAAAAAGATTGTTACTTTCTAGAGGAGCTCAATTCCTCTCAGCCAAAATATGGACAGTATGCTAAAAAAAAAAAAAAAAAAAATTCTGAGGTCGGGTGTGGTGGCTTATGCCTATAATTCTCGCACTTTGGGAGGCCGAGGCAGGTGAATCACCTAAGCTCAGGAGTTTGAGACCAGTCTGACCAATACCGTGAAACCCCGTCTCCAGTAAAAATACAAAAATTAGCCAGGCATTGTGGGGGGCGCCTGTAATGCCAGCTACTCGGGAGGGTGAGACAGGAGAACTGCTTGAACCCAGGAGGTGGAGGTTGCAGTGAGGAAAGATCGCGCCACTGCCCTCCAGCCTGGGTGACAGAGCAAGACTCCATCTCAAAAACATAAAAATCTGGGCTGGAGCTTCCCTGTGTACACCACTTTTCTCAAGGATTGTAGCTTCTCATTTCCTGACTGCATTGGTTTCTTTCTTATTCCTTCCAAAGATATTTTATATGTTTTAACTAGTTTTCATGGTTTTATTTCAGTGGAAATACAAGGTCTTAGTCATGTTTGAAATCAGAAGCATGCACTATTACATGTATGTATAGGGTTTACAGGGCCTTATATTGGCCAGGCATGATGGCTTACATCTGTAATCCTATCACTTTGAGAGGCCAAGGCAGAAGGATCGCTTGAGCCCAGGAGTTCAAGATCAGCCTGGGCAACAGAGTGAGACTCTGCCTCTATTAAGCAATAATAATAATTATTATTATTAAAGGGAAAAGAAAAGGCTTTATATGATCTCATATGATCTGACTTCTGGCCAGTTCTTTGACTCACCCACCCACTGCTTCTTCCACTCCTCTTTTTTTTTTTTTTTTTGAGACAGAGTCTCGGTCTTGTCACCCAGGCTGGAGTGCAATGGTGCCATCTCAGCTCACTGCAATCTCCGCCTCCCAGGTTCAAGCTATTCCCCTGCCTCAGCCTCCTGTTCTCTTTTTCTCATTTCAATTCAGCACACAGGTCTTCTTTGTTTTGTTTTGTTTTGTTTTTTGAGATCGAGTCTCACTCTGTCAGCCAGGCTGGAGTGCAGTGCCGCAATCTCAGCTCACGGCAACCTCTGCCTCCCGGGTTCAAGTGATTCTCCTGCCTCAGCCTCCTGAGTAGCTGAGACTACAGGCACCTGCCATCACACCCAGCTAATTTTTGTATTTTTAGTAGAGATGGAGTTTCACCTTGTTGAACAGGCTGGTCTTGAACTCTTGACCTCAAGTGATCTACCCACCTTGGCCTCCCAAAGTGCTGGGATTACAGGCATGAGCCACAGCACCGACCTCCTTTTTTTTTTTTTTTTTTTTTAATTTTTCTGAGACAGGGTCTCACTCTGTCACCCAGGCTGGAGTGCAGTGGCATGATCTCAGCTCATTGCAACCTCCACCTGCCACTTTTAAGTGATCCTCCTGCTTAAGCCTCCTGAGTAACTGGAACTATAGGTTGCACCATCATGCCCAGCTAATTTTTGTATTTTTAGTAGAGGCGGGGTTTCTGCATGTTGGTCAGGTGCCTCTCAAACTCCTGACCTGAGGTGATGCATCCACCTCAGCCTCCCAAAGTGCTGGGATTACAGGCATCAGCCACCACACCTAACAGGCCTTCATTTTGAATGCTTATTCCCACCTCCTTAGAATGTTGAACTAGTTATTAACTTCTAATTTTGAAACACTTTAGAGCCCTCTTTTCATAGTTGCACTTTGGGAGGCCGAGGCAGGCGATCACCTGAAGTCAGGAGTTCGAGACTAGCCTGGCCAACATGGTAAAATCCATCTCTACTAAAAATACAAAAACTAGCCAGGCATGGTGGCAGGCACCTGTAATCCCAGTTACTTGGGGAGGCTGAGGCAGAAGAATCACTTGAACCCAGGAGGCAGAGGTTGCAGAGCTGAGATCATGTCATTGTACAGCAACCTGGGCAACAAGAGCAAAACACTCTGTCTCAAAACAAAACAAAACAAAACAAAAACAAATTCTCAACAGGCCAGGTGCAGGGTTCACACCTGTAACCCCAGAACTTTGGGAGGCTGAGGTGGGAGGATCACTTGAGCTCGGGAGGCTGAGGATGCAGTGAGCATGATCATGCCATTATACTCTAGTCTGGGTGACAGAACAAGAACCTGTGTCAAAAACAAAATACTAAAATTACAAAAAATAATTAGCTGGTCATGGTGCCACACACCGGTAGTCCCAGCTACTGAGGAGGCTGAAGCGGGAAGACTGCTTGAGTCCAGGAGATTGAGGCTGCAGTGAGCCACAATTATCATGCCACTGCACTCTAGCCTGGGTGACAGAGGGAGACCCTGTCTCAAAATAAACAAGGAAAATGCTCATGGCTGGGCCTGGTGGGAGGCTGAGGCAAGAGAATCGCTTGCACCCAGGAGGCAGAGGTTGCGGTGGGCCGAGATCACACCACTGCACTTCAGCCTGGCGACACAGCAAGACTCCTCAAAAAAAAAAGAAAAAAGAAAAAAGGATTCCCCGTTTCTGATAGAGATAGTATATTTTATATTGAAAAGCCAATTAGGCCAGGAGACCTGAATTAGGGCAACTGTCTTTCCACGGGTTTGGGGGCTCGTGGCTTCTGTCTATGCTTGCCTGACACAGCCCGAGCTGGCCAGGTTCCCAGATTTATCTCAGTTTCTTGCTTCTTGGTCACTGAGATTTCAAGATAGGCATGTGTACTCCTCCCTATCTCTGGAGGCAATCCGTGGCTGTGGTTTCCTCAGTTTAGGCTGAAAGATAAGTAACTGCTGGCTTGTCTAGGATTGTCAATTTCTAGTTAAACTGGCTTAAAATAATCTCCCACTTGTCTAAACACATGCAGACCCAGCATTGAAAATTAATGGAAGCCAGGTGCGGTGCCTCACGCCCGTAATCCTAGCACTCTGGGAGGCCGAGGTAGGCAGATCACCTGAGGTTTGGAATTTGAGACCAGCCTGGCCAACGTAGCAAAACCCCGTCGCTACTAAAACTACAAAAATTAGCCGGGTGTGGTGGCACATGCCTGTAATCCCAGCTACTCAGGAGACTGAGGCAGGAGAACTGCTTGAACCCAGGAGGTGGAGGTTGCAGTGAGCAGAGACCGCGCCACTGCACTCCAATCTGGGTGACAGAGTGAGACTCTGTCTCAAAAAGAAAAAAAAAAAAAATTAACATAACCTAGTGACATCTCAAGGACTTCTGGTGATGTCTCCAGCCTGACTGAAACTTATCTATGCCATGTGTTTGCTAATAAACATGGGGCTGCCTTAGTCAATGCTCAAGGTTAGCAGCAGCCTCACGATCATTTTAAGGCAGTAACAAAGGTGACCATTGGTGGAGATGCCAACAAGCTCTCATTCCCCATGATAGAGGCCTGGGGTCAGCCACAGTGGGTAATTTGTACTCACAGAATATCTTCAGTCTCAGGGGCTCCTTTCAGGTTCCCTGAGCTCCTGACTTCTCAGGTTCTATTTATGTCTAATCTGGTCTTGACTGATCATCTGTGGGTCAGGACAGCAGAAGCTGCATTTTTGGACACAATGACCAGGGAAGATTACACATCCCAAACTGTCCTGATTCCCCAACATGTGTATGGACAAAGTGGGATAAAAGTGCACCACGGTGGTGGGAAGCCCCAGGGATTCTGGTGGCTAGCCTGGCTGTCTACAGGATGGCAGAGTTCTTCTTGGGCCTCTCATTTAATCCCTCCGCACAGTACTGTTAACATCTCTGTGCCATTCTTCAGCTAAATGAGAACCTAACGCAGGCCTGATGCATGGCTCAGATTACACAGCGGATGTGAAGAGGCTTTGGGAACATATCCTTTCTCCTAAGGACAGGGAGGGGATGCTAGCGTGGGGTGCCTGCGATATTGCATGCAGGTCAATGAGAACAGTTACTGACACAGACTTAACCCGAGTCCTCAAAGTGTGTTTTATTATTATTTGTTCATCCTTTAAACATGAATCTAAATGTTGGCTTAAAATCAGGATTTACGCACAAAGGGCTTCACAGTTTAACAATACTGGCTATGACTTTTGGAGTTCCTTGTTGTGGGCCAGGCACTTCCCTTATTATTATTTTGAATCTTGTCAATGGTACTTTACATTTGAGCTCTTGCCCACTCTACCAGAGCAAGGATTATAACCTTAATTTTTTTCTTACCCCAAGACCTATGCTCTTAACCCTATTCAATGCTGTCTCTCTCTTTGGCTAGGAAAGACTTCTGAGGCAGGTGGAAGGAAGGAGGGAGCGATGCAAGGAGAAGCTTTCCGATTCCGTAACACACCTGGTTGTGCAAAGTTCACCTCTACATATAAAGTTTTTGTTTTCCAAGTCATTGAACCGGCGACATATTCTACCGGCCATTTTGGTTGTGGCAACCCCAATTCCCTTGATTTTTTTTCTGTGACAAGAAAGGGAATTAGACTAGGCCGCCTTGCCCGGGCTTTTTAAGAAACCCCACCAACCACCCGGGTAAGGAGCGCCGCTCTCCCAACCGCGGGTCCAGGGCGTGTACGGTTTTCAGTGTGGCCTCTTCCTTCGCCCCACTCTGGACTTGTGGGTCGGCGCCGGCAGGGGCGGGCCTCGGCAGCGCCACGCTGCCACGCCCGGCGTCTCCGCCCCCTTATTTAAATACGCGGCGCCGGCGAGTGCGTCGAGCTCGCCGCGGACCCAAGATGGCGGCGTGTGGACGTGTACGGAGGATGTTCCGCTTGTCGGCGGCGCTGCAGCTGCTGCTGCTAGCCGCGGCCGGGGCCGAGAAACTCCCCGGCCAGGGCGTCCATAGCCAGGGCCAGGGCCCCGGCGCCAACTTTGTGTCCTTCGTAGGGCAGGCCGGAGGCGGCGGCCCGGCGGGTCAGCAGCTGCCCCAGCTGCCTCAGTCATCGCAGCTCCAGCAGCAGCAGCAGCAGCAGCAGCAGCAACAACAGCAGCAACAGCAACAGCAACAGCAGCCTCAGCCGCCACAGTTGCCTTTCCCGGCGGGTGGGCCTCCGGCTCGGCGAGGAGGAGCGGGGGCTGGTGGGGGCTGGAAGCTGGCGGAGGAAGAGTCCTGCAGGGAGGACGTGACCCGCGTGTGCCCCAAGCACACCTGGAGCAACAACCTGGCGGTGCTCGAGTGCCTGCAGGATGTGAGGGAGGTGAGGAGGTGGGACGAAGCCGGGAGGGCCAGGCCTGGTGTGGGCCCGAGGGTGTTGCCAGCCTTGGAAGACGCTGACGCCGGTCGGCTGCTTTTCTCGCTTCCTCTGTGCTGCACTCGCTCCTTCCCTCTTTGCTCCTCATTCCCAGGCGCATTCAGGGAAAAGGATCCCACCCCCACTTCTTCATTCCCTCGCCCTTATTTCCCTCCCTGTTGCCGGGGTCTGGGACGAAGACCTGGACTCCTGGCCGCAATCCGCGGAGGCCCAGAGCGTGTCTGTTCGCTCCTGTCTTTTGTGTGATCCTCTATACCGAGTGTCTCCTCGCCGAACACCAGTTTAGGATTTTGCGATCAGTTTCGACTAGGACAATTTGTGGCAAGCCATTTAAACATAAAAAAATGCCTGGCGTACTTAGGCTGTAAAGAACGATCTGTTTATTAGCAGTAGGTGTTTGATCTGCTGTTTATTACAGTAGATGTAATTCGCAAATCCATCTTCTTGCTGAAATAATGTATGCTTTGTTTTCTTCACTTCCTTTGGTCAGTTTGTATTGAACCCCATGTTTAGGCTGTTAACTCCGAGTGACTTGGCGACCCAAAGCTTGAAAAGTTGGGGAAGCATTTGAAGCTGTGTTTGTGGCTGGGTTATGGGGTCTTGCCTTTCTGAGGTCTCAATGTGATTTTAACAGTATCTGTTAATGAAATCTAGATTTGCCCTTGCTTGGTGTGATTCAGTTAAGTGACATTGATAATTTATAATCTAGGTTTAATGCTGCAGACTGTAAGTGCATATTTGACAATTCTCAAAGTTTGGGAGCAAATCTGACAGTAGAAACTTTTTCCAGAGGTGTAAGTATTAGAATTAGCCCTAAAGGTTGACACATAGAATAAAGCTGCTACTTGATACTGTTTTTAGCTTTTTTTTTTTTTTTTTAAATTGTAGTATCAGATTTGTTTACGGCGTTCAAGTTATAGGAAGACCACTGACTTGTAGAAATTTGCTACTCTTGGTTCATCTCATGCTCTAGTATTCTATACAAAAGCAATTCAGATAGAGGAAAAGACATACATAAGCAGGAGACAGAAAGAAAGGAAGTTTCCAGAGCCACTGGAAATGCGAGGCCTTACCTGACTTCTCATCTTCAGCTTGAAGGCTAGAAGGATAGTCCTCTGATAGATACAGCTAAGATTCCTAACTCGGGGTGTCAAACTTTTTGGAATTTTCTTTTTGCTCTTTGAGGACACATAATAGATGTCGTTTCATCAAACTACGATCCTAATACTGGTGACCAAACACATTATTAGTGGTTTGTGGTAGAAACAGCACTTTATTTATTTATTTATTTATTTATTTATTTTGAGACGGAGTCTGGCTCTGTCGCCCGGGCTGGAGTGCAGTGGAGCGTTCTCAGCTCACTGCAAGCTTCGCCTCCCGGGTTCACGCCGTTCTCCTGCCTCAGCCTCCCGAGTAGCTGGGACTACAGGTGCCCGCCACCACGCCCAGCTAATTTTTTGTATTTTTAGTAGAGACGGGGTTTCACCGAGTTAGCCAGGATGGTCTTGATCTCCTGACCTTGTGATCCGCCTGCCTCGGCCTCCCAAAGTGCTGGGATTACAGGCGTGAGCCACTGTGCCCGGCCAGAAACAGCACATAATTAGGGAAAGTGGCAAAAAGTGCCTATGCAAGGAGTGTATATATCCTTATTCATGTGTATTCCGGACATTTGGAAACCTCCACTTAAAGGAGGCACTTTTATGCTCCAGAGGAGGAAAGGTGTCATGTAAATTGGAAATGGGAGTTTTGGGGGTTTAGGGGGAGGGGGAGGAGCCAAATTCCCAATTTAATGTTTTTTCCTCCAGTTTTTACATACAGAAATACTGAAAGAAGAGTACTGTGAACACCTGTGTATATTCTTCAGGAGGTGGAGTTATTTTTAAACTTCTTTTCTTTTTCCTTTTCTTTTTTTTTTTGATACGGAGTCTCACTCTGTTGCCAGGCTGGAGTGCAGTGGCGTGATCTCGGCTCACTGCCACCTTCACCTCCCGGCTTTAAGCAGTTGTCCTGCCTCAGCCTCCTGAGTACCTGGGACTACAGTTGCGTGCCACCACGCCCAACTAATTTTTGTATTTTTAGTAGAGACAGGGTTTCACCATTTTGGCCAGGATGGTCTTGATCTCGTGACCTTGTTATCTGCCCATCTCGGTCTCCCAAAGTGCTGAGATTACAGGTGTGAGCCGCTGTGCCCACCTTATTTTCTTTTCTTTTTTTTTGTTCTTTTTTTTGAGACGCCCGGGCTGGAGTGCAGTGGCACGATCTCGGCTCACTGCAAGGTCCACTTCCCGGGTTCATGCCATTCTCCTGCCTCAGCCTCCCGTGTAGCTGGGACTACAGGCACCCACCACCACGCCTGGCTAATTTTTTGTATTTTTAGTAGAGACGGGGTTTCACCGTGTTAGCCAGGATGGTCTCGATCTCCTGACCTCGTGATCCGCCCTCCTCGGCCTCCCAAAGTTCTAGGATTACAGGCGTGAGCCACCGTGCCTGGCCTATTTTCTTTTTCTTTAAAGACAGTGAAAGGAAATTTCATTCTGCTTAGTCTGGGAGTTAATTAAATCTGATCTATGTGTTTGAAAGAGCATAACTTAAAGAAATAAACCAGCTAGGCACATTTGAAGAAACATGTATGGAATATGTTTTGTATTTGTTGTTCAGTAAGTAGAACTGTTTGATAGTGAAATAGATACACGTACTTTTCTATCCCTTTGGATATAAATGCAGGGAACATTGTCCTATCTGTATCCATTATTGGAATTATGAAAAGGCAGAGTATATGAGTAGAGTTGTTCCTTGGTATCACTGGAGGATGGTTCCAGGCCTCCTTCAGATACTGAAATCTGAGGACGCCCAAGTAACTTATACTGTATAAAAGGGTGTCATATTTCCATATGATCTGTGCACACCCTTCCAAATTCTTGTCATCTGTAAAATACTTACGATGCCTAGTACAGTGCCTACATATCACTTCATTCATGTGGATTCACTGTAGTACTTGGCATGTGTCAAACAACTTTTGCTTTTTGGAAACTTATGGAACTTTCCTTTCTGAAAAATATGTTTTACGTTGGAGACAAGTTCTCACTGTGTCATCCAGACAGGAGTGCAATGGTGCAGTGATAGCTCACTGCAGCCTCAACCTTCTGGGTTCAAGAGCTCATTGCAGCCTCAGCCTTCCGGGTTCAGGTGATCTTCCCACCTGGGCTTCCCAAAGTGCTGGGATTAGAGGTGTGAGCCATTGTGCCTTGGCCTTGGGATTCTTTTTTTTTTTTTTTTTTTAACGCTCTCAGATGAGTCATGCTTTTAAAAAGGCCAAGTATATCATGGGTCCACTATTCAATAATAGATGTAATAGCCAGTAATGGTGTGTTAGTAGTTCCAGTTGTGTGTGTATAATTAGTAGTAGTTCAAGTTATTTAAATAAAAACAAAGAACTAGAAAGTATAAGGCAGGCCGGGCACGGTGGCTCATGCCTGTAATCCCAGCATTCTGGGAGGCTGAGGCAGGTGGATCACGAGGTCAGGAGATCGAGACCATCCTGGCTAACACAGTGAAACCCCGTCTCTACTAAAAAATATGAAAAATTAGCCGGGTGTACTAAAGAATACAAAAAATTAGCCGGGCTTAGTGGCGGGCGCCTGTAGTCCCAGCTACTTGGGAGGCTGAGGCAGGAGAATGACGTCAACCCTGGAGGCGGAGTTTGCAGTGAGCCAAGATCGAACCACTGCACTCCAGCCTGGGTGACAGAGCTAGACTCCGTCTCAAAAAAAAAAAAGAAAGTATAAGGCAAAAAAGAAAAAATATTCCCTGAGCTGTTCTGGTAGATGGAGTAATAATACCAAAGAAAGAGAAGATACTATTGCCTAGTATGTGATAAAGAAGGCATGCTTGATGTTGCTGGTCATTTTAAAATACTTTATGTATTCTTGGTTGAAATGGCCAGTAGCACTTTTTTTGTTTTTTGTTTTTTCCCAGTAGTGTCTTGTATTTTGAAGTTTCAGATGGAGACCTTGGTTCCTTAGAAGTTTATGGTGTTCAGCCAGGTGCGGTGGCTCATGCCTGAAATCCTGACACTTTGGGAGGCTGAAGCAGGAGGATAGCTTGAGCTCAGGAGTTCAGTACCAGCCTGGGCAACATAGTGATTTACCGTCTCTAAAAAAAGAAGTTTGTGATGTTCATAGATTAGATTTTTTTTTTTTCTTTTTTTTTAAGACGGAATCTCATTCTGTTGCCAGGCTGGAGTGCAGTGGTGCGATCTCAGCTCACTGCAACATCTGACTCCCTGGTTCAAGTGATTTTCCTGCCTCATCCTCCCGAGTAGCTGGGATTACAGGCGCGTGCCACCTTGCCCAGCTAATTTTTGTATTTTTAGTAGAGACAGGGTTTCACCGTGTTCACCAGGATAGTCTTGATTTTCTGACCTCACGATTTGCCCACCTTGGTCTCCCAAAGTGGTGGGATTACAGGTGTGAGCCACTCAGCTGTTTTTTTTTTTTTTTTTTGGTTTTATTTTTTGAGATGGAATCTTGCTCTGTCACTCAGGCTGGAATGCAGTGGCACAATTTTGGCCTACTGCAACCTCTGCCTCCTGGGTTCAAGTGATTTTCCTGTGTCAGCCTCCTCATCACCTTGGCCAGGCTGGTCTTGAACTCCTGACGTTAGGTGATCTGCCTGCCTCGGCCTCCCAAACTGCTGGATTACAGGCATAAACCACTGTGCCTGTAGATTTTCTTACACAGAAGTAGAGAGATAGGGTAATGAGTTCCTGGGTATACATCACCCAGCTTCAACTGTCCCCACCCTTTTTGATTTTTGTTTTTGTTTTTTTTTGAGAGATGTAGTCTCACTCTGTCACCCAGGCTGGAGTGCAGTGGCACGATCTCGGCTCACTGTAACCTCAGCCTCTTGATTTCAAGTGATCCTCCTGCCTCAGCCTCCCAAGTTGCTGGGACTACAGGCGTCTGCCACCACACCTGGCTAATTTTTGTGTTTTTTAGTAGAGATAGGGTTTCACTATATTGGCCAGACTGGTCTCGAACTTCTGACCTCATAATCTGCCCTCCTCGAGCTCCCAGAGTTCTGGGATTACAGGCGTGAGCCACCCTTTTATTTTTAGGGCACAGGGTTGGGAGGCTGGCATATTTTAAAGCAAATCCCAGATGCTGTCATTTCAAATACTTCAATGCATATCTGCGATAAATACTTTTTAAAAGCTAGAAGCTGGCCAGGCGCCGTGGCTCAAGCCTGTAATCCCAGCACTTTGGGAGGCCGAGACGGGCGGATCACAAGGTCAGGAGATCGAGACCATCCTGGCTAACCCGGTGAAACTCCGTCTCTACTAAAAAAATACAAAAAACTAGCCGAGCAAGGTGGCGGGCGCCTGTAGTCCCAGCTACTCAGGAGGCTGAGGCAGGAGAATGGCGTGAACCCAGGAGGCGGAGCTTGCAGTGAGCTGAGATCCAGCCACTGCACTCCAGCCTGGGCGACAGAGCGAGACTGCATCTCAAAAAAATAAATAAATAAAAATAAAAGCTAGAAGCTTTTGTTTTGTTTTTGTATTTAAGTGTATAATGAAATCTTTCTGTTGCAAGTAATTCTGACACTAAAAAGAAAAACCATAAAAAATGTTTTTCTTGCCACCTTTTCTTCATATATCAGTCTCAGATTATAAATTTGTAACCATACTCTAAGGTTTGCACAGAGTGAATGCTTTGTAAATGTTTAAATAAACTAATTTAGGTATTGAACAGA
This sequence comes from Macaca thibetana thibetana, assembly GCF_024542745.1. Lineage (NCBI taxonomy): Eukaryota > Metazoa > Chordata > Mammalia > Primates > Cercopithecidae > Macaca > Macaca thibetana. Next base: position 17,536,554 of record NC_065597.1, on the reverse strand, counting down.
AATTAACATTTCAGTGTTGCAAACCATAAACCCCCTTTTAGACTCATAGGTAAACATTTTTGTTACGCTGCTCTTAACCTTTCACTTAACTGTATACTTGAGATAGTGTACTACACCATCTCTATTGTCTCGCTGTTGATAGTCATGTGAGGTGATTAGTGCTAGTGTTATTATTTTAGCAGAGAAATAGGCTCAAAGAGCTATAGTAACTTGTCTGATGTCGTATCCTAAGTGGTAGAGCTGGTATTCAGCAAGTCCTTTTTATATTAAAAGACCATACTCTTTCTAATCTACCATGGGTGGTTGTGGCTAAGGAAAAGAGTATGTGACTATTGAGAATGCCACAGGTTTATAAATGTATGCTAAATGGGACACAAGAACAATTGAGTTGTAACAGTGCATTGAAGTATTTGTAGATTTCTCAGGCAACTGTATCGGCATTATCACCCAACGCTAATTTAATTAGTCTAAGTGCATCATAAACTGAATTTCTGCTTTATGAAAAGAGTTTCAAATCCCAGTTCACCTTAAGCAGGATTTGTACTAGAACACTGGAAGCATTTTTGTTTTTTTTTTTTTTAATTATAAGAGAGACGAGATCTTGCTGGGTTGCCCAGGTTGGTCTCAAACTCCTGAGCTCAAACGACCCACCCTCCTCTGCCTCCCGGATGCTGAGGTTACAGATGGAGCCGCCACACCCAACCCCTACAGTACAGTTTCTAAGATCTCTGCTGTCTAACCTGTATGAGTCGTTTCCTGTATATATTCTCTGTATGTATATATTGTAAAGTTTCTAGGATTATATATATGCCAGCTTCTGATTCCATATTCATTCATGGAGGGAATCAGTGACAATGAATAATTCAAACAGCAGTTAATCCAAACTTTGTTTGGCTTTAGGATATATTATGATTGTTTTGTTTGAGCCAATATGGAATTTCCTCCTATGCTGTCTGTCAGTGGTTGGAAGCAATCTAACCACATAATCAAGTCATTATTGATCTGTTATACACCTATCATTGTGGAAGGACAATTGTGCTTTAAGACACCACCATTGCTTACAGTTGGTTGTGATCAAGAAACAATTATATAATAGAGTGTTAATCACTTGATGTCATACAGATAGTAAAGTATTTTAGGGCAGTGAAATAAGCACAAAATTAGGATTTAGATTTGGGTGGAACCCAGCTCTGCTATTCTTAGCTTGAAATTTCAATCACTTTTTTTTTTTTTTGAGATGGAATCTCTCTCAGTCGCCCAGATTGGAATGCAGTGGTGCATTCTTGGCTCACTGAAACCTCTGCCTCCTGGGTTCAAGTGATTCTACTGCCTCAGCCTCCCAAGTAGCTGGAACTGCACACGTGCGCTACCACACCCGGCTAATTTTTGTATTTTTAGTAAAGACGGGAATTTCGCCATATTGGCCAGGCTGGCCTTGAACCTCTGACCTCAGGTGATCTGCCTGTCTTGGCCTCCCAAAGTACTAGGATTACAGGTGTAAGCCACTGCACCCGGTCTCTTTTCTTTTTTTTTGAGACGGAGTCTTGCTTTGTCGCCCAGGCTGGAATGCAGTGGCCGGATCTCAGCTCACTGCAAGCTCCGCCTCCCGGGTTTACGCCATTCTCCTGCCTCAGCCTCCTGAGTAGCTGGGACTATAGGCGCCCGCCACTGTGCCCGGCTAGTTTTTTGTATTTTTTAGTAGAGACAGGGTTTCACCGTATTAGCCAGGATGGTCTCGATATCCTGACCTCGTGATCCGCCCGTCTCAGCCTCCCAAAGTGCTGGGATTACAGGCTTGAGCCACCGCGCCAGCCTGGTCTCTTTTCTTAAGCAAGGACTGTCTACTTTAGCTTTGTCCTTGTTCTTTTTTTTTTTTTTTTTTTTTTTTTTTTTTTTGGAGAGTCTTGCTGTATCTCCCAGACTGGCTGGAGTGCAGTGGCATGATCCATGGCTCACTGCAACCTCGAACTCCTGGGCTCAAGCTATCTTCCCACTCCAGCCTCCCGAGTAGCTGGGACTATGGTACACGCCACCACTTAGCCTTGTTCTAAGCGGAAATATACATGAACTCATGAATTTGATGTGCTAGGTACATTCTAATATGTATGAAACTAAATATATGACTATAACGTATACATTACCAACACATACCACCTGAAATCATCTTGCGTATTACCAATAGCACACGCTTCGGAAAACACTAACACTGGATTATCTCTCTGTTTTTTTTTTTTTTTTTTTTTTTTTTTGGTTAAGATGGAGTCTTGCTCTGTCACCCAGGCTGGAGTGTAGTGGCGTGATCTCGGCTCACTGCAACCTTTGCCTCCTATATTCAAGCGATTCTCCTGCCTCCGCCTGTCTAGTAGCTGGGAGTACAGGTGCCAGCCACCAGGCCTGGCTAATTTTTGTGTTTTTAGTAGAGATTGGGTTTCACCATTTTGGCCAGGCTGGTCTTGAACTCCTGACCTCAGGTAATCCCACCCGCCTCAGCCTCCCAAAGTGCTGGGATTACAGGCGTGAGCCACCGCTCCTGGCCTTGGATTATCTCTTAAGATTCTTCCAACTCTGGTGCTTTGTGATTTTGTGATCTGTGGGAATATAAAACGTGCAGGAGAGTCGTAGCACAGGTAGAAAGGGGAGATGCTTTGAGGAATTATTAAAGGGGCTGTACTGACTGAAATAGAGAACTTGAAAATGTTTTCAGTCCAGATCATGAAGGGTCGTATATTCACCTCTGATTGGTTCTCCAAATAAAGTCTGGAAACAGGATGTTTTTATCCCTACCTGAGATAAAAATATTCCAGCAGATAACTGAGAATTACCTGTAAAGTAGTATTGTCATTTATGGCAAATACTTTTTAAGAAATCTCTTGATGAGAATGCTTTACAGTATATAGTTGCTTAATAATTCATTGTTCTGTAGAAGGAAATAAAATACCTGAACAGTCCAAAAGATGAAATGCTGCATTTCTCTTTTGTACATTTCTCCTAATGTGTTCAAAACAAATTTACTCAGGAACAATAACAAAAATCTCCTCTTTATATAAGATATGTATGTATATATATGTTTTTGTTGTTGTTTTGAGGTGGAGTTTTGCTCTTGCTCAGGGTGGAGTGAAGTGGAATGGCCTCGGCTCACTGCGACCTCTGCCTCTTGGGTTCAAGCCTTTCTCCTGCCTCAGCCTCCTGAGTAACTGGGATTATAGGCGCTCGCCATCACACCTGGCTAATTTTTGTATTTTTAGTAGAGACGAGGTTTCACCATGTTGGCCAGGCTGGTCTCGAACTCCTGACCTCAGGTGATCCACCCACCTCAGTCTCCCGAAGTGTTGGGATTACAGGCGTGAGCCACCGCAGCCGGCCTTACTTATATATATATATATATATATATTTTTTTTTTTTTTTTTTGAGACGGAGTCTTGCTCCGTTGCCCAGGCTGGAGTGCAGTGGCCGGATCTCAGCTCACTGCAAGCTCCGCCTCCTGGGTTTACGCCATTCTCCTGCCTCAGCCTCCCGAGTAGCTGGGACTACAGGTGCCCGCCACCTCGCCCGGCTAGTTTTTTGTATTTTTTTAGTAGAGACGGGGTTTCACTGTGTTAGCCAGGATGGTCTCGATCTCCTGACCTTGTGATCCGCCTGTCTCGGCCTCCCAAAGTGCTGGGATTACAGGCTTGAGCCACCACGCCCGGCAACTTATATATTTTTAAAACAGCAATTAAAATGGCTTATAGGCTATCATGTAAATTAACTTTTCTTCTTTCTTTTCTTTTTTTTTTTGAAACGGAGTCTCACTCTGTCACCAAGCTGGAGTGCGGTGGCAGGATCTTGGCTCACTGAAACCTCCGCCTCCTGGGTTCAAGTGATTTCCTTCCTCAGCCTCCCGAGTAACTGGGACTACAGGCACCTGGCACCACGTCCAGCTATTTTTTTTGTATTTTTAGTAGAGACGGGTTTTCACCATGTTGTCCAGGATGGTCTCAATCTCTTGACCTCGTGATCTGCCTGCCTTGGCCTCCCAAATTGCTGGGATTACAGGCGTGAGCCACCGTGCCTGGCCAATTTTTCTAATTTCAGCAAACATTTATTGAAACCTGTGTGCAAGACACTGCTCAGTGTTCAAGGATACTGCTACTAATAATAATAGGTAGCATTTACTGAGGGTTTTCTGCGTGCCCTGTCCTGACGGACTGGATGCTTTCTAGGCATTATCTCATTTAATTTTATGAGAGATGTTTTATTATTATAATTATTATTGATTTTGTTTGTTTGATTTTGTTTTTGAGACAGAGTCTTGCTCTGACGGCCGGGCTGGAGTGCAGTGGTGTGATCTCAGCTCACTGTAGTCTCTGCCTCCCGGGTTCAAGCGATTCTCCTACCTCAGCCTCCTGAGTAGCTAGGACTGCAGGTGCACACCATCGTGTCCAGCTAATTTTTGTTTTTTCAGTAGTGATGGGTTTTCACCATGTTGGCCAGGCTGGTCTTGAACTCCTGACCTCAGATGATGTTCTTGCACCACCATCTATCACCAGAGCTTTTTTTTTTTTTTTTTTTTTTTTTTTTTTTTGAGACGGAGTCTCACTCTGTCATCCAGGCTGGAGGGTAGTGGCATGATCTCAGCTCACTGCAACCTCCGCCTCCCAGGTTCAAGCGATTCTCCTGCCTCAGCCTCCCAAGTAGCTGGGTCTACAGGCGCACCCCACCATGCTCAGGTAATTTTTGTATTTTTAGTATAGACGGGGTTTCACCATGTTGGTCATGCTGGTGTTGATCTCTTGACCTGGTGATCCGCCCGCCTCGGCCTCCCAAAGTGCTGGGATTACAGACGTGAGCCACTGTGCCTGGTGGTTTTTTTTTTTTTTTTTTTGAGATGAGGTCTCACTCTGTTGCCCAGGCTGCAGTGCAGAGGCATGATCATGACTCACTGCAGCCTCTGCCTCCCGAGCACAAGTGATCATCCCACCTCAGCCTCCTGAGTATCTGCCCCCTAGTAATAACCATACTTGGTTAATTTTAAAAGTTTTTTTTGTAGAGATGAGGTCTCACTCTCTTGTTCAGGCTGGTCTCCAACTCCTGAGTTCAAGCAGTCCTCCTACCTTGGCCTCCCATAGTGCTGGAATTATAGGCATGTGCCATGGCACCCAACCTATTACATCCTATTATTTTTAGTGAGAAAACTGGTTCTAAATAGCTTGCGTCAGGGCTTGTGAGTAGTGGAGTCAAGATTTGAAAGCAAGTCAGTCCAGCTGTGTGATAGTTCATTTTTCTCCCATCCCTAAGGCATAAGTAACCTAGGACTGCACCGTCTACTGTGGCAGTCAGCAGCCACGTGCAGCTAGTGAACAGTTGAAACATGGCCTGTTTGAATTGAGATGTGCTGTAAGTATAAAATACACATTTGATTTTGAAGATTTAGTACCAAAAGGATGTAAAATATCACCATAATTTTTTTTTTTTTTTTGAGGCAGAGTCTTACTGTTGTGGCCCAGGCTGGAGTGCAGTGGCACAATCTTGGCTGCCTGCAACCTCTGCCTCCCAAGTTCAAGCAATTCTCCTGCCTCAGCTTGCCAAGTAGCTGAGTTTACAGGCACACGCCACCACTTCCGGCTAATTTTTGTATTTTTAGTAGAGAAGGGGTTTCACCATGTTGGCCAGGCTTGTCTCGAACTGCTGACGTCAGGTAATCCACCCGCCTTAGCCTCCCAAAGTGCTGGGATTACAAGCATGAGCAACCACGCCTGGCCCACAATAACTTTTTTTTTTTTTTTTTTTTTTTTTTTTGAGACAGAGTCTCATTCTGTTGCCCAGGCTGGAGTGCACTGGCATGATCTCAAAATATATACATTTTGAAGGGGTAAATCCTCTGGGCGAAAGAATTAAGTTCTGCCAAATTTGGAATACTGCCTGTCAAAGGAAAACTCCACTCTCACGTATAAGGGGCAACCTCTGCCTCCCAGGTTCAAGCAGTTCTTCTGCCTCAGCCTCCCAAGTAGCTGGGAGTACAGGCATGTGGCACCATGGCCAGCAAATTTTACATTTTTAATAGAGATGGGGTTTTGCCATGTTGGCCAGGCTGGTCTCGAACTCCTGACGTCAGGTCACCCACCCGCCTTGGCCTCCCAAAGTGCTGGGATTATAAGCGTGAGCCACCGTGCCCGGCCTGATAATTTTTGTATTGTTTATGTCTTTAAAAAATAATTTTGATATATTGGGTTAAATAATAAATTATAAAATCAATTTTACTTTTTAAAAATAAATGACTACCAGGAAACATAAAATTATGTATGTGTCTCACATACTTCTTATGAATAGCGCTGGTCTAGAAGAAAAAGATGTCTTTACTGAAAACCATAATACAAGTTTTAAAGTAATAAGTGTCATAAGAGAAGAATAAATTAAATGCTGTAGGTGTATAGTAGAGGAAATGGTTGGGAGAATCAGAAAAAGAGCCCTTCAGTACTTTTTTTTTTTTTTTTTTTTTTTTTTTTTGAGACGAAGTCTTGCTGTGTTGCCCAGGCTGGAGTGCAGTGGCGCAATCTCGGCTCACTGCAACCTCTGCCTCCCAGGTTCATGCCATTCTCCTGCCTTAGCCTCCCGAGTAGCTGGGACTACAGGTGCCCGCCACCACGACTGGCTAATTTTTTGTATTTTTAGTAGAGACGGGGTTTCAACATGTTAGCCAGGATGGTCTCGATCTCCTCACCTTGTGATGCGCCCGCGTCGGCCTCCCAAAGTGCTAGGATTACAGGCGTGAGCCACTGCACCTAGTGCCCTTCAGTACTTCTTAACTCTTCTTGAATTGTTGGTTCATGTTAATAAAATTCTTTTTTTTTTGAGACAGAGTCTTGCTTTGTTGCCCAGGTTGGAGTACAGTGGTATGATCTCGGCTCACTGCAAGCTCCGCCTCCCAGGTTCATGCCGTTCTCCTGCCGCAGCCTCCCGAGTAGCTGGGACTACAGGCACCCACCACCACGCCAAGCTAATTTTTTTTGTATTTTTAGTAGAGACATGTTAGCCAGGATGGCTAGTGAAACCGTGTTAGCCAGGATGGTCTTGATCTCCTGACCTCATGATCTGCCTACCTCTGCCTCCCAAAGTGTTGAGATTACAGGCCTGAGCCACCACACCGGCCTTAAATTCTTAATTGAACTGCTTTAAAATGCCTCCTAGGCCGGAAGCAGTGGCTCATACCTGTAATACCAGCAATTTGGAAGCCTGAGGTGGGTGGATCCCCTGAGGTCCAGAGTTCGAAACCAGCCTGGCCAACATGGTGAACCTCCGTCTCTATTAAAAATACAAAAATTACCCCGGGCATGGTGGTGCATGCCTGTAGTCCCAGCTACTATGGAGGCGGAGGCTGGAGGATCACTTGATCCTGGGAGGCGGAGGTTGCAGTGAGCTGAGATCACGTCACTGCACTCCAGCCTGGGCAACAGAGTGAGAGTCTGTCTCAAAAACAGAACAAAATGAAACAAAACAAAAGCCTCCTAATCTTGTTAATGAGTAGATTTCATCTTCTGCATGCCTAATTTGTGAGTTGTAAGGGGTGCTTTAGCTCCTTCAACTTGAGAACAATACTCTGATAAAACCAGAGGTCAGTTAGTGACTCATCTTAATTTGGTTGCGTTAGATTTGAAACTTAAGAAAGAACCCTAAGTGATGGCCCTCAGAACTGTGCCAGTACTACCCTTTGTATCTGCATTAAAATAGAGTGTGAAGGAACAAGGAGTGTGGACTGGAATCTAAAAACAATGACTTAAGAGAACCAGACATCTGTAGTCATTCAGCTTTAATAATTTTACTGAAATCAGAAAATTTTGTTTGACTGAATGTGTGATATTTACAGGAACTGTACATTTTCCTATTAAAGGCTCTAATAACACCTAGGATTCTTGATAGGGTGAATCATAGTAAAAATGGGTGCTGACTTGTATCCTGTATCTATACACTTGTAAAATAAAACAAATTTTTAAAATGTTTTTGTGTTTCTTTAAAAAATAAATGTGATAGGCTGGGCGTGGTGGCTCACACCTGTAATCCTAGCACTCTGGGAGATGGGTGGACAGATCACCTGAGGTCAGGGGTTTGAGACCAGCCTAGCTAACACGTCGAAATCCCGTCTCTACTAATAGTACAAAAATTAGTCAGATGTGGTGGCGCATGCCTGTAATCTCAGCTACTCGGGAGGCTGAAGCAGGAGAATTGCTTGAACCTGGGAGGCGGAGGTGGCAGTGAGCCAAGGTCACGCCATTGCACTGGGCAACAGTGAGACTCTGTCTCAAAAAAAACAACAATAAGGCCGGGCGCGGTGGCTCAAGCCTGTAATCCCAGCACTTTGGGAGGCCGAGGCGGGCGGATCACAAGGTCAGGAGATCGAGACCACAGTGAAACCCCGTCTCTACTAAAAATACAAAAAATTAGCCGGGCGCGGTGGCGGGTGCCTGTAGTCCCAGCTACTCAGGAGGCTGAGGCAGGAGAATGGCGGGAACCCGGGAGGCGGAGCTTGCAGTGAGCCGAGATAGCGCCACTGCACTCCAGCCTGGGCAACAGCGTGAGACTCCGTCTCAAAAAAAAAAAAAAAAAAAAAAAAAAAAAAAAACAAAAAACAAAACAAAACAAAAAAAAACAACAATAAAAATTAAAATGTTATATATATTTAAAATCATAAGCATGATAAGCAATGAAGTGAAATGGTGAGTAAAATTAACCATGAGAATATGAATATAAATTCTAAATCAGTTGAAATACAAGTTTTGAAAAAATGACAGCAAAAGAAATTGTGTTAAAAATGCTCTGGTACCAGCCGGGTGTGGTGGCTTACACCTGTAATTCCAGCCCTTTGGGAGGCCGAGGCGGGCAGATCACCTGAGGTCAGGAGTTCGACACCATCCTGGCCAACGTGGTGAAACCCCATCTCTACTAAAAATACAAAAATTAGCCAGGCATGGTGACACATGCCTGTAATCCCAGGTACTCAGGAGGCTGAGGCAGGAGAATTGCTTGAACCGGGGAGGTGGAGGTTGCAGTGAGCGGAGATCGTGTCATTGCACTCCAGCCTGGGTGACAAGAGTGAAACTCTGTCTCCAAAAAAAAAAAAAAAAAAAAAAAAAAAGCTCTGGTACTTCACTTGTAATTTAAGTTTAAACGAGAAAGACCGCCCTGCAAGTCATTTAGCAGAACTCTGAAAATAATTACACTGGCCATATCAGCTCTGTAATGTGATAAACAGCATGAAGTAGACAGTAACTTCAACGATGAAGAAAGGGATGTAATGGAGAATTTTAATCATGAACAAATATCATGCCATCTGTTAATTAGTGCCATTGTCTTAGTGCATTTCATGTTGCTCTAACAGAATACCCAAGACTGGGTAATTTGTAAAGAAATATTTATTTGGCTCATAGTTCTGGAGATTGGGAAGTCCAAGATTGAGAGGCCCTATCTGGTGAGGGCTGGCTTGCTGCATCATCCCATGGCAGAATGTGGAAGGACAAGAGAATGCAAGAGAAAGGGTGGGCTTGCACAAGGAATGTGCATAACTCATCCTTTTATCAGAACCCCACTTCCCGGGCAACGGAAATAAGGGCGTTAATCCATTCATGAGGCCACAGTGCTCTTATGACCTGGTCACCTCTTAAAGGTCCCGTCTCTCAGCACTTGTATTGGGGATTAAGTTTCCAACAGATGAACTTTGGGGGACACATTCAAACGATAGCAACCATTTACTGAGGACACACCTATTATATATGATGTAAAATCAGAAGAGATAAGGTCCTACAGTCATGTGAAGCTTGTGATGAGAGGAAAAGCATTGTGGTAAATGGAAAAATAGAATGGGCTTTGGAACTGCAGTCCTGGATTCAAATCCCAGCTCGCTTACCAGTTATTATGACCTTGGACAAGTTAATCTCTCAAACCTTCAGTTTTCTTATTTGTAAATGGTCTTCCGTTTCCCCTTTGTTGTTGTAGGTGAGATCATTCAAGATAATGCTTTTTGTTCGCTGCCTTAAGAGAAATGTGAAATAAACTGGAATGCTTCACACCCTTTATATAATCCTTCCAAAGCGTCTCCAATAAAGCTTTGGAATAAGGTCAAGAACATTTATATAAACAGTCCGGGTGCGGTGGCTCACGCCTGTAATCCCAGCACTTGGGGAGGCCAAGGCGGGTGGATCACCTGAGGTCAGGAATTCAAGACCAGCCTGGGCAACATGGGGAAACCCCATCTCTACTAAAAATACAAAAATCAGCAAGGTGTGGTGGCGTGCACCTGTAATCCCAGCTACTCGGGAGACTGAGGCAGGAGAATCGCTTGAACCCAGGAGGCGGAGTTTGCAGTGAGTCGAGATCGCTCTTTTGCACTCCAGCCTGGGTGACAGAGCAAGACTCCATCTCAACAGTCAGTCAATCAGTAAATAAATTACAGAAGGCCAGGCACGGTGGCCCACACCCCAGCACTTTAGGAGACCAAGGTGGCAGATCGCATAAGCCAGAAGTTTGAGACCGGTTTGCCAATATGGTGAGACCCCATCTCTACATACATACATAAATACATGCATGGTATTTAAATGTGTACACTTTGAAGGAAGGGGTAAATCCTCTGGGTAAAGGAATTAAGTTTTGCCAAATTTGGAATACTGCCTATCAAAGGAAGACTCTGCTCTCATGTATAAGGGGAAAAAGGATAGTTCAGAAGACTACTTTTTTCCCTGTATAAAACCAGATAAATTCAAAAATTACTGAAATTTTTCTGAAAGATGGTGACTTTTCAGAGGGAAAGTAATATGTAAGGTCTTTTGCTCTCATATTGTCAAGGTTGGAACATTTCTCTGGCCTGTGAAGCGGTCTGTAATACTAAGATATAAATACTAGACTTAGCCATACATTAAGGACAGCGCAAATAATTTTTGCTGTGTAAGTCTTTGGTTGTTTTTTTTTTTTTTTTTTTTTTTGGAGATGGGGTCTTGCTCTGTTGTACAGGCTGGAGTGCAGTGGCATAATCTTGGCTCACTACAACCTCTGCCTCCCAGGTTCAGGTGATTCTTCTGCCTCAGCCTCCCGAGTTGCTGGGACTACAGGCACATGCCACCACGCCCAGCTGTTTTTTGTATTTTTACTAGAGATGGGTTTTCACCATGTTGGCCAGGCTGGTCTCAAACTTATGACCTTGTGATCCGCCCACCTTGGCCTCCCAAAGTGTTGAGATTACAGGCATGAGCCACCACGTCTGGCCCTGTAAGTCTTCTTTCAGAAGTAACTAGGCAGCAGAGTTTTGAAATAGTTGAAAATCCACTATTTCATTTTCATATTTTTATATTTTAATTTTTTTTTTTTTAACAAGAAAGGCTGTACTTTGACATAATTTCACTTTAAAACTCTGAGTTTGGTAGGTTTATTAGAACCTGACTATTATGTGTATTGATAGCAGCTTTTAGTGTGTCCAGTGGTGGTGATGCTTTTCTTTTTCTTTTTTTTTCTTGAGACAGAGTTTTACTCTTGTTGCCCAGGCTGGAGTGCAATGGCGTGGTCTCGGCTCACTGCAACCTCTGCCTCCCAGGTTCAAGCGATTCTCCTGCCTCAGCCTACCGAGTAGCTGGGTTACAGGCACGTGCCACCATGCCCGGCTAATTTTGTATTTTTAGTAGAGACGGGGTTTCTCCATGTTGATCAGGCTGGTCTCGAACTCCTGATGTCAGGTGATCCGCGTACCTCAGCCTCCCAAAGTGCTGGGATTACAGACGTGAGCCATGGCGCCTGGCCTGAAACTTCTTATAATTGTAAAAAAAAAAAAAGAAAAACAGCCAGGCACGATGGCTCACGCCTGTAATCACAGCACTTTGGGAGGCCAAGGCAGGCGGATCACAAGGTCAGGAGATCAAGACCATCCTGGCTAACACAGTGAAATCCTGTCTCTACTAAAAAATACAAAAAAATTAGCCGGGCGTGGTGGCGTGCGCCAGCTACTCAGGAGGCTGAGGCAGGAGAATGGCATGAACCCGGGAGGTGGAGCTTGCAGAGATCGCGCCGCTACCCTCCAGTTTGAGTGAGAGAACTAGGCTCCGTCTCAAAAAAATAAACAAAAAAGTCTCAAGGATTTGTACTATTGGTATCCTTTTATTATTTGTTTGTTTATTTTATTTATTTATTTATTTTTGAGACAGAATCTCACTCTGTCACCCAGGCTGGAGTGCAGTGGCTGGATCTCAGCTCATTGCTACCTCTGCTTCCCATCATGTTCAAACAATTCTACCTCAGCCTCCTGAGCAGCTGGGACCACAGGCGTGTACCGCCACGCTGGGCCAAGAATTTTTACTATTGGTATACTTTCATTTTCAACTTGAAAGTGTATGTGAAATAGGAGAAATTAGGGCAGAAGTCAGAAGAAATTGGTGTGCTTCCCTTCCTCTTGTGGAAATTCTCATTCTTTAGCCCAGATACTCAACCTGTTTGCCTCTCCTTCGCCCTGGCTCCATACACATCTTGCTGCCCCACACCCACAGATAAATAGTGTAGCGGTGTGGGCTTCTGGAGAGTACAGAGTTACAGCTTCAGAGTTTACAGGGCTTATATGTAAGTGTTATTTTTGGGAAAATATTTTATATTCAGTGATTTGGGAATTTTCTGTACCAAAATATTTCCCAGTGCCCTTCCCTCAGCACAGCCCATTGCTTCTCCTCCCCCGCCAGCTAGGTCCACTTTAGGCATTGTTTTCTTCCTTCATTTTTGTTAGATTGAACTATAAGAAATTACCAATATTTCATCATATTTGACTTATAAAAACATTTTCATATGGTTTAACGTAATTGTTCTTTTTTTTTTTTTTTGAGACAGAGTTTCACTCTGGCACCCAGGCTGCAGTGCACTGGTGCGATCTCAGCTCACTGCAACCTCCGCCTCCTGGGTTCAAGTGGTTCTCCTACCTCAGCCTCTTGAGTAGCTGGGATTACAGGTGCAAGCCACCATGCCTATCTAAGTTTTTTTTTTTTTTTTGTACTTTTAGTAGAGATGGGGTTTCACCATGTTGGCCAGGCAGCTCTTGAACTCCTGACCTCAAGTTATCCACCCACCTCGGCCTCCCAAAGTGCTGGGATTACAAGCATGAACCACCATGCTTGGCCACTCACAAAATACATTTGATTAAAAAAGAATGGGTATTGGTCTAACAACCTTCTCCCTAAGAGTAAATATTTAATTACTCTTAGTCAAGTTGCTATTTAGCTTTCAGTTTATAGAACCCTTTTAATTTTATTTGTAGCTCTTGATAACCGTGTGTGATAGATATGACAGATACTAGCCTTATTTTACAGATAAAAAACCATGAATCAGATAGATTTTTATTTGCACAAGTCACATAGTGTTAAGAACAGACTGAGCATGGTGGCTCATGTCTGTAATCCCGGCACTCTGGTAGGCTGAGCCTAGGAGTTTGAGATCAGCCTGGGCAACATGGCCTAACCCCATCTCTACAAAAAATACAAAAATTAGCCAACGTGGTGGTGAGAACCTGTAGTCCCAGCTACTCATGAGGTTTTTTGTCCCTCTTTCTCTCTTGAGCTCTAATCTTATGTAGGTTAAATTGATTACTATTGTCCCACAAGGGGGCTCTGTTTTTAATCCCCCCACCCAACCCCAACTGCCCCGGTTTTTTTCTCTCCGTGTTTCATTTTGGATAATTACTATTGCTGTATCTTCAGGTTCACTGATGTTTTCTTCTGTAGTTTTCAACCAGCTATTAATACCATCCAGTGAATTTGGTATTTTAGATATATTTCACATATAGAAGTTTGATTTGGGTCTTTTACATATATAGTCGATTATCCATTATGTTCATGTTTTCCTTTACACCCTTTAGTGTACTTGTAATAGCTGTTTTTTCTTTTTTGTTTTTCTTTTTTGGAGACAGAGTCTCGCTCTGTCGCCAGGCTGGAGTGCAGTGGCGCGATCTCGGCTCACTGCAACCTCCGCCTCCCAGGTTCAAGTGTTTCTCCTGCCTCAGCCTCCCGAGTTGCTGGGACTACAGGCATGCACCACCATGCCCAGCTAATTTTTATATTTTCAGTAGAGACGGGGTTTCACCATGTTAGCCAGGATGGTCTCTATCTCTTGACCTCATGATCGCCCACCTCAGCCTTCCAAAGTGCTGGGATTACAGGCGTGAGCCACCGTGCCCAGCCATAATAGCTGTTTAAGGTCCTCATGTGCTAATTCCATCATCTCTGTCATTTCTTAATCTTTTTCTGATTATTAGGTTTTGTTATTAGTCATATTCCTGCTTTCCAAGTGTGGTAACTTTTTATTGGATTCAAGGGGATCCCTCTGCAGATTTCCTGTGACCATTCTCAGTACAGAACTCTTTCTCTCTTCTCACTCTTTCTTGGTTCCAGTATTCAAATCTTGCAAATTCTAGCTGCTTTAGATACCCTAAAGTTTCTCTCCTCCATTCAGCAAGACCATCCAATTCTGTTTGGGTTTCCTCTCCCTGTGTTGCAGCCCAGAAGCCACTTCCATACAGTAAGCTAGGTAATCATCGGCTCACCTGGTTTGTTACCTTCTCTCAGGGATCATAGTTAATGCTGCCTGTTGTCCAGTGACTGAAAGTTATTTCATATATCGTGTCTTGTTTACAATGGGAGTAAGGGAGATAGTTTCCATAGTAGCTAATCCTCATGAGTGGAAGTAGAAATCATTACTTCTTGGATTTTAACTTCTGACATATTAAATGTGGGAAGTAATGGGGAGAATTTGTTAGAAAGGGAGATTAATAAGGCCAGGCGCAGTCACTCACGCCTGTAATCTCAGCACTTTGGGAGGCTGAGGCGGGCGGGTCACCTGAGGTCAGGAGTTCGAGACCAGCCTGACCAGCGTGGTGAAACCCTGTCTCTACTGATAATACAAAAATTAGTGGGCGTGGTGGTGGGCGGCTGTAATCCCAGCTACTTGGTAGACTGAGGCAGGAGAATTGCTTGAACGCAGGATGTAGAGGTTGCAGTGAGCCAAGATCACACCACTGCACTCCAGCCTGGGCAACAATAGCGAGACTACAATTCAAAAAAAAAAGTTAGAATTACAAATGTGTGTGTATTTTGATCCAAAGTTCTGACTTTATTGAAATAAAAAAATTAGCCAGGCGTGGTGGCAGGCTCCTGTAGTCCCAGCTGCTCTGGAGGCTGAGGTGAGAGGATTGTCTGAGCTGAGGAGATTGAGGCTGCCGTGAGTTATGATTGCGCCACTGCACTCCAGCTTGGGTGACAGAGCGATACCCTGTCTCAAAAAAAAATTATTTTTCCATTGCCCAGTGGAAAAATATTTTAGCATGATATAATTTCATTGTGTGTCAAGAAGGTCAACTTGTCTTGTAACTGAGTTGAGGTAATAATAAGCCCTTTACCAGTGTGCAAGATAAAAGTTTTCCTTTCAGTTCATGTACTAATTAGGACAAAACTAACTTCCATAAAAAAACCAAAAATATCAGTGGTTGAACACAAGAGAAGTTGTGGGGGACTGGGATCCAGTCATCTGGTGATCCAGAGACCCAGGTTCCTCTTATCTTGTGGGTCCATTCATTTCCTAGGGCCTTGCCTTTTTTTTTTTTTTTTTTTCCTTATCAGCTCTCTCTGACTCATTGGGATGAAATTCACTTACCATAAGATTCACCCTGTTTACCGCCTGTTCTTTTTTTTTTTTTTTTTCCCGAAACAGTGTCTTGCTCTGTTGCCCAGGCTAGAGTGCAGTGGTGCAATCTCAGCTCACTACAACCTTTGCCTCCGGGTTCAAGCAGTTCTCCTGCCTCAGCCCCTCAAGTAGCTGGGATTACAGGCACCCGCCACTACACCTGGCTAATTTTTCTATTTTCAGTAGTGACAGGGTTTCATCATATTGGCCAGGCTTGTCTCGAACTCCTGACCTCAAGTGGTCTGCCTGCCTTGGCCTCCTAAAGTGTTGAGATTACAGGCGTGAGCCAGCTCATCCGGCCAAATCTTAGCTAACTAAACTACTTTGTCATTTGTCATAATTTTACTTAGAGGTTTTTTTTTTGAAACGTAGTCTCAGGCTCTGTCTCCCAGGCTGGAGTAAAGTGGCATGATCTTGGCTCACTGCAAACTCTGCCTCCTGGGTTCACGCCATTCTCCTGCCTCAGCCTCCCAAGTAGCTGGGACTACAGGCGCACACTACCACGCCCGGCTAATATTTTTTGTAGTTTTAGTAGAGACGGGGTTTCACCCTGTTAACCAGGATGGTCTCGATCTCATGACCTCATGATCCTCCCATCTCGGCCTCACAAAGTGCTGGGATTACAGGTGTGAACCACCGCGCCCAGCCTGTTTTTTGTTTTTTTGAGACAGAGTCTCACTCTGTTGTCCAGGCTGCAGTACACTGGTGTAATCTCGGATCACTGCAGCCTCCACCTCCTGGGTTCGAGTGATTCTTCTGCCTCACTCTCCCGAGTAGCTGGGGCTACAGGTGTGCGCCACTGTGCCGAGCTAATTTTTTGTATTGTTAGTAGAGATGGTGTTTCACCATGTTGACCAGACTGGTCTCGAACTCCCGAGCTCGGGTGATCTGCCTGCCTTGGCCTTCCTAAGTGCTGGGATTACAGACATGAGCCACTGTGCCTGGTCAATTTACTTAGAGTTTTTGAATCTGTGATTAGAATTTAAAGATAAGATTTAAAATTTTTTTTTATTTTAGTAGATTTTTGGGGAACACGTGGTGTTTGGTTACATGAATAAGTTCTTTAGTGGTGATTTCTAAGATTTTGGTGCACCCATTACTCAAGCATTGTACACTGTACCCAATATGTAGGTTTTTTGTTTGTTTGTTTGTTTTCACAAATCTTGCTCTGTTGCCAGGCTGGAGCGCAGTGGCACAATCTCAGCTCACTGCACCCTCCCCCTCCCAGGTTCAAGAGATTCTCCTGCCTCAGCCTCCCAAGTAGCTGGGACTACAGGTGCCCGCCACCACGCCCAGCTAATTTTTGTATTTTTAGTAGAGATGGTGTTTCACCACGTTGGCCAGGATGGTCTTGAAGTCTTGACCTCGTGACTGCCCGCCTTGGCCTCCCAAAGTGCTGGGATTACAGGCATGAGCCACCGTGCCCAGCCCCCAGTGTGTAGTTTTTTTATCCCTCAATCCCCTCCCACCCTCTCCCCCAAGTCCCCAGAGTTCATTGTATCATTCTGATGCCTTTGCCTCTTCATAGCTTACTTAGCTCTCTAGAATTTAAGGATAGGTTTCTAAAGTGAAACTGACTGAAACTAATTGGTAAGAGTGTTATAAATAATATTAATCATGCTTTGTAAGAAACATACCCTAAGAGATGGTTTATAAATGTATTGCTAACAAAACTCGGTTAATTAATGTTAGGCATTATGATGCAATTAATAGTAACATTTCCAAGTTCATATTATTGTCTGCAAGGAGAATAAAGGAGAGTCAGAGCAAACAGTGTTTTTCAAAGCCATGCGTGGTCAGTGGGAAGGGTCCTGAGCAGCTGGCATTATTGTTCTTGTCAAATCTGGCCCTCTATTGAAATGTCTGTATTAACTTAGTTTTGTTTTCAGGGGAATTAGGAGGTCTAGAAAGACTTTTGGGTAGGAGAATGTCATGATGAAATAGTTAAGGAAATTACTTGGGACACTATGAATTGAAGTGAGGAAAATTGAAGGCACTGAGAATGCTGCTGTTAAAATAAGATCTCAAAGTAAAGACTTGGGCCAAAGGAAACTAGTAGCAAAGGAGATAAAAGTGGCATTGATGAGGACTCATTACCTAGGAAAAATTTACAGTGCTTTTGTTCGTTCGTTTGACAAATTTTGGATAAATATTATTTACTGTATGCCAGCAACTTAATTGTAGGTGCTGGGAATGTGATGATGATGACACCCTCAGCTCCCCCTTCTAAAAGACGTGGTCCCTGCTCCTGCGGAGCTCACCGTCGAGTGGAGGACGTAGCCATGGTGAGAGCTTTCAAAGAGAGATGCTTGGACATTGGCTCATCGGAGTCTGGAAATGTGTTTCTGAGAAGATGATTGAGCTGAAGGAATGATAGAATTTAACCAAGTGAAGAGAATTCAGATTTTAGGCTGGGTGCTGTGGCTTACTCCTGTAATCCCAGCACTTTGGGAGTCTGAGGCGGGTGGATCACCTGAGGTCAGGAGTTTGAGACCAGCCTGGCCAACATGGTGAAACCCCGCCTCTACTAAAAATGTGATAATTAGCCGGGCTTGGTGGCATGCGCCTGTAATCCCAGGTACTAGGGAGTTGAGGAATGAGAATTGCTTGAACCCAGGAGGCGGAGGTTGCAGTGAGCCAAGATCACGCTATTGTACTCCAGTTTGGGCGACAGGAGGGAAACTCTGCCCGCCCCCCCCCAAAAAAAGTCAAAGTTTAACTGTTACACTACCTCCAAAAATATATAATTTGTGGTGAATTTGAAATGACAGCTAGGCATTTCAGGCAATTTCCAGTAAGAGGATATAAACTTGGAACTAACTCTTGAACTGAGTCTAAATTTTAGTTGGGGCTATGAACATGGCCAAGCCTTCTTAAAGAATGTGTAAATAGAAGAGTATGATTCCAAGGACTGAGCCCTGGGGACAGCTTGCAATGAAGGGTTGGAAGCTTGTGGAGGGAATTATAGGGAACAGGAGGAGTGGTTGGGAGTTAAAAGAAGATTTACAAGAGTTTAGTTGTGGAAGCCAAGGAAAGGGAAATTTTAGTTGTGAAAGTCAAGAAAAGAGAATTTTTTTTTTCTTTTTTGAGACGGAGTCTAGCTCTGTCGCCCAGGCTGGAGTGCAGTGGCCGGATCTCAGCTCACTGCAAGCTCCGCCTCCCGAATTTACGCCATTCTCCTGCCTCAGCCTCCCGAGTAGCTGGGACTACAGGCGCCTGCCACCTCACCCGGCTAGTTTTTTGTATTTTTCAGTAGAGACGGGTTTTCACCGTGTTAGCCAGGATGGTCTCAATCTCCTGACCTCATGATCCGCCCATCTTGGCCTCCCAAAGTGCTGGGATTACAGGTTTGAGCCACCGCGCCCAGCCAGAAAAGAGAAATTTAAAAGGTAGTAAACCCTTGGGTAACTAGAGTAGCATAGCTAAAGTTAATGACTGGGAAAAGACCATGGTTTCTGGTAAAAGAGATAGAGTACATTCTATAGAACCCAGATTTTGACTATTTGAAAAGTTTGATAGTGAAGAGAAGGTGAGACTATCTTAAAAGGGAGGACATTCCTGTTAACAAAGATCTTTCAAGATTAAGGAAATCCCAGCACCTCGGGATGTTGAGGCGGGCAGACTGCCTGAGCTCAGGAGTTCAAGACCAGTCTGGCCAACATGGTGAAACCCCATCTCTACTAAAAATACAAAATTAGATGGGCGTGGTGGCACATGCCTAAAATCCCAGCTAATTGGGAGGCTGAGGCAGGAGAATCGCTTGAACCTGGGAGGTGGAAGTTGCAGTGAGCTGAGATCGCCCCATTGCACTCTACCCTGGGCAATAAGAGCGAAAGTCTGTCTCAAAAAACAAACAAACAAAACATTAAGGAAATCTATTTTTTATTAAAATATTTTTCTCCCCAATCTTACTATCTAGGAAAATCTATTTTAAAGGCAAAGAAAAAGGGAACCAGTAGAGAGGGTGAGAGATTGGAAATGCTGGAGAGGTAGAGGGTGCATAAAAAAATGGTACACAAGAGAGGAAGCAGGAGAGGGTTCAAGCCAATGTGGTGTCACAGAACATGATTTGTAATTTTTTTTTTTTTTTTGAGACGGAGTCTCACTGTTGCCTGGGCTGGAGTGCAGTGAAGCGATCTCGACTCACTGTGACCTCTGCCTCCCAGGTTCAAGCGATTGTCCTGCCTCAGCCTCCCCTCAGCCTCAGTAACTGGGATTACAGGTGCCCACCACCACGCCTGGCTAATTTTTTGTATTTTTAGTAGAGACGGGGGTTTCACCATGTTGACCAGGCTGGTCTCAAACTCCTGACCTCAGGGGATCTGCCCGCCTCAACATCCCGAGGTGCTGGGATTTCCTTAATCTTGAAAGATCTTTGTTAATAGGAAGGTCCTCCCTTTTAGATAGTTTCGGCCTCCCAAAGTGCTGGGATTTCAGGCGTGAAGCACCTCCTGGCCTTTTTTTTTTTTTTTTAATCTTAAATAGAATCTCTATAATCATTAAATAACAACACCCCATTCCAGAGTCCCTGGCAACCACCATTCTATTTTTTATCTCTGTGAATTTGACTATTCTAGGTATTTCATATAAGTGGAATCGTGATATTTGTCCTTTTGTGTCTGGCTTATTTCACTTAGTGTAATGTCTTTAAGGTTCATCCATGTTGTGGCATGGGTATCAGAATTTCCTTCCTTTTTAAAGGCAAATAACATTCCATCATACGTATACACTACATTTTGTTTATCTGTTCATCTGTTGATGGACACTTGAATGAATTCTGCCTTTGACTTTTGTGAATAATGCTGCTGTGAATGTGGGTATACAAATATCTCTTTGAGACCCTGTCTTCAGTTTTTTTTTGGTATATACCCCGTAGTGGAATTACTAGGTCATATGGCGATTCTATTTTTAAGTTTTTGAGGATAGGGCATACTGTTTTTCACAGCAGCTGCATCATATTATATTCCCACCAACAGTTCAGAGAGTTCTAACTTCTTCACATCCTCATCAACACTTATTTTCTGTTTGTTTGTTTTTGAGACATAGTCTCACTCTGTCGCCCAGACTGGAGTGCAACAGTGCACTAATTTTTTGTATTTTTAGTTGAGATGAAGTTTCACCATGTTGGTCAGGGTGGTCTCAAATTCCTGACCTCAGGTGATCCTTGCCCACTTATTAATCAGGCTGTTTGTTTTTTGTTGTTGAGTTGTAAGAGTTTATTATGGCCAGGCGCGGTGGCTCAAGCCTGTAATCCCAGCACTTTGGGAGGCCGAGGCGGGCGGATCACAAGGTCAGGAGATCGAGACCACGGTGAAACCCCGTCTCTACTAAAAATACAAAAAATTAGCTGGGCGCGGTGGCGGGCGCCTGTAGTCCTAGCTACTCAGGAGGCTGAGGCAGGAGAATGGCGTGAACCGAGGAGGCGGAGCTTGCAGTGAGCCGAGATCGCGCCACTGCACTGCAGCCTGGGCAACAGCGTGAGACTCCGTCTCAAAAAAAAAAAAAAAAAAGAGTTTATTATATATTCTGGATATTAACCTCTTATCAGATAGATGACCTGCAAATATTTTCTTCCTTTTCATGGATTGCCTTTTCACTCTATCGATTTTTGTCGTCTTCAACTTTGATGTAGTTCACTTTATTATTTTCTTGTCTATGCTTTTAGTGTTGTATCCAGTAAATTATTGCAAATCCAGTGTCATGAAGCTTTTCTCCTATGCTTGCTTCACAGTGTTTTGTAGTTTTAGATCTTACATTTAGGCCTTTGATCCATTTTGAGTTAATTAAAAAACTTTTTTGTTTTTGAAATAGGGTCTGTCTCTGTTTCCTAGGCTCGAGTATAATGGCATGAATATGGCTCACTGCAGCCTTGACCTCCTGGGCCCAAGCACTCTTTCTGTCTTGGTCTCCTGTGTAGCAGGGATGACAGGCAGATGCCACCAGGCTTGATTAAGATTTTGTTTGTTTTTTAGTTTTTTTTTTTTGTAGAGATGGGGGTTGTGCCATGTTGCTCGTGCTACTCTCAAACTCCTGGGCTCAAGCGATCCTCCCACCTCAGCCTCCCAAAGTGCTGGGATTACAGGTGTGAACCACTGCACCAGGCCTAAAATTTGGTTTTTCAATTTAGCATCTTTTATACCTGATAAATAGCTTTTAGGATTTAGGCCTGTGTTTTGAAAAATGGTACAATATGAGATTCAGGAAAAGTTATGCTAAGGTTTTTTGTTTGTTTTTTTGAGACAGAGTCTCACTGTGTCACCCAGGCTGGAGTGCAGTGGCACGATTTTGGCTCACTGCAATCTTGGCCTCCCGGGTTCAAGCAATCCTTCTGCCTCAGCCCCGCAAGTAGCTGGGACTACAGGCGCATAACACCACACCCAGTTAATTTTCGTATTTTAATAGAGACGGAGTTTCACCATGTTGACCGGGATGATCTCTATCTCTTGACCTCGTGATCCACCCGCCTCCGCCTCCAAAAGTGCTGGGATTACAGGCATGAGCCACTGCGTGCGGCCATGCTAAGGTCTTCATATTAAGATCTCTTGAGGGTTTTTGTTGTGTTTTGTTTTTTGTTTTTGAGACGGAGTCTCGCTGTCACCTAGGCTGGAGTGCAGTGACCCAACCTCAGCTTACTGCCAGCTCCGCTTCCTGAGTTCAAACCATTCTCCTGCCTCAGGAGATGCAGGGCACTATCAGGTTGATAATGAAAGACTACAGTCAGTCTTAGTTCTCTGCAATTTCAACTCTTTTAGCTCTTTATTCTTATTTACCTAATTTTAAAATAGAATATGTAAGCTGTTCTCTTGATTTTTTAAAAATATTAGACATTATCTATTGACTTCTTACAAGGAACATTTAGTCTTCATAAAATACACTTGACAGAATTTACTCTGAAATTGAACTTCATAAAGTAAGACATCCTACAAAGCTAGAGGATAAAATGGACTGTGCAGTGCCCCAAAGAGTATTTGGATAAGGCATTAGCTGCAGGAGATGGCATTAGTTGGCTAAGTTCTACAGAAAGCTTTTATCTACTTTAATGAGATCAATTTTCGTCCATTTCCTTCTTGTCTCAGTCTTATTCATCAGTCATGAGTCATCACATACTCATAATAAACAGTTTTTCAAAAAGAGATCAAATGTATTGCAACTTACGTCTAATTAAACAAAAACAAAGCAAAAATACCTCAAACAACCAAAATTGTGTCTTACTCATTCTTTTAGTTTTAACAGAGAACAAGGAGCAAATCCAAATGATTGCTGTTAGAATGGGTTTCATTTTTGAGAGACAAGGTCTTGCTCTACTGTCCAGGCTGGTCTTGAACTCCTGGCCTCAAGTAATCTTCCTACCTTGGCCTCCCAGAGTTCTGCGATTACAGGCATGAGCCACTGCACACTTTTAATCCCAGCACTTCGGGAGGCCAAGGCAGAAGGATCACTTGAGCTCAGGAGTTTGAGACCAGCCTGAGCAACATACTGAAACCTCATCTCTACAAAAAATAAAAATAAAATTAGCCTGGCGTGATGGCTGGTAGTGCCTGTGGTCCCAGTTACTCAGGAGGCTGAAACAGGATTGCTTGAGTCCAAGAGGTCAAGCTTGCAGTGACAGAATGAGATGATGTCTCCAAAAAATAAAAATAAAAAGAATGTTTTTGTGTAAAGTCAGAATACTTCCTCCCTCCTGTTTTACAGTTTTTCATTATTATATTTGGGATTCTTTTTTTTTTTTTTTGAGATGGAGTTTCACTCTTGTTTCCCAGGGTGGAGTGCAATGGTGCCATCGCTGTTCACTGCACCTCCTGCCTTCTGGGTTCAAGCGATTCTCCTGCCTCAGCCTCCTGAGTAGCTGGGATTATAGGTGCCTGCCACTATGCCTGGCTAATTATTGTGTTTTTAGTAGAGATGAGGTTTCACCATGTTGGCCGGCCTGATCTTGAACTCCTGACCTCGGGTGATCCACCCGCCTTGGCCTCCCAAAGTGCTGGGATTGCAGGCGTGAGCCACTGGGCCCAGCCGGGATTCTTGTTACAGATTAAAGTTTCTCCTTTTTCTTTGCGACTGCGTCTCACTGTCTCGCCCTGTTTGGAGTGCAATGGTGCTGTCTCTGCTCACTGCAACTTCCACCTCTGGGTTCAAGCCATTCTCCTACCTCAGCCTCCCAAGTAACTGGGATTACAGGTGCACACCAGCATGCCTGGCTAATTTTTTTTTGTATTTTTAGTAGAGACAGGGTTTCACCATGTAGGTCAGGCTGGTCTGGAACTCCTTACCTCAGGTGATCATCCACCTCGGCCTCCCAGAGTGCTGATATTACAGGCAGGAGCAACCACACCCGGTCCTCAATGTCTGTTTTTTAAAATAAGTGGACTTACACCCGTAATCACAAGTGGCTCACACCTGTAATTGCAGCACTTTGGGAGGCCAAGGCGGGAGGATTGCTTGAGCCCAGGAGTTTGAGACCAGCCTAGCAACATGGGAAGACTCCTATCTCTACCAAAAAATTAACAATTAGCCAGGTATGGTGGCATATACCTGTGGTCCTAGTTGCTTGGGAGGCTGAGGTAAGAGGATTGTTTGAGCCCAAGAAGTTGAGGCTGCAGTGAGCTGTGTTCATGCCACTGGGAGACTGAGAGTGAGATTCATGCTGTCTCTTTATAAAAAAAAAAAAAAAAAATTAGGCGTGGTTAGAATTTATATGCAGGGTACACGGTTTCCTCCAAAAGGTTAAAATAAAAGTATTTCTTCAGCTACTCAATGCAGTACCTCATTCATGAGTAAAGAAAGTATACTCAAAGATTATATTTAAAATGAAACAATAAAATTGTTTTCTTCAAGCTTCATTATTTTTTTGTTTAGCAACTTTTGTACCTTATATTTAGAATACATTTGTTCTCTAATTTCTCCAGCAACCTTATTTTATGGAGCACTCATTTATACCGCGTTTATATCTCAGACCAGAGGTGGGCAAACTATAGTCCAGGGGACAGATCCAGCCCCACAACCTGTTTTTTTTTTTTTTTTTTTTTTTTGAGACGGAGTCTCGCTCTGTCCCCCAGGCTGGAGTGCAGTGGCCGGATCTCAGCTCACTGCAAGCTCCGCCTCCCGGGTTTACGCCATTCTCCCGCGTCAGCCTCCCGAGTAGCTGGGACCACAGGCGCCCGCCACCTCGCCCGGCTAGTTTTTTGTATTTTTTAGTAGAGACGGGGTTTCACCGTGTTAGCCAGGGTGGTCTCGATCTCCTGACCCCGTGATCCGCCGGTCTCGGCCTCCCAAAGTGCTGGGATTACAGGCTTGAGCCACCGCGCCCGGCCCCACAACCTGTTTTTATATGGCTGTGGAGTTAAGAATGGTTTTTATGATTTGAAAAGGTTATTAAGGTGATGCTGTAGAGACCACAAGATATTGTATGTGTCCTACAAAGCCTAAAATAATTATGATATGCCTCTTTACTGAAAATGTTTGCTGACACCTGTCTTAGACTATAATATGTAATGTACATGCAACTCATTTAAAATGGTCTATGATCCATCCAAATTGTGGTGTCATTTTATGTTAGAAAAATGTTTGGCTGTATTCTCTTTACATGTCCTGCATTTTTATAGAAATTCACTGAATTTGTCAGTCTTTATAGTTGGTGTGGAGTTTTATTAACCAGGGTCAAATGTGTATATATGACACCACAGACTTAAAATTTGGACTTTTTTTTTTTTTTTTTTTTTTGAGAAAGAGTCTCACTCTGTCGCCCAGACTAGATAGTACAGTGGCGCCATCACAGCTCACTGAAGCCTCCGCCTCCCGGGTTCAAGCAGTTCTGCCTCAGTCTCCCTAGTAGCTGGGATTACAGGCAACCTCTACCACACTCGGCTAATTTTTGTATTTTTAGTAGAGACAGGGTTTCGCCATGTTGGCCAGACTGGTCTCAAACTCTTGCCCTCAGGTGATCACTTTGGCCTCCCAAAGTTCTGGGATTACTGGCTTGAGCCACCGCACCTGGCTAGTTTGGAATTTTGAGAGAGAGAAAGAGAGACCATGAGAGCGCACTGTTTGTGCTTGTATGCTTACTATTGGTTGTGTATGGTTTCGTGATACTGCTTTTTTGTTGGCGATGAATTTGAATATATTGTCATTTCTCTCTTTTTTTTTTTTTTGAGACGGAGTCTCGCTCTGTTGCCCAGGCTGGAGTGCAGTGGCCGGATCTCAGCTCACTGCAAGCTCTGCCTCCTGGGTTTACGCCATTCTCCTGCCTCAGCCTCCCGAGTAGCTGGGACTACAGGCACCCGCCACCACGCCCAGCTAGTTTTTTGTATTTTTTTAGTAGAGACGGGGTTTCACCGTGTTAGCCAGGATGGTCTGGATCTCCTGACCTCGTGATCCGCCCGTCTCGGCCTCCCAAAGTGCTGGGATTACAGGCTTGAGCCACCGCGCCCGGCCATATTGTCATTTCTCTATGAAATCAATATTTTCTCATTGATATCTATACCTACAGTGTAAAAATAGAGAGTGAGCTACTCCGGAATCTGAGGCAGGAGAATCACTTGAACCCAGGAGGCAGAAGTTGCAGTGAGCTGAGATTGTGCCACTGCACTCCAGCCTGGGCAACAGAGGTAGACTCCATCTCAAAAAAAACAAAAATAAAAACCAAAAAAAAAAAAAAAAAGAGAGAGTGAGAGATCTTTGAGGCTGTATTTTGATGTTACAGTTGGTTGTATGTTTGGTTTGGTTGAGTTGTAATATTGGTAGTTATCTTCCAGCAAAAGTCCCATGGTTACCTGCTCGTAATGTTTTGTTATTTATGATGTTTTCTTGATTTTATGCTTTAATTTTTCATCTGAACATCTTTGAAATCAGAATGCATCTAAAATTTTATGACATCTTATGATTGGTAGACTATTTCTCCCCTAGTGGTACATAAAGTAATGGTGAATCTTGAAATCAGTGTATGATTCAGACAGTTTACTCATTTGTATTACCTGTTAGGTGCAGTGTTTTCTTGTTCTTTTTTTGAGGTGGAGTCTCGCTCTGTGGCCTAGGTTGGAGTGCAGTGGTGTGATCTCAGCTTACTATAACCTCCACCTCCCAGGTTCAAGTAATTCCCTACCTCAACCTCCTGAGTAGCTGGGATTACAGGCACCCACCATCATGTCCAGCTAATTTTTGTATTTTTAACAGAGGTGAGATTTCACCATCTTGGCCAGGCTGGTCTTGAACTCCTGACCTCGTGATCCATCCGCCTTGGCCTCCCAAAGTGCTAGGATTACAGGCGTGATCCACTGTGCCCAGCTTCTTGTTCTTCATATGGATTCCTCCTCTCTCTCTCTCTCTTTTTTTTTTTTTTTTTTTTTGAGACAGTCTTGCTCTGTCACCTAGGCTGGAGTGCAGTGGTGTGATCTAGGCTCACTGCAACCTCCACCTCCCAGGTTCAAGAGATTCTTGTCTCTCAGACTTTCAAGCAACTGGGACTACAGGTGTGTACCACCATGCTTAGCTAATTTTTTGTGTTTTTAGTAGAAATGGCATTTCACCATGTTGGCCAGGTTGGTCTCAATCTCCTGGCCTCAAATGATCCTCCCTTCTCAGCCTCCTAAAGTGCTGGGATTACAGGCATAAGCCACTGCACTGACCTAGATTCCACCTCTTCTTTTTTATTTGATTTTGAGGCCAAAATTTATTAGTTTGGAAATTTTTCATTCAAAGGCTTGCTTTGGGGGTTAAATTCTGATATTTGCATTTTGAGTTAGATGATAAGCACCATCCTGTATAGCTAATCAACAGAGCAATTTAGGAAAATGAACAGTTAACATAGTCGGTCTTGAGTAGTGCAATATCCCGATGTGTTACTGTTAACAGATGGCCCGCAGCCTGGTCTTTTATATTAGATAGTATTTTGCTGAATATACTGTAGAAGAACATTAACCAGAAAACCTGTTTAGCGTTAGCTTTAGCTGAGATTTTCTTGGATGCTTGCAACTGTGAACACCCTCTGAATTTAAATAGTCATATCCTGTTGATGGCAAATAATTAGAAATTACGTAGTAATTTTTTTCCCCTTGATCTCCACCAAAGGCTGAGAAGCTTAATGTTCTTTAGAACTTTAGTATCTCTCAGGCTGAGCTGCTTTGTATTACAGAGATAATAAGTGTGTGTGTGTGTGCGCGCGCGCACGTGCGTGTGCGCATGTTGCTTATTTCCATGGAGAATAATGAGTCAGTAACTTAAAAAGAGGCAAGACAGTCTGGGCAACATGGAGAAGTCTTGTCTCTACAAAAAATTAGTGGGATGTGGTGGTGTGTGCCAGTAATCCCAGCTACTTGGGAGGCTGAACTAGGAGAATCACTTTAGCCTGGGAGACGGAGGTTTCAGTGAGCTGAGATTGCATTACTGCACTCCAGTCTGGGTGACACAGTGAGACCCCGTTTAAAAAAAAAAAGAGAGAGAGGCTAGATAGGTTGGGCAAGGTGGCTCACACCTGTAATCACAGCTCTTTGGGAGGCTAGGGTGGGAAGATCACTTGAACCCAGGAGGGCTAATTAGCCAGGCGCGGCAGTGCATGACTGTAGTCACAGCTACTCGGGAAGCTGAGCCCAGGAGGTCGAGCCTAGGCAACAGGGTGAGACCCTGTCTGTATTTAAAAAAAAAAAAAGACAAGATAAATAAAAGGGAAGGAAGATGAGGATTAATGCCAACTTTAGATATATAGGTGTAAGTTTTATAATTGAAGTCAGTGGTTCCTAACCCTAGTTATATCTAGGGTGATTTTTAGTATGGTAATACCCAGATGTTTCAGGCAAATTAAATCAAAATGTCTGAGAGTGAATACTGGCATCAAATTTTCAGAATCCTTTAAGATACGATTATTATTGTACTTAAAAAGCAATTTAAAAAAAAATAGATTTACCCAGATAGTTAGCACTTTCTTTGCTCCCTATACCTTCTTACATCTCATCTGCCTGCAGTACATTCTTCAGAACTTCTTTTAGTAAAGATCTTCTGAGGGCCAACTGACAGGGTTTTTTTTTGGTCTGGAAATATCTTCATTCTACCCTATTCTTAAAAGATATTTTTGCTGGGCTTAAGTGTCAGTTGTCTATTTCTGGGTCTGAGAATATGTGAAAAACCAAAGAGTTTTTCCTACTATCTACTCTCAATACAGTCACTCAATACTTCTGGCACTAGATGTATGGATTTTTTACCCCCACCAACAACCAATTCTGCAGATAATTCTGCAGTCTATACCAGCTGAGTGTCCTCAAATTCATCCCAATCCTTGACACTGTATACCTGGAAATCGCATCAGATCCCACAGGTTGAGAGCTCAGTCCCATAAGACAGCCCCTCACTTCAGATGCCAGTTTCAAATACAGGTTTGACCTGTGCTTCTTACCAACCTGCCATAAATTGAGCTTCCCATAAGCATCACCCCCTCCCACCCCTCACCATCCCTGGGTTCAGTGAATTTGCTAGAGCAGGTCACAGAACTCAAGGAAACACTTCTGTTTACAAGTACTCATTTATTTTAAGGAATATTATGAAGGACACAGATGAACAGCCAGATGGAAGAGATACATAGGGAGAAGGGACAAGGAGCTTCTATGCCCTCTCCGGGCAGCCCACTCTCCAGGAACCTGTGTCCGGTTATCTGGAAGCCTTCAGAACCCAGTCCTTTGGCTTGTGGTTTTTTGTTTGTTTGTTTGTTTGTTTGTTTGTTTGTTTGTTTTTTGGGAGACAGAGTCTTACTCTGTCTTCCAGACTGGAGTGCAGTGGCACGATCGTGGCTTACACTGCAACCTCCGCCTCCCAGGTTCAAGTGACTCTCCTGCCTCAGCCTTGCGAGTAGCTGGGATTGCAGGTACGTGCTACCATGCCAAGCTATTTTTTTTTTTTTTTTTTTTTTTTTTTTTTTTTTTGAGACGGAATCTTGCTGTGTCGCCCAGGCTGGAGTGCAGTGGCCGGATCTCAGCTCATTGCAAGCTCCGCCTCCCGGGTTTTTACGCCATTCTCCTGCCTCAGCCTCCCGAGTAGCCGGGACTACAGGCGCCCACCACCTCGCCCGGCTAGTTTTTTGTATTTTTTAGTAGAGACGGGGTTTCACCGTGTTAGCCAGGATGGTCTCGAACTCCTGACCTCGTGATCCGCCCGTCTCGGCCTCCCAAAGTGCTGGGATTACAGGCTTGAGCCACCGCGCCCGGCCGCCAAGCTAAATTTTATATCTTTGGTAGAGTCAGGGTTTCACCATGTTGGCCAGGCTTGTCTTGAACTCCTGACCTCAGGTAATCCACCCATCCTGGCCTCCCTGAGTGCTGGGATTACAGGCGTGAGCCTCCGTCCCCAGCCCCGTTGGGGTATTTATGGAGTCTTCATTACTTAGACATGATTGATTACATCGCTGGCCTTTGGTGATCAACTTAACCTTCAGCCCCTTTCCCCTCCCTGGAGGTTGGGGGTGGGCCTGAAAGTCCCAGCCCTCCAATCATGCCTTGGTTTTTCCAGTGACCAGCCCCATCCTAAATTAGCTTTTTAAGCGTCCCCACCCCCACCCCCCACCATTCATTAGCATACAAAAGACACTAGTCTCTCTCCTGAGACTCCAAGGCTTTTAGTTAGATCTCTGTGCAGGAAACAGGCACAGAGACAAAATATCTGTTCCACAGTGTCACATGCTGGGAACACACCACCCCCAACTTCTTTTTCATTTTATTTTTATTTACTTTCATTTTGTTTTCTGATCTTTTTAGTATTTTTATTTTTATGTTTTGAGACAGGGTCTCTGTCACTCAGGCTGCAGTGCGGTGGTGCAGTCACACCTCGGCCTTCTGAGCTTAGGCTATCTTCCCACATCAGCCTCCCAAATAGCTGGGACCACAGGCCTGCACCACTGCACCTGGCTAATTTTTTTTTTTTTTTTTTTTTTGAGACGGAGTCTCGCTCTGTTGCCCAGGCTGGAGTGCAGTGGCGCAATCTCAGCTCACTGCAGCCTCTGCGTCCTGGGTACAAGCAATTCTCTTGCCTCAGTCTCCTGAGAGTAGCTGGCGCCTAGCTAATTTTATTATTATTTGTAAAGACAGGGTCTCTGAATGTTGCCCAGTCTGATCTCTAACTCCTGGGCTCAAGTGATCTTCCCACCTCAGCTGCCCAAAACACTGGGATTACTTGCGTGAGCCTCTGTACTCAGTCCCAAACTTAATGACTCAAGAACAGCAACCACATATTCGCCCCTGAATCTGTGGGTCAGATTTTTGGGCAGTACTCAGTGGCATCTCTTGTCTGTCTGGTCTGCATGGTTATAGTTGGGCTCATTCATGTATATGTAGTCACTTGGCAGGTCAGCTGTAGGTTGGACAGACCCAGATGGCCTCACTTACATGTCTGGTAGTTTTTCGGGTGAAAAAAGCAACTGGGCTCCGTGTCTCATCATCTAGCTCGCTATCTCACTCCTTCACGTGGCTGGGTTCAAAAATCAATACAGAAAGGACAAGCTCCAGTGTACAAGCACTTTTCAGTCCTCTGTTGTCACATTTGCTAATGTTACACTGACCAAAGCAAGTCAGGTAGCCATGTCCATATTCAAAAGGAGGTTCCAAGTGAGATGTGGTTTAAAAAAAAACCAAAAAACAAAAAATCCCTCCCCCACAAAGAGTGAAGGAATTATAATCCATCTGTTTTTTGGGGGGCCAGCGGGTGGTAGGCAGACAAGGTCTTATGCTTTCGCCCAAGCTGGAATGCAGTGGCATGATTGTAGCTTGCTGTAGCCTCAAACTCCTGGGCTCAAGCCATCCTCCCACTTCAGCCTCCCAAGTAGCTGTGTCTATAGGCGTGTGCCACCACACCTGGCTGATTTTTTATAGAGATAGGGTCCCACTATGTTGACCAAGCTGGTCTCGAACTCCTGATCTCAAGTAATGCTCCTGCCTGGCCTCCCAAAGTGTTGGGATTACAGATGAGAGCCACTGTGCCTGGCCTGACTCCATCTCTTGATGGCATGAGCAACAATGTCACATTCAAAGGACTGTGCTTTCAGAAAGGGGGACAGGTGGGATTTGTGGCCTTGAAAAAAATATATCACAGTATAGAATTTTAGGTTGGAATTTTTTTTCTTTCAGTGCATTTTTTTTTTTTTATTCCACTGTCTTTTGGCTTTCATTTTTGCTATTGAGCAGTTTATTCCTATAGCTTCTTTTAAGATTTTCTGAGGCTGGGAAATGCTTCACAATTATTATGTGAATTAAAAGGTAAGTATAAAGAGACAAATACCTGGTGGTTTGCTGGTACCAGTAGAGAGACAAATAGCTGGTGGTTTTATGATGTTTTTGCACCAAAGTTTATTAGACAGCTGGACAAATGCTGAAGTCAGGTGTGTATACAAAGGCACCTAGAAGGAAATAGGTGATGTAGAAGTGAAAATATTCATTGGATTTATTATTCTGATTGATTTTTATTAATATAAAAATGAAAATATTTGGTAATTATGGAGCAAAAGCCATTTCTCTTTAAAAATTATGAGCCATCGGCTGGGCGCGGTGGCTCAAGCCTGTAATCCCAGCACTTTGGGAGGCCGAGACGGGCGGATCACAAGGTCAGGAGATCGAGACCATCCTGGCTAACCCGGTGAAACCCCGTCTCTACTAAAAAATACAAAAAACTAGCCGGGCGAGGTGGCGGGCGCCTGTAGTCCCAGCTACTGGGGAGGCTGAGGCAGGAGAATGGCATAAACCCGGGAGGCGGAGCTTGCAGTGAGCTGAGATCCGGCCACTGCACTCCAGCCTGGGCGACAGAGCGAGACTCCGTCTCAAAAAAAAAAAAATTATGAGCCATCAAAAATTTCAAAACTATTGCATTTTTTTTTCTTTTTTTTGAGATGGGGTTTGCTGTGTTGTCCAAACTGATCTCAAACTCCTGCGCTCAAGCAATCCACTGGCCTGACCTCCCAAAGTGCTGGAATTACAGGTGTGAGCCACTGCTCCTGGCTTTGAGTTGGAGCTTCACTCTGTCGCCCAGTCTAGAGTGCAGTGGTGTGATCTCAGCTCACTGGAATCTCTGCATCCCAGGTTCAAGCAGTTCTCCTGATTTAGCCTCCCAAGTAGCTGGAATTACAGGTGCACCCCACCATGCCTGGCTAATTTTTTGTATTTTTAGTGGTGATGGGGTTTCACCATGTTGGCCAGGCTGGTCTTGAGCTCCTGACCTCAGGTGATCCGCCCACCTCGGCCTCCCAGAGTGCTTGGATTACAGGTGTGAGCCACTGCGCCCGGCACTATTGCATTTTGATGATACAAGTGCAAATAGAAGAACCAGAAATAATGATAAACTAGACTCTGTTAGAGATTTGTTTGAAATCTGGAATCAGTGTTTATGAGGTAGATGTGTTCCAGGTTTGTGAATGACAGTTGATAAGCAGCTGACATTGTTCAGTTCAGGTATATATACCTTCAAACCCAAGGAAACATAGAATAAATACTTCGGTTTACTGTGTTTAAATGTCTATTAAAATGTCTTTGCCTTTCTGCTGATTCTCATTTATGATGTCTTATTTCAGAAAGGATTTTTATTTGCTTATGCTAGGGAATTCTGACCACTCCATTCTAAGACCATCTTACATCATTCTCACAGTTCGAGATTTTCTGAAACACCCACACAGTATAAATCTCTGCTCAGATCTGTGGAAAGGTTAGTTTACTTCTGGTTCACCCTTGTCTTAAGGGGGTAGACTTTTGAGATGCCAGCTTAAAGTGAGGACTATCTCATTAGAGTTCCTACCTTGGGCAGGCGTTGGGCTTAGTTTCTGCCCACATGGCCCTTTAAAAAGGTGGGTTCATTTTGATGGGTTTAGTGAGTGCCTTCAAGGCAAAAGTGAGCTTTTGAGCTCTCCTGTGTTCCTGGATATGTACCCCCTTTTCCTTAAGTTCTGGCTTGGCAGTAATTTACAGTATTTTTAGCTCTTTGTTGCTTTTAAGAAAATTTTTATCTTCCAACACTTTTAGTTGTTTATAGTTAAAGGGTTCTTCTAAGTAACCATTTCCAGAAGCAGATAACTACACCGATTTTTAAGCTTTTCTGTTACTTTGCATGTGCACCTGATTTAGGATACTATTGGTTTCAGTTTGCAAATAGAAAATATATGTACAGGCCAGGTGCGGTGGCTCACGCCTATAATCCCAGCACTTTGAGAGGCCGAAATCGGTGGATCACCTGAGGTCAGGAGTTCTAGACGAGCCTGGCCAACATGGTGAAACCCCATCTCTACTAAAAACATAAAAATTAGCCAGGCGTGAGGGCGCGCCCCTGTAATCCCAGCTACTCAGGAGGCTGAGGCAGGAGAATCGCTTGAACCCAGGAGGTGGAGGTTGCAGTAAGCTGAGATCGTGCCATTGCACTCCAGCCTGGGCAACAGAGCGAGAATCTGTATCAAAAAAACAAAGAAGTAAAATTATTCTGATACTTCTTTCTGCTTTATCAGAGTGAGATTTAAGTAAAAAGTTCATGTTCCTCACTATATCAGTTAGGAGTTATGATTCTTTTGTAGTAATAGGAAGTTCTTTCCAAACTAGCTTCAGCTAAAAAGAGAATTTGCCTCATATAACTGTAAAAACAAAGTTTAGCACAGGCTTCAGGCTTAGATAGGTATTAATACTTAGCGTCTTAGCAGGACTGATTTCTCTTACCATCTGCTTCTGGGCTGGCTTCCTTCACAGTATCCACATTGTGGCAAGGTGGCCAAAGTAGCTTTTATTCCTGTTCCTCCATCTGTCCCAGCATTATTGTAAATGTTGTCTTGTTTGTCATTGTCTGAGTCCCTGAACCAGTTAGGAATGTTACGTGCAAGTCTTAGATTATTTGGACTTACTTGCTTTAGCCCTGTCAGGAATGAGGCCTGACCTGGAGCACTCAGACTGAGATTGACAGAGTTGGGTGCATCCCCAAAAGAAAGCCAGGAGGCTAGAGAAGCAGACAATGAAAGTGCACTATATATAGTAAGGTTTCAGCACAGGAACAGTGATTTTTGTCTTTGGGAATTTTACTTCTGATGTGACCCAAATGAAGAACAGTCCTGTGTCCTAGGAAACCCCAATGTTTTGTATTTGCTTCTATCATTAGAATAAAGAGATACCTGTCAATTTCTTATTTCAACTTTTTTTTTTTTTTTTTTTTGAGATGGATTCTTGCTCTGTCGCCTAGGCTGGAGTGCAGTGGTGCGATCTCCACTCACTGCAAGCTCCGCTTCCCGGGTTCACGCCATTCTCCTGCCTCAGCCTCCCATGTAGCTGGGACTACAGGCGCCCGCCACCATGCCCGGCTAATTTTTTTTGTTTTTTTTAGTAGAGACGGGGTTTCACCATGTTAGCCAGGATGGTCTGGATCTCCTGACCTCGTGATCCTCCCGTCTCTGCCTCCCAAAGCGCTGGGATCACAGGCTTGAGCCACCGCGCCCGGCCTCTTATTTCAACTTCTAAAGAGCTGGCATTACAAATTTCAGTGAAACTACTGTGAGCCAGGCCAGAGCTGAGAGACATGTTACAACATTGGTAATTGAACTTACTCTGTTCCTCCCACCAGCAAAACAAAGGAAACAGCTAACTCCTCTCTCTCTGTCTGTCTGTCTCTCTCTCCCCGTCTCTCTCTCCCCCTCCACACACACACCCCACACCACATACACACGCAATTATGTGTAATCATGTAATTTTATTCAAGATCTTCTCCTATAGAAAATTCAAAAATACCAGATTTTAGGAGACCATTAAGCGGCTTGAAAGGTTTCCTTAGATTCTTTTTCTGGGCAAAGATAATTTTCTTTTTCTTAGCTTCCTATAGTTTTGCAACATCTTAAATATTTCTCTCCTCTGATACCTATATTCTTTGCGTGACTATATATACTTTTCATTTACATCTTAGCAATATGTGTTAGGTTTAAAGTAATTAATGTTTAATATTTCTGTTGTTTATTTGAAGTTTCCTGCAGGTATTATTTTCCTGGTATGGAAAATAAATTGTGGTAGAAAAAAATTTGTTGTATCTTCTACCTCACATCAAATATTTATTATGCCCTTTCTCCATTCTGAGTTCTAGGGTTGGGAATGGTCTTGTCTCTGTAATGCTACTAAAATTATACTTTTGAAAGTAGAATAATAATAATCTAATAGTATGACTATAGGATATGAAAGGCAGATTACAACAGAATAGGCATGGAGGGGGAAAAAAGGAGACCTGCTAAGAGGTTAGCTTGTTTAGAGAATGACGATGGTGGTCTGGATTAAAATCATGACAGAAGGAAAAGATTGACTAAATCTAAACAGCACTGAAGAAAGATGACAGTGGAGATCTCTTTAAAGGATTAAAATATGGGACATACAGGAGAAAAAGATAAACCAAAAGTTTCACTGGGTATGTGGGGGTTACTTCCTGTGGGAACAATGAAGCCGTGATAGAAAGAGAACTGGCTTGGGGACAAAAATAAATTCTGTTAAATAAATAAATAAATAAATAGAGAGAATAGGCAAATGTCCTGTAGAGAAGAATCACAAATAATTTATGTAGATACTTCCCCTGTCCAGGAGGTGGGCCTCTGCATTTCTTTCTTGATGATGGGCTGAGCTTGGTGAATTGCTTCCAAAGAGTAGTCTATGGAAAGGTGGAGAGGGAATCATTTTACAGTGGAGAAAGCTTGGCCAAGTGATCGAAGTTGACGTTATCAGTGAGGTCATGCTTGTAGCATGTATGCCTTTGATATAGTGTGTTGGGAATGGCACTTTGCCTCTGTGGTCTTCCTCCAAAAAGCCTATGTAATTCATGAGGAAAACGTCACACAAACCCAAATTGAGGGACATTCTACAAAATACCTGATGAGGTTTCCTCAAAACAGTCAAGATCATCAGAACAAGGAGCCTAAGGAGGCACGGTAACTAAATCCTGGATGGGATCCTGAAACAAAGAAGGGACATTAGAAAATACTGCTTTAAGCAAAACCGAACCTAAACCAAACTAAAAAGTTTGGTTTGTATCAGGCAGTATTCTCCAGAGAAATGGAGCCAATAAGGTGTGTTAAAAGGAAAACTTCAGACAAATTAAATTTAACGGAATTTAATTGTGCAAAGAATAATTTGTGAAATCAGGCAGCCTCTCGAACCAGCAAAGATTGAGAACTACTCTGGTGCTGGTGTTTGGTAGGAGAGGTTTTATGGACAGAAAAAGGAAAGTGACATACAGTAAAGGAAGTAAGGTACAGAAACTGCTGGATTGGTTACAGCTGGGCCTTTGCCTTATCTGAACACAGTATAAGCAGTTGGCCATCTGTGAGTGAAGTATGGCTACCGTGATTGGCGGAGACTGAGCTACTTATTACAGGAGTAGGTTGCAGTTTCCTCTTCTAGTCAGGTTACGGTTCCCTATGTACTGAGAAAACTTCAGGCCCGAACTTAAAATATGTAAGAAGGCAGCTTTAGACTAAACTTAACAATTCCTCTCTTTGGTCAACCTCTCAGTTCTGTTTTGTTTTTGTTGTTGTTGTTTTTGAGATGGAGTCTGGCTCTGTTGCCTAGACTGGAGTACAGTCATACAGTCTCGGCTCACTGCAACTTCTCCCCTCCGAGTTCGAGTGATTCTCCTGCCTCAGCCTCCCAAGTACCTAGGATTATAGGCATGTGCCACCACACCTGGCTAATTTTTATATTTTTAGTAGAGACAGGGTTTCACCATGTTTCATGTTTCACCTGGCCTCAGTTTTGTATTGTTTGTCAATTTTGAGAGGTTGACAAAACTTTAGTCATGGATGTGACTATGTCACTATCATAAATGTACTTATTTGGTCTCAAATCCCACAGAGGTAACAAAACTGTGGGTTTTGCAAGGTGGGGGGAATAAGGACTTCAGGTTAGTTTTCTGTAGGGATTAGAGCAGAGGCAACCTCCTTATGCTGCAATCTCTTGTTTTTAGGAAAGGAATAAAAAACGGACTGTTTGGGATCTTTCTGCTTCCTTAAAGTTTCAATTTGATTATGTCGTATTTAGCATGAGTGATTTCATTTAGGTTTGATCTGGTCTAACCTGTTGATGCCTAGTGAATCAACTTAGTCCAAAACAGTGGGCTCTCACAATTTTATTTAACAATTTCTCCTTTTTGGTCAGGTTCTCACTTAGGTGTGAGTGTTACCAAAGCTTAGGGCTTTAGTGCTACTCAGTTACCATCCTTTTGGGTTTCCAGTCCCAGCACTTTATTCATAGGTTTTGGTGTCCTCATGATCATGCATGTCTTTGAATATTTATCATTCCTGTTGAAGAGAGAGCATTTGAACTTATATAGATGGCTGCATGCAAACATTTATAACTTTTGAGAGAATATAGTGCACCAGGGAGACTATTACGACTATTAGGAGGAAAATACTAAGAGTTTGGAGTATGCTCCTTAGCCAGAGTTCACACGAACCAAACCAACTAAAATCAAATACATCAAAGAATGAGCAAGATAAACAATCTACTCATTTCAACCAAGCCACCAGTTCATTAATCCCCTACAACTGAATCTCTGTATTATCCAGTATATTCATCCACATGCAACAAGAAGTGTCAGCAAGGCCTGGTATGGTGGCTCACGCCTGTTAATCCCAGCGTTTCGGAAGGCTGAAGCAGGAGGATCCCCGAGGCCGGGAGTTCAAGGCAGCCTAGGCAACATAGCAAGACCGTTGTCTCTACAGAAAATACAAAAATTAGTCGGGCCTCGTGGCATGTGCTGGTAGTTCCACTACTCAGGAGGCTGAGGTGGGAGGAGCACTTGAGCCTAGGAGATTGAGGCCAAATGAGCTGTGATTGAGGCACTGCACTCCAGCCTGGGTGACAGAGCAAAACCCTGTCTCAAAGAAAAAAAATGAAAGTATCAGCAACTTCACAGATACTTCCCTGATTAGCCAGTAGGCAACCTTGAGCAATTCTATTATCCAGTAGACCTTTAGCAAGAGAATTTAAAGAAGTCTGTTTCGTAACCATAGCCTTTGCAGTAGAATCTGCTATAGAGCATATCATGAGGAACAAATTTCTTTTTCTTTCTTTTTTTTTTTTTTGAAACAGAGTCTCACTGTGTTGCCCAGGCTGGAGTGCAATAGTGGCGTGATCTTGATTCACTGCAACCTCTGCCTCCTGGGTTCAAGCAATTCTTGTGCCTCAGCCTCCCGAATGGCTGGGACTACAGGTGCACGCCACCATGCCCAGCTGATTTTTGTATTTTTACTGGAGACGGGGTTTCCCCATTTTGACCAGGCTGGTCTTGAACTCCTGACCTCAAGTGATCCGCCCACCTTGGCCTCCCAAAGTGCTGTAATTACAGGCATAAGCCACTGCACCCAGCCCACAAGGGACAAATTTCTAGTCACTGCATTGTTTACTCCATACTCCGGAAAAAGCGACCTAACAATGGTGACCCTTCATAATGTTGAAGGCTTCCAAGTGCTAGTGTTCTTTTTCACCTCTGATGTAGGTTAAAAGGAGTGGAGCAGTGTTCTGTTTCTGACAGAGCCGTTAAAATTCCTAGCCCACATTGGACTGTCATCTTTCATCTATTAATCCATAATGTCTATGGATAAGGTTGGCTGTAAAAGTATTCACAAATAAAAGTGTGCCCCATGGGTGCACCATAAGACCCCTTTTCTGTTGTTCACAGAGGCATAAACAAGGAAAACATTGAGAAGTAAGAGTCACATGATGGCGGAGAAGTTTTGATCCGTGCTCTTGGGAAAGCTGTCCATGTCTGGGGTGCCGTCTGCTTCTGGAGAAAACCTTTCCTAACTGGTTAGCTTTACCTTAAGATTTCCAACAGGTGTACAATTCCAAGTCTGGAGGGCCCCTCCTGCATTGTGATATCAATTGACCCAGTGTTCGAGGCCCCAAAGTTTTGCTTCATTGTGGGTAACAAGGGCAGTGTTTTCCTGATGTCATTTGAAGAAGAACCAACCTCCAGGTTCTAGATGGTGAAGGATTTGATTGTCCTCAGTGGGCAGATCATGAAAAGCTTCGTTTACTGCCAGTGTGGTAGCTCATGCCTGTAATCCCTGCACTTTGGGAGGCTGAGGTGGGCAGATCACTGGAGGTCAGGTCTCTGGAACCCAGGAGTTCAAGACCAGCCTGACCAACATGGTGAAACCTTGTCTCTACTGAAAATACAAAAATTAGCTGGGCGTGGTGGCCCGTGCCTGTAATCCCAGCTACTTGGGAGGCTGAGGCACAAGAATTGCTTGAACCTGGGAGGGGGAGGTTGCAGAGAGCCGAGATCACACCACTGCTCTCCAGCCTGGGCAACAGAGCAAGACTCTATAAAAAAGAAAAAGAAAAGCTTCCTTTAGCTGGTGAAAATACACTTTGGTATAATACATTAAAGCCTTGCAGCATTTATTCATATCAGAATTTGGGAGAGGAAGATACATAAAGTTCTATTATTAGCAGCATAGGCCTTCCAGTGACTATTTCATAATGAGTCAACTTATATTTTCTACTGGAAGTAGATCTGATTGTCATTAATCTGCAATACCTTTGACCAAGGCAACCAGTCAGTTCAGTTAGCTTCACCTAAAGCTGTTATGTCTGTAATACCTTACTTAA
Organism: Macaca thibetana thibetana; assembly: GCF_024542745.1. Lineage (NCBI taxonomy): Eukaryota > Metazoa > Chordata > Mammalia > Primates > Cercopithecidae > Macaca > Macaca thibetana. The sequence goes on along the minus strand of NC_065597.1, from coordinate 17,496,313 downwards.
CTGTTTTACAACTTGTCCAGTGAAACAAGTGCCATTATCACTGGAGATTTCTCCAGGAATGCCCCATGAGGGAAACACATTTTCTGACAACCTTTTAGCTACTATTACGGCATCAGCCTTCTTGCATGAGAAATCTTTTACCAGAAAACATGTGTTGAAAATGACAGTTGAATGAAATTCCTCTATAAATGTTCAAATGTGCCATCAGGTACCTGAAGTTTTAATTATCTTCCCAGGTTATAGGTTTGATAAGCCAAACATTGGTCATAAACCATTTTTAGCAATTTAGAGCAGTCACCACACCAATGTATATGTTTTCTGTTTGGATCATTTTCTGTCTTCCATGATGAGTCATGGAGTGCAGGGCTTTTAATAATGGAAGCTTTACGGATTCAGGAAGGACCGGGTGGCTGTGCAGGCTTTGTGAGTTCATGCTTAATGTTGCATTTGTAGTCTGTTAAATACCAATTTTTTTTCTCCAATTCAGGTGCATAGCACTGTTCATTAAATGGGTTATCATAGGTAATTTGACTTGGAACATAGAGTTCATTCAAGTTGCATATCTTAACAGTTTTAGTACTGGCTGATTTAGCATGAAAATCTGGCAGAGTATTTTCTTAGTATCAGTTAATTTTTGTCCTGCTTGGGTTAGCAGTTTTATAAACCAGTCTCTTTATTAAAGTTCTGGGAATTCTTACCCAGTCCAAATTAGATGAGCCTGAAGTATCAGAAACCTGTGTTCAGTAGTGCTTATTAGGGTCCTTTCCATTCCTTTCCATGAACGTTCTTGAAGACATAATGCTCTAGATTTTACTTGCTTGTAAAGAGCTTAAAGAAAATGCATCTGTATTAAGCAGTTAACTGTGGAAACAACTTAAAATGATCATGGTTAAAGACATAATTGACAAGAAAATTTGATTATGGCCATGAAGGGTGTGAGGGTGCAGGCCTAGGTATAAATAATGGGGGCAGGGACCTCAGCCTTCTCAGGCTGCTCACAGGCATGCTGCCCTGCCTGCCCACCTCTGGCACCAGCAGGAGGAAAGTGCTGGCTGCTGCACGATCCTGGCTGGCTACCTGTTGGCCCAGATCCTGCCCCATCCCTCCAGCTGGGCACCCCCAGGTGCTGCCATGAGACCAAGCAGGACTGTGCGGGACTGCATGGTGCCAGACTGTATCTCTTCTAAAAATGCATTCAACTTGATATAACCTTTAAATAACTTCTAAACTATTTTTTTCATAGCAAACACATATTTTTATGCCTTTATAGCTTTCCTTACAAAAACAGATCTTACTTTCTTTACATATTCTATATACAGAATTGCTTCTCTCCTTCCTTCCTTCTCTCCCTCCCTTTCTCCCTTCTTTTTTTCTTTTGAGTTGGGGTTGCTGTGTTACCCAGGCTGGTCTCAAACTCCTGGCTTCCAGAGATCCTCCTACCTCAGCTTCCAAGTAGCTGGGGTTACAGGCCTAAGCCACCATGCCCAGCTCAAGTTTAATTTTTCTTACAATTAGTTGCTTAAGCTTTGTCTTTTATAAAGAGTTTTTAGGGCTAGGCACAGTGTCTCATGCCTGTAATCCCAGCACTTTGGGAGGCCAAGGTGGGCAGATCATTTGAGGTCAGCAGTTCAAGACCAGCCTTACCAACATGGTGAAACCCTGTCGCCACTAAAATACAAAAATTAGCTAGGCATGGTGACAGGCGCCTGTAATCTCAGCTGCTCAGGAGGCTGAGGCAGGAGAGTCGCTTGAACCCAGAAGGCGAAGGTTGCAGTGATCTGAGATTGCACCACTGCACTCCAGACTGGGCTGCAGAGTGAGACTCCCTAACAACAACAACAAAAAAAAACATTTTTAGAAAGAGGTGATAAGAATATTGAAATCTTTTTAGAAGCTCCTGTACATGAGTAGGCATCCGTACATAAGCCTGATTTGGGAGTCCTCGTTTTCAAATTCACTATTTAAAGTACAGTGTGGTTAATTTGGACTGTTCCACTCTAATTTTAAATTACCTTTAGTAAGATTTCACCATTTCTGTAAGCATTTGTTGCTTTTGGGGCCTAATACTTCCTACATTTATAGGTAGGCAGAGCTGAAAGGTAGAGTACTCGTTTCTTCAAGAATTAAGGATCTAGTGTTTACATTGAATTTTGGCTTTGGCTCTCAGGTTTCCTTGATCAACTTAACCAATGACTATTTTTTACCTAAACAAGCAAGAAAACGAAGCAAAGGGGATAGAACAAAAAAATGCCTGCGAGTTTTTGAGCACCATAGTTCATACTCCCTGGAGCATTGCCATTCATGGCCAGTTTCTGTCTTCCCAGTCAAACATCTGAGGCCTCTATCTGGATCCAAGCCAGTTAATTACCAGAGCCAATGCTATCTTCAACCCAGTCCAGTTTCTGTCACAACTTCTGAACTCAGTTCGGATAAAAACATTTGCTCAAACTTGGATAACCCAAAATCCAAATCCATGGAGCTTCAGAATCCAAGAGAAAACGTACCTGCTGTTCCCAGTTGCTGCAAGAGAGTACTGGGAACAGTGGGCCTTGTGGGTGCCTTGCTTAGTCACTTGGTGCTCCTGGCGATCTCTGGAAGCTCTGCTTCAAATCTCACTTCTGACACCATCTGTTAAAATAAAAACTTTAGACAAATTAAACTTAACAGAGTTTAATTGAGCAAAGAACAATGTACTAATCAGGCAGCCCACAAGCCAGAACGGGTTCAGAGCAACTCATGCTGCCACTTGGTCAGAAGGATTTATGGACAGAAAAAAGGAAAGTGACATATAGAAAATGAAAATGAGGGTCGGAAACAGCTGGATTGGTTCCAGCTTGGTGGCGTTTGCCTTATCTGAACATAGTTTAAGCAGTTGGCCTGAGTGATTGAAGTATGGCTGCTGTGATTGGCTTAGACTTGTCTGCTTGTTACAAGAGTAGGTTGCAGTGTACACGTCTAGTTAGGTTATAGTTCCCTATGTACTGAGAAACCGTTATGCCCAACTTAAAATATGTTAGGAGGCGGCTTTAGGCTAAACTTAATTTTTTTTTTTTTTTTTAAATAGAGACAAGGTTTCACCATATTGCCCAGGCTGATTTGGAACTCCTGAACTCAAGTGGTCCTCCCCGCTTGGCCGCCCAAAATGCTAGGATTACAGGCATGAGCTACCAGGCCCAGCCTAGGCTAAACTTAATTTGACAGATGTATAATATCTCTGTGGAGATATAGAAAGCAATTTATTATAAGGAATTGGCTTGTGCTGTTATGGGGCTGACAGGCCCCAGTATCTTCAGTCAGCAAGCTGGAGACTCAGGAGAGCTGATGACATGGTTCTAGTCCAAATGCTGGCAGGCTCAAGACCCAGTGTTTCAGTTCAGGTTTAAAGGTAGGAAAAAACTAAGGTCCCAGGCTGGACGTAGTGGCTCATGCCTGTAATCCCAGCACTTTGGGAGGCTGAGGCAGGGAGATCACCTGAGGTTAGGAGTTCAAGACCAGCCTGGCCAACATGGTGAAACCCATCTCTACAAAAATTAGCTAGGCTTGATGGCAGTTGTCTATAATCCTAGCTACTCAGGGGGAGGCTGTGGTGGCAGAATCTCTTGAACTTGGGAGGTGGAGGTTGCAGTGAGCTGAGATTGTGCCATTGCACTCCAGCCTGGGCGACAGAGACTCCGTCTCAAAAAAAAACAACAACAAAAAAAGACAAAAACTGAGGTCCCAATTCAAAGCAGTTAGAAGGAAATCCCCCCTTTCTTGGAGTCTGGAGTCCTGGGGGAGCTTCAGCCTTCTTGTTCTATTCAGACCTTCAACTGATGGAATGGGACCCACCCACGTTGGGAAGGACAGTCTGCTTTGCTAGTCTGCCTGTCCAAATGCTAATCTCATCCAAAAACAGCACTGTAGACACACCCAGAACAATGTTTGGCCAAATGCATATGGCCCAGTCAAGTTAACACAAAAAATTAACCATAATCCTCATCAAATACCTATAGTACAATCTGAATAAAATGTGACCCATTGTTGGTTCTTTTTTTTTTTTTTTGAGACGGAGTCTCGCTCTGTCGCCCAGGCTGGAGTGCAGTGGCTGGATCTCAGCTCACGGCAAGCTCCGCCTCCCGGTTTCACGCCATTCTCCTGCCTCAGCCTCCTGAGTAGCTGGGACTACAGGCGCCCACCACCTTACCCGGCTAGATTTTTGTATTTTTTTTAGTAGAGATGGGGTTTCACCGTGTTAGCCAGGTTGGTCTCGATCTCCTGACCTTGTGATCCGCCCATCTCGGCCTCCCAAAGTGCTGGGATTACAGGCTTGAGCCACCGCGCCCGGCCTTGTTGGTTCTTTAGTTGTGACAGATTGCACTTTATAAAGTAAGCTATTAACTATAGGGGAAAATGAGAAGGCATGTAGGAACTCTGTGTGCTGTCTTCTCAACTTTTCCATAAATCTAAAATTCTCTAGTGGTTTATTTTTTAAAATAATAAATTCAGAATACAATTATGTTTTAGGCATGTTACATTTTAGGTGACAGTGGACATTCAAAGTGAATACACTAAGAAACTGAAAATACATATGTCAGAAGGCTGAAGATGAAAAATGAAGTCTTCATCAATAGAGACATGATATGAAGATGTCTCTGTGGGAATGAGTAATGAAGAAAAAGCAGGCAAAGAATTAAGTTCTGAGAATTTCTAGAATTAAAAGGGAAGAAGAGATCCAAGACTATCTGGATATTTCACGATCTAAAATGAAGATGAGAGTGGTTTGAGGAGGAGAGAGCCTGGCCGAAAAAGGACAGGGGATTAAGGAAGAGTTATATTTTTATTTACTGTATTTGTATTATCCCTCCCCCCCATCACCCCTCCTCCCCTGCCCCCACCCCCACCTTTTCTAGAGATAGGATCTCGCTCTGTCACTCAGGCTGGAGTGCAGGGGCAAGATCATAACTTGCTGCAGCCTCAAACTCCTGGGCTCAACCGATCCTCCTGCACTCAGGCTCCTGAGTAGCTTGGACTACAACTGCCCACCACCATGCCCAGCTAAGTTGTATTTTTAAACAGCAGAAAGCCTAAAGATGGGGTAAAAAGAATTCCTTTTGATAGTAAAAGTCATATGAAGCAGGAAATAAGGAAATGTACTCAGATACCTCGTTTAAAAACTAAAAGGCCAGGCCCAGTGGCTCACGCCTGTAATCCCTGCACTTTAGGAGGCTGTGGCAGGAAGACCGCTTAAAGCCAGGAGTTCTTGACCATCCTGGGCAACATAGCAGAGCCCTTCTTTACAAAAAATTTTAAAAATGAGCCACACATAGTGGGATACACCTGTAGTCACAGCTGCTCAGGAGGCTGAGGTGGGAGGACTGCTTGAGCCCAGTTCTGGGATGCAGTGAGCTATGTCTATGCAACTGCATTCCAGCCTTGATGACGGAGTGAGACCCCCTCTCTAAGCAAAAATAAAAAGTAAAAAGAAGATGTACAGTCTGTGACAAAATAGGTAATAGGATTAGGTTAAACTTTTATTTTATTGTAAACCATATTTAAATGTTTGAAGACAGATTGAAACATTTATCTGCCCTTCTCTTTTCTTCTGACTGTTGTAATCCACCATGGAACTCGTAGGGTCAAAATAGTTAATATAGGAAACTTTCCGCAACCTTTGGGGGTAAGAAACAAGTTACAAAAATATTTTAAAGCTAAAAATGAAATTGGAGATTCTTCACATTTTCTAAAAATGTCTTAAGGTTCTCAAGTCCTGAAATTTACAAATGTGTATCCATGGAAACATGGGTGAAAGCCATGCAGGTTAAAGTCAGACTCAAATGTTGTATAGCAGGTGCTCAGCGAGTTAACAAATATTATAAAATCCTAAATTATACTTAACCTTTTTGGTATAATCTTCAATAATATAGTTCAAACATTTGGGCACACACTTTCATTTTATTATCCATTATTCGTAATTGAGCACATGGAAGGCTTAACACCTGAAAGCAATCTGTTACATTGAGATGCTTCTTTTTGTTGATACAAACACTTGCATTTTCCCCTAAATCCAATAAAATAATAATTTCACAGAGATGCATCAACATGGTGATACTGCCAAAAGTGAAATGTTGGTGAGCCAGTACTACGTTTACTCAGTAGCTCAAAAGTTTGTCAGCTGGTGAACACAAAATACAAAGTCCACGTTGAAAAGGCTCTTAGGTACGTAAGTATATAATATATGAAAATCAGACTGTGAAAGTTGAAGACCATCTGTGAATAAAAACGCAAATATTTAAAATTCTTAACTACCTACAGTTTCAGGGTTTTACTGCTTTCCTTATTGTGTGTCTAACATTTAAAATTTTTGTATTTTGTTCAGCATATGTTCTTCACAAATGACTAGTATGTCTTCTATAAAAAAGGACGCATTATCCGCTGAGCACCATCTTCAAGACAGGACACTTTCTGTGGCCAGGCATGGTAGCTCACACCTGTAATCCCAGCACTTTGGGACCTGAGGCAGATGGATCACTTGAGCCCAGGAGTTCAAGACAAGCCTAGAAAGCACGGTGAAACCCCGACCCTACCAAAAAAAAAAGACACACAGGACACTTGCTGCTTCCAGATAGCTGCATCAGACTTCTTTCAGATGCTTCTGGGATATGGTCTTCTGACCATGTTCTTTTTTTTTGAGATGGAGTGTCGCCCAGGCTGGAGTGCAGTGGCGCGATCTCAGCTCACTACAAGCTCCGCCTCCTGGGTTCACGCCATTCTCCTGCCTCAGCCTCCCGAGTAGCTGGGACTACAGGTGTGTGCCACCACACCCGGCTAATTTTCCCCCCCATTTCACCACAAAGTCTTATAAAATAAACTGAAGGCAGTTATAATTTTTTATTATTTATTTATTTTAGAGGCAGGGTTTGGCTTAGTCGCCCAGGCTGGAGTGCAGTGGTGCGATCATAGCTCATTGCAGCCTCAAACTCCTGGGTTCTGGCGATCCTCAGTCCTCAGTCTCCCAAAGCGCTGGAACTATATAGGTGCATGCCACCACGTTTGACTGCAGTTATATCTTTTTATGTTAGTGTGTGATCTTTATTTGGGCATCTGTCAGTAGGTCCACTGTTGAACAGAGAACTAGTTAAAGTGACAAACAATGATGTCATTTGCTTTGCGAGTTGGGGAAATGAATATTAATAAGATATATCCACCAAAATGTAATTTTATTCATGCACTTTACCAAAGTTCCTTTCTATACAGTAGTTCTTTTCTTGACTGTTCATTTTCATCATGATTTAATGAAGTCCCATCTGCTCAATTTAAGTGACCATCTCATATTTAGCCAGAATATATTGAGAAAAGTGCTGGAATCCCTGTATTTTTTTTTTTTTTTTTTTTTTTTTGAGATGGAGTCTCATTCTGTTGCCCAGGCTGGAGTGCAGTGGTGCAATCTGCTCACTGCAACCTCTGCTTCCTGGGATCAAGTGATTGTCCTACCTCAGCCTCCCGAGTACCTGGATTACAGGCACCTACCACTGCGCCCAGCTAATTTTTGTATTTTTAGTAGAGATGGGGTTTCGCTATGTTGACCAGGCTGGTCTCAAACCCCTCAACACTCAAGTGATCTGCCCACCTCGGCCTCCTAAAGTGCTGGGATTACAGGCGTGAGTCATCGCGCCCCCTCCCATTTATTGAGGAAATCTGTCTTAAATCATTTTGTAACAAAGTAGGGTTTAAATAAATAATTCTGAGGAATTGTACACGTTGTTATTTTTTTCCAAGACTGATTTTGTGCGAAAGGTAATTCCCTAGTTATCTCCCATAGATGACTATATTTTGTGTTGTACCTGGTTCTTAAGTACTCAGTCACTGAGATTTACTTTGGCCGTGATTGAGAATGTTGAATGCCTATGCTTTGGTTGAGAATTTTAAATAATTTCATAAATCTAGATTGACAAATTGTATTTTTGTATATATGAGTTGTGCTATTGTCTGATAGCTACTTCTGTTAAATAACTGTTTAGCAAATTATGGAATGTGGATATGCAGTGAAAATTCAGCTTTTAGAAGTCACAAGAAGACCAAAATGATAGCAGAATACAATAACTGAAGTTGCAACTGCTGTGAAGTCTATACTATTTTAAAGAATGTTCCAGAAAATTGCCATTTATTTATCTAATATGTACTGTTAAGCTAGAATCTGTCAGAATAGTCGAATTTTGAAGAAAGTAGTAGCCGGGCGTGGTGGTGTGCACCCATGATTCCAGCTCCTTGGGAGGCTAAAGCAGGAGCAACGCTTGACCCCAGGAGTCCAAGACTAGCGTGGGCAACGTAGTGAGACCCTGTCTTTAAAAACATTTTTTTTTTTTTGAAACGGAGTTTCGCTCTTGTTGCTGAGGTTGGAATGCAGTGACACGATCTCAGCTCACTGCAACCTCCACCTCCCAGGTTTGAGCAATTCTTCTGCCTCAGCCTTCTGAGTAGCTGAGATTACAGGCACCCGCCACCACGCCTAACTAATTTTTTGTATTTTTAGTAGAGACAGGGTTTCGTCATGTTGGCCAGGCTGGTCTCAAACTTCTGACCTCAGGTGATCTATCTGCCTCGGCCTCCCAGAGTGCAGGGATTACAAGCGTGAGCCACTGCACCTGGCCAAAACAAGTTTTTTTAAAAAAAGAGAAGTAAAATAAGGGCCTGTGACACAACTGAACTTCAACATAAATTGTTTCCGAAGACAGTCGGAATCAAACCACAGGTTAAACACTGGCTTAAGCAAAAGGACCTGCATCTTTTTTTTCTTTTTTTTTTTCTGTCTGTAAGTTGATTCAATGCAATATAATCCTCTCCAGTTTTACTGAGGTCACTAACCACACCCACGACCAAATTCACCTCTAAACTGGAATTCAATTGCTGACCCATCCCCAGCCTTGGCTTTCTCATGGGACTTGGCTTTCTCATGGGACCAGGGGGCACAACACTCTGTGTGGTCTTTTGGCTTCCCCTTTTGTGAACCTTGCGGGTCGCTCACCCTCCAGACCTTTAGGCCAAATCCTGCTAGTCTGTGGACGGCTGTGGTGTAGGGTGGCAGGCACAATCTTGCGGGGCAGATGGAGGTAATCAGAGATACTGGATACCCTTGTTGGTAAGGTACAGTAGAAATGTCTCCAGACAAACTGTTCCTTCGCGTAGCCTCAAGACCTGAAAGACTGCATGGCCTTCATGATGTGAAGGTTGGGCATATTCTTGTCTGCCAGCTCTGGGTGCTTAGGCAGGTGGACATCCTTCTTGGCCACCATGACTCCCTCCTTAAAAAGGAGTTCATAGATGGCAATCCCATTCTTCTTAGGTATCAGCATCTTGGTGGCTGCAGGGCCCATGGCAAGGACTAGAGGGACCTGCAACTTAACAGAGATCACATCTTCCAAGTCAAGACACTTGAAGGAAGAGATGCTAATCCATCTTGTAGAAGACAGTATTGTGTCTCCAGAAAATGTTGGATGTGCTTTTGATTACTCAGAAAAAATTTTATATAACCTACTTTTCACATCCCCCAAACTACGTTATAGCAGTGGGGCTTAAAGGGTATACAAACTTCAAACTTTTTAGATTAAACTTAACTCTTCAGTAGGAAAGGTGAAGGACTGGTAGGAAAGGAAAAACTAGAAAGATGTTTGCTGTTTTCTTCTCTTTATAATTAACTCCCTATTCTAGACTACCTTCTGTTGTGTCTACTTGGACTAATGGGGAAGATGTTTAAGAATCTGCAGGTGCAAAAACTGTCTTAAAAAAAGATACCTTGCCTACTTCCCTTCTCTTTCTTCTCCCCAGTAATTCTCCTTGTGCATTTGAAATGGGCTATATGACATCATCATAGCCTTTGGTAATGACACCTAAAGACAGGTCTCCCTCCCCACATACACTGACATACACACCTGTACACAAATTAGCCAACTAACACTTTAAAGTTGTATTTTCTTTTATTAAAAAAAAAAAAAGATAATAAGGGCTGGGCATGGTGGCTCATCCCAGCACTTTGGGAGGCTGAGGTGGATAGATTGCTTGAGCTCAGGAGTTTGAGACCAGCATGGGCAACATGGCAAGACCCCCATCTCTACTAAAATAAATAAATAAATAAATAAATAAATAAATAAATAAATAAAGTAGCCAGACATGGTGGTGTGCCCATGTGGTCCCAAGCTATTTGGGAGGCTGAGATAGGAGGATTGCTTGAGCTGAGGGGGGCGTTGGGGGTAAGGTTGCCGTGAGGTGAAATTACACCACTGCCCTCCACCCTGGGTGACAGAATGAGACCTTGTCTCAATAAATAAATAAATAAAATAAAATTAGATATAGCACTTGAAGGAATGAAAAGATACAATTCTGTAAAATCCCAAAAGCATTTCTCAGTTTCCTCTGTCATAGGTCTATGATTAATTTATAACTTTTAGTTATTAGTATTCCAAAAAATTACAGCAGAATGTAAGACAGAAGCAATTGTTAAACTGCTTTTCAGTAATAATGATCTATATTTTGGCACACTTTGGCTTTCTCATATCAGAAACCCAAGTAATCTTACCCCAGTGGTTCTTAAACTTGAGCATGCCTTAGATCACCTGGAAACCTGGTTAAAATGCGGATTCCTTGGTCCCAGTTGCAGGTTTTGATTCAGTAGGTCTAGAGTGGGGCTCACAAATTTGCATTTCAGACAAGTGATGCTGATACTGATGCATTTTGAAAGCCACAGTAGCTCATATGGATGTTTTTACATATTTGGGTTGGCCAGGCCAAAGCCCTCTTCAGGTGAATGTTATTTGTTTACAATTCACCTTGCTTTAGGCAGTTTGTGTTAATTATTGTTGTGCAAGGTACAGGAGGGCAGGAAAATGGAGTTTTCACTTACTATTTTAGGTTCAACTTAGTCCTTATCTTAAAAACTTACTGCTTTATATGAAGCAGTTCGTAAAACCCATTTTGCCAGCTCAGGACTAATGAAAAACTATTTTTATTACCTATAATTAACCTAATTCAGGAAAAAGAAGCAGGCTTAGGGGAAAGGCTAGCGCTGATACAAGGAAGCTCAAAAATTGCTTTCCCGAAATTAGTATTACCAACCCCAGTATAGCATTTGAAATTGTTATTAGAATTCTTGAACCTAGTTGCTCAAATCTAGGGCTGAGTTTGTAAGGGTTAAATAAGTTGTCCATTAGATTCAACATGCATAGTTCCAGGGTTGCTCTAACTTCAAACATTAGATCAGCTTATTTGATGGGCTGGAGGTGTGTCATTGTGCAAAACTTGAAATAGTGGCTAGAGAGGAATAAGAGATTCCATCCCCCTGATACTGCCTCTCAGCTTCTCACGTCTACTGCCCTTGTTTGGCATTATCAAAACGTGGTATTCCAAAAGCTCTTTCTATACATTTCACCTTTATATTTATAGTATCACTAAAAAAAAGATTTCATTTAAATCTCTAAATATTTTTTTCAGAAGATTGCTGCCAAGCTTGTCCCCCTCTTGACTTTTGAGTCTTTGTCTTATTTCAAACACTGAGAACAGTTACCTAATTGAGTCTTAAGATTATAAAATCCAGTATTAAAAAAAAATTACAATTTAAAAATATTCTCTTTAATTTAAAAAATTATGTTTTAAATTTAGAGTTTATCATGTTTCATGGCCCAAAATAGCACATTGAGTTTCTGGCATCTTCTCTCCTGCCCGTGCCAATGAAAGCCACACCATATGGTATGACTGCTGTTACTCTAGGAAACCCACACACGGCGGAGACATTGCCAGGCATGAAGCTGAGGCGCTGCTCTCATATGCTTATCTTTGTAAGCCAACATATTGACCAGGATATATTAGGATTCCAGTACATCATGGTATCCTATCAATTGAGACTTCAAGCTCTTTCTCCAACAGCTTCAACATTTGGCCATATTATGAAAACACATATTCTAAGTATCATGGACTGTCTTACTCAACTTCAGAAGAAGCTTTTGAATGACTACTGCAAGAAAGGACAGTACCTTTTAAATGCAATCAATAAGTATTTTAGTGCCCCTTAAGTTCTAGCACCCCTCCACCACTGTGCCCTTTCTTTTTATATTATTTTTATTTTAGAGATGAGATCTTGTTCTGTTGCTCAGGCTGGAGTGCAATGCTGTGATCATGGCTCATTGCAGCCTTAACTTTCCCCGGCTCAAGCAGACTTCCTCTCAACCTCCCAAGTAGCTGGGAGTACGGGTGCTCACCAGCATGCCTGGCTAATTTTTTTTTTTTTTTCTTTTTGACACAGATGGAGTTTTCCTTTGTTGCCCAGGCTGGTCTTGAACACCTGGACTTGAGTGATCCCCCTGCCTTAGCCTCCTACAGTGGTGGGATTACAGGCATGAGCCACCACGCTCAGCCCCTTTTCCTGTTGTTTATTGTCCATTTTATAGAACAGTCAGTTCATTATGGACTTCATCCAAACGTTTCTCAAGGTTATAAAATTACTATTAAGGCTTTTTAGTATAAAGTTAGCAAATTCTCCTAAAAATAAAAGGTGCACAGACTTTGTTCACCAGCTTTGTCTAGTCATACTTCAAACAAATATTGAACGTGCTATGCTAGCTGTACTGGTCACTATGTATAAAAAGATGGAGAAGACAAAATTCTACCTGCAAGGAACATGTAAACAGGTACATGTACAGTACAGTACTTTACTAGAGAGATCGAAAGTACACTATGGTCATATCTTGAAGTGACTCATAAAATTAAACTTTCCAAAGACTCAAAAGGAAACTATTAAATTTTTACAGAAGTGCTTATTAGTGTTATTGCCTGATCCATCAAGAAATGCTTAAAGCTCAGAGAGAAATGTATAAGATTGATTCACTGAACCAACATTGGTTCCTTTGCTAATTGGCAAATGACTGAAAAATTAAATGTTGTTTGGTATTATTATTATTTTGGTGATGGAGTCTCGCTCTGTCACCCAGGCTGGTGTGCAGTGAGGTGATCTCAGCTCACTGCAACCTCCGCCTCCTGGGTTCAAGTGATTCTTCTGCCTCAGCCTCCTGAATAGCTGGGATTACAGTTGCCTGCCACCATGCCCAGCTAATTTTTCTATTTTTAGTACAGACGAGGTTTCACCATATTGGCCAGGCTGGTCTCAAACTCCTAACCTCAAGTGATTCACCTGCCTCGGCCCTGCAAAGTGCTGGGATTACAGGCCTGAGCTAGTGTACCTGGCCCTGTTATTATTATTTCTAAGAACTGATCATCTAATAGTCTTACGGGAATTTTTAGAGAATTGAGATTTAAATTGAGGCTAAAAGGCCTGAAAAATTGTCCACAATGGAAGTTGTTTGGGAGAAGCTGTTGATGTCAATTTGACCCCAGTAAGCTGTTTTTGGAAGCCTAGAGGTCAGATTTCTGTCAACCAAATAACATGGAATGCCAGTGAATGCCTAGAATTGTGTGGTAGACCAAGCTGTGGTTACTGCCTTCAAAGAACTCTCTTAAATATAAGTGTCTGGACTGTTATCTTAAGAAGAAAACTTCTGCCGGAGACTGCAGAGGTTTTGTGATCAACCAAGGATTTTTCATTTGAATTCAGATATTTTCAGGAAGAATTTAAAGATAGCTATAATTTGGAGCCAAATTTATGCCAGCAAAATCGTTTATGCCATTGCCTGCTCTCTGATGTTGTGGTTGTACCAAGTAAGAATTGGAACACAGGTTCAGAATACTTATTTTCTGGCGTCCTATGGCAGATATTTTTAGAATGCAGAGCAGCTAAAGTGCTCGCTGTGAGTCAGGTTCTCACCCAGAAATAGATATTGACTATTGACTTTACAAAAAAAAAAAAATTAGCTGGGCTTGATGGCACATGCCTATTATCCCAGCTACTCGGGAGGCTGAGGCAGGAGAATTGCTTGAACGCGGAGGTGGAAGTTGCAGTGAACCGAGATCCAGCCATTCTACTCCAGCCTGGGCGACAGAGTGAGACTCCATCTCAAAACAAACAAACAACTTTGGAAACAACTTTGGATTTTTTATTTCTGAATTCTTCTGTTCTGAGAATGCTGTTTTAAACCATCATTAGTGGATTAAATGAATACTTTATATCAAAAGGATACAGCTTTTGGTACCAGAGACAGTTGAAATGATGTCTCTATGGAAATGGGAAATTTTCACAGATGTCAACGTTGTGAGTTGGTGATTATGCTATCAGAGTTTGTCAGAGGGGTTTGGAAAGATAGGACTCTAATTTTTATGGGAGAAAGGTTGAAAAAATGTATTTTTTCTCTCTTCATCATAGCTCAAATTCAAAGCATTTTCATTCAAAGCATTTTCATGCAATTAATGATTGGCTGCTTCCAAAATATAGCACAAATTAACTGGTAGAACAGGAGTTAGAATGAACAAATTCCATAGTCTTACCCTATGAGTTATTTCCTCACTATTCCAAAAGAATGCTAAATGTGAAAAAATATATATATTTTGTCATAAATAGAAACTGAGCCTTAAGTCAGTCCCCAGATGCAAGACACTTTTGTTGTGTCTAATCTATTTTGGAGGCAATTACTTATGTAAGCTAGATCTGCTCAATCTTAAATTCTAAAGCAAAATGTGATTAGTCATCTTTGGAAAAAGGATCTACTCTTCATTTTTTCTGTTTTTGTTTTTCTGAGCTTTAAAGACAGAATGTATAATTTTGTTAAATAAGCTATTGGTGAAGTAAGGAAAAGATTGATGAGGTGATTTACATGTATAGAAATTGTTTTTGTTTAATTGAGGCGCTACCTCTACACCTCCCTTGGAAGCAAGGGAGCACAACAAAACCAGAAAAGTTTAGGAATTTGTTATCGTCCAAAATGGTATAATAAAATACTGTCTTAAACTAGGGAAGTCAACTTCCTATTCTTATGCACCATTTCTTTGTTCTGGAAGCGGGGGCATTTCTGGCAACGAGTTGAGCAAATTATTTTGCTAGGTCTAGTGTTGTGATCCTTTGCTCAGTGGTAAGTCTTTGGGGGAAGGAGGGCTTCTCTCTCTTTTCAAACTTTATTAAAATGGTGGGTCCAGATTATCACATGTTACCCACTTCTAGTCACGGATCCTTTTTTTTTTTTGTGAGATGGAGTCTCACTCTGTCACCCAGGATGAAGTGCAGTGGCACGATCTCGACTCACTGCAACCTCTGCCTCCAGGGTTCAAACGATGCTTCTGCCTCGGCCTCCCAGGTAGCTGGGATTACAGGTGCCTGTCATGCCCGGCTAACTTTTGTATTTTTAATAGAGACGGAGTTTCACTGTGTTGGCCAAGCTGGTCTCAAACTCCTGACCTCAGGTAATCTACCTGCCTTGGCCTCCCAAAGTCCTGGGATTACAGGTGTGAGCCACCACGCCCAGGCTAGTCAGGGATCCTTCTGGTCATAAATTCTTATCTTTGTTTATGGCCTACACTAAAGTTTCGGAAGTCTTAAGTCAAACCCTTGTATTTTATTTAATTAATTTTTTGAGACAGAGTCTTACTCTATGACCCAGGCTGCAGTGCTGTGGTGCGATCTCTGCTTACTGCAGTCTCTGTCTCCTAGACTCAAGTGATCCTTCCACCTCACCCCCCACCCAAGGGAACTGGGACTACAGGCACATGCCACCACGCCTGACTAACTTTTGTATTTTTTGTGGAGATAGGGTTTCATCATGTTGCTCAGAATGGTCTGGAACTCCTGGGCTCAAGCAATCTGCCCACCTCAGCCTCCCAAAGTGCTGAGATTACAAGTGGGAGCTACAAAACCTTGTGTTTTAGACATTAGATTTCTCAGTACTATTCTGAAGAATAGTAATTGTGATTATGAAATTTTCAAAGATACTATGGTAAGATCTGAGTGTCTTTGAAAGAATTATAGTAGTGTAGCTGAGGACTTCCTTTTATACTGCTTTGTACTACCTGTTCACAGGTGACTGTCAGGTGATTTCAGTAACAAACTCAGACAAATGCGTGACATTTAAACAGAGTTATTGAAGTCTTTGATCTTGCTTTATTAAACTTGACCAGTTGGTGACATTTACTTTTACAAAATTAATCAACATGATTTTGATATGAGAGAATTATATTGACTGGAAGTGGTAGGCATGAAACATTTGCTAAGTAAAACTTAGAAGAGAGATCTTAGTTGACCAATACCCTCTTGGTTTGTTTGCATGTTAAAAGATGTCTGCATCTGAGCAGTTGAACTTAAATACAAAGTTGAATTTAAATGCAAAGGTTCTTTAGAACTTTAAAAGGCGTGGGCCAGGCACTGTGGCTCACGCCTGTAATCCCAGCACTTTGGGAGGTCGAGGTGGGTGGATCACAAGGTCAGGAGTTCGAGACCAGCCTGGCCAATATGGTGAAACCTCGTCTCTACTAAAAATACCAAAAAAAATTAGCCGGGCGTGGCAGCACATGCCTGTAATCCCACCTACTCGGGACGCTGAGGCAGGAGAATTGCTTGAATCTGGGAGGCAGAGGTTGCAGTGAGCTGAGTTCGCGCCACTGCACACCAGCCTGGGTGACAGAGCGAGACTCCATCTCAAAAATAAATAAATAAAAATAAAAGACGGGGTGAACAAAACCCAAACTAATCCTCTGATGTTTACTTAAAAACAAAAACCTAAATGAAATTCAAAATAGATAACCGAATCTAGATTTGTGTATAAACGTTAGATGGAGAGATTAGGGTCTGGAACAGACAAATTCCACACGTACTTTTTGTGGCTCAGAAGACTTGGTGGAGTGGGCGAGGCAAGGTGGCTCATGCAGGTAATCCCAGCACTTTGAGAGGCTGAGGTGGGTGGATCCCTTGAGCCTAGGAGTTCGAGACCAGCCTGGGCAACATGGTGAAACTCCATCTCTCCAAAAATACAAAAAATAACCAGGTGTAGTGGCATGTGCCTGTAGTCCCAACTACTAGGGAGGTTGAGGTGGGAGGGTCACTCGAGGCTGGGAGGTTGAGGCTTCAGTGAACCAAGATTGTACCACTGTGCTCCAGCCTGGGCGACAGAGCGAGACCCTGTCTCAACAAAAACAAGAATATTTGGTGGAGTGATTTAAATACTGTTTTTCCATTAGGATGAGATCTTTCCACCAGAATTTCCTGAATTTATTCCTTTTTTTTAGTTTATCCTAATGTAATTGAACTAACTTAAACTGAAGTTGCCTTCCTGTAGCCAAGAATCTACGTACCTACAAACTTATTCCTGAAGTTGGCTTTAATAAAACACTTCTTTTGTATTTTTTCTTATTTTGAGGTTGATTTATTTTGGGATTGGGGCAATGTAGAATTAACACTCTTCTAGAAGTATACAGTAATTATTACAATCATAGATTATATTTATTACGTACTTACTATGAGCATTGTGCTAGGTGCTTTACATATTTTGCTGCACTTAGGCTTACGAATGTTAAATAATGGCCGGGCACGGTGGCTCACACCTGTAATCCCTGCACTTTGGGAGGCCAAGGTGGGCGGATCATGAGGTCAAGAGATTGAGACCATCCTGGCCAAAATGACGAAACCCTGTCTCTACTATTCAGTACAAAAATTAGCCGAGCATGGTGGCGCGTACCTGTAATCATGAGGCTGAGGCAGGAGGGTCGCTTAAACCTGGGAGGCGGAGGTTGCAGTGAGCCCTGATCACGCTATTGCACTCCAGCCTGGGCGACAGAGTGAGGCTCCATTTCCAAAAACCAACCAAACAAACAACAAAAAAAATTAGCCAGGTGTGGTGGCACATGCCTGAGACAGGAGAATTGCATGAACCCAGGAGGCAGAGGGTGTGGTGGACGGAGGTTGTGGTGAGCCGAGATTGTGCCTTTGCACTCCAGCCTCGGCAACAAGAGTGAAAATCTGCCTCAAACAAAACAAAACAAAACAAAACAAACAAATGTAAATAATTTGTCCAAGATCTTGCAGCTAGTACCTGGAAGAGCCCAAATTTGTTCCCAGATCTCTCTTTCCACAATTTATGCTGCATAGCCAAACCTATAGATTGTATAGTAATGAATGCTTAGAAGTACTTAGGAATCTTTTTTGTTTTTCCATTAATGCAGATGAACATTCTTTATTGGGGAGGTAATACATTTTCAACCGTTGACATACTTATGTTTTAAAACAGTAATTCTAAAAGGATCTGCATCTGTTCTGCCCATCTTCTTTCACTTCTCCAAGCCATTTCTATAACAGTATTTTCCCTTCCTTGAAAAGGTAGTCATCTGTTTTTCTGGAATTAGATTTGCAGTCACTTGGGGTCAAGCTGTCTTGCTTGTTATTCCCACCCCCCCCCCCCAATTCTAACTGAAACTCAGGGAATTAGAATTTGTTCAGGTCGGGTAGTGATCCCTGGCTCAGGTGGAGTACCATCAGCAGGATTCTTCCGGTCTTTTGTACTTTGTACTTTGTTTTCAAAATCAGTTAATTTCATAATAGAAAATTAGCACTTTAAAAGGCACAGATGTGATTTGGAGATTATGGGTAATTCTTAGATTGCATCTTTGTTAATATTTACATTAGTTTATCAGTATTTCCTAAACTATAATAGAGTTAGATATAGCGGTAATTATTGATGTATACCTTTTTTCTACCAACTGTAGAATGATGTTATCTAAGCAAGAAGAAATGTAGGGACCTTTTGAGGATTTTATCAGATTTTTATGCACATTACTAACATTTGCAAAACCAGAAGATTCCAGGTTTTTTTAGAGATGAGTTCTAACTTTGTTGTCCAGGCTGGAGTGCAGTAGCTATTCACAGGCTCTAACATAACACATTACTGCCTCCAACTCGTGGTCTCAAGAGTGCTGTCCACCTCAGCCTCCCAAGTAACTGGGACTTCAGGCATGAGCCACTGAGCCTGGCCTGATTCTGTTTTTAAAATATATTAATTTTTTTTCCCCAGTTTAGCCCTGGTCTCTTTCTTTGAGCTACTCGTCTTTCAGAATTGTGCAGTGAGGTGTGCTGTCTTAATTCAGATGGAAGTGTGCTTCCTGAATCCAAGCTGTACTCTTCAGAAACACCAGTAATTTGCACTGGGTTATACAGAAAGAGTTCTGCACATTCTGGCAGCTCAGCTCCATTTGCTCTTGCTTAGGCCAGTTCAAGTAAACAATGCACTCACCACGGGTCAGTATGGAAGAATTATGGCATGTGCAGGTACTTGGGTCTGGGGCATGAGAAATTATATTTAATTTCAGGACTTTTTCGCATCCTGTAATCTTACATCTCTCCTTTGTATTTTATTTTCAAAATTATAGAAGTAACATAGTTGGATTGGTGGTATGAGTTGCATTGACAGAATCATTCCCGATTTACTGGGTGTAAACATTAATGGTGTTGTCAGATGTCTGGAAATTTTTTATTTTAGTCTAGTTTTTTCTTTCTTTCTTTCTCTTTCTTTCTTTCTTTCTTTCTTCCTTTCTTCCTTTCTTCCTTCCTTCCTTCCTTTCTTTCCTTTCCTTCCTTTCCTTCTTTTCCTTCTTTTCCTTCCGTTCCTTCCTTTCCTTCCGTTCCTTCCTTTCCTTCCTTTCCTTCCTTTCTCTCCTTCCTTCCTTCCTTCTTTCTTTCTTTTTCTCTCTTTCCTTCTTTTCTTTCTTTTCTTCCTTTCTTCCTTTCCTTTCCTTTGCCTTTTCCTTTTTCCTTTTTTTCTTTTTTCTTTTTCCTTTCTCCTTTCTCCTTTCTCCTTTCTCTCTTCCCCCTTCCTTTTGAGACAGAGTCTCACTCTGTCGCCCAGGCTGGAGTGCAGTGGTATGATCTCTGCTCACTGCAACTTCTGCCTTTTGGGTTCCAGTGATTCTCCTGCCTTGGCCTCCCGAAGTAGCTAGGATTACAGGTACCTGCCACCCTGCCCAGCTAATTTTTTTGTATTTTTAGTAGAGATGGGATTTCACCCTGTTGGCCAGGCTGGTCTTGGAAATCCTGATCTCAGGTGATCCACTCGCCTCGGCCTCCCAAAGTGCTGGGATTACAGGCATGACCCACCGCGCCCGGCCTAATCTAGTTTTCTACTTTGCATTTGGCTATAGTAGCTACTGATTTGACAAATTTGTACCTTTGTTCAGCTGTCCCAAATCATATGACAGGGCAAAGAAAGAAAGAATATAAAGGATGCCATATCAAAGTTGATAATTCTGTTCATTATTCATACAGTGCCCTTCAGAGAATTTTTTCACCCTGCATTCTAAAACTCCCATGTAAAAGTTAGCTATACTGTTCAAACCAGATCATCAGATGGTTCATGTGCTTTTCTTAGAGTAGAACTGTCAGTCTAGGACTCCAAGAGGGCAGATTGCTACCTGCTATGTCTCAGAGGATGTAAATATATCATATTTCCTCCCTGCCACCACCCCTTTGAAATAGTGGAAGGGGGAAGAATAGGAAAATACGAACTGGGGAAGTGCGTTCCCAGTCGTGAAGATGTATTCTAAATATTTTCTGAGGTGTGTATGTATATCCTAAACTGGAATAACCTTTTATTTTTGTTTCTTTTTTTACATGTGATATAAAAATTTAAAAGTGCAAAGAATATGTAGTAAAAATAAGTCTTTTTAAGTATCCTTTCAGAAATAATCGGTACACATACAATAAAACATGTGTGTCAGGTATTTTGAATTCTTATTCTTTGCCTGTATGAAGCATGGCCTCTTGGATAGCAGTAACGTTTTTGTTATTTAAAATGGTTAGATTTTTATACAGAGAATGACAGGCCAGTGGTAGCATATATTTGCAAAGCCTTCTATAATATTTGAAGGCCTTCTACATAACTTTTCTCCTGGTGCTTATAACAGCCCCATGAGGTAGGTAAAGCAGGATTTACCTGTTTTATCTAAACGAAATTTGAAGCTTAAAGAATTAAGTGACTTCATCAAGGTTGTTATGCGATGAATGTGCAGTGGAACTGGAATCAAAACCCAAGTCTTTGGCTGTTACTCCAGAATTCTTGTTTCAATTTTGCCTCTCAAACATGATAGCTTGAGGGGATCCATTATCCTGTATCTTCTTTTATGAGATGTGAAAAATACCGTGAGTAGCTAATTTTAGGTTTTGTTTGTTTGTTTTGTTTTGTTTTTTTGACAGAGCCTTGCTCTGTCACCTAGACTGGAGTGCAGTGGTGTAGTCTTGGCTCACTGTAGCCTCTGCCTCCCGGGTTCAAGCAATTCTTCTGCCTCAGCCTCCTGAGTAGCTGGGACTACAGGCGCGCGCCATCATGCCTGGCTAATTTTTGTGTATTTAGTAGAGACAGGGTTTCACCATATTGGCCAGGCTGGTCTTGAACACCTGGTCTTGTGATCTGCCCACCTCAGCCTCCCAAAGTGCTGGGATTATAGACATGAGCCGCCGCACCCAGCAGAATTTTTATACTGTATTTTGGTAGTAGTGGTGTTGTAGTTATAGCGTCAAAGTTCAGAAATATGACCTTTTTGATGTATTTCCTACAAAGCAGTTTATAAACATTAGTGCCACTTTCATTACATGTGGACACCATAACTGACTGTATTCAGGCAACTGAGCAGTGAAAGCAAGGCCTTTTATCTCTTGATAGCTGTGTGCCTGCTGTGGCTAGCAGCCAAAGGGATAAACCTGTCCAAGGTTCTTCCCTTCTGTGCCAAAGTGGAATCTGAACAAGCATTTGATAGAGTGCCTGACTCTCTTTCCTTCTCCCATCATTTAGGTAAAAATGCTTAACACCAGCACCAAACTGTATTCTAGATTTCTAAGTCATCTCCTATGGAGAAAAAATGAATGGTGGGTGGAAAAAGTTTTCAGATAGTAGACTGTCATGGGGATGATTTTTTAGTCCCAACAGACTAAAAACTCTTGTCATTGCAAAACAATCCTTACGTTTCTTAAATGTTAGGCAGCCCCAGATGGGAATTTGATGAAAAGATTGACTGAGCTCTGTATATGAAAAGGAGTATCTCTTTAAGTGTTTCTCTGAAGGGATGGCCTATCTCCTATTGTTTATAAGCACTGTGTTTCTAATTCCTGATAGTAAAATAAATGGGAAATGTGAGGAGAGAGTTTACAGTTTTTTCATATACAGCAGAAAAAATTACGTTTTTGTAATTTACATTTTATAAAATTTACAGTTTATACTTACAAAATTTACATTTAATACTTTATAAAATTTATATAATAAATATATTTATTTTTATATTCATGGGTTAATAAAGGTTATAATCCAATGTAAAAGTCATTACATTTGCCATAATGTAATGATTCAGTTTTTGTTCGGTAACTAGATTGCTGTGTGTGTGTATGTATATATATATATGTATTTTTTTCACTCACAGGTCAACCATGAACTATATTCTTATTTGTTATTTTTTATTTCCTGCTGTAGGCATAGAAGATGAGAAATTATACTAATTTGAATATTTCCATTTGGTTAGTTTAACTAGTGTTGTTAGAGTTTTCTTAAACAAAAATAAGATGTAATTTGACTTCTCAAAGTAAAGTTTGGGGCAAAACGTCTTCTCTAGGGAGATGGATCTTTCCGTCGGGGAGTCAGGAGTTAGTCTTTTTTTAGGGGTGGAAGGAGGTCAACCATTAGGTCCAAAGTGGTGGTTTGAGTAATTAGCATTTGCTGTGTGTTTTCATATTTTCAGAATAGGAATATAACTTCACTGAAGATGACTTAATTAGTACTTGACAAAGCTGAAAGTCCTGTTAGTATATTTATACCTATGAGTAAGTATGCTCTCTGAATCATTCTGTTAATTCCCAGTGTAAAATTACATATACCCTTTTGTTTTATTAGAATTAAAGAGCATTGAGGAGATTTTTCATTTTAAAGGTACAAGACAAGTTTTAACCTTAACATAGCCCACTCACTGTTCTGTATTTATGTGAGACCTTCTAAGAACCAGGGATAAATGGGCTCTAATTTGTCTGTGAGGGTCTTGCCTGTCTATCTTTAAAACTTAACGTGTTCCTATAGGAGTGAGTAACTATGTAATATTTGACAACTGTTATCCCACTGCCCACTTGGGAAGCACACAAATAATAAAAATAAAAGAAATTATCACACTGTGTTTAGCATGACGTCTTAATTTGAACTATGAGAAACCATTATTGGACCAATGTTGGGATTTTCACTAAAGCCTTGTTATCCTAGCATGTGTTAGGAGATGTCAAATGAGTAAGCCTAGGAGTGATTGTCGTGGGGTCCCTCACTTTTCCTGCCGTTGGCACAGAATGTGCCTTTCCAACACCACCCACAGCCTAGTAGTGCTCCACCCTGCACAGCCTACCTCTCATCTGCCTCAACGTGCACACAACAGCCTTAACCAAACCATAACCACCTCTGAGACTTAATTCAAATGTACCCTCCTCCATGAAACCTTCTCTGACTGACTTTATTGCCATACTCATCTCATAGGGTTAGCGGTGCTTCTTTCCTTCTTTAAAATATCAGATCCCCTTTCCCCCTAAAAACTTCACATTCAGACTTGTATGATGATTAGATATGCACTTGAGAGCCAGTTTCTGTATCTCATGCCTTTTTAAGAAAAAAAAAAATCTCAATCTCCCGTTGGACCTGTACAGTGACTCCTTTTTGAAAAGGTGGTTGAACATTAAAGACTTAAATAAAAGCAGCTACAACTCTTTAGTGAATCAGAGCATTGTTGGAAGGCATAAAGCCTGTGCTGATCACTGTCCTTTTGGAAAAAAAATAAACTATCCCTGGGTACAAATAAGAAAAATAAATTCTGATAGAGCCAGAATAAGGCACTAAGAGGAAAGTAGTTCTAAACCTGAGGATTGAGATTCCATTTAGACTTGCTCAGGAAAGTTTCCCAGTGGTAAAAGATTGGGCTTATTTTGTTAGATACCAGCTACATTATCTTCATTGTCTTTGGGACTTTGGACCAGGTTAATAAATGAATTGTTCATATGATGGGAAGTTACTGGGTTCTTAATGAATAAACTCCCAGAAGACTTGACTTACTACTGCAGCAGAGTGTCTCCAATGGAAAGGAGGCATTAGGTCATCACTTGCTTTCAAATTTTTCTAAGGCCATAGAAGCACTGACACTGTTGGCATCTTTTGTTTGTTTTCTCCTGGGGGATTCATAAACAAATCTATTGTCACTTAATTTAGTAACAGGTGTCTTAGAAAAAAGACCCTATTCCTTTATGTGATCTGATGTAGTTCAACTTCAGTGGAAACTGTAGAATGTTCCATATTTTAGATAATATCCAACTCCCAAGCATTTCTGTTTCAGAAACTGGGACACCTTCCAAGATAGCTTTATGAATCCTTTAATTTCTCCTGCCAGACTCATTAACTCAGCCTATTCACCTTGGGGAAATCATAGTTCCAGACTTTCTGTAAAAACCCTCCTAAGTGAATGTGGTAGTTGATTTGAGAACATTCAGACTCAAGCTTTCCAGTAGTTTATTCTGAAACCTGTTTGTTGTGACTTTGACTAGCAGAGAATAAGGTGAAAGAGTAGTAACCATCATAATATACATTATATAAATACAAATTATTTACCTTTAAAAAAAGTTGAAATTCAGTAAGTACATTTTTAAATTCCACATCTCAGATTTTATAGACTCCTAAAGCTGGAAAGAACCGCAACCAGTGTTTGACCAGTATTTCTTAATTTTTTTCTTGTCTTGTGGATCCTTTTGAGATTATGATAGCTGTTGTGGATATTCTTCTCAGAAGAATATACATACACACAAATGCTTGCATTCAATTTCAAGATATCTCAGACTCCCAAAGCCTGTTCATGGATTCCCATTCTAGTTCAAAGCCTATCGTTAGGGGTTTAGAGAAGTTAAGTGATGTACCTAAAGTCACACAGCTTCTATAGCTAAATACTATAGAAAAGTGGCAGGGTTCTTTTTTGTTTTCTGGTTTTTGTGGGGTTTGTTTTGCTTTTTGACCGTTTCCTGCTGCACTCATCATGTTCTTTTTTTTTTTTTTTTTTTTTTTTTTTGAGACGGAGTCTCGCTCTGTAGCCCAGGCTGGAGTGCAGTGGCCGGATCTCAGCTCACTGCAAGCTCCGCCTCCCGGGTTCACGCCATTCTCCGGCCTCAGCCTCCCGAGTAGCTGGGACTACAGGCGCTGCCACCTCGCCCGGCTATTTTTTGTATTTCTTAGTAGAGACGGGGTTTCACCGTGTTAGCCAGGATGGTCTCGATCTCCTGACCTCGTGATCCGCCCATCTCGGCCTCCCAAAGTGCTGGGATTACAGGCTTGAGCCACCGCGCCCGGCCTCATCATGTTCTTTATTGAAGTCAAGCAGGTGTCTCCAAGTACTTGGTGCTTTTCCCTTTACTGCCTTTGTTTGCTATATCGTTTATACAGCATTACCCAAGTTCCTTCTCTGTTTTAGTCACTGATGCATTGGGATGGGGTATGTGCAAAGTTCTCTTCATTTTCTCATTCTTCCATTTATAATAGTTTATTTATTGATACTAATATATGCAACATCAAGAATCACTTCTCTCATATTTGGTCGTTAAATTAGCAGCTGTTTATGATGCTTTTCATAACTTTTTTTCTTACAGTTTTCCATTGTAAGAGGACAGTTTTATTTCCAATGAGTAAACACTTGATGTAAGAGACCTTCCTTTTTGAAGCCCAGATTTCTATCTCCAGCATAAGGAGTAGCTGATAATTGCGACATAGCTCAGCTTCTAATTTGAAGGAGCCAGCACTTTGCCCTGGGTTTGAAGAGTGCAGGTAGAGGCAGGAATCTTAATGATGGGTTGAAGTTTTTTTCCTCTATCTTGGTCATGTTCTTCCTATCATTTGAAAAATTAGTAACCATACCCCCCAGTAGATAGATACTTATAAAATATTAGTTACACCCATGTTACATGCATTATAAAAATACATTAAAATGTAAAGGATAAGCTTTTTTAAAAACAGAAGCTCTGTTATTTTCTTCCTGCCCACCAAGGGATCCTTAACTTCTTCCTTGAGGAATCCACTCCTTTTTGGAGATCACTCTTCTAATTCTTTAGGCCTATATCAAGTCCCTCCTCTTGGTTGTTTGATTTCACTATTTTAACTGTACAACTGGATTGTAAACAACTTGAGATTAGAGACCAGATAGAGTCTTGTCTTTGTA
This sequence comes from Macaca thibetana thibetana, assembly GCF_024542745.1. Lineage (NCBI taxonomy): Eukaryota > Metazoa > Chordata > Mammalia > Primates > Cercopithecidae > Macaca > Macaca thibetana. The sequence goes on along the minus strand of NC_065597.1, from coordinate 17,470,222 downwards.
TCTTGCAACAATGCCTAGCACAGTTTTGAGTTCATCATCATTATTCAAAATATACTTGTTGGCTAATTCTTGGGATCATCTCAGAGCATTATTTTACTATTACCAAAGAGGAAGAAAAAATCCTCAGTTTTATCTTATTTTAGTAATTCTGGGTGTTATTCCTCATGCTATTCATCTTCTAGGATTAGAGACACGTGAGCCTATCTGCACTTACAGTTTTGTGGAAATAGATGTACTTTATCTGAAGAAGTGGTTTAATTGGGAAACAATGAGAATGGTGCAGTATGAGAACCAAACCTGAATCAGTACCCGCATCTGTTTTCATTCCTTGAAATTTCTGTTCATTATTGGTTCTTTATCAAATGACTGAGTGCCAAATCGTAGTGTTTTCTTTTTATTTATTTATTTTTATTTACTTTCTCGAGTTCATTTATGCTGACATATTGATGCACCCACCATTTCCGGGGTGGTATAAAGTACTCCTTTGTATTTCATATTTTGTAGTCTCTGTTCTGTTCCTCTAAACCACCACTGTGTTACTGGATTCTAAAAACCCTTCTAAATTTCTGAAATTAATTGTTCACAATTACGCTTAACAATTCTTCCTAATGATTTGGTTCCATGAATCTCAAAGACCTAACACCATAACCTTGTTCTTAGGGTATTCCTAGTCTATCATCTTTTCTTTCTGGGTACAGAAACTAAACCTAGGAAAAGGCTGAACGTACTGGTTCATGCTTGTGGTCGTAGCACTTTGGGCGACTGAGGCAGGAAGATCACTTGAGACCAGAAGTTTGAGATCAGCCTAGGCAACATAGCAAGACCTGGTCTATACAATAAAAATTTTAAAATCTAACCAACCATCATGGCACGTGCCTTTAGTCTGAGCTACTAGGGAGGCTGAGGCAGGAGGATCAATTAAGCCCAAGAGGTGGAGGCTGTATTGAGCCATAATGGTGCCACTGCCCTTCAGCCTGGCAACAGAACAAGACTCCATCTCAAAACCAAATGAATGAATGAATACAAAAATAAAACCCATTTATAGTCAGTTGCAAATCAATAGGAAAAGAGATGAAAAGCAAGCACTGGTGCCCGGATTTGCACTTTTGTGTCTCCATGGATTATGTCATTTCTTCAAGAGCACTACATTAGTGCTCTTGCTTTCTAATATAATTTACTAATTTTAGATCATAGCTGTTTCAGGTTCTAATTTAAAGGCTTTGATATTTTTATTTTATTTGTTTGATAGATATATTAGGCATTTTTTCTTCATAACAGACACCCTCAATATTTCATGGGCTTAACTTGGGGCTTGTTTTTCTTGCCCATGAGTTATTCAAGATGGCTTTGCTTCAGGCTACAGGTTGAGGGTTAAGTTCAGGTCTGCTCCACGGGTCTCTCCTTTTCTTTGTACTACCATGTTCTCATGGGGAATGGCAGGGGTGCAGGAATACAGGCCAAACTACCCAGGCACATTTAAATTCTCTTCTCATATTGTCTCTCCTAAAACTCCATTGGCCCGAGCACATCAGTGACCTATATTATATTATGTTGCATTAACAGTATTACTAAGCACACAGTACTGCACCTCTTAGGAAGGAATGACATCATCCATGGAGACTCAATTAACTGCAAATGTGGACTCCAGTGCTTGCTTTTCATCTCTTTTGCTATGTTGATTTGCTCAACGTCAGTGGAGCCAGGTGTATACTCAGTTTATAGCAGGAGGCGGTACAGACTTACAAAACAGAGGATCTAGATGTAAAATCCTATGCAAGCGAAAAATTGGGAGAAATAATCTAATCTCCCGCTGTAGGGAAGTAAATCATTAAAACAGTAATTAATTTGCTGATATAGTCCTGTGGACTGTAAACATGACAATAATTTTCTTTCTGTGGGGAGCTTACATTTTATTTGACTACATTTTTTTTGAAAATTCTCTATTGCTCTAAATTTCTTTCAAGAATGCCCCTTTAATCCAAAATTGTTGTTTAGTAGAAATGAGTATAAGTAGAGAAGACTGATATTAATTGCTTTCCATGCCTTGTTTGAGAAAGAACTAGAATTGCTAATTGATTGGGAAAACTTAAATGATAGATTTTAAAAGGATAGTATAGAAAACTGCCTAAGTAAAAGCATTCTGTTAATAAACTATTAGAGATATAAGTTAAACTTCAAATTGAGGTAGTGGGAACAGAGTTAAGCTAGGTTAACTCAGCGTGGAGGCTGATTTCTGAGACTCAGAAAGGCACCTTAAAAAGGCATTGAAGTATCTGCTGTTAGACAAGTAGGGAGAAAGCTGAAAATTACTGTGTTATATAATACAACCTTATGATTACCTAGCAACCTAATTAAAGTCAATGTTAATGTATGTTGTAAGTATAAAGATGAGTTTGTACGTTGCTAATACTTACTGAATTCTGCAGTGGAATTAATAGTTCCATAGGGAAACCATTTTTTTCTTGAAATAATGCTGGGTGTGGCCACTTGATTTGTTGTATTTTCTTTATTGCCTTATCTTTATCCTTGAACAGAAAACATCTGTTTATTTTTAAAGTAGCATGTTTTGCTACCTAAATTGATAATATTTAAGTTATAGACACACAGAATTCACTTTATATAAACAGATTATTTAAACAGGTTAGAATACTATGGAAACTCAAAATAAATTGTGCTTTTTTTTTTTTTTGGAGACGGAATCTTGCTCTGTTGCCCAGGCTGGAGTGCAATGATGCAATCTCAGATCACTGCAATCTCTGTTTCCTGGGTTCAAGCAATTCTTCCACTTCAGCCTCCCGAGTAGGTGGGACTACAGGCATGTGCCACCACGCCTGGCTAATTTTTGTATTTTTACTAGAGATGGGGTTTCACTACGTTGGCCAGGCTAGTCTTGAACTCCTGACCTCAAGTAATCTGCCTGCCTTGGCCTCCCAAAGTGCTGGGTTACAGGTGTGAGCCACTGCGCCCCACCAGGAAGTGGTGCCTTATTATGGTGTGTTTTATTGCAGTTGTGTCTCCTTTGAAGGCACGAACAAGGAAACTAAAGGAGATATGTATTGCAAAACTATGTAATATTATGTGAAACCTAGTCCACCCTTTTTTCTGTCATGGAATTGAAATTTCTTTCTCTCTCTCTTTTTTTTTTTTTTTGGAGATGGAGTTGCTCTGTGGCCCAGGCTGGAGTGCAGTGGTGCAGTGGTGCGATCTTGGCTCACTGCAAGCTCTGCCTCCTGGGTTCACGCCATTCTCCTGCCCCAGCCTCCCAGAGTAGCTGGGATTACAGGTGCCCGCTACCACGCCCGGCTAATTCTTTTGTATTTTTAGTAGAGATGGGGTTTCACTGTGTTAGCCAGGATGATCTTGATCTTCTGACCTTGTGATCCACCTGCCTTGGCCTCCCAAAGTGCTGGGATTATAGGCGTGAGCCACCACACCCCGCCTGAAAGTTCATTTTATCTCTGGTTTGTCTATCTGGCTTTACAAAGCAAATGTATTCATAGGATTATATTTCCAAATGTTTAAAAAAAAACTTTTTGTTATTAATTATAGACTCACAGGAAGTTTCAAAAACAGTACCTAGAGGTCTTATGTACCCATCACGTAGCTTCTCCCAATGGTGACATTAGGCCAATTTAAAAATCATTGATGGGGGCTGGGAATGATAACTCATGCCTTAATCTCAGCTGTTTGGGAAGCTGAGGTGGGTGGATCACTTGAGCCGAGAGTTCGACACCAGCCTAGGCAACCTGGTCTCTATAAATAATACCAAAAATGTCAGCTGGGCTTTTGCGCCTGTAGTCCCAGCTACTCAGGAGGCTGAGGCCAGAGGATCATCTGAGCCTGGGAGGTTGAGGCTGCAGTGAGCCATAATTGTGCCACTGCAAGGCAGCCTGGGTGACAGAGTGAGATCCTGTCTCAAAAAAAAAAAAAAAATTGAGGGACTTTCTCTGCACTCTATAATAAACCTGAATTACAACATGTCCTGTAGGGATCCTTATGTCATTGTTGCTTTATTTATTGCTTTAGCACATTCTTCTTCACTCTCCCCATCTTCACACTGTACCATTGATTGGGAAGGGATTAAGTCTCATGTACCTTTCTGGTACATTTCTCCCCAACAGCCTAAAAGATATGCAAGCTCCATTTTACTGCTTATGTTGAAGAAGCATATTTGGTTGAATATTCAGATTTCTTGTTTTGAGTTTATTTTGGTGGTGTTTGAAAACTTGAAAGGTTCTATATATATATAATGTTTTACATCATCTCTTTTTTTTTTTCTTCTAGCCTGAAAATGAAATTTCTTCAGACTGCAATCATGTAAGTATGGATTTTCTGTGATGCACCATATGTGCTTTATAGATACGATGACATATTTCGGGATGCTCTTCCTGTTGTTCTGGAAAGTGCTATGTTTTCTTACAGTCTTAATCTTAAAAGGATGACACACTTTAAGGACCCTGGTAAAATCAACAAATAAGCCTTCATTGTAGAAGCCTGCAGGCTCTCCCAAATAATATTTATGTACTTAAGGTTAAATTTTTCTTCAGTTACAGCTACCATGTGAAAATAATTCTCTGCTTATCAAGTTTACAACTTTAGAATTTCCTATTTTAAAGTTCTCTCATTTACTTATCACACAGTCATCTTTTATTTGCCAAACACTATAGTAGCACATTAAAAGGAGACTGATGTGAAATCAAGTCTGTGCAAAAAGTATTGGGTGCTTTGGTAGAAGTCTATACAGAATACATTGGAGACACAAAAATGAATTTTTTCCAGGTGAGTTGATGTCAGGAAAGGCTTAATAATGGAGATGAGGCTGGGCGTGGTGGTTCACACCTGTAATCCCACCTTTTTGGGAGGCTGAGGCAGATGGATCACTTGAGGCCAGGAGTTTGAGACCAGCCCAGCCAACATGGAGAAATCCCATCTCCACTAAAAAAAAAAAAAAAATTAGCTGGGCATGGTGGTTCATGCCTGTAATCCCAGCTACTCTGGAAGCTGAGGCAGGAGAATCGCTTGAACCCGAGAGGCGGAGGTTTTAGTGAGCCAATATTGTGCTACTGCACTCCAGCCTGGGCAACAGAGCAAGACTTTGTCTTAAATAAATAAATAAAGGAGGTGATACTTGGTTTGGGTCTTAGAAGAAGCGGACGTCTGTATGTGGCAAAAGTCACTGTATCACATTATAGAAGGTAGGTTGGACCAGAGACTGTGTAAGCAGAGACAGATTGGCTATTTAGGTTAACTGCTTATTCTTACGAAAACCTAGGTAAGTCAAGTACAAAATAAAACGAGAGGAGTACTAGAAGAATAGAGGGAAGGCTTTTCTAAATATGACACAACCCCAAAAGATGTTTTAAAAATACGTATCTGCATCTATATCTGATTACATTAAAGCTTTCTCCCCAAAAAATGTTTTTGCAATGCAGATGAAAAGGACTATTTGTTAATAGAAAGTGCTATTAATAAACATAACAGACATGAATAGACTGTTCACAGGAAAAGAAAAAGATGTCCAATAAACAATAAAAAGCTTATTCTCCCTCAGAATCAAAAACATAAAAATTCAACAAAAAATGAATACACTGTTGTTATCCATTTGATTGGCAAATATCAAAAATTTGGTAAATGAGTACGCACCTATAGTCCCAACTACTCAGGAGCCTGAGGCTGGAGGACCCCTTGAACCAGGAGTTGGAGGTCATAGTGACCTATGATTACAACACTACACTGCAGCCTGGGTGACAAAGTGAGACCCCCATGTCTTAACAAGAAAAAAAAAAGGATAAATACACAGTATTGATAAGGATGTATGTATTTAAGCATTCTCTAGCCCATAGATCAACGAACTACGACACATAGGTCAAATCCAGTCTACTACCTGTTTTTATACATAAAGTTTTATTGAAACAGCCACACCATTTATTTGCGTTTTGCCAGTGGCTGCTTTTCACACTAGGATGGCAAAGTTGAGTAACTGCAACAGTGACTGTAGGTCCCTCGAAATCGTTACTTTCTGGCCCACTGCAGAAGTTTGCTGAACCCTGTTCAAGCCTATGTATGGGAATAAAAACAAGCTATAAAGCAGTCAACCTAAAATGCATATGTTTTGACCCAGCATTTCTACTTCTATGAATTTATGGATAGTTATACTTAAAATAATGGATAAGGATGTGTCTATAAAAGGATATTTGTTGTGGCATTATTTATAAAGGAAAAGATTAGGGGAAAACCCCAAAATCCATCAATAGACTGAATCTGACAGAAGAGAAACCCAGAAAAAACGTTGATGTGTGCCTTAGAACTCTCAAAGAGCCAGCCGGACGCGCTGGTCCATGCCTATAATCCCAGAACTTTGGAAGGCTCAGGTGGGTGGATCACCTGAGGTCAGGAGTTGGAAACAAGCCTGGCCAACACAGTGAAACCCCTCTACTAAAAATTAAAAAATTAGCCAGGCGTGGTGGCGCACCCCTGTAATCCTGGCTACTTGGGAGACTGAAACAGGAGAATCGCTTGAACTGGGGAGATAGAAGTTGCAGTGAGATCACGCCACTGCACTCCAGCCTGGGTGACAGAGTGAGACTCTGTCTCAAAAAAAAAAAAAGAACTCTCAAAGAGCCAAGGAATAGGAAGGATATGATATTGCTGAAAATGGGGGACAAACAGTATCCAAAAAACAGGAGATTTGGTTGAAGGTCTATGTGAGAAGCAGTCAGGACTCTTTAGAGAACAATTATATAACCCAGAAATTCTATAATACAGCATTCATAATGTCCCGCATGCTACCAGAAATGGCTGCATATGAGAAGAAGCAGGAAGATATCAAGAGATAAAGTAGCCAGTAGAGAGAGATCCCGAGAAGAGATAATTCATATATTGGAATTATTAATAGCAGACAAGGATTTCAAATAACTAATAAAATAGAGGAAAATAAAATATTTTCCTATAAATAAAATAGAGGAAAATTAAAATGGATAAAAATATGAAGTATTTCAACAGAGAATTAGTCTTTATTGAGAAAATCAATTGGATATTTTTCAGACTAGATATAATTTCAAAAATTAAGAACTTATGCGTAGTTATAAAAGACAGCTTTAGTGGAAATAAAAACAAATTCATGACCAGGTGCGGTGGTTCACACCTGTAATCTCAGACATTGGCAGGCTGAGGCGGGCGGATCACTTGAGGTCAGGCCTTCTAGATAAGCCTGTTCAACACGGTAAAAAAAACCCTGTATTTACTAAAATTACAAAATCAGCCGGGCATGGTGGCAGGTACCTGTAACCCCAGCTACTCAAGAGACTGGAGGCGGGAGAATCGCTTGAACCTGGGAGGCGGAGGTTGCAGTGAACCAATATCACACCACTCCAGCCTGGGCAACAGAGCAAGACTCTATCTAAAAAAAAAAAAAAAAAAAAAAAAAAAAAGGCAGAACGGGATAGAAGCAATATTTGAAGAAATAGTGGCCAAGATGTTTTTCCAAATCTAATGAGAGGCATTAACCCACAAATTCAGCAAACTTAGTGAACCTCAAGAGAAATCCATACTCACTTAACAATTTTTTTTTTTTTTTTTTGAGACAGATTATTGCTCTGTCACCAAGGCTGGAGTGCAATGGCGCCATCTCAGCTCACTGAAACTTCCGTCTCTGGGATTCAAGTGATTCTCCTGCCTCAGCCTTCTGAGTAGCTGGGATTACAGGTGCGTGCCACCATGCCCAGCTAAGTTTTGTATTTTTAGTAGAGACAGGGTTTCACCATGTTGGTCAGGCTGGTCTAGAACTCCTGACCTCAGGTGATCCTCTCGCCTAGACTTCCCAAAGTGCTGGGATTGTAGGCGTGAGCCACCACGTCCAGCCTAGACACGTTATTAACAATCTGCCAAAACTGAAAGATAAAAAGAAAATTCAACAAGCAGGCAGAGAAAAAGAGACATTCTCTTGAGGGAGGGAAAATGACAGCTGACTTCTCAACAAAGCAAGCAGTAGAAACTAGAGACAAATGAAACAAAAAATGTAAAATGTTGAGAGAAAATGCCACCATAGAATTCTATATCCAGCAAAAAATATCCCTTTAAAAAATGAAAATAGGCCAGGCACCATGGCTCATACCTGTAATCCCAGCATTTTGGGAGGTAGAGGCAGGCAGATCACTTGAGGCTAGGAGTTGAAGACCAGCCTGGCCAACATGGTGAAATCCTGTCTCTATTAAAAATACAAAAATGGCCAGGTTTGGTGGCTCACACCTGTAATCCTACCTAGCACTTTGGGAGGCCAAGGTGGGCACATCACTAGGTCAGGAGATCGAGACCATCCTGGCTAACACGGTGAAACCCCGTCTCTACTAAAAATACAAAAAATTAGCCAGGCATGGTGGTGGATGTAGTCCCAGCTGCTCGGGAGGCTGAGGCAGGAGAATTGTGTGAATGCGGGAGGCGGAGCTTGCATTGAGCCGAGACCCCACCACTGCACTCCAGCCTGGGTGACAGAGCGAGACTCCATCTCAAAAAAAAAAAAAAAATTCTAAACATTAACCACTGCACCTGTAATCCCATCTACTTGGGAGGCTGAGGCACGAGAATCACTTGAACTGGGGAGGCAGAGGTTGCAGTGAGCTGAGATCCTGCCACTGCACTCACCCCTGGCCAACAGAGCGAGACTGTATCTCAAAAAAAAAAAACAAAATAAAATAGGTGTTATCACACAAGCAAAAGCTGATAATATTCTCCCACATTTGCACGCTGTGAGAAATCCTAAATTCTTGAAGCTGAAAGGATCACAAATTGAATCACAGAAATAGCACTAGAAGAGAGAAATAATTGATAAATACGACTATTATTCTTTCATTCTTTAAGAGAACTGGCCAGACGCAATGGCTCACGCCTGTAATCCCAGCACTCTGGGAGGCAGAGGTGGGTGGATAACGAGGTCAAGAGATCGAGACCATCCTGGCTAATATGGTGAAACCCCGTCTCTACTAAACATAAAAAAAAAATTAGCCGGATGTGGTGGCGGGTGCCTCTAGTCCCAGCTACTTGGGAGGCTGAGGCAGGAGAATGGTGTGAACCCAGGAGGCAGAGCTTGCAGTGAGCTGAGATTGCGTCACTGCACTCCAGCCTGGGCAACAGAGCAAGACTCTGTCTCATAAAAAATAAAAATAAAAATAAAATAGGTGTTACCAATCTAAAGCTGAGAATATTCTTCTCCCACATTTGCACGCTGTGAGAAACCCAAAATTCTCGAAGCTGAAAGGATCACAAATTGAAGCACAGAAATATGAGCACTAGAAGAGAAAAATAATTGATAAATATGACTATTATTCTTTCATTCTTTAAGAGAACTGACTTGGCCAGGCGTGGTGGCTCACACCTGTAATCCCAGCACTTTGGGAGGCCGAGATGGGAGGATCACCTGAGGTCAGGAGTTTGAGACCAGCCTGGCCAACATGGTGAAACCCCATCTCACTAAAAATATAAAAATTAGCCGGATTGGTGGTGCGCACCTGTAATCCCAGCTACTTGGGAGGCTGAGGCATGAGAATCACTTGAACCCGGGACGTGGAAGTTGCAGTAAGCCTAGATAGCGCCATTGCAATCCAGCCTGGGCAAAAAGAGCGAAACTCCGTCTCAAAGAAAAAAAAAAAAAGAGAACTGACTTAAGCCAAAGCAATAACAATATACTTTCAGATTATAACATGTAGAATAAAATATATGACAACAGTAGCACAAAGGGTGAGTAGGAATAAAAATATAATTTTACTTTGGAATATTCTTATATTGTATATGAGGTAGCATAATATCAATTCAGTTTGGACTGTGACCAAGTTAAGGATGTATAATCAGGATACAGATTTGTTTCACATAATGATTGTTCAGTTAATGGTATTTAGCCATCATGACTCTTACAAGTTGTTAGCACTTTACCCAAAACACAGAATATTCCCTGAGACATCATTGTTTTAGGCACATTTGCATGTAGCGACTTACTCAGCACTAGTCAGGCTATCACATGGAAGAAATTTGAATTCTATCTCATAGTTAGGAGTGCTAAAGGAGTGATAGCAGGGAGTGATCAAGTAGCATCTTCTGTTCCTCTTCAGTGTGTGTTGCACATACAGTATTTCTCCATGTCAAAAAGTGGTTTTTGGTGTTGGTTTTGTTTTGCTTTTTGAGACAAGGTCTAGGTCTGTCACGCAGGCTAGAGTGTAGTTGTGTAATCATGGCTCACTCCAGCCTTAACCTTCCGGACTCAAGTGATCCTCCCACCTCAGCCTCCTGAGTAGCTGGGACTACAGATGCACACCACCATGCCCTGCTAATTTTTGTATTTTTTGTAGAGATGGGGTTTCACCATGTTGCCCAGGCTGACATCTAACTCCTGGGCTCAAGCAATCCAACCTTCTCGGCCTCCCAAAGTGTTAGGACTACAGGTGTAAGCTGCTGTACTCAGCCCAAAGTGTAATTTTTTAAATCTCAAAGATTCTTCTACAGGTAATGTCGTAAATCTTTCCACATCAGGAGTTTTTTCTAAGTGCCAAAGTTCTAAGGAAAAGAATTATCATAAAATATGTCTTCGCACTGATAATGAATGCCTGCTCATAGTCAGTCATCTGATTTTACATTACTTTCCAGAGAATGATTCCCTAATACCCTGCCTTTACCAACCATCACCAACTCTCAAGTCTTCTCTCTCTCCTTTGGAGAGTACGATGAACTTCCATTATGTTATGTTTTATGTACAAGTTATATTTTACTTGAAAATTGTTGTTTGTTACTTATATACTATTTTCATTTTTCAGTTGATACTTCTCTCTCTGAAAATTGTTTGGGTGTCTGACCAACCTGAATAATGTCTATTTATTTATTTTTGAGATGGAGTCTTGCTCTGTCTCTATTTTGTAGAGATATGGGGGTCTTGCTCTGTGGCCCAGGCTGGTCTCCATCTCCTGGTCTCAAGTGATCTGCCTGCCTTAGCCTCCCAAAGTGCTGGGATTACAGGCATGAGCCACTGCGCCTGACCAGATAACTTGAACTTCATCACAATTAAAAACTTTTGTGCATCAGATACTATCAAGAAAGTTGAATGGCAACCTATACAATGAGAGAAAATATTTATAAATCATATACCTGATAAAGGGTCTAGTATTGAGATCATACAAAAACTCTTCTTCCAACTCTAGAATAAAAAGCAAATTTTAAAATGGGCAATCGATTTGAATAGGCATTTCTCTGAAGAAAATATGCAGATAGCCAGTTGCACATGAAAAGATGCTCAACATCATTGTCATTAAGGAAATGCAGGCTGGGTGGAGTGGCTCGTACCTTTAATCCCAGTAGTTTGGAAAGTTAATACTGGAGGACAGTTTGAGGCCAGGAGTTCAAGACCAACCTGGGCAACATACAGAGACCCCCGTCTCTACAAAGAAGAATTTTAAAACTGTAACCAGGCATGGTGATATGATCATGCCACAGCCTTGGCAACAGAGTGAGACCGCGTCTCTTTAAAAAACAAACCAAAAAAGGAAATGTGTATCCCAACCACAATGAGATACTACTTCACACTCATTAGGAAGGATGGGTGTAATCAAAAAGGTGGACAATTAACAAATGTTAGTGTGGGTCTAGAGAACTTGCTGGTGGAATGTGAAATAGTGCAGCCACTGTGGAAGACAGATTGGCAGTTCTTCAGAAAATTAAACAGAGTTACTATATGACCCATGAGTTCCACTGTTAGATGTATACCCAAGAAAGTTAACACATTTTCACACAAAAATGTGTATATAAGTGTTCATAGCAGCATTATTAGTTAAAGCTCAAAAGTGGAAACAGCCCAAATGCCTATTAACTGGTTAATGGATAACTAAAATATGATATAGCCATACAGTGAAATACCACTTTGCAAAAAAAATGAAGTACTAATACATGCTGCAACATGGATGAACCTCAATAACTGGACTCAAAAGATTACAAAAAGGACACAAAGACAGAAAGAAGATGAGTGGTTTCCGGGAAATCAGAGAAGTGGGGAATGGGAAGTGACTGGTAATAGATACAGAGTTTCTTTTGGGGAAATATTCTGGAATTAGTGGTAATGATTATACAACCATAACCTCTGAGTTGTACTCTGGAAGGGTGAATTTTACAATGTAAATTCTATCTCAACAGAGTTGTATAACCAACCCCCGTGGAATCACTATACAGCTTCAAATATTAATTCAGATTGATACTGTGTTGTTTATATCCTTATGTACCTCCCTTCCTTTTGTATTCATTTGAAGCATAACCCAGACATCACATCATGTCATCTGTTAATATTTCAGTAAATACTCTAAAGGATAAGGACTTTTTTTAAAAAAAACAAGACCATAGTACCATTGTCATATCTTAAAATATCATAATTCTTTAACATCATCAAATATCCAATTAGCATTCAAATTTCCAGTTTCAGCACCCACACTAGAAGGGAGGTTATTTAATCTGATAAAACATGGCTATAAAAAGGCCTACAGCAAGCATCATACTTCATGGTGAAATATTAACAGCTTTCTACACAAGATTGGCAACAAGCCATAGTTACTTATTATCACAGAGGTCCTAGCCAGTGCAGTAAGGCAAGAAAAAAGAAAACAGGTAATAATTTAAAAGGAAAAAATTAAGCTGTCATTTTTATTGTTTGTTTATTCTTTGTTTTGAGATGGAGTCTTGCTCTGTCACCCAGGCTCTATCTCGGTGGCTCTATCTCGGCTCACTGCAACCTCCACCTCCTGGGTTCAAGCAATTCTCCTGCCTCAGCCTCCTGAGTAGCTGGGATTACAGGCGCATACCACACCCGACTAGTTTTTGTATTTTTAGTAGAGATGGGGTTTCACCATGTTTGGCCAGGCTGGTCTCGAACTCCTGACCTCAGGTGATGCGCCCGCCTCAGCCTCCCAAAGTGCTGGGATTACAGGTGTGAGCCACCGTGCCTGGCCTATTATTTTTTAAAATGCACTATCAGCAGAATCATAAACTGTCATTATTTACAGATGACGTGATTATATAAGTAGAAAATCAAAAAGAATTTATAAATGGACTAACAAATAATTAATAGATGAACTTAATAAAGTCTCATGATAGAAGGTCGGTATATAAAATTTAATTGTACTTTTATATATTATTAACAAGCCAATTTTTAAAATGTATTAAAAATATTATACTAAAGTAATATATAAAGCATCAAATACTTAAGAATAAATCTAACAAAAATATGTAAGACTGCTCTGCAGATAACTGTAAAATATTATTAAGAGAAATTTGAAGGCCTAGGTCAGTAAACGAGCAATTGTGCTCATGAGTTGGGAGACCTGGTGTTATAAAAATGTGAATGCTCATTACATTGACTGTATAGATTCTGTGCAATCCCGTATTTATTGTTATCAAAACGGCCAAGTGATTTTAAAATTTATGTGGAAACACAGAGTACCCGTAACAGCCAAAGCAATCTTGAAGAACCAAACAGAGAGACTTTACTACCTGATGGAAGAGTTAATGTAAAGCAATGGTAATTAAGGCAGTGTGGTAGAAGCAGACTCATACATAAATGGATATTTGAATAAAGAATCTTAACCCTTACCATATGCCATTCGTGGAAAATCCATTCTGAATGCCCTGCAGGTCCAAATGTGAAAAGTAAAACAGTAAAATTTCTAAATAGTAAAATATATTTATGACTTGGAGATTGGCAAAGATTTCTTAAATGGTTGTATGCCTCTTTTAAAGTATCTCATGTACTCCATAAATATATACACCTACTATGTATCCAAAAATTAAAAAAAAAAAAAAAAAAAGATTTCTTAAATGGGAAACAAAAAGCACTAAGTATAAAACAAAAAAGACTGATAATTGGGTTACTTAAAATTTTGTTTTATTAAAGACAGTGTTGCTGGGCTCAGTGGCTCTGACCTGTAATCCCAACACTTTGGGAGGCCAGAGTGAGAGGACTGCTTGAGCCCAGAGTTTGAGACCAGCCTCAGCAACATGGCAAAACTCTGTCCCTACAAAAAGTATGAAAAATTAGCTGAGCATGGTGATGCAGGCCTGTGGTCCCAGCTACCTTGGAGATTCAGGCAAGAAGATAGCTTGAGCCCAGGAGGTTCAAGCTACAGTGAGCCATGTGCGTGCCACTGCACTCCAGGCTGGGTGACAGAGCGAGGTCCTGTCTCAAATAAATAAATAAACAAGCATACAATATTAACAGTATGAATAGGCAAGCCATAGAGAAGGAAAAAGATTGATAATACATATATCTGACATTGTATCCAGAATATATAAAGAAATCACAGCCGGGCGCAGTGGCTCACGCCGTAATCCCAGCACTTTGGGAGGCCGAGGTGGGCGGATCACAAGGTCAGGAGATCAAGACCATCCTGGTTAACACGGTGAAACCCTGTCTCTACTAAAAATATAAAAATTAGCCAGGCGTGGTAGCAGGCACCTGTAGTCCCAGCTACTTGGGAGGCTGAGACAGGAGAATGGCGTGAACCCGGGAGGCAGAGCTTGCAGTGAGCTGAGATCGCGAGAGGGTTATTACAAAGGATATTGGTTCCCATGGGGCCTAAGGCTTCTGAGCCAAGGCACCTCCTTTCCATGCCCCTGTGACTAGACAATAGTGACAACTGCCATGGGGAGAAAATGCCTCCAGATGGCTCCATGAACTGCTGCCAGGACTCACAATGAGGAGGAACAGTTGATGCTGCCCTCCTGGCAATTTGTTGTTATTGTCTTTTTTTCAGCCCAGACCTTTCCATAGAACCTCAGACTTTAGCTGCTGATTCCACATTTCTACTTTGTCTAATAGTCATTTCCAGAACGAAACTCTTGATTTTCTGCCCCTAAACCTTCTCTTCCGGTAATCTTCCCCATCTCCACTAGTGGCTCCTCTAATTCTTCTGGTTGCTCAAATCAGAAACCTTGATTCTTCTCCTCTTAAACTTCACATTCAATCCATTAGTAACCTTCTGGCTGCTCCTTGAATATATCCTGAATTTGGCCATTTTCACTGGTATTGCCCTGATCCAAGTCATCATCACTTCTCTCCGGGACTTCTGTGTTGGCCTCCTAAGCAGTCTCCCTCCTGCTTAGTCTATACTCCATGTTACAGCTGGAATGGTCCCTCTAACATGTCAATTCATATTACTGCTCTGTCCAAAAAGCCCTAAAACTTTTTTTCTCACCGATTAAACTCCCAAATCCTTGTGCCCCACAAAGCATGCAAATACCAGCTCTCTGACCTCTTCTACCACTGTTGCCCCTTGCCAACTCTACTTAAGCCACAGTGGCCTCCTTGCTATTCTTGAGATACTCAGAAAATGTTCCTGACTCGGGACTTTTGCATTTGCTATTCTTTCTGCATGGAACATTCACCTTCTGTGGCTATTCATTTTCTTGTCTTGCTCTCTCTTTATTTTTATTTTTATTTATTTTTTTATTTTTTTGAGACGGAGTCTCGCTCTGTCGCCCAGGCTAGAGTGCAGTGGCCGGATCTCAGCTCACTGCAAGCTCCGCCTCCCGGGTTTACGCCATTCTCCTGCCTCAGCCTCCCGAGTAGCTGGGACTACGCGCGTCCGCCACCTCGCCCAGCTAGTTTTTTGTATTTTTTAGCAGAGACGGGGTTTCACCGTGTTAGTCAGGATGGTCTTGATCTCCTGCCCTCGTGATCCGCCCGTCTCGGCCTCCCAAAGTGCTGGGATTACAGGCTTGAGCCATCGCGCCCGGCAGTCTTGCTCTCTTATGGAAAATAGCACCCCGTTCCCCTACTTTCAATTCACCTTGCCCTAGCTTATCACCTGACACATTTACTTGATTATTTGCACCTTATCTTTATCTCCTTCGTAGAATGTAAACTCCTTGAAGGCTTCTGCCCTTTTTGCTCACTGCTGCCTGTCAGTGAAATTTCACAATCCTGGGAATAAACAAAATAACCTTCAAGCTTTCAGAGGGAAGAAAAATCCAGGTCAAAATCAGAGTAGTGGCAATTTGAGTAATATACTTCTCATCAGCTTTTCTAGAAGCTAGACAGTGGACCAGTGCTTGCCGAAAAATGATATCCAGTCAAAGTAATATAAAGATATTTCTGGCATGCAGCTCTTCCAAACATTTACGACTCATGCATGATCGTTGTTGTTGTTGTTTGAGGCGGAGCTTCGCTCTTGTTGCCAAGGCTAGAGTGCAATGGTGCGATCTAGATCCTTGAGGAATCGTCACACTCTTTTCCACAATGGTTGAACTAATTTACACTCCCACCAACAGTGTAAAAGCATTGCTATTTTTCCACAACCTCTCCAGTATCTGTTGTTTCCTGACTTTTTAATGATTGCCATTCTAACTGGCATGAGATGGTATCTCATTGTGGTTTTGGTTTGCATTTCTCTAATGACCAGTGATGATGAGCATTTTTTCATATGTCTGTTGGCTACATAAATGTCTTCTTTTGACAAGTGTCTGTTCATATCCTTTGCCCATTTTTTGATGGGGTTGTTTGCTTTTTTCTTGTAAATTTAAGTTCTTTGTAGATTCTAGATATTTGCCCTTTGTCAGATGGATATATTGCAAAAATTTTCTCCCATTCTGTAGGTTGCCTGTTCACTCTGATGATAGTTTCTTTTGCTGTGCAGAAGCTCTTTAGTTTTATTAGATCCCATTTGTTAATTTTGGCTTTTGTTGCCATTGCTTTTGGTGTTTTAGACATGAAGTCTTTGCCCATGCCTATGTCCTGAATGGTATTGCCCAGGTTTTCTTCTAGGATTTTTATGGTCCTAGGTCTTATGTTTAATTAAGCCTTTGATCCATCTTGAGTTGATTTTTGTATAAGGTGTAAGGAAGGGGTCCAGTTTCCATTTTCTGCATATGGCTAGCCAGTTTTCCCAACACCATTTATTACATAGGGAATCTTTTCCCCATTGCTTGTGTGTGTCAGGTTTGTCAAAGATCAGAAGGTGGTAGATGTGTGGTGTTATTTTTGAGGAGTCCATTCTGTTCCATTGGCCTGTATATCTGTTTTGGTACCAGTACCATGCTGTTTTGGTTACTTTAGCCTCGTAGTATAGTGTGAAGTCAGGTAGCTTGATACCTCCAGCTTTGTGCTTCTTGCCCAGGATTGTCTTGGGTATGCAGGCTCTTTTTTGGTTCCATATGAAGTTTAAAGTTGTTTTTTCCAATTCTGTGAAGAAAGTCAGTGGTAGCTTGATGGGGATGGCATTGAATGTATAAATTACTTTGAGCAGTAAGGCCATTTTCACGATATTGATTCTTCCTATCCATGAGCATGGAGTGTTTTTCCATTTGTTTGCGTCCTCTTTTGTTTTGTTGAGCAGTGGTTTGTAGTTCTCCTTGAAGAGGTCCTTCATATCCCTTGTAAATTGTGTTCCTAGGTATTTTATTCTCTTGGTAGCAATTGTCAATGGGAGTTCACTCATGATTTGGCTCTCTGTTATTGCTGTATAGGAATGCTTGTGATTTTTGCACGTTGATTTCGTATCCTGAGACTTTCCTGAAGTTGCTTATCAGCTTAAGGAGATTTTGGGCTGAGACTATGGGGTTTTCTAAATATACAGTCATGTCATCTGCAAACAGGGACAATTTGACTTCCTTTCTTCCTATTTGAATACCCTTTATTGCTTTCTCTTGCCTGATTGCCCTGGCCTCAACTTCCAATATTATGTTGAATAGGAGTGGTGAGAGAGGGCATCCTTGTCTTGTGCCAGTTTTCAAAGGGAATGCTTCCAGTTTTTGCCCATTCAGTATGATATTGTCTGTGGGTTTGTCATAAATAGCTCTTATTATGTTGAGATACGTTCCATCAATACCTAGTTTATTGAGCGTTTTTAGCATGAAGGCTGTTGAATTTTGTCAAAGGCCTTTTCTGCATCTGTTGAGATAATCATGTGGTTTTTGTCGTTGGTTCTGTTTAGGTGATGGATTACATTTATTGATTTGCATATGTTGAACCAGCCTTGCGTCCGAGGGATGAAGCCGACTTGATCATGGTGGATAAACTTTTTGATGTGCTGCTGGATTCGGTTTGCCAGTATTTTATTGAGGATTTTTGCATCGATGTTCATCAGGGATATTAGTCTAAAATTCTCTTTTGTTGTTGTGTCTCTGCCAGGCTCTGGTATCAGGATGATGATGGCCTCATAAAATGAGTTAGGGAGGATTCTGTCTTTTTTTACTGATCGGAATAGTTTCAGAAGGACTAGTACCAGCTTCTCTTTGTACCTCTGGTAGTATTTGGCTGTGAATCTGTCTGGTCCTGGACTTTTTTTGGTTGTTATGCTGTTAATTGTTGCCTCAATTTCAGAACCTGTTATTGGTCTATTCAGAGATTCAACTTCTTCCTGGTTTAGTCTTGGGAGGGTGTATGTATCCATTTCTTCTAGATTTTCTAGTTTATTTGCATAGAGGTGTTTATAGTATTCTCTGATGGTAGTTTTTATTTCTGTGGGATCGGTGGTCATATCCCCTTTATTATTTTTCACTGCGTCTATTGGATTCTTCTCTATTAGTCTTGCTAGGGGTCTATTTTGTTAATCTTTTCAAAAAAACAGCTCCTGGATTCATTGATTTTTTTTTTTTTTTTGAAGGGTTTTTTGTGTCTATCTCCTTCAGTTCTTCTCTGATCTTAGTTATTTCTTGTTTTTTGCTAGCTTTTGAATTAGTTTGCTCTTGCTTCTCTAGTTCTTTTAATTGTGACGTTAGGGTGTTGATTTTAGATCTCACCTGCTTTCTCTTGTGGGCATTTAGCGCTATAAATTTCCCTCTACACACTGCTTTAAATGTGTCCCAGAGATTCTGGTACATTGTGTCTTTGTTCTTACTGGTTTCAAAGAACATCTTTATTTCTGCTTTCATTTCATTATTTACCCAGTAGTCATTCAGGAGCAGGTTGTTCAGTTTCCATGTAGTTGTGCGGTTTTGAGTGAGATTTTTAATCCTGAGTTCTAATTTGATTGCACTGTGGTCTGAGAGACAGTTTGTTGTGATTTCTGTTCTTTTACATTTGCTGAGGAGTGTTTTACTTCCAATTATGTGGTCAATTTTAGAATAAGTACAGTGTGGCACTGAGAAGAATGTATAGTCTGTTGATTTGGACTGGAGAGTTCTGTAGATGTCTATTAGGTCTGCTTGGTCCAGAGTCGAGTTCAAGTCCTGGATATCCTTGTTAATTTTCTGTCTCGTTGATCTGCCTAATATTGACAGTGGGGTGTTAAAGTCTCCCATTATTATTGTGTGGGAGTCTAAGCCTCTTTGTAGGTCTCTAAGGGCTTTATGAATCTGGGGGTGCTCCTCTGTTGGGTGCATATATATTTAGGATAGTTAGCTCTTCTTGTTGAATTGATCCCTTTACCATTATATAATGGCCTTCTTTGTCTCTTTTGATCTTTGTTGGTTTAAAGTCTGTTTTATCAGAGACCGCGATTGCAACCCCTCCTCTTTTTTTTGCTTTCCATTTGCTTGGTAGATCTTCCTCCATCCCTTTATTTTGAGCCTATGTGTGTCTTTGCATGTGAGATGGGTCTCCTGAATACAGCACACCAATGGGTCTTGACTCTATCCAATATCCAGTTTACCAGTTTGTGTACTTTAACTGGGGCATTTAACCCGTTTATATTTAAGGCTAATATTGTTATGTGTAAATTTGATCCAGTCATTATGATGTTAGCTGGTTATTTTGCCCTTAATTGATGCAATTTCTTCATAGCGTCGATGTCTTTACAATTTGGCATGTTTTTGCAGTGGCTGGTGCTGGTTGTTCTTTTCCATGTTTAGTGCTTCCTTCAGGAGTTTTTGTAAGGCAGGCCTGATGGTGACAAAATTTCTCAGCATTTTGCTTGTCTGTAAAGGATTTTATTTCTCCTTCACTTACGAAGCTTAGTTTGGCTGGATATGAAATTCTGGGTTGATAATTCTTTTCTTTAAGAATGTTGAATGTGGCCGGGCGCGGTGGCTCAAGCCTGTAATCCCAGCACTTTGGGAGGCCGAGACAGGCGGATCACGAGGTCAGGAGATCGAGACCATCCTGGCTAACACGGTGAAACCCCGTCTCTACTAAAAAATAAAAAAAACTAGCCGGGCGAGGTGGCGGGCGCCTGTAGTCCCAGCTACTCGGGAGGCTGAGCCAGGAGAATGGCGTGAACCCGGGGGTGGAGCTTGCAGTGAGCGGAGATCTGGCCACTGCACTCCAGCCTGGGCAACAGAGCGAGACTCCGTCAAAAAAAAAAAAAAAAAAAAAAAAAAAAGAATGTTGAATGTTGGCCCCCACTCTCTTCTGGCTTGTAGGGTTTCTGCAGAGAGATCCACTGTTAGTCTGACGGGCTTCCCTTTATGGGTAACCCCACCTTTCTCTCTGACTGCCCTTAACATTTTTGCCTTCATTTCAACCTTGGTGAATCTGACAATTATATGTCTTGGGGTTGCTCTTCTTGAGGAGTATCTTTGTGGTGTTCTCTGTATTTCCTGGATTTGAATATTGCCTGCCTTGTTAGGTTGGGGAAGTTCTCCGGGATAATATCCTGCAGATTGTTTTCGAACTTGGTTCCATTCTCCCTGTCACTTTCACGTACACCAATCAAACGTAGATTTGGTCTTTTCACAGAGTCCCGTATTTGTTGGAGGCTTTATTTGTTTCTTTTCTCTCTTTTTTCTCTAATCTTGTCTTCTCGCTTTATTTCATTAATTTGATCTTCAATAACTGATATCCTTTCTTCTGCTTGATCGAGTCGGCTATTGAAGCTTGTGTATGCTTCACCAAGTTCTCATACTGTGGTTTTCAGCTCCATCAGGTCATTTAAGCTCTTCTGTACACTGGTTATTCTAGTTAGCTATCTGTCTAACCTTTTTTCAAGGTTTTTAGCTTCCTTTTGATGGGTTAGAACATGCTCCTTTAGCTCGGAGAAGTTTGTTATTACCAACCTTCTGAAGTCTACTTCTGTCAACTTGTCAAATTCATTCTCCGTCCAGTTTTGTTCCCTTGCAGGTGAGGAGTTGTGTTCCTTTGGAGGAGAAGAGGCATTCTGGTTTTTGGAATTTTCAGCCTTTCTGCTCTGTTTTCAGTCCATCTTTGTGGTTTAATCTACCTTTGGTCTTTGATGTTGGTGACCTACGCATGGGGTTTTGGTGCAGATATCCTTTTTGTTGATGTTGATGTTGATGCTATTCCTTTCTGTTTGCTAGTTTTGCTTCTAACAGACAGGCCCCTTAGCTGTGGGTCTGTTGGGATTTTCTGGAAGTCCACTCCAGACCCTGTTTGCCTGGGTATCACCAGCAAAAGGCTACAGAACAGCAAATATTGCTGCCTGATTCTTCCTCTGGAAGCTTCGTCCCAGAGGGGCACCTGCCTGTATGAGGTGTCTGTTGGCCCCTACTGGGAGGTGTCTGCCAGTAGACTGACTACATTTTGAAAGAGCTCAGATGTGATCTTTTGAATTGTTTGGTTAAAATTATCCATTAACCTTCCATTTCCTTTAAGATAAGATTCAAAACTTTTAATATGAACTGCGATACTCAATGTGATCTGACCCCTGCGCCCCATCTCATCTTTCATACCTTCAACTCCAGCTATTCTGAACTCTGTTTCCATATGTTATCATTTACTCGTTGTGTCCTTTCTACCTTTGTACACTTAGAAGCCCAATCTCCGAGGCCGGGCGCGGTGGCTCAAGCCTGTAATCCCAGCACTTTGGGAGGCTGAGACGGGTGGATCACGAGGTCAGAAGATCGAGACCATCCTGGCTAACACAGTGAAACCCCGTCTCTACTAAAAAATACAAAAAACTAGCCGGGTGAGGTGGCGGGCGCCTGTAGTCCCAGCTACTCGGGAGGCTGAGGCAGGAGAATGGCGTGAACCCGGGAGGCGGAGCTTGCAGTGAGCTGAGATCCGGCCACTGCACTCCAGCCTGGGCGACAGCGAGACTCCGTCTCAAAAAAAAAAAAAAAAAAGCCCAATCTCCGTCAGCTCATTTGACCAAATTGCTTCTTATCCCTGAGGATCAAGCCCAGGATAACTGGACTGCTACCAAGACTCCCTGTCCCTCCTCTTACCACACACTGAAATGTGTTCTTCCTTTGTATTCTGTAAAATCTCCTGCATGATTATTAATCACATTTATCACACTATATTTTTATTGTTTATTTTCTTTCCAACCTGACTCTTCCTTCTTTTGTCCTACTGTGGTTGAGCTTCTTGAAGTGCTGAGACACTGGCCTTTTTTTTTTTCCTTCCTTCACCTAGCGCATCCCCATTACCTAGAAGAATGTCCAGATTATAGTAGCTACTCATTACATGTTTGGGATGGGTGAACAGATAGATATTCATGGATGAATATCTTAAGATTTGAGGCCACGTGCGGTGGCTCACGCCTGTAATCCCAGCACTTTGGGAGGCTGAGGCCAGCAGATCACAAGGTCAGGAAATCGAGACCATCCTGGCCAACATGGTGAAATCCTGTCTCTACTAAAAATACGAAACTGTAGCCGGGCGTGGTGGCGCACGCCTGTAATCCCAGCTAGTAGGGAAACTGAGACAGGAGAATCGCTTGAACCCAGGAGGCGGAGGTTGCAGTGAGCCGAGATCACACCACTGTACTCCAGCCTGGGCAAAAATAATGTTTTCTTTTTTGACATGGATTCTCATTCTGTCACCCAGGCGGAGGCTTCAGTGAGTCGAGATTGCACCACTGCTCTCCAGCCTGGGTGACAGAACAAGATTATGTCTGGGAAAAAAAAAAAAATAAAAGACCAGAAACTAGATTAATGGTTGCCAGAAAATGAGGGTAGGGAGGATAAGGTATGACAGAATGGGTATGGGTTTCTGTTTGAGGTGATAATGTTTTATAATTAGGCAATGATGGTTGTTGTCTATCCTTGTGAATATAGTAAAAAACCACAAAATTGTACACTTTAGACAGGTAAATTTTATGGTATATGAATTTTATCTCAATTTGAAATGAACAAAAAAAGATGAGATACAGTAAAATGTTTAGCATTTGACAATACTGTCATGGTTATTAGGGAAGAGACTTGTTCATAAGGAAATTTATGCCTGTCAGAACAAGTAAGTTTTCAAACTAAAAGGTAAAGACATTCAAAAAATTTAAACGTCTGTTGGCAGAAAATCTATTTCTAGCTCAATTGTAGGACATCTGACTTTGCATTAGATAAAGTAAGGAAATACTCTGCTTGTAGTTTTAATTTTTCTGGATTTTGTTACTGTTTGTCCTAAGTTTTTGAGATCCCAGAAAGCTTTTCTTTCCTTTTTTTTTTTTTTTTTTTTTTTTTTCTAAAGGCTCAAGTTATTCTCCTGCCTCAGCCTCCGGAGTAGCTGGGATTACAGGCTTGCACCACCATGCCTGGCTAATTTTTGTATTTTTAATAGAGACTGGGTTTCGCCATGTTAGCTAGGCCAGTCTTGAACACCTGACCTTAGGTGATCCACCCACCTTGGCCTCCCAAAGTGCTGCCATTACAGGCGTGAGCCACCACACCCGGCCTAAAACTCAGTTATTGATGGTAGCTGAGAGATAGAGCTTTTACTCATGTTTTTGTTTTTGAGGAGGGAGGAGAAGAAATCCTACCCATCCTTTGTATTTTCTTCAGATCTTCCTCAGCACTCATACAGAATTAACTGCGTGCTTCCATGTCATTCCTAATGTACTTTTTAATGTGCCTCTGTCCTCCTTCTAAAAAGCAGATCTGATCGTGTCACCCCCTACTTTATCTTCTGCGACTTCCTGTTATTCTTGGGTTGAAGTTCAGCCATGGCTTACAAAGGCTTTCTGATCTGGCCTGGCTTGCGGCTTACTGGGTCAGTCCTCCGTTGGACTTCCAGTTCCCTCCGCCCCTTGCAGGGATGCGGAATTATCTGCCCAAAAAAAGTCTTCTCCCTACCCTTGAATCTGGCTAACTGCTGCTAGCCTTTCAGGTTTCATCTTAGTATTTTCTGTGGTAAATCTTCTCTGACCAAACTCCCTATCAATCCCCAGTTTGGAGTACTCCACCCCGATACTGCTATGGTATCCAGTGATGCTATTAGCCAATTACTTGATCATATGCCCTGCCATTGACTGTTGCTACCACTGGACAGTCTTTGTCCTTCTCCTTATGTTTTATCCACCAGTACCTAACACTGTGTCTGGAACATAGTACGTACTCAGTAAACGTTCGCTTGTTTCCTCTAATAGTCTATCTGTGAAATGCCTTGCCAGGCAGATGTTTAACTGAATCAGTGAATGATGACTGTATTTTTTCATCTTGGAGCGTATAGCAGTCAGAGAGGAATGTATCCACCTCCAAAAATAAATATATACATATGTCTTCACGTTCTACATCATCCAGAGTCTCTTCTCTGTCTCTCCAGCTAAACAATTTAAAGGCTCATTTTTGCTGCTTTTCAGAAATTGGATCACTTATCAAAATCTTTTTATGGAAGATTCTAAGATAAAGTAATATTTAGTCGTTATCTGTGAATAAGAATAGGCTTTAGATATTTTCTAGTGTAAGATGTGTTAGAACAGTTGTATAAAGTGGACCCTATGGGCCGGGCACAGTGACTCACTGCTGTAATGCCAGCACTTTGGGAGGCCAAGGCAGGTGGATCACCTGAGGTCTGGAGTTCAAGATGAGCCTGACCGACATGGAGAAACCCCATCTCTACTAAAAATACAAAATTAGCCAGGCATGGTGGCGCATGCCTGTAATGCCAGCTACTTGGGAGGCTGAGGCAGGAGAATCGCTTGAACCCGAGAGGTGGAGATTGCAGTGAGCCAAGATCATGCCATTGCACTCCAGCCTGGGCAACAAGAGCGAAACTCCATCTCAAAAAAAAAAAAAAAAAAAGTTGTCCTTTAGTAAAAATGACAAAGATATCTGAATAGTCATCATTTTATTTGGCTTGCATTTTTTTCCTTTTATCTAGGAATGTGATGGCATTTTATCCTACTTTCTTTGTTATCTGATGTGAATATGCTTTGTCTGACTCTGTAATTGGCTTTTGTCATTTAAAGTAACATTGGTAATAAATTTCATACTGTTCTAACTGGAGTTTGTCTTTGTTTTGTTTTATTTTTCCTCTCGTATCTAGTTGTTGTGGAATTACAAGCTGAACCTAACTACAGATCCCAAATTTGAATCTGTGGCCAGAGAGGTTTGCAAATCTACTATAACAGAGGTAAGTTGTGAAAGAATTTTGTAGATATCTAATGGCTGAGAGGAGAAAATTACATCTGTTGACCAGACCAGCCCTTATGAGAAGAATGACTCAGTTACATTACTTTTCTTAGAATTCACATCTGCCTTGGTTGAAAGTTAGGAAGTTGGGGGGTATAATTAGATTCTTTTTGTTAACATCCACCTACGCTTACATTAGGATACTATTGATTGAGGAAGTTGGAAATCAGGTTCTATTGGTCTCCAAACAGCAAGTAAAAGTGCTGAGGTATCAGTGCTACTCTCACACATTGGACAGCTTGCTGTGTCTGAAGCATATTGGCATGGTTACAAGAGGTCTGTCAGCATTCTTGTTTTGGCTATGCAGTTGGATCAGTTGAACCACAGAGATATATACGTCAAATAATAGGAGTTAGTGTTAAAAAGGTTAAGATTTTTAAAATTGTTTATCTTGGCCCAGTGTAAACAACAAATAATATTAGTGAAAATTGTGGTACTTTAAATTTCTTTTTTTAATAGGGTTTTTTTTTTAAATCAGTAATAGAAACTCCAGAAAGCCAGAGTTTCTGTATACTGAAATATGAGAATCACAGAGAAAACAGTTGCTATTTTTCCACCCCAGAATTAGCAGTCATAGATCTCACACCATATTAATTTGTCCTCAAGCTGGCCCTATTGATGAATTAAGTCAGGGCCACATTCTTCCGAGCTCTTAAGGAAGACCCTGTCTCATCCAGATAAGCCATCAGCCTGCGTTCCTTGTGTCATTATGGGGTCTCGTAAAACCTATTTTCTCAAACTTTCTAATACTAGATCAGTTACGTTTTATTCTTTTAAAGCAGTGACCCCTCGTATTTACCCTGAGGCTTCTGAGCAGAAAGGCATATCTTTGAAAAATTTATCTTTAGCTCCTAGCTTTAATATTCTACATCTCAAACTCCCGTAGCTAGCTATAGGACTAAACCTCTAACTTTAAAATATCAAGGGCAAAGATGTTTGCTTAATAACAAAACTAAATACTAACAAAGAAATTATTCCCAGGATTGAACTTTAAATGTTTGTATTTTCCCTCTGTATTGTGGTACTATACAATTATAAGTATATATTTTTTTTGTTTTTGAGATGGAGTCTTGCTGTGTCGCCTGTGCTGGAGTGCAGTGGTGCCACCTTGGCTCACTGCAACCTTTGTCTCCTGGGCTCAAGCAATTCTCCTGCCTCAGCCTCCCAAATAGCTGGGATTACAGGCACATGCCACCAGGCCTGGCTAATTTTTGTATTTTAGTAGAGACAGGTTTTGCCGTGTTGGCCAGACTGGTCTCGAACTCCTGACCTCAGGTGATTCACCTGCCTCGGTCTCCCAAAGTGCTGGGATTATAGGCATGAGCCACTGTGCCCAGCCATAAGTAGTTTTTTTAAAAGGACACATTGGGAGAGATACGTATACACACATACGCACACGTTTGTTTTGCCCCATTTTGTGTCCCATTAAATACGTACCAGTTTGATTGGCCCAGGGAAATTTAGTTGAGTATATACATATTCACTAGAGTAATTTCACTATTTGCGTTAGACTGGCTTCCATATAATGTGTATATCACGATGGTTGTCTGTGACCTTTTGGGGTGTTCTGGTTTTGTAAAAGATTAGCATTAACAAGGACACTTCTCCCTCCCACAGGAAGATGATACTGGAGTCAGGGAAATTAAATATCAGGAAGAACATAGTTGCCAGCAAAACATTTCATTCTATATTTTCCTTCTATCATCTTTCTTAATTTTGGAATCCTACTTCCAGGGAGAAAAACAACATCACAAGAATACCTGCAAACTATTAATACAAACCAAACTTAATCTCCAAGATTGAGCTCAATCCTGCCTCCTTTCCTCCTGGCTGCAGTCAAAAAATAGAGTGACTGCAGCATTTTTCTAATGGTACCTTTTCAATCTGCTCCCCAGCCACTTCAGAGTTTACTCCTATTCTTAAATATGTTGATGATGATTTAGTGCCCCTTTTCTGCTATTCATCTTAGAAGATTAGTAAGATAGAAGGAAAAAGTGCTATCCAGCAGAATGAAGAAACATGCAAACTTCTCATTCAAACACCACGCCCTGTTGTAATGGATAGTGAGCTGAAATATGAGTAGGTGCCACATCTCTGTGTTTCAGTAAAATCTCAAGTGATTGAAGCTAAAATTTACATTTAGTTTCTTATTGAGGCCACAGTTCAAAAGTGCTCTTGGTTTTTCTTGTGTTTTTGTTTTGTTTTGTTTTTTTGAGGAGTCTCGCTCTGTCGCCCAGGCTGGAGTGCAGTGGTGTGATCTCAGCTCACTGCAAGCTCTGCCTCCCGAGTTTACGCCATTCTCCTGCCTCAGCCTCCCTAGTAGCCGGGACTACAGGTGCCCACCACCATGCCTGGCTAATTTTTTTTTTTTGTATTTTTTGGTAGAGACAGGGTTTCACCATGTTAGCCAGAATGGTCTCTATCTCCTGACCTCGTGATCCAGCCGCCTCAGCCTCCCAAAGTGCTAGGATTACAGGTGTGAGCCACCATGCCTGGCCTCTTAAGATGTTTTAAAACTTTTGGTTGCCCAATATTAGGGCCTGCAAAAATGTTTCTCTGTTTCATTAAGTGGGTGTCTGCCACTAGTCTTATTTTTTATCCACTA
This sequence comes from Macaca thibetana thibetana, assembly GCF_024542745.1. Taxonomy (NCBI): domain Eukaryota; kingdom Metazoa; phylum Chordata; class Mammalia; order Primates; family Cercopithecidae; genus Macaca; species Macaca thibetana. Next base: position 17,442,357 of record NC_065597.1, on the reverse strand, counting down.
TTTTTCTATGGTTGAATTACAAGTGCTGGAATTTTCAAGCATCTATTCCTCCTTTCACTTTTCAAACTTAACTCTGTTTTGTTGGGCAAAAAAAAAAAATATTTTCCAGGGAATACAGTCCTGGCCCTCTTTCTTTCTTTCTTTCTTTCTTTTTTTTTTTTTTTTTTTTTTTTTTTTTTTTTGAGATGGAGTCTCTCATGGTTACCCAGGCTGAAGTGCAGTGGTGCAATCTTGGCTCACTGTAACCTCCACCTCCTGGGTTCAAGCTGTTCTCCTGCCTCAGCCTCCCAAGTAGCTGGGACTACAGATGCATGCCACCACATTCAGCTAATTTTGGGAGTTTTTTTGTTTATTTAGAGAAGGAGTCTTGCTGTGTCACCCAGGCTGGAGTGCAATGGCTCGATCTCAGCTTGCTGCAACCTCCACCTCCTGGGTTCTAGCAGTTATCCTGCCTCAACCTCCCAAGTAGCTGGGAATATACAGGTGCATGCTGCGACACCTGTCTAATTTTTTGTATTTTATTAGAGATGAGCTTTCACTGTGTTGCCCAGGCTGGTCTTGAACTGAGCTCAGGCAGTCCCGCCTCAGCCTCCCAAAGTGATAGGATTACAGGCATGAGCCACCGCGCCTGGCCAATTTTTGTATTTTTAGTAGAGACAGGGTTTCGCCATGTTGGCCAGGCTGGTGTCAAACTCCTAACTTCAAGTGATCCACCCCCCTCGGCCTTCCAAAGCCCTGGGATTACAGACGTGAACCACCGCGCCTGGCCATGGCCCTCTTTTTCGGCATCAAAAAAACTTAACTTGGGGTTAAACTGAAAGAATTTTATTCATCTTGACTGTTGAAAATCTCTGCTGTCTCTGAAACCAGTGTGAGACTATTTACTATATTCTCAAGTTTGCCCCTTTAAAAATAAACCAACTTTCTTTTTTGAACTGAGTTATTTACGTGATCTGGATTTGATACTGGAGTTAGAGGTGGAGAGAACCTGTTGCCTATAGAATAATTCGTCTGGGGCGTGTCCTTCATCCAGCACCTTTTGGAAGAGGAGATTGTGTTTGTTTTGCCCTATGGGCATGCTTGTGATAAATAGCTTAATGGGGAGAATGGTCTCTATTGGTTTCAAAGTACAAATAAAACACTGTTTCTTGTTTATATTCAAAATAAACATTCCCATTTAACTCCTTCCTCTTGTCAGAATTGCCACTTCAGTTTGTCTTAATTTCCCCAAATGCGGTAGGCTCTTTTCCAAACACCCTTCTCTGTTTTATAATTTAAGCTTATAATTCTATTAGTAGGTTTTACTTTTGCCTAAGTTTCAGCATTTTAGGGCTAGTTTGCTTTATTAGCATTTTGTGGTTTGGAATGTACTTTGCAGGAACCATCACCATGCAAAACTGCACTGAACATTCTTTTAAACATGTTTCTGTCCCAGACCATAGTGGTTAAGTTTGGATTCTACTGATTTCAAAAACACATGTTCAATCCATAGTTAATTTAGAACACATTAATGTCATGTCAAGAGGTAGGCCAGGTGCAGTGGCTTACGCTTGTAACCCCAACACTTTGGGAGGCCAAGGTGGGCGGGTCACCTGAGGTCAGGAGTTTGAGACCAGCCTGGCCAACATGGCAAAACCCCATCTCTACTAAAAATAGCAAAAATTAGCCTGGCATGGGGACGAGCTCCTATAATCCCAGCTACTCAGGAGGCTGAGGCAGGAGAATCACTTGAACCCGGGAGCCAGAGGTTGCAGTGAGCCGAGATCATGTCACTCCACTCCAGCCTGGGTGACAGAGTAAGTCTCCATCTCAAAAGATAAATAGTAATAATAATAATAATAATAATAATAATACCATGTCAATAAGTAATATTACACCTTCCCTCCTGTCTCTCCTTGGCCCTTAGGTTTACCTAACAACAACAGTTTTCTGTGTAGCTTGGCTTGGGGTGTGCAGCTGGACCTCACTTCTGCACCTGTTTGTCAGACCTTCCTCCCCAGATTCATCCCCTTGCTGTCCCCTACATTCTTTGCATGGTCACAAGGACTTCCACAGGACCATACCAAAGCTGTAGATGTTAACAGCTCTTTTCACTGCATTTAGAAGTGAGCATTACCTAAGCATTTGGATATGTAGGTATTTTTTTGCAAAACACATTAATCAGGTTTTTCTAAAAGGCACAACAGTCTGAGTAGGGATGACACGCTATTTTTCTTTAAAATGAGTATATTCCTAAATGTTCTCCTTGGATATATTTCTAAGCATTTTTCTTTTTTTCTCTCAAGTAAAGAATTAGGAAATCAACAGGAAAATATCAGACATTTTTGTCTTTCATTAATTTTGTTTGATACAAGCATGGAACACTTTGGTAAAAGAGCTACTTTATTTTGAGCAGATTAAAGAATGTGCTGATGAACCGGTTGGAAAAGGTTACATGGTTTCCTGCTTGGTGGATCACCGAGGCAACATCACTGAGTATCAGTGTCACCAGTACATTACCAAGATGACGGCCATCATTTTTAGTGATTACCGTTTAATCTGTGGCTTCATGGATGACTGCAAAAATGACATCAACATTCTGAAATGTGGTAGTATTCGGCTTGGAGAAAAGGTATCTAATACTACATTAGCTTCAACAAAGTGGTCTTAAAAATTCGGTATATGAAAAGCTTTGTATAACTGACGTGGGAAAAATTTAGGACTCGAGTGACCTTAAGTTGAAATTAAAGAAGCTTGTCCAGACAGCCCTAAGAGCTAAGGCTGGTTCACAGTGTATTTCATGTGTTTGTAGCAAAATATTTCAGTACTGTGTGGGAAGCAGAGGAATTAATACCTGCAAAGAGTGGTGTTATCGTCACAATATTTGACCAGCTGCTGGTTACCTATAATGTGCCTCTGGCAAATGAGAGCCCTGAGTTCTCTAATCTTTTTTTTTGAGACAGAGTCTCCCTCTGTTGCCCAGGCTGGAGTACAGTGGTGGGATGTCAGCTTACTGCAGCCTCAGCCTCCTGGACTGCAGCCTCAGCCTCCTGGGTTCAAGTGATTCTCCAGCCTCAGCCTCCCAAGTAGCTGGAACTACAGGCATGCACCACCACCCCCGGCTAATTTTTGTTTTTTTGTTTTTTTGTTTTTTGAGATGGAGTCTCTCTCTGTCACCCAGGCTGGAGTGCAGTGGCGTGATCTCCAGTCACTGCAAGCTCCGCCTCCTGGGTTCACGCCATTCTCCTGCCTCAGCCTCCCATGTAGCTGGGACTACAGGCGCCCACCACCGCGCCCGGCTAATTTTTGTATTTTTAGTAGAGACGGGGTTTCACCATGTTAGCCAGGATGGTCTCGATATCCTGACCTCGTGATCTGCCCATGTCGGCCTCCCAAAGTGCTGGGATTACAGGTGTGAGCCACCGTGCCTGGGCAATTTTTGTGTTTTTAGTAGAGATGGGGGTTTCACCATGTCGGCCAGGCTGATCTTGAACTCCTGACCTCAAGTGATCCACCCGCCTCGGCCTCCCAAAATGCTGGAATTACATGCATGAGCCACTGGTCCCGACTGAGTTCAATAATCTTTCTCTGCATATATCCCACTGTTAGTATAAAAAATATTACTGGCCGGGTGCAGGGGCTCACGCCTGTAATCCCAACGCTTTGGGAGCCCGAGGCGGGTGGATCACAAGGTCAGGAGATCAAGACCATCCTGGCTAACATGGCAAAACCCCATCTCTACTAAAAATCAAAAAAAAAAAAAAAAGTTAGCTGGGCGTGGTGGCAGGCGCCTGTAGTCCCAGCTACTTGGGAGGCTGAGGCGGAAGAATGACATGAACCCCGGGAGGTGGAGCTTGCAGTGAGCCCAGATGGCGCCACTGCTCTCCAGCCTGGGAGACAGAGCGAGACTCCTCAAAAAAAAAAATTCCTTAGCGTACTGCTGTCCATCTATAAAATGTTGGAAAATTTTAAGATATGTGAAGGTACTTCTAGTTGGTTGGAAGAAAAGTCCTCTCTAAATGTGATATATTATTAATCTTCATCTCAGAACAACTGATTTTAGTAAAGACAGGAAAGAAAATAACTACCTAGCTAGTTTCTCCTTCCACAGTTATATCTGATCTTATTTTTGGACTTAGTCTGCTGAACAGAAAGTCACAATAGAGATTTGGCCAGGTTTACTCTGAATTTGTTTGCTCAGCAAAAATGAAAAAAACTCCTGAAAAATAATGGATGCCAGTAGGAGAGGGAGCCTGAGACCTCTGGCATCAGCTATTAATTGCTGCTGCTGCTCATTAATCTGCTGTTCAGGAAATATGATGGAAAATAAAAGCCATTTGTCCCTTTGCCCTCTATTTGTTCATGGTTGGCAGGCGTCTATCACTGACAAAGGGGACATGGTGTTAGGATCCTGGAACTGAGTACACAGTTCAAATGAAGAGTTTCTTTCTGCATATTGTCTGGGTGTCACCAAAGCCCTGATGCCCTTTCCTTAATATCAACACAGGGCCTGGTCCCTTATCAGAGTGTACCGCTGAGTTGGTTTTGAAAAACTCTGTGAGCTTGGCATAAATCTTTCAGGCAAATAAAGAAAGGGCAGCTTTAATAAAGAACGCAGTGTTTTCCTTCCCAGCGGACTCTCAAAATGGCACAAAAGCACTTAAGTCACTCTGATGATTCAGGAAGTTCCTCTGACTTTATTTAGGATGTTGAAAATTGTATCCAATTCCAAACCTGACTCCTTTTAAAATCTCTAGTGTTCCAAACATTCTTTTCAGGAATGAGCCATAAGGCTTTTTCACCCTCTTGATGAGTGCTCCATGCAGTAAAGCCAGGCGTTTCAGTCCCTCCGTGGAGTAGTTCTTGCCTGGTAACTACCAAGGTAGCAGCCGACTAGCCTCCTTCTAGCTCTCTGAATTGTCACCTGCATGTATGAGTTACTAAGTCTGTAGTTACTGAAGCGATTGCAGAAAATAGTACTGCTGGAGCCAAAAGGCATGACAGGATTGTTTATTCAACTTAGATAAAATAACAAAAATTGTTTCTTTGGACCAAAGATAGAAATGATACTCTTGTCATTTAATCTTTCAGTATGCCTACCAATTGGGTGAAATTTCAGTTTATACCAGATCACTACACTAGCATCAAAGGCTTTCTTGTATTTTGGGGACAGAGAGATGGACTCACACCTGAACTTCTGAAAAAACACCTTCCTTCCTATATCATTCACTGTGTACTACAGCCAAGTTTAAAAAAGAGGGAGGCATGTTCTCAGCTCTTCTCTGCCTTTTCTAAACACCGTAGTTTGCTTTTCTGAAGCCAGTTATTTAGATAGAAAAATTATCCTGAAAATTAATAAAGCAGCTTCTGAACACAGAAAACAACAGGCTTGTCAGTTTCAAATTTGCTGCCACTGAAGCTTGAAACTCTTCTATGAATGGCTTTGACCTGACGTCCTCCAAAAGTCCAAGGAGAGAAGTCATGGTTAATCTCTTTGTACCTTGCCTTTGTATGAACACATAAATGTCATTATTTCAAAACTATGATTTTTTCAAATGTTAATATAAATTTTAGAACAAAGAAGATATATTAATAAAGCCTTTAGAATTTTCTATAATAATACATTTTGTCAAAATAAAAGGGCAGATTTCCAAAAGTAAAGGTATAAATGATTTACATCATCTGAAGAAAAAGGCTGTGACTTCCAAGAGAGGAACTTAGTTGCGGACATGTGCCACAGTATTAGTACTTTTATGCTTTTCTCTCAGTAGCTGTATCATTTATTATTTATTATTTCATTTATTATTTCCTGCCTTAACCAGTTAATTTGAGTAATTCTGATATCCCTTTTTCCTTTATCTAGTTAGGTAGATTACAGAAGACAGCGGAAGGATTGAAATAGAGAATGGTTTATAGCAGAAATAAAAAACCGAGTTCTCGCGTACTATTTAGAGATTAGTGTTAGCATCTGTTGTAGGCTGGTTTTTTTTTTTTTTTTTTTTTGGTGGGGGTCATTGTTGTTAAAGGACACGGAATATGGGGAAGAAAAAATACTGCCTATCAAACTTCTAAAAACAGATCAAGGCATTGGCAGTAGATTTTAGGCAGATGTTTTTCTACCACAATAAAGTTAACAAAAAATTATTGTAAGTTCATTTATAGAATAATTTATTACTCATATGCCAAGCCTGTGTATTAATAACTTTTTAAACCTAAATGAACTTATTTTCTCATAATATGCAGGTGTGTAGTTCACCTCACTTTAATTCATGTTTGATAACTAACCATGCAGTCTTCGTTGTCAAATATTTGTATGCATTTCAGTTATAAACTCAAATGGGGTACACTAAAAGCTCAGAGACTCTGAGGAACTCCTGAAGTACCCTTATTTGAAAAAAGTATCTGAAAGTTACAATGAATGGAAACATCTAGTAGAGGTATTGTTATGACCTAATACCAGTGTAGTCACATACAGTCACACGTCGTTTATCGATGAGGATACAACAAGGATACCAGGACACGTTCTGAGAAATGTGTTGTTAGGCGAGTTTATCACTGCGTGAATATCATGGAGGACACTACACACACCTAGATGGTATAGCCTACTACACACCTAGGCTATGTAGTATAGCCTGTTGCTCCTAGGCTACAAACCTGTACAGCATGTGGTTATTCTGAAATACTAGAGACATTTATAACACAATTATAGTATTTGTGTATATAAGTACATATAAACATAGGAGAGGTACAGTAAGAAACACAGTATTCCATAGCTGGGTGTGGTGGTACGTGCCTCTAGTCCCAGCTGCTTGGGAGGCTGAGGCAGGAGGATCACTTGATCCCAGGAGCTTGGGACTGCAGTGAGCTATGATCCCTTCACTGTGCTCCAGCCTGGGTGAAAGAGCAAGACCCTGTCTCTTAAAAAAATAAATAAAAATAAAAACTAAACAATAACAGCAAAAAAAACAAGTTTTAGGAGATTTTTGTAGGTGTTTAGGAGTTTTTTGTGGGTGAGTGGGTAGGAGTAGGCTCCACCCACTCACCCAGATTAACCCCAGCTCTAGATAAATAAATGAAGGACTAGACACTTTATGTTCTGCAACTCAAATGAGTTAGTTAACTCCTCTGAGCCTCTGTTCATTCATGTCCACAGTAGATATCAGAACTGTGTCCTTTCTTCATATGTGTGTCAGGAGATAACATGAAAGCTTTCGTGGAAACCCTTGGAAATTAAGGTGCTATAGACAAATCCTATTAAAATAGAAAAAAATACATTCTTTGGTTGATTTGAAATTTTGTCTGAAGTAGGTGTTACCCTACTTGGTTTTAGGAATCTTTTTTTTTTTTTTTTTTTTTTGGCCTGAGACAGAGTTCATTTTTGTTGTCTAGGCTGGAGTGCAGTGGTGCTAACTCAGCTCACTGCAACCTCCGCCTCCCAGGTTCAAGCAGTTCTCTCACCTCAGCTTCCTGAGTAGCTGGGGTTATAGGTGGGTGTCACCACACCCAGCTATTTTTTGTATTTTTGGTAGAGACAGGGTTTCACCACACTGGCCAGGCTGGTCTCGAAATCCTGACCTCAGATAATCTGCCCACCTCGGCCTCCCAAAGTGCTGGGATTATAGGCATGAGCCATCACTCCTGGCCATAATCTTTTTATTGTATGTAGATTATTTCATAGATATGTATTTTCTTATAACAAGATTTTGAGTGCGTGTGTATAAATAAGTGATAGCACTATATATATTTTATTTTATTTTATTATTATTTTTTTGAGACAGAGCCTCGCACTGTCCCCCAGGCTGGAGTGCAATGGTGCAATCTCAGCTCACTGCAACCTCCATCTCCTGGGTTCAAGCAGTTCTCCTGCCTCAACTTCCCAAGTAGCTGGGATTACAGGTGCACACCACCATACCCGGCTAATTTTTTGTATTTTTAGTAGAGGCAGGGTTTCACTATGTTGGCCAGACTGGTCTTGAACTCTCGACCTCGTGATCTGCCCACCTTGGCCTCCTAAAGTGCTGGGATTACAGGCGTGAGCCACCGCACTGGGCTGATAGCACTATATTTTAAGATGCTTTGGTTTGCGCTATTAGTGGTTATACCTTAAATTGTTGAAGCATATCTTATAAGTATAGATTAGGACTCTTGAATAGAAAATATTTAGGGGAACTGTCTCATATTTTGCATGAATGAATGTTTGTGGTTGCCATGGGGATGATGAAATGTACAATTAAAGATAATTGGATGGTTTTTAAGAAAACTCTCAAAAGCATTTTGTGTAAACAGTGGTAATCTTGTTAAATCCCATTAGGATAAATCCAAAACATCCAGTTGAGTATTTAACAACAGATTCTACATATTGGGATGTTTGTGGACACTACAGAGTAGGAAAAGGAGAAAGAAGGTCTCTAGCTTCTTAGTGGATTTTGTGCTTTGTTGGTTTTTAACTTGACTGAAAGCACTGTTATTTGGGAAATGCCTGGAGATTTTGGCAGTGTAATTTCAGTATTGAACTATGAACAGAACTTTGAGCTGATGTGGGTTTTTTGTTTTTTGTCTTTTTGTTTTTTTGGGTTTTTTTGAGACAGAGTTTCTCTCTTTTCTCTCTTGTCACCCAGGCTGGAGTACAGTGGCACGATCTCGGCTCACTGCAACCTCCGCCTCCCAGGTTCAAGCGATTCTCCTGCGTCCGCCTCCCGACTCGCTGGGATTACAGGCGCCCACCACTGTGCCCGGCTAATTTTTTGTATTTTTAGTAGAGATGGGGTTTCACCATGTTGGCCAGGCTGGTCTCGAACTCCTTACCTCAGGTGATCCACCCGCCTCGGCCTTCCAAAGTGCTGGAATTACAGGCGTGAGCCACCGCACCCAGCCCTGTTGTGTTTCTTATGAATTTTTGACATTTTAAATTTTTAAAAGTTCAGGTTCTTATTTCTAGTGCTAGTTAAACTATAATACTTAAACTTCCTAGGATCTCTGTTTCCATTTGTAGCATGCAAGCATTATATTCTAACTGAAGATTATTGAGAGCATTTTCTTTAACTTCCACAGTGTGGTTGGTTCTTATCTGATTTCTCAGCAGAACGTTAATAAGCCAATTCTATGGTGGGGATTTATTACTCTGTGTGTGTGGGGGTGTGTGTGTGTGTGTTTAGCCAAATGTTGTTTATTTGAAACCCATGTGGTGAAAGTTTTAAAATATTAATATCCTCGCTATTTTAGGATGCACATTCACAAGGTGAGGTGGTATCATGCTTGGAGAAAGGCCTGGTGAAAGAAGCAGAAGAAAGAGAACCCAAGATTCAAGTTTCTGAACTCTGCAAGAAAGCCATTCTCCGGGTGGCTGAACTGTCATCAGATGACTTTCACTTAGACCGGCATTTATATTTTGCTTGCCGAGACGATCGGGAGCGTTTTTGTGAAAATGTGAGTCAGCTCAGAAACTATTCTTTTCTTCCTTTTATTTTTACACATATATAATTTTGTTTTAATTAATTTAATTTTGTTGTTTTTTGAGAGACTGAGTCTCACTATGTTGCCCAGGCTGATCACGAACTTCTGACCTCAAGCAATCCTCCCAGCTCAGCCTCCCTAATTTTTGAGACAGGGTCTTACTGTGTTGCCCAGGCTGGTGTGCAGTGGTGTGATCATGGCTCACTGCAGCCTCCAACTCTGGGTGCAAGCAATTCTTCTGCCTCAGCCTCCCAAGTAGCTAAGACCATAGGAAAGCAGCATCTTGCCTGGCCAATTTTTTTAAAAAATTTTTGTAGAGATGGGGCCTTGCTATATTGCCCAGACTGGTCTTGAACCCCTGGCCTCAGATTGTCGTCCTACCTCTGTCTCTGAAAGTACTACAATTATAGACACGAGCCACTGTGACTTAAATATTTTTTAATACTCTATTCTAACATAAAATAAGCCATCAAGAAACCTCACATGTAGAAAAGCCACAGAAATGGAAGATGAAATTGGTTCCAGTGTAGCAGAAAGTGGTAACTGGGCGCTCAACCTTGATGATTGAACATTTAGTTAACAGCTGGCTTCTGATAATCTCCGCATAGTATTTTTTCTGCCTTATCTCACTTCTCAATTTCAGTTCTTGAAAGTCTGTTTTATCTGTAGGAATTTTATTTTACCTAGGGTCTTTACATCTACTCAGTGGCTAAAACTTTGACACATTATGTATTTACCTGTTTTTGTCTAAGGTGAAGAAAATAGCAGGTGGCTAATTTTTAAAACCAAATCCTTGATCACCACCTGCTGACTCTATAGAACAGCCTTCTAACACTTTAAATAGAATAGTCCCTCCATCCTTACAACAAAGTACTGAAAGTAACTTGTGTACACTTCCGCTCTGCCTGCTGGTTTGCATTAACAGCTTTAACCATCAGAGCCACTGATGTAAGAGTTTTGTTAACTCTAGCATACATTTGTAAGAAAGAAGACTCAGAGGTCGGGTGCGGTGGCTCACGCCTGTAATCCCAGCCCTTTGGGAGGCCAAGGCAGGCCGATCACTTGAGGTCAAGAGTTCGAGACCAGCCTGGCCAATATGGTGAATCCCCATCTCTACTAAAAATACAAAAGTCAGCTGGGCAGGGTGGCGGGTGCCTCTAATCCCAGTTACTTGGGGTTCTGAGGCAGGAGAATTGCTTGAACCCAGGAGTCAGAGGTTGCACTGAGCTAAGATTGTGCCACTGCACTCCAGGCTGGGCAACAGAGCAAGACTCTATCTCAAAAAAAAAAAAAAAAAAAAAGACTCAGACTCTGACACTTCTCTTGGTTCCCTAATTAACAAAATATATTTGAGAACAAATGACAGACTCCAGATATCATGGGAATATTTTTTTCATCTTTACTGCAGTCACTGTTTTTGTTAAAAGCCTATTAAATCTTATAAATGGCAGAACTGTTTGTCCAAAGGTACTTATCATTATAATCATTTAATAGAAAGTTCTATATGCGATTGTGGATAATGTTCAGCATAACTATTTAGCTAAAGTAATAATAATGTGTATGTTCCATCTTATAGACACAAGCTGGTGAGGGCAGAGTGTATAAGTGCCTCTTTAACCATAAATTTGAAGAATCCATGAGTGAAAAGGTAAGTATTACTTTGAAACTAATGAATGTTCTATTTGTTTTTTAAAAACTTTCTCAGCCGGGCGCAGTGGCTCACACCTGTAATCCCAGCACTTTGGGAGGCTGAGGCAGGTGGATCCATGGGGTCAGGAGTTCAAGACCAGCCTGGCCAAGATGGTGAAACCCCGTCTCTACTAAAAATACAAAAATTAGCTGGGGGTGGTGGTGGGCGCCTGTAATCCCAGCTACTCCGGAGGCTGAAGCAGGAGAATCGCTTGAACCCGGGAGGAGGAGGTTGCAGTGAACTGAGATCGTGCCACTGCACTCCAGCCTGAGTGACATAGTGAGACTCTGTCAAAAAAAAAAAAAAAAAAAAAAAAAAAAAAAAAGGCTTTCTCAATCTCTCAAACAATATTCTTATAATCTTATACCAAAATGTAAGTGACTGATAAGCTCACTCCTTTCAGAGGCCAGGTACTTGGGTTTAAGCATATTTGGCTGAAACCAAGAAAATGAAACCCTGATTGTGATATCTAGATAGTGAGAAGCCAAGTAGGGTTATTAGTGTGGTTGTTTTTTCAGATTTGTTTTTTTGTTTGTTTTTTGTTTTTGTTTTTTTGTTTTTTGTTTTTTTTGAGGTGGAGTCTTTCTCTGTCACCCCGGCTGGGGTGCAGTAGCGTGATCTCGGCTCACTGCAGCCTCTGCCTCCCGGGTTCAAGCGGGTCTCTTGCCTCAGCCTCCCTAGTTGCTATGACTACAGGCACCTGCCAGCATGCCCGGCTAATTTTGTATTTTTAATAGAGACAGGGTTTCACCATGTTGGCCAAGCTGGTCTTGAACTCCTGACCTCAGGTGATCCACCCCCCTCTGACTGTGGTTTTATATAAAATTCTCAGTATGATTTTATATAAAATTCTCAGATGTTACTTTGTTTGGGGAGTAAAATCAAAGAATTTTATATAAAACCACACTAAGGCCAGCCCTGCCTCCTCAAGAAGTTTAGGTTAACCGAATCAATGTGCTTTCTAGGCAATTAGCTATTTAATTTTTCAGCAGCTATATCATTAAGCATCCTCTTTTAGTTCTTTGTCCCTGGATGAATGCAAGAATCGTTGATGGCTTATGAAATAATTAATTTTGCTGTCTTGTCATTTACTTTCCTATGTAGCTGAAGAAATGTTTCTCATTTCCTTTTTCTTTTATCATTTGAACAGTCTTATTCAAATCTTATATCATTGTTCAGATGATATAGAATAATTGAATAATTGTATTTTAAAGCATTGACCAGAACATCCCAAATGTTGTTTTGTTTTTTTGAGACGGAGTCTCGCTCTGTTGCCCAGACTGGAGTGCAGTGGCACAGTCTTGGCTCACTGCAAGCCCCGCCTCCCAGGTTCATGCCATTCTCCTGCCTCAGCCTCCCAGTAGCTGGGACTACAGGCGCCCACCACCACACCCGGCTAATTTTTTGTGTTTTTAGTAGAGACGAGGTTTAACAGTGTTAGCCAGGATGGTCTCGATCTCCTGACCTCGTGATCCGCCTGCCTCAGACTCCCAAAGTGCTGGGATTACAGGCGTGAACCACTGCGCCCGGCCCCAAATGTTATGTTAGTTGCCACTTTGATGCTGGTGAAATTTATGTTACAGGTATTGTTGAGGTGGAAAAGAATGCTATGTGTCAGATTAATGTATTGGGATCTATGAGATATTTACTTATTTTGGGCAGCTGCTATTGCAGCAGCAACTAGCAAGTGACTACAGAATTTCTAGGTTCTCCACCCACTCACCCCTGTCTCATGCCACACTAGTTTAGCTCAATTGTGAAAATTTTAACCAAACTTAAAGATAGATATGTTGGTAATAACTGCAGTTGTTGACATGTACTTGGCTGAGTCGCCATGCTCATCTTAGAGGTACACGTCAACAGTAAAGTTACATGAGTGGTCTCACGGCTATTGCTGTACTCTTTCCTCAGTGTCGAGAAGCACTCACAACCCGCCAAAAGCTGATTGCCCAGGATTATAAAGTCAGTTATTCATTGGCCAAATCCTGTAAAAGTGACTTGAAGAAATACCGGTGCAATGTGGAAAATCTTCCGCGATCGCGCGAAGCCAGACTCTCCTACCTGCTAATGTGCCTGGAGTCAGCTGTACACAGAGGTAGCATTCTTTTTTTGTTTAATCATTTCTGTTCCTTTTTGGATTCATACTCTAAAGCTTTATATATATAAATATTAGTTTCCGCCCATATTTGCTTTTTTGAGTATTTTTCTTGTTGTTTATATTTTTTTTTTTTTTTGAGATGGAGTCTCACTCTGTCACCCAGGTTGGAGCTCAATGGCGTGATCTCGACTCACCGCAACCTCTGCCTCCCGAATTCAAACGATTCTCCTGCCTCAGCCTCCCAAGTAGCTGGGATTACAGGCGAGCGCCACTACACCTGGCTAATTTTTGTATTTTTATTAGAGACAGGGTTTCACCATGTTGGTCAGGCGGGTCTTGAACTCCCAAACTTCGGTGATCCACCCACCTCGGCCTCCCAAATTGCTGGGACTACAGGCGTGAGCCACCTGGCAATTTTTTTTTTTTTTAAAATAGAGATGGGGTTTTGCCATGTTGGCCGGCCTGGTCTCAAAACTGCTGCCTTCAAGCAATCCTCACACCTTGGCCTCCTGGAGTGCTGGGATTATAGGCATGAACCACCGTGCCCAGCTGAATAGTTTTCTTCTTTTTTTTTTTTTTTTTTTTTTTTTTTTTTTTGAGACGGAGTCTTGCTCTGTCACCAGGCTGTAGTGCAGTGGTGCAATCTCGGCTCACTGCAACCTCCAACTGCCTAGTTCAGCCTCTGGAGTAGCTGGGATTACAGGCATGCACTACCATGCCCAGCTAATTTTTGTATTTTTAGTAGAGATGGGGTTTCACCATGTTGGCCACGATGGTCTCGATCTCCTGACCTCATGATCCACCTGCCTCGGCCTCCCAAAGTGCTGGGATTACAGTTGTGAGCCACTGCGCCCGGCGTAGTTTTCATTTTTGAAATACACATTGTGCAATATTTTGGGGAGACTCAGGGTAGCACGATTTAGCACAAGGGTCAGACTTGGCTTCAAATTTTGGCTTTATCACTAAACTAACTGTCTGGGTGACCAGTTTTTGTTTAGTTTTGTTTTGTTTTAATCTTTTTATTTTAAGTTTTCCCCATTGGCATTTACAGCTCAAAGAAGTTGGGGGAGCCTATAGTGAATATCTGAAATGTAGTCTTTTCTGAAAGCTTTAATTGTGTAGGCCAGTGGAGATTGTTCTTTGGCTTTCATTTTTACCCCAATAGTTATTGATAAGGCTTCCATGGGCAAAGCATTTGCATTATTACTGCAGTAGTGTAAAACCTGTTTCATGCAGAACACTGACAGGAGAAGCCTGAATATCTGGAGTCTAAGTCTATTTTATGTTGCTAAAGCTTTTGCTAATTCTAAGCTTTTCAGATGTTAGCATGACTGATAGGTATATTATATGACACATAGAAATATGTACTTTTAATAGGTGGTGATTTCTGATGCTAATGCATAGCATCACCTTTCGTAATGTTATGACTTACATCCTAACTTAGGGCGACAAGTGAGCAGTGAGTGCCAGGGGGAGATGTTGGATTACCGACGCATGTTGATGGAAGACTTTTCTCTGAGCCCTGAGATCATCCTAAGCTGTCGGGGGGAGATTGAACACCATTGTTCCGGATTACATCGAAAAGGGCGGACTCTACACTGTCTGATGAAAGTAGTTCGCGGGGAGAAGGGGAACCTTGGAATGAACTGCCAGCAGGCGGTAAGGAGACATTTGCTATTGCCATTTTGAATGTCACATTTATCAGCTGAGGAGCCTCTTCCTGATGCTGTCCTACCTTGCTTTATATGGATCATTTGTGATATCACATTGAACATTAGGTACTAATGACCAGAGACTGCACGTTGCTTCTTCAGGCGTGTCTTAGTAAGAATGTGGCATTTGCTACACAGAGCAAAAGTTTGAGCTCATAATCAATAAAAAGAATCGTCTTCTTAGATAGATAGAATGCATTCTTTGCTAGAGTTCCTAGAGAAAGGGCAGCTTGCTAGACTGGATTTCCTAAACTCAGAATCAAGGCAAACCCGGTTCCAATCAATGAGGACAGGCCCTCTACCAAGAGAGAATTTGCCTGTTATAATAGGTTTGATTGAGTTGAGGCTGAAAAAGAGTTGATATGAATTGAAATTTTTTCTAAGAGTTTCTTTCTGTTACTGATTTGCAGCATGGCATGAATTCCTAGCCTGAGGGATTAAGAGAGCATGTCGTTTTTGAAATCACACTATCTTTTCTTCATATACTAGGGCAACTATGCATGGAAGAGCCATTTTCTTTTCAATTTAATTTAATGTTAAGTTCCAGGATACATGTGCAGGATGTGCAGGTTTGTTACATGGGTAAACATGTGCCATCATGGGAGTCCTTTTTCTGTCCCTAAACCTCACGGCATACTTTGGGAAAATAAAGTTCTTCTTGATTTAGCGTTCATAAACAGTTGAATAACTATAGGTCAGGTACGAAACACAAAGTTAATATATTAGAGATTTAGTACATCTCTTTCATTCCTGTTGTCCATGTTGATTACTTTTTACTGGATAGGAGTCTTAGAGCAACTTAACATACCACAGGCACCAGTGTGCCCTGTGCAGTGAACTTTCCTTTAGGGAGCACGAGAGATAGTTTCACTTTATATCCTAGAATAGTAGAAACTTGAGGCTCTCCTCCCTCAGTGTAACTTTAGAAAACCACAGTCAGTCTATTATTTTGTAGTTGGCATTTTTATTAAAAACTGGATATCAACTTGAATTGTATTTTCCTGGTAATCATGTAAAATCAGATTTTTACAGTCTGAAACATAACTTAGCAGTCTGAAGCACAACAGTTTTATAGAATTTGGACGTGGAGTAAAATTATATCTTAGCTTTAGTTACTCACCTTGGCCCAGAGTAGACACCAGTGCACGTGTGCATGCATGTCTGTATGTATGTGCACATGCATGCATGTCTATGCATCCCGTGGTTGAAAAATAGACAAATTTCTAACTTTTTAAAAATACCAACCTGGGCAGGAGGGAAGGCTTCTGGAATCTGCTGTTTGATTTTGCCACAGTGTTGTTGCTAAGGTGCAGTTGTTGCTGGTGACTGCCTTGGGAAACCAATGTGCCAGTGTAGGTCCTGGGACCCAGACCAAAAATGAATCAGGAGACAGCCTATATTTGCATTTCATCCTTAGAGCAGCATGGAAAGGTTGTTGGGAGAGGGTTAGGAATGAACCTACCTACCTTTTTTTTTTTTTTTTTTTTAGACAGAGTCTCACTCTTGTTGCCCAGGCTGGAGTGCAGTGGCACAATCTCTGCTCACTGCAACATCTGCCTCCGAGGTTCAAGTGATTCTCCTGCCTCAGCCTCCTGAGTAGCTGGGATTACAAGCGCCCACCACCACGCCCAGCTAATTTTTGTATTTTTAGTAGAGATGAGGTTTCACCATGTTGGCTAGGCTGGTCTCGAATTCTGGACCTCAGGTGATCTGCCCGCCTCAGCCTCCCAAAGTGCTGGGATTACAGGTGTAAGCCACCATGCCTGGCCTAAACCTGTCTTTTTACTGAGGCTACACTTGTAGTAAAGGATACAGAAAAAAGAAAATAGACTGGTTTGACTTTATTTCAAGGCACCTAATTCACACCCAGGGCTTTTTAAAATTTAGCTTGTTGAAAGAACTAGTGACTCAACTTGAAAGATACCTATGTACCACCCACATCACCCTTTGGGCCCAGAAGAAAAGTACTTTCCAAATCTAGAGGGTTGCTTCAAGTAATGAAACATATGGTTTTGCCCATATTAAATTTAGCCAAGTGGGGCTGGGCGTGGTGGCTGACTCCTGTAATCCCATCACTGTGGGAGGCCGAGGCAGGCAGATTGCTTGAGGTCAGGAGTTCATAACCAGCCGGGCCAACATGGTGAAACCCCGTCTCTACGAAAAATACGAAATTAGCTGGGCGTGGTGGCAGGTACCTGTAGTCCCAGCTACTCGGGAGGCTGAAGCAGGAGAATCGCTTGAACCTGAGAGGCAGAGGTTGCAGTAAGCCAAGATCACACCACTGCACTCCAGCCTAGGCAACAGAGCAAGACTCCATCTCAAAAAATAAAAAAATTAAAACATTAAAATAAAATAAAAAATAAATTTAGCCAAGTGGGAAAGAAGCACTTTATTTTCATTTTTATGGACCCAAGGTTTTTAGATTTTGCCCACAAAAATTGAAGGCCTAAATGATTCAAAGGGAGAAAAATGTCCTTAGTCTTCTACTACAGTATCCATCCCCAGTCAAATTGACGAATATTTTAGAATAATTCATTTTGGGGGAGTTTCTTTTATTTTTTGTTGTTGTTTTGTTTTTTAAGTGATGGGGTGTCACCATGTTGCCCATGCTGGTCTCAAATGACTGGGCTAAAGCAGTCTGCCTGCTTTGGCCTCCCAGACTACTGGGATTACAGGCATGAGCCACTGTGCCTGGCCCCTTTTTTCTTTCTTTTTCAAATTTTTCTTCCTAATACAGCAGACTTCAATACCTGTCTGTGGTTGACCATTAGTTTTCCCTGTTCTCTGCTTGGTGATTGATTTAGTGATTTCTCAACAAGTAGTAAGCTGTAAAGCATAAGGATAGTTATCATCTTGTTGAGTACCTACTCTCCCAAATGTACCATAATCATGAACTGTGAAATTCTCTTCATTCATGGCTGAACAAGTGTGGGCCCAGGCTCTCCTAGGCCAAAGATAACTGCCAGTCTTATTCTCTAGTCATCTCTCTGAAGCATTTTCCCAGGTTTTCCTAAGCATGCCAGGGGCTGGAATAGTTGTATAATCATGTAGCAATTCCCATTTTCAGTGTTTATTTCCCACGCTACTATCACTAAATTCCAGAGTGGCAATGATCCCTGGAGCTGTTAGCCCACTAGGCTCTGGAGGGCATCCATTTTCGCCTGTAAATAGTTGCAGTCTAGTGCATGTATTGTTCCTTAAAGTTTGTCTGACAGTTGTGGATATTTAACTGATACAGTTCTTTCAGAGACTTGCAGACTCTCATGTTGCTTCCAACTTTTCTCAGAAAAAGATGTAGATACTTTGGTCTTTGTCAACAAATGTCATAAGTAATGTTGGTAATCATTCGATAGTAATTTTCCTACCAGCTAACCACGGCATGTTGTAGCTTTCCCAAATTGCCACCAAGAATTTTTGGTATAAATAACTTCTATCCTAGAATATTGGAAATCTTTCATGTTTGTCTCATCTGGATTACCAGCTTCTTTCAGGATAATAGAAGTTTGTGTTTTTTTCCTTTATTTCCTTTTGATTATGGTTCTCTGATAAATTTGTGATCTAACCTATGATCCCACAGTTGTTCCAGTGAAGGCCCTGTGGGATCATAGGTTACATGTATGAGTGTCAGAGGACAAATCAGTGACACAGCAGGGTTCCAGTTTTTTAACTTGACAAAAGGGAGTGCAAACCAGTAAGGATTATAGTTTTCAAATTTGCTTTCTATTATTAAAGATTTCTGCCCCAAGTCTGGGTGTGGTGGCTCACACCTGTAATCCCAGCACTTTGGGAGTTCGAGGCGGGCGGATCACTTGAGTTCAAGACCAGCCTGGCCAACGTGGCGAAACCTCGTCCCTGCTAAAAATACAAAAGTTAGCCGGGAGTGGTGGCACGTGCCTGTAGTCCCAGCTACTTAGGAGGCTGAGGCGGGACAATCACTTGAACCCGGGAAGTGGAGGTTGCAGTGAGTGGAGATCATGCCACTGCACTCCAGCCTGGGTGACAGAGCGAGACTCTGTCTCGGGGAAAAAATAAAAAAAGATTTCTACCCCAAAATACCATCTGCTACTTATCTGTAGTAATAATGATCTTTCATGGCTGTAACATGCTTTGCAGTTTACGTAGTATTCTCCCATATATTATTATTTCTTACAGTTTTCTGCAGTTAAAGAAACTAAAACTAAATCAGTTTGTCCATGTTCTCAAAGCTAATCTGTCAGAGCCAGAACTATTAATAGAACTCAGTTCTTTTGATTTTAATTGAGAGCTTTTTCATCAACACCTCAAGTGCCTTTAAGGCAGGAAAAAAATGTGAAGTACCTATTCTCCTGTCTTTCCTTTATTCCGTGACAAGACGGAAAAGTAAACGATAAAGAATATAGTCACATTTCCAGCTGCATAATGACAAGTATTTTTCTATGTACTTAAAATGAGCAAGCTCTGGTTTACCTCTTGGTTATAGAAAAATAGTTGAGGAAAATGGGACATTATAAATACCATAATCTTGTTTTTTGTAGTTGATATTTCTGCAAGTTAAATGAAATTGCACATCTGCTTTTAATAAAGCACAGCACACTTGACTTAATACCATTGTCTTCGCAGCAAAATTCAAATTCTGGATTCTTATGACCCAGTTAGGTCTCTGACTGAAAATGTTCTTTATTTACTCTTTTCCACTCAATTCTGGCTTCGCTGGGAGCACCAGGTTTAGTAATTTGATTAACAAATAGGCAGATAAAAGCAAAGAGGCAGCCTTCGTGTTCATGTTGTAAAGACCTCTAGGGATTATTAAGAACATAGATAAGCAGTCCCTACAATGACTCAAACAGAAAAATTTTCTGTCAAGGTGGAGAAACCAGTTGGAAAAGTATTTGGCAAGGGCTCTTGAGCTTGGCTAGTGACAACTGTAGACAACTTTATTGGAGTACATTGTGGCAAATAGGACTGAGCAACTGATTGTATGAAGACACTGCTCTTCCCTAGCACCTAAGTGACTTTCTTCTTTCTTAATTTGTTTTAATTCAGCTTCAAACACTGATTCAGGAGACTGACCCTGGTGCAGATTACCGCATTGATCGAGCTTTGAATGAAGCTTGTGAATCTGTAATCCAGACAGCCTGCAAACACATAAGATCCGGAGACCCAATGTAGGTTATCTTCTTCGTGGTATTTATCCATATTGTATTTTATTTGGCAGCACAGGGAACATTCCTTCAAATGACTTTTGGGTGGTTTGACATCTTAACTGAAATTTTGTTGAACAGGTTGAACATATACCAACTTTTATTAAAACTAGTATTGGAATTAAAACCTGGGATCTGCCTGATCCATGTAGAGACATCTAGACCCAGTATTGTGATGGTGTTTATCGACAGTGACTGAGCATATATGGACCTATATATTAGGTTACTGAATATTTTATATCACGATCAAATAAAAATGAAAGAGAGAAACATTCAGGATAGGTGGTACATACTTTGGCACTCTGTACTTTTCATCCTAGTTGTATATTGACTCATTGTATACATTGACTACTTGGTAATCGTTAGAAAATACTTGAAACAGAAAATAGAAATAGAAAACAAAATGTGGTAGTTGGAGGCAGTAGTAATGGACAAAATGAATACTAAAGTTGCAGCCAAGATCTAGAAAAGCTAAATAAATGCTATATTAAAGTATTAATTCTCATTCTGTATTAAAGTATTAATTCTCATTTTGTTTTTTATGATGTAAAAACAGCTCTTAAACCATGGCTGGATGCAGTAGCTCATGCCTGTAATTGTAGTGCTTTGGGAGGCCAAAGTGAGAGGATCACTTGAAGCCACGAGTTTGAAACCAGCCTGGGCAATATAGCTAGGCCACATAAAAGTTTTTAAAATCAGCTGGTATGGTGGTGCATGCCTGTAGTCCCATCTGCTTGGGAGGTTAAGGTGGGAGGATTGCTTGAGCCCAGGAGTTCAAGGTTACAGTGAGTTATGATCATACCACTGCACTCCAGCCCAGATGACAGAGCAAAACCCTGTCTCAAAAAACCAAAGCAGGTCAGGCACGGTGGCTCACGCCTGTAATCCCAGCACCTTGGGAGGCTGAGGCTGGCGAATCACCTGAGGTCTGGAGTTCGAGACAAGCCTCTAACCAACATGGAGAAACCCTGTCTCTACTAAAAATACAATTTTTTTTTTTTTTTTTTGAGACAGAATCTTGCTCTATAGCCCAGGCTGGAGTGCAGTGGTGCAATCTCACTCACTGCTACCTCCGCCTCCCAGACCCCGGTTCAAGCAGTTCTCCTGGCTCAGCCTCCCGAGTAGTTGGGATTGCAGGCACACGACACCATGCCCAGCTAATTTTTGTGCTTTTAGTAGAGATGGGGTTTTACCATTTTGGTTAGGCTGGTCTTGAACTCCTGACCTCGTGACCCACCCGCCTTGGCCTCCCAAAGTGCTGGGATTACAGGCATGAAGGAAAACCACGACGCCCAGCCAAAAATACAAAATTAGTGGGACGTTGGTGGCGCATACCTGTAATCCCAGTTACTCAGGAGGCCGAGGCAGGTGGAACCAAGATTGTGCCATTGCACTCCAGCCTGGGCGACAAGAGCAAAACTCCATCTCAGAAAAAAAAAAAAAAACCAGTTGCAAGTAAGAACAGCTTTCCCATTCTGCAAAAATCTTTATAGCCTGCAGTTGGCCATACCCAACAACAAAGTGAGTATAGTCCATGTTTATCTCATTCTGCTATGCAAGAACTCCTGCTGTCCATGCTGTGCTAGAGAATTAGAAAATCATGTTCTTCCTCAAAGCTTTCTATGTGGTTAAACACACTTAAAACTAATTACGAATATTTACCAATGTAAAAATAACCACATCAACCAAAGAGGGGCAGAGGAGAGGGAAGAAGGAAGAACTGCTACAGATGAAAATACATTTAAGATACTTATCAGTTAACCTGTTCTGGATCCTGATTTGGACACACTTGTAAAAAAAATAATAATTGAAAATATTTGGGCCGGGCACCGTGGGTCACGCCTGTAATCCGAGCACTTTGGGAGGCCAAGGCAGGCGGATCACGAGGTCAGGAGATCGAGACCATCCTGGCTAACGGTGAAACCCCATCTCTACTAAAAATACAAAAAAATTAGCCGGGCGTGGTGGCGGGCGCCTGTAGTCCCAGCTACTTGGGAGGCTGAGGCGGGAGAATGGCGTGAACCCTGGAGGCGGAGCTTGCAGTGAGCTGAGATTGCACCACTGCACTCCAGCCTGGGTGACAGAGCGAGACTCTATCTCAAGAAAAAAAAAAAATTGAAAACTAACAGAGTATTACATGATAGTAAAGCTTTTCAATTAATTTCTTGGTGGTGTGATAATGGTATTAAGTCCTTATATTTTAAAGAAACATGCTGAAATATTTACAAATGAAATGATGGGGTATCTGGGATTTTGCTTGAAAATATCAGCAAAGAGGCCTAGAGTTAAAACAGACTTGGCCATAGATTGATAAAGTTATGAGAAGGTGGCTGTTACATGATTCTCTACTTCTTTGTGTGTTGGAAAGTTTTCATAACCAGTTAAAAATACAGCAGCTGCACACTGCTCTTGTACATGCAGAGTGTTAAGTGCCGAGTGGCTCTAAAGTTGATCGAAGCCATAACCACTGTCAGGTTCAGTTAACTTGAGTGATTCTCAGAAAAATAAATCTGATTGCCCTAAGAAAATAACTAAAAGGCTTCTTCTACAGACCAGGGAAATATTATATTGACATAGAGTTATGAACACTTGTCTCTTGTTACAATTTTACCCATTTTATGGCTAGGATCTTGTCCTGCCTGATGGAACATTTATACACAGAGAAGATGGTGGAAGATTGTGAACACCGTCTCTTAGAGCTGCAGTATTTCATCTCCCGGGATTGGAAGTGAGTATTTTGAAGCCAAAGTAAATGTATTGCCTCAGCCTGTTCTCCTCTGTAGTCATAATTACCTGTATTTATTAAAATAATCAATAGGAAACTCTTTTTTTGTTCAGTTCTGGTACAGCTAACACACTCCAATCCCCTGAAAAACTATACTTTATCACTTTCAGAACATTGTCTAAAAGCAGAGTCGGCCCGCTACCAGCCTGTGCCACACATCCTTGTTCACCACTACTTTGGAAGTCAGGGTCAAAATGTTTCTGATACTACAAAGATGTGTCTAGTAAGAACTATGGTACCTGTGGGGGTGGCAAAAGTGCCTTCAGATATGTCTCTAAGAAGATAATAGTGCAGTTGTATTTTTATTGATTTGCAGTGGATATGGGAATTTGCTTTTCTTTATTTATTCAGAGTTATTGAATTAAGTCTGTCTTAAGAGGTTTTTGTCAGTAAGTGACAACTTGATTCTCTAATTTCCCTCTCATTCTGTTAAAAAAAAGCGGCAGGGGTGGGAGGATGAACTGGGAGAAGGATGTGTATTACAGCCAGAATCACTGAGTTCATTGGCTGCCATTCCCCTCCTCTTTCTGTATCTTGCTTTCTCTCCCCACCTCCAAAGCAGCCAGTACTGGATCCGACTGCTTCTCTAGCCTTTCAAGTTCAGTGGCTTCTCCATTCGGTTGTTAAGCCACCATGGTGTGGTAGTTAACTATTTTTGGTGATTAATATATACTTTGGCCAAGCACGGTGGCTCACACCTATAATCCCAGCAGTTTGGGAGGCCTACGCAGGAGGATTGCTTGAGGCCAGGAGTTTAAGGCCAGCCTGGTCAACATAACAAGACCTGGTCTCTACAAAAACTAAAAAAAATTAGCCAGGTATGGCAGTGTGCACCTGTAGTCCTGGCTACTCGGGAGGCTGAAGCAGGAGATTTACTTGAGCCCAGGAGCTGTAGGTTACAGTGAGCTGTGATCATGCCACTGCATGCTAACAGTGAGACCCTATCTCAAAAAATGTGTGTGTGGTTTGCCCACATACTTTACTAGAAAGAGATTCCTTGAAGATTCAATGTATTCTTACTTCTGTTCCTTCAAATTAGCTCTGGAAAGGACTACAGAAAGCTTGGCTGTAATTTCCGTTTGCTTACTCAGGCCATCTAAACCTAAATAGTCTGCTGAGTGTATTGCCTTAATCAAAATCACATTTTCTCCTCTTTAATTCCTTCCCCCATAATAAAAAAAAAGTGCTGCATAGTTACTCATTAAATATTAGGTTTTTTGTTTGTTTGTTTTGTTTTATTTTGTTTTGAGATGGAGTCTCACTCTGTCACCAGACTGGAGTGCAGTGGGGATCTTGACTCACTGCAACCTCCCACTCCCTGGTTCAAGCAATTCTGCTGCCTTAGCCTCCTGATTAGCTGGGATTAGAGGTGTGTGCCACCACGCCCAGCTAATTTTTGTATTTTTAGTAGAGATGGGGTTTCACCTTGTTGGCCAGGATGGTCTTGATCTCCTGACCTCGTGATCCGCCTGTCTTGGCCTCCCAAAGTGCTGGGATTACAGGCGTGAGCCACCGTGCCCAGCCCTAAATATTAGTTCTTAATAGTCGCTCATTAAATATTAGCTTTTTTCTCCCATTAACTAGTCCTCTACCAAAGTTGACAATATAATATGGACAGAATTAAGCATGCCCTGGTCTGATTTGGGGAAGCAGGCTCATTGTCTAATCTACTGTCTCCAGATTTAGAGTTAAATGTCAAGGCTCATAAATTGATAAGCACACTCAAGTAACCAAAAAGATTACTTCCTGTGCAAGGGGGCACCTTGCACAGGAAGAAGAGAGAAAACTGAATAGGAGACTATCTATCTTGCCATTTCCTGATCTTACTGAATCTAATATATTACATAGGATTGAACTTCATTCCTACTTAGAAAAAGGTGTTTAGTAAAAAGTATTAAGTAAAAAGTTGTGAATTGCCTGGTATTGGCTACAACTCTCGTTTTCTGTTTTCAACCAGGGCATGTGAGTGCTAAGTCTGTTGTTAAAACTGTTAGGTATCTAACAAAGCCAAGATATATTTGAGGGATAATCTAAATGTTCTGTAGAAGGTTAACAAACTTGTATAGAAGGTTATCCTCCTGCCTAAGCCTCCTACGGTGCTGACTACTGTGTGTTCATTAAGAACAGAATTCATGGCCGGGTGCAGTGGCTTATGCCTGTAATCCCAGCACTTTGAGAGGCCAAGGCAGGCTGATTGCTTGAACTCAAGAGTTTGAGACCTGCCAGGGCAACATGGCAAGACTGTCTCTACCAAAAATGTCAAAAAAGAGCCTGGTGTGTGCCTGTTGCCCCAGCTCTTGGGAGGCTGAGGTGGGAGGATTGCTTTCAAGCCCCGGGGGCAGAGGTTCCAGTGAGCCAAGATAGCGCCACTGCACTCCAGCCTGAGTGACAGATTGAGAGATCTTGTGTCCAAAAAAAAAAAAAAAAAGTTCAGGAATATACTTTTACATATCTTCTGTCTCCACGCCCCTGGAAGTGATTATCAATGAGTATACAAGCAAGCACCTCGTAAAAACCCAGTATACAAGCAAGCACCTCGTAAAAACCCTTAGCCTGCGTTAGAAGGAAATGTCTATTAATTAGTGGTTGTCTTTTAACTCTTAACCTTATAGGCTGGACCCTGTCCTATACCGCAAGTGCCAGGGAGATGCTTCTCGTCTTTGCCACACCCACGGTTGGAATGAGACCAGTGAATTTATGCCTCAGGGAGCTGTGTTCTCTTGTTTATACAGACACGCCTACCGCACTGAGGAACAGGGAAGGAGGGTATGCAGTGAATATCGACTTCATTTCTTCTTATTGTCATTTGGTTTTTAAATTGTTTGCTATATATTCTTCAGATTTTAGTCATCTTAGGAAAACGTGTGAGGAGAGGATTGCTGCATTTCTAGAAACTTCATTCCATGAGTACACTTAGAGTTGCCCTACCATTTTCTATCATCTGATTTTATATTTTAAACCAAGTGGGTGGGGGAAGATTTCCAGATTTTTTTTTTAATTCCCAAAATCTGAATCACAAATGGACAATTACTGCTGTCCTAACTTTATTTAGGTTTAAGGATCCATTAGAAGCTTTTAGCCAGGCTACAAATGGCTTTTAGGCTTCTCCTCTTGGCAGCTGAACACATTCGCATTGTCTGCCCATGGACTGGTTGGAGCAGAAACCTCCATACCTCAGTCTCTTGGTATTTGTCTGCCCCAACTGCTGCCTTTTGTTGGGATGTTTGTGTGTGCTTGGCTCTCGGCAGCATCGGCTGCCTCCCGCGGTGCACTGACATGCACTTGTTCTCGACGATGGCTTTCTCTACCTTCTGAGATGCTCCATAATTAGTCCTGCCTTTGTTCCAGAGAGTTGAGATGGTATCACTTCTCATCCATCCTTAGAAATACCCTTCTGAGCTTAATGCAAAAGCCTGGCATCCAGAATGAGGGGACTCAGAAGGAAATGGCATAGTTGCTGTACTCTAACCCAGTGTTTATACTGCTGTGTAAGAAAACGTGGGAATTTGTTGTTATTTTTTTTTCCATATAATGAGCCTCTCATTAATCATGGGGGCTCCCAAATCCTGGCATCTTTCTAGTCACTATAGTGACTAGGGGGTGGGAGGTTTCTTCTCTTTTAAATAAGAAAGAGTTGGAGTCTGGGGTGCTAGTTTTCTTTTCTTTTTTCTTTTTAATTGAAGTGAAATTCACATAACATAAAATTAATCTTTTTTTTTTTTTCTTTTTTTTTTGAGACAAAGTCTCACTCTGTCAGCCAGGCTGGAGTGCAATGGCGCGATCTTGGCTCACTGTAACCTCTTCCTCCTGGGTTTGAGCGAGTCTCCTGCCTCAGCCTCCCGAGTAGCTGGGATTACAGGTGCCTGCCATCACGTCTGGCTAATTATTTTTTTTGTTTTGTTTTGTTTTGTATTTTTAATAGAGATGGGGTTTCACCTTGTTGGCCAGGTTGGTCTTGAACTCCTGACCTCAGGTGATCCACCCACCTGGGCCTCCCAAAGGGCTTGGGTTACAGGCGTGAGCCACCGCGCTCGGCCAAATTAACCTTCTTTTTTTTTTTTTTTTTTTGAAATGGAGTTTTGCTCTTGTTGGACCAGGCTGGAGTGCAGTGGCGCGATCTTGGCTCACCACAATCTCCACCTCCCGGGTTCAACATTTATGGTGTTTTGTGGTCATCATGTCTATCTAGTTTCAAAACACTCCGTGACTCCAGAAGGAAACCCTGTGTTCATTAAACAGTTACTTTCCATCCCTCCTGCCCCAGGTATGCTGACTTTTTATTCTTTTTTGCAAGAGGGACTAACCGTACCTGTCACTAACAGCTTGGTCATGGCCCTTGGAAAAATATTAGTTTTCACCTGCTTTACCCTCTGCTAATTCTGCATAGCTCATCTGGAAGAGTCTAGTCCTGTCTCATCATAACTGTTATATCTACATTTTCCTGCTTTTTCTGATTTAGGTCATTTTGAACTCATTTCTCCTGAATCAGGTATATATGCTGTCTTGAATTGGATCTGACCTTCTACTTGGTGTTCATAGACTGACAAATTAGTTTTGCTAAACAAAACCGCAAACACAAAACTTTCCAACTAACCTAGTCTGAATGAAGCCAGTTCACTTATATCAGGATACTCTCATACAGGAATGTTGTTTTATATATTATATTAGAAACTGCTGAATATGTGTAATTGCATTCCTAAAGATAGGGGCTTTTTGAAGCCTCCTGCACATTTTATTTATTTTTTTAATTTATTTTTTTGAGACAGAGTTTCACTCTTGTTGCCCAGGCTGGAGTGCAATGGTACAGTCTCGGCTCACCACAACCTCCACCTCCTGGGTTCAAGCGATTCTTCTGCCTCAACCTCCCGAGTAGCTGGGATTACAGGCATGTGCCACTATGCCTGGCTGATTTCATATTTTTAGTAGAGACGGAGTTTCTCCATGTTAGTCAGGCTGGTCTCAAACTCCCGACCTCAGGTGATCCACCCGCCTCAGCCTCCCAAAGTGCTGGGATTACAGGTGTGAGCCACCGCACCTGGCCACAACATTTAATTTTTATTCTGGAAGATATTTGAGGTATAAAATTTGGAAGATAAAATTCAGGGTTATTTGTTAGTTTTCTCATAACTGGTTTATCTCATATCTTTGTGTTTTTGTTTTGTTACCTTTCAAGTATTTAGCTCATTTTTTCTCTTGCAGCTCTCACGGGAGTGCCGAGCTGAAGTTCAAAGGATCCTACACCAGCGTGCCATGGACGTCAAGCTGGATCCTGCCCTCCAGGATAAGTGCCTGATTGATCTGGGAAAATGGTGCAGTGAGAAAACAGAGACTGGACAGGTAGGTGACATCGCTTTCTGTTTATCTTACAATAATGATGATGTTAATGTTTAACGTTTTATGCAGAGTACAAACACCATAAAATCCATCTCTCTTACAGACATAATTTGTTGTATTATTCAATATTTTCTCTGGAAGACATTCTCAGGAAAATTTTCTCTCTGGTCTTTGTATCAGGAATAGTTGGCAGCGAGTTTGTCTTTGCATTATGGTTATTGTATTTTGTAATTGATTATTTTTCCTCTTCCTATTGCTTCTTAAAACTTCTAGAGCCAAAGGTATGGCCTGCCTCTTCCAGGTACATAAGATTTCATGGTAGGCATTTTTGTAGTAAGCTTACTGTTGGCTCCATTTCACATCCTCTTAACGTATTTTTTTGTTGTTGTTTCTCATCTTTATTCATTTTACTCACTTTTAATTCATTTTCTCCATTAAGTCCTTTTGAGATAAGCAGGGTGTAAATCTGTGCATATGTGAGTACTGGTCTGCATGAATAGTGGGCATGCCCTAGAACAGTCCCACAAAACATTTAGAAATGGAATTTTTTCTCACCTGGTTGACAAATTGAAGCTCAGAGAAGTTAAGTGTATATATTTCCTTACCTAAAATTCAGTTCATTATATAGCCTCTCCATCTAGGAAGCAGAGGGAAGGAGCAGCTCCCAAGAATTCCCTGCATGCTGTGACTGGCTCCTTAGGACTGTGTCCCAGTTTAAGGGAAAGAAGGAAAGATGCTTGACTGCAGGTTATATGGGAAGCTAGCTGTCTTCCATCTGAATGCAGGATACTCAGCAGTACGAATAGCTGCGTGTTTAAAGCCATGTAAATACTCAAGGAGTGAACTCAGGTTTCCGGGTTCCATTTGTACCGCTACAAAACCCCCTCTGGAAGTACAGTATGAAAAAGTCACACATGCAGGAATTGGACATTTTAAAGGAGAAACGTGGTTGCATACTCAGGTCTGTTGAGCATAGGACTATCATGTTCGGCAGTCTGTTTCCTGAGCCTGCTACAATTCTGTTGGGTATATTGTTAGAAAATGCTTATAGTTCTCCAATGAACCAAGGGATATGGTGATTTGGAATCCCAGCAAATAGTTTCCTTTAGAACCCCCAGTAAAGTAAACTTTAGAAAGCTGCACTATATTGCAGCCCATCATGGAAAAGCTAAACTTAAGAATTCTTTTTTTTGGCCAGACGCGGTGGCTCAAGCCTGTAATCCCAGCACTTTGGGAGGCCGAGACGGGCGGATCACAAGGTCAGGAGATCGAGACCATCCTGGCTAGCACGGTGAAACCCCGTCTCTACTAAAAAACACACACAAAAAAAAACTAGCCGGGCGAGGTGGCGGCGCCTGTAGTCCCAGCTACTCGGGAGGCTGAGGCAGGAGAATGGCGTGAACCCGGGAGGCGGAGCTTGCAGTGAGCTGAGATCCGGCCACTGCACTCCAGCCTGGGCGACAGAGCGAGACTCCGTCTCAAAAAAAAAAAAAAAAGAATTCCTTTTTTTTTGAGACAGAGTTCTCGGCTCACTGCAACCTCTGCCTCCCAGGTTCAAGCAATTCTCGGGCCCCAGACTCCTGAGTAGCTGGGATTACAGGCACCTGCCACCACACCCACCTGATTTTTTGTATTTTAGTAGAGAGAGGGTTTCACCATGTTGCCCAGGCTGGTCTCGAACTCCTGAGCTCAGGCAATCCACCCGTCTCGGCCTCCCAAAGTGCTAGGATTACAGGTGTGAGCCACTGCGACCAGCTAGGATTCTATTAATAGGATCTTTCTTTTAGCCATTTATTTTACTCCCCAAAGTTTGGTGTATTTTCCTTTAGCTTTTCTTTTTCTTCTTCTTCCATTCTGGCTGTTGTGTAATTCCTTCAACTCTTCTTTTCCCCTTACATTCTAATTCTGAAACAGAGAGATTCTTGCATAACAGTAAGTTAAACTTGATCCTTTAAACAGCGTACTTTTCTGAGAAATAGCTGTTGATACGCTTTGTGAAAGTGAACTGATATTATACTTGAAACGTCTAAACCTGTAAACCTCTAGAAGGCATAGTAATAGACTAATGCTACGGACAGCTCCAGTTTGGTTTCCAAAGCCCAGACAAGATAGCTTTTAGCTACCCAAACCCTAGTGTGTTCACTTGTTTTTCTTCAGAGGACCCTTTTGACGTATACTGGAGTTAGAATCCCAGATCTGACTTGCAGGAGCTATCAGTTCTATCCCGTGTTCCAGACCCCCGGTCCCCAATTACTTTGCCAATAAAGAGTCTTAAAATAATCTGTGCTCTTCACTGTGAATTTGTCTGATGATCATTATTAAAGTGCATATTTAAAATGCGAGGTGACAAATTATCAAAGCACAGATTAAAAATGGAATCAAGGCCTGATAAGGTTTTTAGACTTTGGGGACAATTGAAGATTGATTCTCCTTGCACTTGTAGATTTGGCCTTCTGAGGGATTTGCATGGCTTTTTTTTTTTTTTTTTTTTTTTTTTTTTTTTTTTTTTTGAGACGGAGTTTCAGTCTTGCTGCCCAGGCTGGAGTGCAGTGGCATGATCTTGGCTTACTGCAGCCTCCACCTCTTGGGTTCAAGCGATTCTCCTGCCTTAGTCTCCTGAGTAGCTGGGATTACAGGCGCTTGCCACCACACCCGGCTAATTTTTATATTTTTAGTAGGGAAGGGGTTTCGCCGTGTTGGCCAGGCTTGTCTCGAACTCCTGACCCCAAGTGATCCACCCACTTCAGCCTCCCAAAGTGCTGGGATCACAGGCGTGAGCCACTGTCCCCAGCCTTTGCATGGCTCTTGTACCCAGTTGGCCCTCATAACCAACCTGCTACATCAAGTAATTACCTTTTCAACAATCTTAGTCTGGGGAATTAAGCAAAACTTTTGTGTCCTGTTCAGTGAGGTAGGTTTAAAAAGAAGAGAAAGGAGGACCACTGAAAAGGGAAGTGTCATGACACTGATATCCCCTTCCCTTGTTCGTGTATGTGACTGATAAATGCCAGTGGCTTGCCTTTATATTTGCAGGAGCTGGAGTGCCTCCAGGACCATCTGGATGACTTGGTGGTGGAGTGTAGAGATATAGTTGGCAACCTCACTGAGTTAGAATCAGAGGTAAGTGGTATGCAGCTTACTCATTAGAGGAGAGTGGCTGCCAGCATCCTGGCCTTTTTCGTTTGGTTCTTCTGTTTCTAGACTCCTGAGAGTGCAGATTCTCTGTCAGTCAAAAGAAACCTGATCAGATTCTCCATATTAGCTTTATAAAGAAGTATATCGTGTTGTTTTGTGAGCCCGTTCCCTCATTTCTCTAGAACAACATTCTATATAGCCCTTTGGTTTTCTTCATAAATTAGATTTATCATAGTCATTACACTTGCCTCTGTTTCCCCCTTAAGATAGCAGCTGTGTGGTGGTGGCTCACGCCTGTAATCCCAGCACTTTGGGAGGCCGAGACGGGCGGATCACAAGGTCAAGAGATTGAGATCATCCTGGCCAACATGGTGAAACCCCGTCTCTACTAAAAATATAAAATTTAGCTGGGCATGGTGGCACACACCTGTAGTGCCAGGTACTTGGGAGGCTGAGGCAGGAGAATCACTTGAACCCGGGAGGGGGAGCTTGCAGTGAGCTGAGATTGTGTCATTGCACTCCCGCCTGGGCCACAGAGCCAGACTCTGTCTCTACAAAAAAAAAAAAAGGGATTAGAAACCCTCATAAAGCACTGAGATGTTATTTAGAAATACAGAGGAGGGCAGCTAAAAATGTTAAAAGTTATTTTGTGGGGCCAGAAATCAGAGAAGTGGGGAACTATCATTTTGTCTTAAACCTTTTAGTACTGTATTTGAATTGTCAAAATTGGCATTACGTAAAATTACATTTCTCAACCAGTTCTTTTTTGCTTTCTAGTTTTCAGAAGTTCATTGCCTTCTCTCATTTTGTCATCTCCTCTCACATTCTTATTGTCATCATGGACTTGTAAGAGCAGTCTGAGTGTATAGCTCTTTAAAGGAAGGTGTTTTTTCAGGAGCTAGTGTTGCACGCGTTTCTCTGTTTAAAGGCATTATTAGTATGTGTTCCCCAGAAACAGTGGTTTGGCATCTGCTTTGAGGGCAGTGCTGTGGCTTATGAGCTTATAAACTGAAGATGGATATCAGTTACCCCTGTTTTCATTTTGAACTGCTTAGCATTTTGGGAAAATCTCCAAAGGCTTTGCATACTCTCATGTTCTTGCCACATGGGTTTTTACCTTACTTTTCTTAATTCTGCCTTCTCATTTGTTCAGGCCGAAAGGGAATATGCCTCTAAAAATTTGCCTTTCAAAGTATAATAGAGGAGCAGTTCTATATTTATTCTGGGGCTATCTACTTCAAATACTAGAATCGTTTCCAAAAGTATATATTAGATTATTTGCCCATCAGATATTACTGATTCAGAAAGAGAAACTGTTCTTCCTCCACCTCAGCTGTTTCTAAAGCAGAAGCATTAATATATTTAATCTTCTACAGGATATTCAAATAGAAGCCTTGCTGATGAGAGCCTGTGAGCCCATAATTCAGAACTTTTGCCACGTAAGTGATGTCTGGAGGGGCAAGGGTTAAAAACAGAAACAAATTCACAGGGACTCTGCCCTGAGTGTCTCGGACTCATCTCTGTCTTCAGCATGTATTACTCTTGAGTGTTAGCCAGCTTTGACAAGTTAAAATTAAAAATGTAAACGGGCTGGGTATGGTGGCCAATACCTGTAATTCCAGCACTTTGAAGCCAAGGAGGGCGGATCACTTGAGCCCAGGATTTCAAGACCGGCCTGGGCAACTTGGCAAAACTCTGTCTCTACAAAAAATAGAAAAAATTAGCTGGGCGTGGTGGTACACACCTGTACTTCCAGTTACCCAGGGAGCAGAGGTGGGAGGATCACTTGAGCTCAGGAGGTCGAGGCTACAGTGAGCCGTGATTGTGCCCCAGTCTGGGCAACAGAGTGAGACCCTGTCTGAAAGAAAAAAGAAAAAGTAAACAAGATCAAGAGAGAGGTGCCACCATCCTGGAACCTGTGTTTGATTAACTTTTGTGGGTAAAAGCAGGTTTGCGGCTAGCAGCAGTTACTGAGTTGCCCTTTTTAAGAAGAGATGGAACAGGGAAGCCCCCATTAGTGTGGCAGGGTTGATTCCAGTACATCAGCCTAGGAATTGTTAGCATCAGCCCAGGAATTGTTAGCTGTAATAGTGGCTCCTCCTTCCAACTGTCTCCTAGTACCTCAATATTGAGTGAATTCTGATTATTTCATACTCATTTACTGAACTACTTAAATTGTGGGAGTGAAACATACCCAGGAACCTTTAGGATCTGACAGTTGGGAGGCTATGTTAGATATTATCCCAAAAGCCAGCTGCTTTTGGGAAAGTGAAAAAAAAAAAGCATATATTCTTGTCTCATTCGGAACACAGTGCTGTGTCAGTTTTATGCCACTGAATGTATACCATTGTGATTCCTCACACTTATTTTGATTACGATTTATGGTGTGTCTTTTTTTTGTGAGGGCTTCTAGAATCAACCCTGCTTGCGTTTATTTCAGACTGGGCTACAAGTTTTGTTCATTAATTGTTACCAATGAAGTGTAAATGCATGCTGTCTTCCCCAGGATGTGGCAGATAACCAGATAGACTCTGGGGACCTAATGGAGTGTCTGATACAGAACAAACACCAGAAGGACATGAATGAGAAGTGTGCCATCGGAGTCACCCACTTCCAGCTGGTCAGTGACACCTGGCTGCCGATTTCCCATCATAGCTGCCTGGATGGTGACTGAATCCTTTCCTTTTTTGGAACATCAGAGCACCTCTGATGTTCTGTTAAAAATTTTTTTCCAGCCAGGCACGGTGGCTCATGCCTGTAATCCCAGCACTTTGGGAGGCTGAGGTGGGTGGATCACTTGAGGCCAGGAGTTCGAGACCAATCTGTGCAACATGGTGAAACTCCATCTCTACTGAAAATACAAAATTAGCCAGGCATGGTGGCACGCACCTGTAATCCCAGCTGTTTGAAAGGCTGAGGCTGGAGAATTGCTTGAACCTAGGAGGCGGAGGTTTTAGTGAGCTGAGATCACTGCAGTCCAACCTGGGCAACAGAGCAAGCTTCCATCTCAACAGCAACAACAAAAAAATCATTTTTTCCAGCCAGGCGTGGTTGGTTCACGCCTGTAATTTCAGCACTTTGGGAGGCTGAGGCAGGCTGATCACCTGAGGTCAGGAACTCAAGACCAGCCTGGCCAACATGGTGAAACCCCGTCTCTACAAAAAATACAAAATTAGCCAGGCATGATGGTGAGTGCCTGTAATCCCAGCTACTCAGGAGGCTGAGGCAGGAGAATCGCTTGAACCCACGAAGCAGAGGTTGCAGTGAGCTGAGATCGCATGACTGCACTCCAGCCTGGATGACAAGAGAGAGGCTCTGTTTCAAAAAAAAAAAAAAATTTTTTTTTTCTTCAAATATATGTCCTTATTTTATTTAGGATAGATGGAAGGAAGGAAGGAGGGAGGGAGGGAGGGAGGGAAGAAGGGAGGGAGGGAGGGAGGCCTGTTGTCGGGGGAGTACTGGAGAGATGGGCAGGTCGTGATGTCTCAGGTGTGGGGCAAGCCATGCAGGGTCTTGTGAGAGCTGTATGAAAAAGTGCCCCCTACCACTACTGACCACAAGTTGCCACCAAATTTCTGACTTTCTTTCTCTTCACCTTTCAGGTGCAGATGAAGGATTTTCGGTTTTCTTACAAGTTTAAAATGGCCTGCAAGGAGGACGTGTTGAAGCTTTGCCCAAACATAAAAAAGAAGTATGTAGCTTGTAGTTGTTTCATTCCACCTTCCCGAAGTCCCTCTTAGATCCAGGATGAGTATGCGAGATGTCAGGCAGCCCTGCTGCTGCCTGGTGGGGTTAGCCCTGGAGGCCTCCTGCATCTCTCCTTTGATAGCATGACAAACACTCGGACTGTCTGAGCATCTGGCGATGGTAGTTCTCACCTGGAGGTCCCATTGGCTAAAGGAGCATTTTTAATTTTTAATTTTTCCGGTTAAGCCATCTAACTGATGAAGTAGGGCTGGATTGTGTACTTAGAGAAGCAGGGTGCAGTGTAAGTGAAAGAGGTGAACTGACTTCTTCCCTGCATCATCCCGTTATGTCATCTTGTCTAAGATGGAGCAGTTTTTGTATTGGGTTAGATATTTTAGTGAAGAAACAGAATCTTTATTCATTTAAGAATTAAGTCTTGGGCCGGGCGCCGTGGCTCAAGCCTGTAATCCCAGCACTTTGGGAGGCCGAGACAGGCGGATCACGAGGTCAGGAGATCGAGACCATCCTGGCTAACACGGTGAAACCCCGTCTCTACTAAAAAAATACAAAAAAACTAGCCGGGCGAGGTGGCGGGCGCCTGTAGTCCCAGCTACTCAAGAGGCTGAGGCAGGAGAATGGCGTGAACCCAGGAGGTGGAGCTTGCAGTGAGCCGAGATCCCGCCACTGCACTCCAGCCTGGGCGACAGAGCAAGACTCTGTCTCAAAAAAAAAAAAAAAAAAAAAAGAAAGAATTAAGTGTTAATGAGGAAACTGATAAGCTTTTTCAGCGTGCTTGCCCAAATTCTTCCATGTTGCTCTTTGAAAGGGACATTTCTAGAACACTTGCCCTCATATAAACCAAATTCCCAGTTTTCTTAGGTTTCTCTACCTTTCAGGAGTGAGTTTCACAGTAGATCAAAGGTACAGTCCTAGAGTTAAGGGCAGCATTCCTCTGTGGTCACATGTTTTTAACACACATGTTGAACTGTCCTTGCACACATGTGCCCTGTCTGGCTTCCCCTTCCGTCAGGAATGTAGTCAGTCTTCACGCTACTGCCTGCCTTTCATGACACCCACAGTCAAATTGCAGCTTTTAGCACCCTCGGAAAAAAAAAAACAGTGAGCCTTACAGGAAAGACATTCCCCAGAAGGGCATCTTGAATTTTTAATGGTATGACCACCACCCCCTGCAGCCTGGCTCTCAGGCCATCTGCCCTCGTGAGGCTCCAGCCAGCCTCAAGCTTCTCCTTTCACCTGCAGGGTGGACGTGGTGATCTGCCTGAGCACGACCGTGCGCAACGACACTCTGCAGGAAGCCAAGGAGCACAGGGTGTCCCTGAAGTGCCGCAGGCAGCTCCGCGTGGAGGAGCTGGAGATGGTAATGCCTCCCAGCCTCTGCTCCCAGAAACCACAGTGGGTCAGGGCTTGGAAAGCTGGGGAGAGGCTAGGGCAAAGGGGAGGCATTTTATCCACTACTGTGATAGTTAAGACTTGAATTCCTGTGCAAAAGTTTTACCACATGACCATTAGCTTCCTGTGCCATTCTTTTGATTTTGAATGATAAAACCTTTCTTCCCACATATAACTGGAAGTCCAGCTGTAAGACAGGCTCTAACTAAGCATGCGATCCAATAACTGGATCAGTAACATCCTCAGGGGCTGGGCGCGGTGGCTCATGCAGGTAATCCAAGCACTTTGGGAGGCCAAGGCAGGTGGATCACTTGAGGTCAGCAGTTCAGAATCAGCCTGGCCAACGTGATGAAACCCTGCCTGTACTAGAAGAGACAGGTCAGCGAGGTGGCTCATTCCTGTAATCCCAGCACTTTGGGAGGCTAATGTCATCGAATCACTTGAGGTCAGAAGTTCAAGACCAGCCTGGCCAACATGGCGAAACCCCATCTCTACTAAAAATACAAAACTCAGCCAGCTATGGTGGCACATACCTGTAATCCCAGCTACTTGGAAGACTGAGGCAGGAGAATCTCTTAAACCCGGGAGATGGAAGTTGCAGTGAGC
Source organism: Macaca thibetana thibetana (assembly GCF_024542745.1). Lineage (NCBI taxonomy): Eukaryota > Metazoa > Chordata > Mammalia > Primates > Cercopithecidae > Macaca > Macaca thibetana. The sequence goes on along the minus strand of NC_065597.1, from coordinate 17,405,288 downwards.
CGAGATGGTGCCACTGCACTCCAGCCTGGGTGACAGAGCGAGATTCTGTCTCAGAAAAAACCAGAGAGACTTATTTCAAGCTGAAAGATTTGGTTCCCTAACTTTGAGCGTAGCTCTTTCATTAAAGTAATAATAAAAGTAGAACTCTACATTTATTGATGGTTTTGACTTTCCAAAGTGATTTTCACATCTCAGCAGTCCTGTGAAGGACTAGATCAGGTGTTTCAGGGTAGACTTGGCATTCCATTTTGCAAAGAAGGTCCAAGGCCATGTAGCTAGTTGGTGACAGAATTGAAAGTAAAGCCTGATTCTCTTGCTGCAAGGCCACTTTGCTGTGTAGAAGCCAGAGTCACTAGACAAGATGCAATCAACAAATAAGTCTATAGAACATTTGACATCTCCAGCCTAAATCAGACTCACCTTTCCATGCTGGCTCCCTCATGTAGACGGAGGACATCCGCCTGGAGCCAGACCTATATGAAGCCTGCAAGAGTGACATCAAAAACTACTGTTCCACTGTGCAATATGGCAACGCTCAGGTAACTTTTTGCTTTTCTTTTTTAATTGTGAAAGTAATGTGAAGGTAACATTTAATCTTTTCTCAAAAGCTGGTGCCCATAAGAAGGTAACATTTTAGTCATTATTTTTTGCTGGTGAGACAGGACCCATCTCATCCCTTCTAACCTAATCATCCCTTCTTAAGCTACATCAGGCTGCGTTTCCCTGAGTTCTTCACCTGCACTCCTCACTAATTCATTTTCTTCCCTCTTTCAGGTTACCTCATTCTTCCCTACCTTGTCTGCCTGGTAAACTCCTAATGATCCTTCAGATGCCTCCTCCTCTGTAGCATTCTCAATGCTCTGCATCTCCAAAATTAACTGTTTCTTCACTGTGTTCCCATTGCACAGAAGTTCTTAACTAGACGTCACATCAGAATCACCTAGGATACTTTTTTTTTTAAATACACAGAAACAGGACCCTATCCAGAATTGCCAGGAGTGAAGTACAAACAAGTGATTTTTAAAAAAATGTTCTCCTTATTACTCAGCTACCTCTTCTAGTTAAGGGCATTGCCATAGGGCTTCATCCTTTGAGATAATTACTTCATCGTCCTCTTGTATCATACTATTGCTGGTGCAAAGTCTGATGTCAGTCTGAGTCTCATTGCTTTGTGGTTAATCTATTTCTGATAGGTTTTAGAGTCTTCTCTTTATCTGTAATGGTCTGTAATTTCAGTGTGATGTAATTAGGTATGCTTTTTGTTTTGTGTGTGTTTCCGGTTGGCTCTTTCAGTCTCACAATCTGTGTCTTCCTTCAGTTCTGGGACATTTTCAATCATTGCTCTTTCACATATTGCTTTCCCTTTCCTTCCTTCTGGAACTCCTGTTAGACAACTGGAGCATCTGAGTCCATCTTCCATGTCTCTAACTTTTTCTTTGGTACTTTTCATTTCTTTGTAGTACATTTTAGGTAATTCCTCAGTTCTCTTTCCCAGCATATAATTTATTCTTCAGCTCTGTCCATTCTACTCTAGAGAGGCCACCAGTCAAGTTTTGTTTTTCATTTCCTAGCTTTCTCATTGCTTCTTTTCATAACTCCCTGTTCTTGATTCTTATTTACTGTTGTCTTCTGTGTTGTTCTGAGGATTTTTCATGTATTTTAAAATTCTGTTTCGATTGCTCTATTACCCCTTGCCCTCAGTTTTTGACTCCTTAGTTCATTTTATTTATCATCTTTCTTATGATATTAGTGTTCCTCAACTAGTTAGTGATTATTGGCCATGCCTTGAGGATTTCCCAGAAGTCTTAAGGCTTCCTACTATAGCCCCAGCTGCTGCACCTTCCCATCTGCTTTCCTTCTTTTCATGATATCTAAAGGTTTAGGGAAGGGAAGATTTCAGGATATACTTAATTCACTGTCTTAAAATTCATCTCATGACACTTTATGCTTTTGTATTTTGAGTGATAGCTCATCTTTTTTTAATCATAGTTACTTGTTTACATAAGTTTGCCATGTGCAACTATGATTTTATCAGGCTGAGAATTGGGTCTGATTCATATCTAGCATCCGGTAGTCTTTTTCAGGTGGTAAATAGTGGATTGAATTGAACCTCCTGGTTTGTGCCCACTGTCTAGTTGGAGCTGTTGGCTCCGGGAAAATGCAGAGAGCCTATTGTGTGCTCCAGAGGGAATCTGGACAAGGAGCAGCTCTGGAAGGCAGAAGAAACCAGAAATGCTGGCTGTGTTTCTTTTTCCATTAGACTCCAGCACAGCCTGCCAGTCATCCTGAGTTTTTATCTAGTTGGATTTGCTGTCAGCTGTAAGCTTGTAAATCCTTATCTTTGGTGAGGAAATCCTGATTCCTATTGCCTGGGAATGAGAAATGGATAGAGAAATGGGAGGCACACTGGAACTGAATACTTAATTAGAACACATGGATGAGCAGTCCCTGACATCTCTTAACTTGACTGTAACTCTTTTGCCATAGATTATTGAATGTCTGAAAGAAAACAAGAAGCAGCTAAGCACCCGCTGCCACCAGAAAGTATTTAAGCTGCAGGAGACAGAGATGATGGACCCAGAGCTAGACTACACCCTCATGAGGGTCTGCAAGCAGATGATAAAGGTGAGGGGCTGATACCAAAAGCCGGGCACGGGTAAACAGCAAAACAACAAAGCACAAGCAATGGCAGCAACTTCCTCAGGCTCAGCTTTCTCAAAGCGTGGTCCCTAGACGAGCAGCAGCAGCACCCCCTGGGAGCCTGTGGGTTCCTGGGCCCCCCTCCAGATCTGCTGAATCAGAAACTCTCGGATTAGAGCACGAAGCCGTCTTAACAGCCTCCCCAGGGGATTCTGATGCAGGCTCAAGTTTGGAAACCACAGAGCTGGGATAACTGACCTCACTTTGACCTGAAGCACAAGTAAATGGATGTGCAATAAATAATGATTGGTTTTGAGGACAGTTAATGGTAGCTATACTGAGAAAGTCACCATCTAGTGTCCTGATCATCCATCTGCCACTTTCAGAATATTTTTCTGTTCTACGGGTTGTTTTGCTTCATTCTCTCCTCCAGCAGATGTTCCCTGCAGCAGGGCTGACCTAAGTACTCAGATGTCCATTCCTTGATCTCGCCACACGTACACTAAACTCAAGGTTGGCCGGGCACGGTGGTTCACACCTGTAATCCCAGCACTTTCAGAGGCCGAGGCAGGAGGATCACCTGAGGTCAGGAGTTCGAGACCAGCCTGGCCAACATGGTGAAACGCCATCTCTGCTAAAAATACAAAAATTAGCCGGGTGTGGTGGCTCATGCCTGTAGTCCCAGCTACTCAGGAGGCTGAGGCAGGAGAATCACTCGAACCCAGGAGGCGGAGGCTATAGTGAGCCAGATCACACCTGCACTCCAGCCTGAGCGACAGAGCAAGACTCCGTCTCAAAAAAGAAAAAAAGTATTTTTTTAAAAAGCTTAAACTAAAGGTTCTAGCTCCTTTATTTCAGCTTTCCTTTAAAATAAAATGCTGCTTTTTACACTATCAAATAAATTCCAGAGAGAATTTTGAAAGTTACAGTGTCAGTCTTTTTAAGTGGCCTGATGAAATTGAGTCATATGTAGAAATGGAAATGTCAGGCTCTGATCTGAAAGAGCTTTGGAAAATTTTCTAAAAGTCAGTGAACAATCCATGTCTCCATAACAAGATGTCAGCAGATTATAATCACACACACTTAGAGAACTAGAAACAGAACTAGGAAGAGAGGCTTGATGCTCAAGTGTCTCAACCAGAGTGTATCAGACACTGCGACACTTGAAGACATGTGGATTAGCAGAACAGAGATGGAGTTTATTACTAGTACAAAACTGATCCCTGACTTAAAGGACAACAGTAAGTGTACACTACAGGACCCTAGCCCTTTACTGCTTGGTAGGATTACAACCCTTTAGTTAAGATGAACCAAATGGGTCCTTACCCCACATCCTTGTTCACATTGGTTAGTGGAGAATTCCTAGGTTTTCCCACTGGAGTTGGGTAGATAGGGCTTGAGGGCTGCACAGCCACCTGCTACAGTGTTATATTCATGCTTAAACAATAAGTAAGTTCCTGAGATGCCATCTAACTTTACATCACCCACTAGATAGGGAACCAATCCTATGTAAGAACCAGTGAGACAATAGAAAGAAATGTGAGAAGTAGTAGAGAATAAGGAAGAAAGGGGAAGTTGGGGTGGGGTGCATATTCAGGCCTAGCTGCTCCTCTTGTACCACATGATGCCGTCAGGCTGCTGCTTTTGTCAGCTTTCGGATACATGTTAAGGGTGATCACAGGCTGGTCCAAGTACAGTGCTATTTACAACTAATTGATCACAGCTACTTACAGATTTATTTGTTCTTCTACACTCCCATTGCTTCACTTGACTTAGCCTTAAAAAAAAAAAAAAGTGGCCAGGTGTGGTGGCTCACTCCTGTAATCCCAGCACTTTGGGAGGCTGAGGCGGGTGGATCACCTGATATCAGGAGTTCAAGACCAGCCTGGCCAACATGGTGAAACCTCGTCTCTACTAAAAAAAAAAAAATACAAAAATGACCTGAGTGTGGTGACGCATGCCTATCATCCCCGCTGCTCGGGAGGCTGACTCGGGAGGCTGAGGCAGGAGAATCGCTTGAACTTGGGAGGCAGAGGTTGTAGTAAGCCGAGATTGTGCCACTGCACTCCAGCCTGGGTGACACCGCGAGACTCTTTGTCTCCAGAAAAAAAAAAAAAAAAAATGGTCACAGATGGAGTTAATCGCCACATTTGGATAGCTGTTTGTATAAAACTGTTTCTTTGCAGAGGTTCTGTCCAGAAGCAGATTCTAAAACCATGTTACAGTGCCTGAAGCAAAATAAAAACAGTGAACTGATGGATCCCAAGTGCAAACAGATGATAACGAAGCGCCAGATCACCCAGAACACAGGTAAGACCTCGGCTTGGCCCTCCGGGCCCCGTGGAGCATCTGGAATTCAGTGGCCACAGAGTGATCCAGTCAAACTCCCAGGGCTTTGTTGCCTGGGGATTTTAAGGGAGGAGTCTGTAAGCAGGAGGACTTCCGCCTTTGAGGAGCATCCAGAAAAAAGGAGGGAGAGTCAGGGGAGAGAGGAGGCCACAAGAACCAGAAAACTGCCCTTGAAGAACGTTTAGAAGGAATCAGGGCTGGCATTCCTTGGAAAGAAAAATCTAGAAATTCAATAAAACTTCATGAGTGTGCCAGGAGAATGTACGGGTAATCTGGTTTGGAACAGAGACATTTCAGCTCTGGGTTGGAAGACCTCGTAACTTAATGGTCACAGTGAGTTGGATATTGTATTTCTTTCTCAGTGTTCTCAAAAATATCTGTTATGGGTAAGGTTGCTGATGTCCCCTTGATTTTTCTGAGGACTCCTTAGAGTATTGGAGTCCCCACAAAACCCTGCAGAGTAGAAAGATTCCTGAGGACCTCCAGAAGTACTCGTTAACTAAGTCATATTGCTGATTAGAAACCGGGTAGTGAGAGCTCAGTAAATGTTTATTGAATAGACAAATCCATGGTTGTAGTCATGATCCTTGATATAATATGCTCCCTTTAGGAAGGTGGATATCTTAAAATGTGTGAATCAGGTGGAATGTTTTGTCACATGCTCACTGCTTTCTGCTGTAGATTACCGCTTAAACCCCATGCTAAGAAAAGCCTGTAAAGCTGACATTCCTAAATTCTGTCACGGTATCCTGACTAAGGCCAAGGATGATTCAGAATTAGAAGGACAAGTCATCTCTTGCCTCAAGCTGAGATATGCTGACCAGGTAAACGGGCCTGGGCTCTCCACAAAGGTGTATTTATGGAGCCTCTGGGAATCTTCTCTTTTGAAATCCCTAGCTTGCTCCCCTTTTCCCAAGACCGTTTTCATATCTTCCTGAATCTGGGGGGCTAAGGGGCCAGATCAAAAGCAGGCGTTTTGTTTTTTCTTGTTCTTTTTGTTTTTTTGTTTTTTTTTTCATGTCCTGCAAAAGCTTCGTTTTCTGATCAGCCCATGTATCCTCCCTTTGTCACATGCAGCGCCTGTCTTCAGACTGTGAAGACCAGATCCGAATCATTATCCAGGAGTCGGCCCTGGACTACCGCCTGGATCCTCAGCTCCAGCTGCACTGCTCAGACGAGGTGGGATTTGCGTGCAAAACTGGTTACGCGCAGAGCTGCTCAGAGAAGTTTCCATTGGAGAAAAGTTGTTTACTTTCTCTCCCTTCAGTTGTGAATGATCTGGTGAATTGAAGGTCATCTTCTAGGCTCTCCATGTTCTGCGTTCCTGTTCTCTATAACACTGAATTCAACTTGGCGTTAGTCCTGACACTCTAAAGCATTGTTCCATATTTCTCTATTGAACAGGGGTGTTCTTTCATTATAGCTCTCTGTGTAAATTTGTTCTTCTCTTCTCCTTATTCTGTATGGTAAACCCAAGACTTGCTAGAAAGATAAAAGTACTTCCAGCTGGGCACGGTGGCTCACGCCTGTAATCCCAGCACTTTGGGAGGCCAAGGAGGGTGGATCACCTGAGGTCAGGAGTTCATGACCAGCCTGGCTAACATGGCAAAACCCTGTCTCTACTGAAAATACAAAAAATTAGCCAGGTGTGGTGGCGCGCACCTGTAATCCCAGCTACTCAGGAGGCTGAGGCAGGAGAATCACTTGAACCCGGGAGACGGAGGTTGCGGTGAGTTGAGATCGTGCCACTGCACCCCAACCTGGGCGACAGAGCAAGACTCTTGTCTCAAAAAAAAAAAAAAAAAAAAAAAGGCCAGGCACGGTGGCACACACCTGTAATCCCAACACTTCAGGAGGCTGAGGCAGGTGGATCATGAGGTCAGGAGATTGAAACCATCCTGGCTAACATGGTGAAACCCTGTCTCTACTAAAAAAAAAAAAAAAAAAAAAAAAAAAAAATTAGCCGGGTGTGGTGGCACATGCCTGTAGTCCCAGCTATCCGGGAGGCTGAGGCAGGAGAAAGGCATGAACCCAGGAGGAGGAGCTTGCAGTGAGCCAAGATCGCACCCCTGCACTCCAGCCTGGGTGACAGAGTGAGATTCTGTCTCCAAAAAAAGAAAAAAAGTAGTTCTATAATGGCTTTAAGAAAGTGCCCATCTTTGGAAATTATTGGACTTCTTAGCTAGAAAAGGCCTTGTAGAGAGCCCTGTTCAACATATTTCAGGAGCTCATAGCAAAAGCCATTACAAAAAAGCTCACTCATAAAACTGTCCAAGGAAAGTTAATGTTTTTGTCTTTGCTGTGGGCTATGTTTCTCAACTCCTGTGTATATGTGCATGTATGTGCAGGTGCGCACGTGTGCACACTTTCAAGTTGTGAGTCTGGTTTGACCCCGAACCTATGTGAATGTCAAGCATTTGCTTTTTGTATTTTATTTGGTTATATATAACCTTGCTCCTGTGGAATCAAGTAGCAGCCTTCTTTTTGACAAGTCCTGAGATCTGACTCAAGTCTCAGTATTGACAGTGTAAAGATACTACATTTATTGATTTTCTGCTCTGTGTACCAGTCCTTGTGAAGAATGAAGCCTGACATCCAATACAGGAGGAGGGGTATGAAACCCACCAGGAAGCTGTTTGAGATGAGCCCTGGCACAGGTGTGGGAGGATCATCAAACTGACATGTTTAGAGACCAAGGGTTCTGGTGATAGCAGTGCTACTGCCCCGGCTTGTAAAACAGCAGTAGGCCAGTGAAGAGGGGGCACAGATCCTGCGGTGTCCAGAGCTGATTGGAATCAGTAGACTCACCTGCTTTTGAAACTGTCAGTAAGGGCCGGGTGCGGTGGCTCACGCCTGTAATCCCAGGACTTTGGGAGGCCAAGGCAGGAGGATCACCTGAGGTCAGGAGTTTGAGACCAGCCTGGCCAACATGGCGAAACCCCATCTCTACTAAAAATATAAAAATCAGGCCAGGTGCGATGGCTCATGCCCTGTAATCCCAGCCTTTTGGGAAGCCAAGGCGGGCGATCACCTGAAGTCAAGAGTTTGAGACTAGCCTGACCAACATGGAGAAACTCTGTCTCCACTAAAAGTACAAAATTGGGCGTGGTAGCACATACCTGTAATTCCAGCCACTCGGGAAGCTGAGGCAGGAGATTTGCTTGAACACGAGAGGCGGAGGTTGTGGTGAGCCGAGATTGTGCCATTGTACTTCAGCCTGGGCAACAAGAGCAAGAGTCCGTCTCAAAAAAAAAAAAAAAGAAAAGAAAAATCAGCCAAGAATGGTGGCAGGCGCCTGTAGTCCCAGCTAGTCAGGAGGCTGAGGCAGGAGAATCACTTGAACCTGGGAGGCAGAGGTTGCAGTGAGCCGAGATTGCACCACTGCACTCCAGCCTGGGCGGCAGAGCTTGACTCTGTCTCAAAAAACAAAAAACGAAAAAAAAGAAGAAACTGTTGGTTCATTTCTGTGCTCAGTGGGGTGGCTTTGTTTTTTTGGTCTCCTGAACAGATCTCCAGTCTATGTGCTGAAGAAGCAGCAGCCCAAGAGCAAACAGGTCAGGTGGAAGAGTGCCTCAAAGTCAACCTGCTCAAGATCAAAACAGAATTGTGTAAAAAGGTAAACACCGTCACCTTGTTTTCCTCACTTCATTTTCTTTTATTTTTCCTCTTCCTTTTAATGCTGTAGTCTGCCTACGTTGGTAATAAAACCAAAAATCTAAACCTTCTGCCCAGCACTCTTTTCTTGCTGTTCCTTCTTACCAAACTTTCATTTGATCTTGACTGCTCGTCTCCTACAATGTGAATATTCTTTTCACACGTACTGATTACATGAATATGTCTCATCCCCATGACTAAATCGTTGTTTAAAGACACTGTGAGTGTACTACCAAACCTAAATGCCAGTAGCAATATATCAATCAGTAAATGTTCCACATTTATAGAAATCAGTGAAACTAAAACTAGTTCATTTCAGAAATGTTATATAAAAGCATTTGTTAGCCAGGCGTGGTGGCTCATGCCTGTGATCCCAGCACTTTGGGAGGCCAAGGCAGCTGGATCATGAGGTCAAGAGATCGAGAACATCCTGACCAACATGGTGAAATCCCATCTTTACTAAAAATACAAAAATTAGCTGGGCATGGTGGCGCACGCCTGTAGTCCTAGCTACTCGGGAGGCTGAGGCAGGAGAATCACTTGAACCCAGGAGGCAGAGGTTACAGTGAGCTGAGATCACACCACTTCACTCCAGCCTGGTGACAGAGTGAGACTCCATCTCAAAAAAAAATTTTTTTTGTCAAAATATGATCACTAAGCATACATTATCTTGCAAAATTGAAAATGAAATAATATACTTGATCTTTTTTAAAAAAGTAACTTTTTTCTTTTTTTTGAGATGGAGTCTCGCTCTGTTGCCCAGGCTGGAGTGTAGTGGTGCCATCTCGGCTCACTGCAAGCTCCACCTCCCAGGTTCATACCATTCTCCTGCCTCAGCCTCCCAAGTAGTTGGGACTACAGGCGCCCACCACCCCATCTAATTTTTTTGTATTTTTAGTAGAGACAGGGTTTCACTGTGTTAACCAGGATGGTCTCGATCTCCTAACCTCGTGATCCACCTGCCTTGGCCTACCAAAGTGCTGGGATTACAGGCGTGAGCCACCACGTCTGGCCAAAATTAACCTTTTAAAAAAGAGTTTCATTGCTGTCATTATGGAATCATTGAGAATATTATGTGCGAATTTTTCATCTGTTAAAAATGTTCCTGATTCCACATTTCTGAGGAATGGTGGGAGTGGTCGAAAGCTAGATCCGTATATTTTCCTTTGCCTCCTTTATCATCACATGATCCCATGTAACTTTGGGGCGGATTTTAGAATATTGTTTGGCCTTTGGTTTTTGGTTTTGATTTCTCTCACTATTGTTTTATAGGAACTAGAGTCTTGTCTGGAGCATACTAACTTTTATTTATGGAAACATTTCTGGCCTATCTTTACCTCCCAACGTTCCATTATGTATAAATGGAGAATCTGCAGAGTTGATTTCAGTTCCATTGTGTTGATATTCCTCTCATTCAGGACATCTATAAACACAAATAAGAATTGCTCTTGTAGTAGATGTTATGCCCTGTCCATTCTGGTTTTTTTTTTTTTTTTTTTCTGAGGACAACGGTAAAGTAGAACATTTTAAATAAATATACCTTTATCTAATTGGAATATTTTGTTTTTGTTTTTGTTTTTGTTTGAGATAGGGTCTCACTCTGTCTTCCAGGATGGAGTGCAGTGGTACAGTCATAGCTCACTGAACCTCAAACTGGGCTCAAGTGATCCTGCCACCTCAACCTCCCAGGTGGCTAGGACTGCAGGGCACACGATTATGCCCAGCTAATTTTTTTTTTAATTTTCTATAGAGATGGGTGTCTTGCTTTGTTACCCACACAGGTCTCAAACTCCTACCTTGGCCTCCCAGAGTGCTGGGATTATAGGCATGAGCCACCACCCCAGTCCTGATTGAGAATTTTAATATAGCATATAACTCTGATTTTAAGATTTCACGTTTTTATATTTCTTAAAGTAACACAGTAATTGTATCACACCAATAAAAATATTAACATTTAGGTACTTTAAAACGATATGACATGACATATGGGAATGCCAAAAACCCAAATCTGATCTTATAGTCACTTACAGTCCCCTGCTTTTTTTAAACACACAGTTTTGTATCTCTGAAAGGTAGTTATTCATCTGCATTCTGTATATCATCACCACCTTGCAACCTGTCCCAGAGTGGTGTCTGTTGTTAGCCCTCAACTTTCCCCCCTTGCTTATTTGTATATGAAGTATTTACAGACAACAGATCTGATGCATTTCCCCTTCAAAAGCTCTGTCCGCAATGACCCTCCCTTTCCAGGAAGTTTTAAACATGCTGAAGGAAAGCAAAGCAGACATCTTTGTTGACCCGGTACTTCATACTGCTTGCGCCCTGGACATTAAACACCACTGTGCAGCCATCACCCCTGGCCGCGGGCGTCGTAAGTCTGTGTTCACTCTGATCCTGTCTGAACTCTCTTGGGAAGAGCAAAGATTCCCTATTAGACATCAGTTGCAGCTACTGTGGTCTGTAGTTGTAGCCCAGTCATAGACAACATTCCCTGGGGACCTGGGTGATGCCAAAACTAGGCCTTTATGCCATCATAAATTTAGGAATAAGCCTGCAAGTTTGAACTGACCTCGTCATGAGCAGAGCTAAAGATGTGATGAACAGGGAGAGTTGAGGTATTTGTTAGGGAAGCAGAAGTTACAGTCATCATCATGGTCTTTTTCCCGGTGCCCAAACTAAAAGACAGCTTCATACACTTCCCCGGTGGCCACAGTGAACTCAGTAGACAGGTTCTATGTGAGGAGGGAGCCAAGGCAGGTGTGAAAGTTCTTTCTGAGCCACATATGCCCAATGAAATGAATAGAAGTTATTTGTTTTTATTTATTTTTTTGAGACAGAGTCTCACTCTGTTGCCCAGGCTGGAGTGTGGTGGCATGATCTCGGCTCACTGCAACCTCCGCCTCCTGGGTTCAAGTTATTTTCCCACCTTAACCTCCTGAGTAGCTGAGACTACAGGCACCCACCACTATGCCTGGCTCATTTTTGTATTTTTTTAGTAGAGACAGGGTTTTGCCATATTAGCCAGCCAGGCTGGTCTCAAACTCCTGACTTCAAATGATCCACCCACCTTGGCCTCCCAAAGTGCTGGGATTACAGGCATAAGCCACTATGCCCAGCCTGTTTTCGTTTTCATTTTTTGAAACAAGGTGTTACTATATTGTCTCAAACTCCTGGGCTCAAGGGATCCTCCTGCCTCAGCTTCCCAAGTATCTGGGATTACAGGTGTTTGCCACCACACCTGGCTCTAAAAATAAGGAGGTTTTAAGAGAGGCTTTGGACGCCAACCCTGGAGATTACTTATCGTTTCTCTCCATTGTTGGATCCTGGGTCAAATTTCCTAGTATGTATTTAACTTTGTTGAGCCTACAGATCTCAATTCTCTGGTGGTTGTGTACCCTTTTCCCCATCTTTACAGAAACGTCTCTATTCTGTACAGTTTCAGGTTCTTCTTATTATTCGTTTCCTCCCACAGAAATGTCCTGTCTCATGGAAGCGCTGGAGGATAAGCGGGTGAGGTTACAACCCGAGTGCAAAAAGCGCCTCAATGACCGGATTGAAATGTGGAGTTATGCAGCAAAGGTAATGACCAAGAGAATCTCCTTTTTTACAAAAATAAAAAAATATGGAGCACTTCATCAATTTGCATGTCATCCTTGAGCAAAGGCCATGCTGCTCTCCTCGCTGTGGTTGTCCAGTCTCAGATATTGCACTGGTCTTGTCCTTATTGTGAGGCTAGCAATAAGTGTGTTTGAAAACTTGGTCAGTGTACTTTTAAAATTCCTTGGCTGTCCATAAGCCTGGAGCCATCTCCCTGTACATCAGACTGTCTGCATGGCTTTGCCAAGGTCACTCCTTTCTCAGTTTGCCCACTGTTCACTTCTGAAAAGTGAGTCACCCAAAGAGAAAAGAGATGTCACGCCCATGGCAAAAGAAGGAAATCCAGCCTCGCCTATCTTGAAGCTTATTTTTATCATTTTACAGTCTTCAGGAGAAAAATACATATGTGAGGCCAGTACTCATCTGGTCTGGAACATGGAGAAGAAGGGGATGAAGAGGGACTGTAGGACACTCATGAATGTGTATGATACCCAGGGAGACTTGGGCTGGGGAAATTTTTCCTACAGAGGTTCAGCCTCAGTGAGAAGAATAACAGTTCTTCTCGTGTATACATTGCTTTTTAGTTTATATAACATTTTGGTGGACATATTGCCTCATATGAACCTTGAAACCCTGTGAGGTGAGTAGAATGACTATTTCCTCACTTTACGTTGAAGGAAACTGACTTCAGAGGTCATGACTTGCCCAGAGTCCCTCTGGTTTTTAGATCCATGCTTTTGTATCAACTCATATTGGGATAGACTTTTGTAGTGGCCTAAGATCAAGAGAGTAATCCCAGGACCACCCCTCCTTCCTGACCAATTTTATCACCCGTGTACTTCCAAGTCAAGGATAACAAGGCGAGAGGAACAATCAGAGAAAGTCTTCATCGCTCGACAGCAGGAAGGTACAAGGGAGGGCCCCTGTCTGTCACAGTAGTCAACACTCTCCTCACCCTTCTCCCAAGGGAAGAAAGTTGCCTTTGAAGCCGGTGGCTCAGGGAAGCGGCAGCAGGAGATGCTGCATTACTTCATTCTCCCTCATTGTATCCACTCCTTTGAGCTGTGTATTACTGCTTCAGAGTGACTCAGAGTAATTCACGGCTTGTTTTGTGTTGGCAACTATTGGAGCTCAAATCTCATTCATCTCACGCCTCCCTACTCTGTTCTGTGTACATGATATGAGCATAGAAATAGCCCAGACGCCTCTGAGCCACACTATCTCAGCAGCCGGGCTAGGATGCAAAAGAATGGGCGCATGTGCACCTGGGGACCCTTTCAGTCCGATTCTGCCATAGCAGGCTACCACTGAGGTCCGTTAGGGAAAGCATTGGAAAACTGAGGATGAAAACTAGCTGACATTAAATTATAAATGTCCACAAGTGGAGGACAGTTAAATATATTCTGTCAATATAAGTCTTGTTTGCAGTGCAGTGGTGCGAACATGGCTCACTGCAGCCTCGAACTCCTGGGCTAAAGTGATCGTCCTTGAATAGCTGGGACCACAGGTGCATGCCACCACACCCAGCTAATTTTGTAATTTTTTTGTGGAGACAAGGTCTTGGCTATGTTCTCTAGGCTGGTCTCGGCCTGCACATTGTTTTTGATGTGGGAAATGCTTATGATATAATGGTGAATGAAAAAAGTCAAAATACAGGCTGGATCAGTGGCTCACACCTATAATCCCAGCACCTTGGGAGACTGAGGCAGGAGGATCACTTGAGCCCAGGAGTTCGAGACCAGCTTGGGCAACATAGGGAGTCCCCATCTCTACAAAAAAAAACAAACTTTTTTTTTTTTTGAGACGGTTTCTCGCCCTGTTGCCCAGGCTGGAGTCCAGTAGTGCAGTCTTGGCTCACTGCAACCTCTACCTCCCAGTTTCAAGTGACTCTCCTGCCTCAGCCTCCCCAGTAGCTGGAATTGCAGGCGAGCGCCACCATGCCCAGCTAATTTTTGTGTTTTTAGTAGAGACAGGGTTTCACCATGTTGGCCAGGCTGGTCTCAAACTCCTGACTTCGTGGTCCACCATCTCGGCCTCCCAAAGTGCTGGGATTACAGGTATAAGCCACCACACCTGGCCAAGAAAAATTTTTTAATTAGCCAGGCATGGTAGTGCACTTGTAGTCTCAGCTACTCAGGAGGCTGAGGTAGGAGGATCCCTTGAGCCCAAGAGTTTGAGTCTGTAGTGAGCTGTGATCACACCGCTGTGCGCCCACCTGGGCAATAGAGCGAGACCCCAACTCAGTGAAAAAAAAAAAAGCCAAAATATAGAATTTACAAATAATATAGAATTTACAAGACCAGGCACGGTGGCTCACGCCAGCACTTTGGGAGGCCAAGGCGGGCGGATCACAAGGTCAGGAGTTCGAGACCAGCCTGCCCAACATAGTGAAATCCCCCCCCCCCCGTCTCTACTAAAAATACCAAAAAAATTAGCTGTGCATGGTGGTGTGCGCCTGTAGTCCCAGCTACTCGTGTGGGTGAAGGAGGAGAATCGCTTAAACCCGGGAGGCAGAGGTTGTGGTGAACTGACATTGTGCCACTGCACAATGCCTGGGTAACAGAATGAGACTCCATCTCAAAAAAAAAAAAAAAATAGAATTTACAAAATACAGAATGTACAAAACAGTCTCAACTTTTCTCTTTATTTTTTAAAGAAAGGGAGCAAATGCAGTTAAAGAGCATAAATCAAAAGATAGAAGAGCTCGTGGCCTTGTAGAAGTCATTTAACAGGCCGGGCGCGGTGGCTCACGCCTGTAATCCCAGCACTTTGGGAGGCTGAGGCCAGGCGGATCACGAGGTCAGGAGTTCGAGACCATCCTCGCTAACACGGTGAAACCCCGTCACTACTAAAACTACAAAAAAAGTTAGCCAGGCGTGGTGGTGGGCACCTGTAGTCCCAGCTACTCCGGAGGCTGAGGCGGGAGAATGGCATGAACCCGGGAGGCGGAGCTTGCAGTGAGCCGAGATGGTGCCACTGCACTCTGGCCTGGGCAACAGAGCGAGACTCCGTCTCCAAAAAAAAAAAAAAAAAAAGAAGTCATTTAACCATGCTCACCCCCGGGCACTGACTCTCCATCCAGAGTATGGGAGTGGTGAAATCTGCCTGCTAGGCTTGGTGTTAGGACTAAATGAGCGAGGGCAGGGGGAGCCCGGCACATCTTCAGTGTTGTGACGTTAGTGGTGATCACTGTGATGGAATCGTGGGTGACTGCACCATTTTGTCTCTTTCTGTAGTTCTAATTTTGTGCAGTAGACGTGTGTATAGTTTTATGATCAGGAAAAAGAGTTATAGCTCTGTGTTGATTTTTCTTGTCTCCTGCCCTCCCTCTCCAAAAGAAAAGACATAAATTAAACTAGGAACTGAGAAGGATAAGTTAGACCTAGCACTGTCACCAGCCCAGTGCTCTCTCAGAGAATCACGTTGCCCTGTGTCATTCTAGGTGGCCCCAGCAGATGGCTTCTCTGATCTTGCCATGCAAGTAATGACATCTCCGTCTAAGAACTACATTCTCTCTGTGATCAGTGGGAGCATCTGTATATTGTTCCTGATTGGTCTGATGTGTGGACGGATCACCAAGCGAGTGACACGAGAGCTCAAGGACAGGTAGAGCCACCTTGACCACCAAAGGAACTACCTATCCAGTGCCCAGTTTGTACAGCCCTCTTGTATAGCATCCCCACTCACCTCACTCTTCTCAGAGGTGACACCAACCCCGTGTTAGAGCATCAGCAGGTGTCCACTGCGTTGTCCCGTCCAGCCTCCACTCATGTCCATGGTGTCCTCCTCCTCCTCACCGTTCGTGCAGCAGCAGCAGCTGGCCGCTGGGGTTACTGCCTTTGTTGGCAAACTTGGGTTTACCTGCCTGTAGACAAGTCTCTCTCATACCAACAGAACTTCCGGTACTTCCAGAACCAACTCACCTGACCTGCAACTCAAAGGCTTTTTTTAAGAAAACCACCAAAAAAAAAAAAAAATTTTTAAAGAAAAAAATGTATATAGTAATGCATCTCCTCCAGGCTTGATTTGGGCAATGGGGTTATTTCTTTCCTATGACTGTGTAAAACAAAGACAGGACTTGGAGGGGAAGCACACCAGCCAGTGTGCCATGACTGAGGTGTCTCATTCATCTCTCAGAAGCACCTTGGGGCCTCGCCAGGGCCATGGTCTTCACCGAGGAGTGGGTGGGCAGCCGTTCCCCAGGCTGTGTGGGGTCCTGCTTTCTTCTGCTGAGACAGTGACGCTTTGCAGTTTCTACCCTAATCAGCCACTGCTGGTCACAGCCCCACGGCCATGGGTATTTCTGTGGTCTCCTCACTTCGTTGAAGCAAAGCATGAGCCTCCCTAGACCAAGGGCAGCTGGGGAGGGGAAGGGACCGAAAGTTTGTGAAGTTGAACAATCCATCCATCTGCACTGAGAGGCTGGATCCCAAGTCCCGGGGCAGCAGGATCCCAGGAACCTTCCTCCTCCAGGGCAGCACAGGACTCAGCCGTGTCTGGACCGGCCCTGCTGAGGCTGCAGTCACTCCGGAAGCTCTGCGCTTCATCGGGAGGCGGGACTGTGGTGGGAGGGGTCCTTAAAGATGGGTGTGGGGAGCAGCAGGGCAGGAAGTGGGAGCCAGCGGTTTGACTCACTCTGCTTTATTTTTCAGGCTACAATACAGGTCAGAGACAATGGCTTATAAAGGTTTAGTGTGGTCTCAGGATGTGACAGGCAGTCCAGCCTGACCTTTCTGCACACTCCAGACAAACCTCCCAGACAAGCTCCTTTGTGCCTCCACGTGGAGAGGGTGTGGAAAGTTATCACATTAAAAGATGGAGGATTTGCTCTGTTTTTTTTCTTTTTGTCCGTTTGCTGCGTGTACCCACTCTGGTAGGCATTGGCTAAATGTTGTATTTTGGTGACTCATCAACCTTTGCAGAATATGGGCTTTATAAAAGCAATATTCTTGGCCATCCCGCCTCATTCCTCCAGTGTGGAGATGCCAAGTCTGGGGTGTGAAAGGGAGGGGTCTGGACATCATAGTTCAGCCTGGCTGTCCTTTGGTTTAGTTTGGGGCATGAGATCACAGTGGCTGCACAAGAGAGCTGTGTGTACAGTAGGAGATATATTTATATAATATATATTTTATTAACCTGTTAGATGTCCACAAAGTATTATAAATCACGTGCCTAAAACTGTCCATGTAGACCAAGGCCCGCCCTCGGTGCCCCCGACTCCTGCCTCTGCTCTGCACGGTCCACGCACGCTGCAGGACCAGAGCGACACTCGTCTTCCCTTGAAGGGTGTTCAGTACAAGGCGTGTCAGTTTGTGGATCAGTTGATCCAAGTTACTCCTTGTCTAATCTGACTGACATATATTTGAATACTGTGGTTTTCTTTCTTTTTTTCTATTTTGCTGCCCTTCCTGGAGGCAGTGGGTTCCAGAAGCCAACTGATTGTCCCCCTGCCAAGTCACCAAGGGAAGCTGCTAAGCTGCTTAGTCCCTTCGGTCCTGCTCGTAGGGTCTTCCTGATTGTCCACAGCTGTCTGGGATGCTTCAGTCTCCTAAAACTGGAAACTCAGGGTGCGAGCAGCACACACTGTCTCCCGCCACTGCCAGCCAGACTGAGTGGCCCGAGAGTCTCTGCAGGTCCCCTGGGGGCTGGGGACCGCTGAGGCTTAATATCAAGAACCAGGAATGTCATGTACATGCAGGTGCCTACGGACGTGTCTGGTGTGGTTTGCAGGTAGGATGGATGTTCACTATTTGACCGGGTGGGGTATCCTTCCTCTCTGCAGTCTCCTTCCCAGTATGCGGAAACACCCTTAAAGTTCTAATTGTCTTGATATTTCTGTTCTTTCTGAATTGAGAGAAAATCCCATTCGTCGTCTGCAGATTTGGAAGTTTGATGAGGAATTTTGTTCTTGAAACATCTGTCATCTTTTTTTTTTTTTTTTTTTTTTTTTTTTTTTGAGGTGGAGTATTGTTCTGTTGCCCAGGCTGCAGTGCAGTGGCGCGATCTCAGGTCACTGCAGTCTCCACCTCCTGGGTTCAAGCAATTCTCTGCCTCCGCCTCCTGAGTAGCTGGTTTTCCAGGCAACCGCCATCATGCCTGGCTAATTTTTGTATTTTTAGTAGAGACAGGTTTCACCATCTTGGCCAGGCTGGTCTTGAACTCCTGACCTCATGATCCACCCGCCTCAGCTTCCCAAAGTGCTGGGATTACAGGTGTGAACCACCATGCCCAGCCGAAACATTTGTCATCATTATAAATGGTCAGAATAGAAAAGATAGCTCTGCCAGTATCTTCAATTGCTTATTACAAGAATTTCTTTCATCATCCTAGTTGGAGCATTTTCCAGTGACTGGCTCTTGAGAGGCCCAGGCAGGGCCCTGAGCAAGTGTTTCTAAGTTCCACGGCCAGTGAAGTCTGCACTGGCCGTACTCATTAAGTCCCTCATTTGACAAAACAAAACAGGGCCTGGGACACCCCGGTCCCTGGCCTCATAGGTCAATCAACTGGCTGAGAAATGGTCAAGAAGAGTAACAGTGACCCTTCTGTGGATGCGAGCGGATGATGGACTCTGGCCTGTGTCTATTCTCCTGATGTGCAGCCCACCAACAGTAATAGAAGTAGAGAGTAGGGGGTTTTGCCAAGGCTAAGGCTTCAGGTACTTGCTAACAGTTACAGCAACTGTGTCACTGTCATCTGGACTTACCAGTTCATGCCAGTGCCTCTGTGACTCTTATGCATAGTGTGCCCCACAGCCCTCTGGAGGCACCTGGAGCCCGGGCTGCCAGGCTGGAGGCTCTGGGGTACTGAAGGTGAGCTGTCTGGGCAAACTATTAAGAACAAGACAAACTGTTCCCAGTGGAGCTTCTCCCACAGACGGGAGCTCTGTGAGGCCTTCACCTGGGTACCTGCTGGACTTCTGCTGCTGTTGCTGCTGTCCCTAGACGAGCCTGTTAGCAAGAAGTGCCAGCAGGGGAGCCATGCACTCCATAGGCTTGGGATCACCCCCGGGAAAGCGATCTTCCCCGGGCTACCAGCCCCAGTTCTGAGCCAGTGCATCCTTGGAAGCTAGGTGAATTCTAGGGTGGCTGGTGAGCTAGTATTGAGTGAGCAGGTATTGACTTGAACACACTGCAGGCCTTTGGCTGTCTCGTGCTGTCCTTACTCTTCTTGGGAACAGTGAGTCACTCAGCTGGCTGGGGTGGGGATGCATCCTGGTGAAGAGACAGCTTTCCCTGAATATGCTACAGAAAGTTACTGTCAAATTTTATTTGTTTCTGTTACCTGAGATCAACTAACAGAAGAATCCAGTGGTGAGGGTGTCTACATTCATGTTTTATGTTTTATCAAGGCAGATTGGAAAGGGAATTATGTGGCTGACTTCCCTTGGCCTTCCCAAGAGAAGATTCTCTTCTTATGTCAGTGTGGCTTCTGGAAGTGTCTCCTATCCTCCCAACCTCCAGGCCTGTGGTGCGACTTCTGCCCTGAAGTTCCTACTACAGTGAGTCATCTGGGGAGAGGAGGTTGCTTCACTGAAAAGAGGCCTTCCCTTCCCATTTCCTCCCCTGCCACAGAACATACTCCAAGTCAGAACTTAATCTAAGGAGAAGGAAGCTGGACCAGGAACCTTGGAAGTCAACCAGCCCGGCCTGGCACAATCAGCCTAAATTTTGGCCATAATGGCTTTTTTTTTTTTTTTTTTTTTTTTTTGAGACAGAGTCTTGCTCTGTCACCAGGCTAGAGTGCTGTGGCGCGATCTCAGCTCACTGAATCCTCCTACTCCCTGGTTCAAGCCATTTTCCTGCCTCAGCCTCCTCAGTAGCTGGGATTACAGGCTGCACCACCACGCCCAGCTAATTTTTGTATTTTTAGTTGAGACAGAGTTTTACCATGTTGGCCAGGATGGTCTCTATCTCCTGACCTTGTGATCCGCCCACCTCGGCCTCCCAAAGTGCTGGGATTACAGGCGTGAGCCACTGTGCCCAGGCTTTTTTTTTTTTTTTTTTTGAGACAGAGTTTCACTCTTGTTGCCCAGGCTGAAGTGCAGTGGCACAATCTTGGCTCACTGCAACTTCTGCCTCCTAGGTTCAAGTGATTCTGCTGCCTCAGCCTCCCAAGTAGCTGGGATTGCAGGCACCGACCCCCATGCCCGGCTAATTTTTTTTCATTTTTAGTAGAGACGGGGTTTCACATGTTGGCCACGCTGGTTTCGAACTCCTGACCACATGTGGTCACCCACCTTGGCCTCAATTATGTGCATTTTGGTATATTTACTTGTATTTCAACATCTTGCAAGTTTGAAAAACCTGAAAAATCAGAATCCTTCCTTTTAATTCTCACCATTTGGGCAGCACCTAAGTGGTTTTGTAAAATGCAGCATCTGGTGCTGTGGGACTCTCTCGGGCCTTGAGGGACACTTCCTTCCTCCACGCTCGCCTCCTCTCCGCTAGGCTTCGTTTCCCAGAGGGCCTGGGGCCGGGTCTGAGGTTCTTGCCTACCTTCCCTCCCATTGGTCTTTGGTTGCTCATCTCTCTATCTGCACCCTTATTGGCCCTTCCTCCGCAGACTTCAGATAACAGACAAGTCATTAGCAAACCAGACTGAATCTTCAGGGTGAAGAGCTCCCCAAAGCCATCTGGTGAGATCCCCAGGGACTATTTGTCACCTGGATCACAAAGATGGGACTGTCTGCTCAGGCTGGTGGTGACAGAATCCTGACCGGTGGTCCTCTCCCATTCCTTCTGCTCTACCATGACACATGTATAGGACACTGTGCTGTGTGCAGTGGAGAAATCTCCCTGGGCTAGGAGAAAGTTCAGACAGTGCCTCTAGATTGTGTTTTGCCTTCCCCAGTGTAGAGTTGACATCTGGACCCCAGAGCCCAGCAGGGCTTTCTGTCAGACATGCTAGGGTGGTGGAAACAGGCCCTCCAGGTCCCCCTGCAGTGTGCTGGCTGGAGGCCCCCGGAAAGCCAGCAGCAGAAGAGCTTCCTGGGCGGCTTCCCCCAGGACAGTGTTCCCAAGCCAGTCCAGCCAGAAAACAGACTGTACAGCAAATGCTGTGTAAGATCTTAGGCCTTTCACTTTTTTTGTTTTGTTTTGTTTTTGAAAGAAAGAAAGAAAAAAAGTACAATTAACAAGCCTCTTTTGTAAATGGGTTTCCTTTCTATGTATAAAATCCTGGTGGTCCCTTGTTTTTACATGTTCATGCTGTGTAATTTTGAGATGTTACTGAGATATGTTCTGAACATAATGTGCATTTTTTTCTGTACAGATGAAATGGGAGAATTTAATAAAGAGTTTGCAGGTTTTTACTTGTTAAATCTTCTCTGTGGTGACTGGGAGGAACCTCAACCACCTCTCTGCTAGTGGGAGCAGTGGCCTTGAACTTGCCAACCAATGCTCACAAACCTTGCTGATCAGGTCTTTAGTTATTGACCAGTTAGGTCCAGCAGAGTAGGACTCAAGGAATTATAGAGGACTGGGGACTTTGATGCCCTTGGTTTCTGTATGCTAATGGCAGAGCTGGAAGTCACATCTGGGGTTTTCTGACTCTTGAGCCAATGTGTCCAGAATTATTCATTCTACTGAGGTGTTTAAGCCCACATCATGAGGCTCTGTCCTGGGGAGAGCAGAACCTGGCAGCTCTGTGTACAGATCTGACACGTGGGTGGCTGGTCCTGAGAGGCGCCTGGTCTTCAGTAGCCACCCTTCCCCATTACCCCCTTGTCAGTCCTCTCCCTCACATTCCAGCAGCCCAGTCCCTGGGCGAGTAGCCTTTACCAGACCTCCTCCCTGAGCCTTCTGCTGCTTCCGCTCTTGGCAAAGTGAATTTGCGTCTGCGTGTTAAAAATGAATGGCTTCAGGAATTTGCATGGTAGCAGGGGTTTCTTAAAGTAGTAATATCCGTACTATGATCTGAGGAATGAGATGTGCTGTGAGAGGAGGCAGTTACTTGGGACCCAGGGTTTGTTCTCAGAACTCATGCCCATCATAGGCAGCTGTCACCTAGGAGACTGTGAGCCTGGACATAGAGGAGAGGCTGGGAGAAGGTGAAGAGTAGAGGAGGAAGGAGGAGGGACTTGGGGTCCTTGTGAGTCGTCTCTGCAGATCTTGCTCTGTCTAGGGAGCCCAAGGCAGCCATCAGTCTCTGCATGTGGGGAGCCTGTCCGTGAGTGTCGTGAGAGGCTGCCTGCTTTGATCTAAGCTTAGGAAGGTGGGGTCCATGGTTCAGGCTCCTTGTCACCAGTGCACCCTACAAGGGAGATTTTGGTTCACCTACCCCAGCACCACTCTGCCCCATAAGTGGACTCCACAGCCCCAAAGGCCCTAAGGCCCTGGCGGTGATGGAGACAGCTGCCCAGCTGAAGCCTTAGTAGTCTGAATGTATTGCCCCCACCCACCCTCACATTTTATTTGTGAAAATATTTCTGGTAAAAAAGTCCTTGGCCAATGTAATCCTCAGAGGCATCTGGCATTTGTCCTCAAAAGGGGCTAGGAATTAAAGAGTTTTAGCCAAAATGAGGAGAACCTTAGACATCCAACTCTCACTTGATGAAAAAGTGAAGTACAGAGAAGGGAGGCCCTTCTCAGCTGGTCAGCAGTGCCCAGGAACGCCTACCCCACCCGGCACTGTCCCTCTTACTGGCCAGATTAGCCTGGGGACCTGAATGACCAAACTAAAACCCCAGCTTCCATCAGGTTGCAGGAGAAGATAGGAACGTCCCCAACCCAGGATGCTGCCGACTCCTCAGACAGGCCTTCCCTGGGAGCTCTTGGCGTCGGCCCTAAATCCCCACCTCACTTACCCACAACAGCCCACAGCACAACAGTGTCTTGTCAAACACCCTGTACTTGGGGAGACACCTGGCCGATGTGGAAGAGAAAAGCTGGGAGGAGAGGGGCAATAGAGGCAGCAGACTAGGAGGAACCTGGCTCAAACGAGGAGGTAGAGGCTGGAGCACAGGCAGCTCTTCTGAGGACTAGGCAGTTGCTAGGGCTTGGCTGTCATACACCAGGTCCCTGGCAGGAGTATGCTTTCTCCTGCCCGGGTCTTGGAACCGGGGACTGCTCGTTGATCCATTTGGCTGGGAGACCCCTTAGGGTGGGCCGAATAGCAGCGATTTCTCCAGAGAGCAATCAGATCAGGCCACAGAACTGAGCGGTATCCAACAGCCCTAGGTAGCAGTAGGTGACAGCAGTGAAGGTCTATTCAGGTTTCACTGCAGGGCACACAGGCCCAGGTGAAAGGTTGGGCTGACCTCTGACATTGTGTTTCCATGGGCTTTTCCTGTCTGCCACTGCCACCTCCCAAAGAGCAAGTTCTCACTTATTCTCCGGGAGGTTCTAGTATCCCCATTTCGTAGATGGAAAAGTTAGGCTTAAATTCTGTTAAGGACAGCAGTGGTTTTCTTTTCTGTTCACTCTGTAGCCTCAGAACTGGGTGTAATAGGTAGGCGGGTGGATCTGAGGCCCAGAGAAGGTAAAGGACTCACCCGAGGGGCCCCAGAGAGTTGAAGACAGAACCACAGACTGGGTCTAATACTTTCCCAGATTTTTTTGTTTGTTTGTTTTTTGAGACAGAGTCTCACTTTGTTGCCCAGGCTGGAATATGGTGGTGCAACCTCCACCTCCCAGGCTCAAGTGATTCTCCTGCCTCAGCCTCCTGAGCTGGGATTACGGCATATGCCACCATGCCCGGCTAATTTTTGCATTTTTGGTAGAGATGGGGTTTCTCCATGTTGGCCAGTTTGGTCTTGAACTCCTGACCTCACGTGAACCACCTGCCTTGGCCTCCCAAAGTGCTAGAATTACTGGTTTCTTTTTTTTTTTTTTTTTTTTTTTGAGACAGGGTTTTACTCTGTCGCCCAGGCTGGAGTGCAATAACGTGATCTCAGCTCACTGCAACCTCCGCCTTCCGGATTCTAGCGATTCTTGTGCCTCAGGCTCTCGAGTAGCTGGGATTACAGGCACCCGCCACCATTCCTGGGTAATTTTTATATTTTTAGTAGAGATGGGGTTTTGCCATGTTGGCCAGGCTGGTCTTGAACTCCTGACCTCAGGTGATCCTCCTTCCTCAGCCTCCCAAAGTGCTGAGATTACAGGCGTGAGCCACCTCGCCCTGCCTGTGAATTTCTTTTTTTTGAGACGGAGTCTGGCTCTGTCATCCAGGCGGGAGTGCAGTGGCCGGATCTCAGCTCACTGCAAGCTCCGCCTCCCGGGTTTACGCCATTCTCCTGCCTCAGCCTCCCGAGTAGCTGGGACTACAGGCGCCCGCCACCTCACCTGGCTAGTTTTTTGTATTTTTTTAGTAGAGACGGGGTTTCACCATGTTAGCCAGGATGGTCTCGATCTCCTGACCTCGTGATTTGCCCGTCTCGGCCTCCCAAAGTGCTGGGATTACAGGCTTGAGCCACCGCGCCCGGCCTGTGAATTTCTTAAAATGGAGATTTACAAAAGAAAATGGAAGCCAGAGGCGAGGTTTTTGTTTAAGTGAGTTGCAGACGCAACAGTAACTCAAGGGTCAGGATTGTAGACAGGAGTGCTGACAGCCTGCAGCCACTTGAATTTGCCAACTCTGGCCAGAGGCTAAGGATCCAGGTTTTTTATGTTTTTATAGTCGCACCAGCTGCAGTGACAAAATTTGGAGGCTTGAATGGCCTCAAATAGATGGCTAGGTCTCAAGCCATCTGGTGAAAGCTGAATGTACAAGATGCGAACTCAAAACACTAAGCCTAGACCTCTCTAAAGCAGAGCAGAATTTTGCAGAGTCACAGTGCTGAGTAGATAGTTTTCAAGATATCTCAAAAGGAGGGAACCTGGGGAATACTACGGGATTTCAGTTGAAAGACTTGGAGAGCTAGGCCCTCAGAACAGAGGCAAGTGAAGTAGACAGAACCCTATCAACACTACATCCCATAGACCTCAAACTAATGAACACAGAAGGAATTACAGAATTAGAAAATCACCATTTGATAACCACCATAGTAAAATTGTCTCAAGCAAGTTGCATCAGTGGATAATAAAACTAGTGAGGCTGGGCGTGGTGGTTTATGCCTGTAATCCCAGCACTTTGGGAGGCCAAGGCAGGCGAATCACTTGAGGTCAGGAGTTCAACCAGCCTAGCCAACATGGTAAAACCCCATCTCTGCTAAAAATACAAAAATTAGCCAGGTGTCATGGTGCACGCCTATAATCCCAGCTACTCAGGAGACTGAAGCAAGAGAGTTGCTTGAACGCAGGAGGCGGAAGTTGCAGTGAGCCGAGATCATGCCACTGCACTCCAGCCTGGGTGACAGAGTGAGACCCCGTTTCAATAAAAAAAATAAAAATAAAGATATCAGTTGATGTAACTATACTATATCAGACAAAGTAGACTTTAAGACCAGAAAACATTATTAGAGATAAAGATGTACACTTAATGATATAAAGGAGTCAATCCATCAGAAAGACATAGACCAAACCATGTCAACAATTGTATTGTAAATGGTCTAAACGCCTTTATATGGTTTGGCTCTGTATCTCCACCCAAATCTCATGTCTAATTGTATTCCCCATTATTGGAGGAGAGGTCAGCGGGGAGGTGATTGGATCATGAGGGCAGACTTCCCCTTGCTGTCCTCGTGATGGTGAGTTCTCACAAAATGTGGTTGTTTAAAAGCATCTAACTCTTCTCCCTTCTCTGTCTCCTGCTCTGCCATGGAAGATTTGCCTGCTTCCCCTTCACCTTCCCCCATGATTGTAAGTTTCCTGAGGCTTCCCCAGCCATGCTTCCTGTATAGCCTGCAGAACTGTGAGTCAATTAAACCTCTTTTCTTCATAAATTACCCAGTCTCAGGTAGTTCCTATAGCAATGCAAGGACAGACTAATACCTCAAATAAAAGATTGGATTTTTTAAAATAAAACACCAGCCTGGGCAACATAGCAAGACCCCCTTCCCCATCTCTACCAAAAAAAAAAACTTTTTAAATTGGGCGTGGTAGTTTGCGCCTGTAGTCCCAGCTACTCAGGAAGCTGAAGCAGAGGATCACTGGAGCCCTGGAGGTTGAGGCTACAGTGTTCCTTGGTCGCACTGCCCTCCAGCCTCGGTGACAGTGAAAGCTTGTCTTAGTCAATCAATAATTAAGAAAAAAACCCCACAACCTGGGCAATATGGAGAAACCTCATCTCTACGAAAAATACAAAAATTAGCCAGGTGTGGTGGTGCATACCTATAGTCCAAGCTACTTGGGAGACAGAGGTGGGAGGATCACCTGAGCCTGGGGTGATTTGTGATCATGCTACTGCACTCCAGCCTGGGTGACAGAGTGAGACCCTGTCTAAAACAACAACAACAACCAAAACCACTTGAGAAAAGCTTTTAAAAAAAAATTTCTTTTTTTGGCTGGCCATGGCTGCTCATTCCTGTAATCCTTGCACTTCGGGAGGCCAATGCAGTCAGATTGCTTGAGCCCAGGAGTTCAACATCAGCCTGGGCAACATGGTGAAACTCTGTGTGTACCAAAAGAGATACAAAAATTACCCAGGTTTGGTAGCATACCCCTGTAGTCCCAGCTGCTCAGGAGGCTGAGGCGAGAGGATTGCTTGAGCCCAGGAGGTGGAGGTTGTGGTGAGCGGAGATCTGACGCTGCACTCCAGCCTGGGCAACAAAATGAGACCTGTCTCAAAAAACAAACCAAAGCATAAGGATAGGAAACAAAGAAATAAAACTTATTATTTCCAGACAACTTGATGGAATATACAGTAAATTTTTTAATGTATAAACCATTAGAATTAATAAGTTAGTTTAGCAAGGTCACTGAGTATCAGGTGAACACAGAAAAATAAACTGTATTTATACCTAACAGCTACAAATAGAAAACGAAATTGCCAAAACTGTGTAATTTATGATAGCATAAAAAAGCATCAAATTCTAAGTCTAACAAAATGTAACTAAATGGAGGGATATACTGTGTATATGCATAAAGTTGTCGGTTCTTCCCAAACTGATGTGTGGTGTCAAAGTCATCTCAACCAAATCCCAGCATGGTTTTTGTGGGTGGAAAAATGGCAAGCTGTTTCTAAAATGTTATATGGAAATGTAAAGGACCTAGAACATCCAAG
This sequence comes from Macaca thibetana thibetana, assembly GCF_024542745.1. Classification (NCBI taxonomy): domain Eukaryota; kingdom Metazoa; phylum Chordata; class Mammalia; order Primates; family Cercopithecidae; genus Macaca; species Macaca thibetana. The sequence continues at coordinate 17,377,949 of NC_065597.1, read as the reverse complement.
GTGATCTTAAAGAACAACAGACCTCCGACATATACTACCAGGAACCAAGACCAAAAAGTTACTGTAATGTGAAGACAGTGGAGTACTGGTACAAGGATGGACAGATGGAGTAGTGGAACAGAATCCAGAATCCAGACAACAACAAAAACAAAAACAAAAACGCTGCCTTCTGGCTCTTACGAATGTCACTGTCGAGAAGATGGAGCCAGGTGCAGAGTATTAGATTCATGTCAAAAAATCAGGGAACCGAAGGTTATCCCATACAAAGTCCTACAGGTCTCACCGTGTCTAGCAGCGTTCCTTCGATTTCACTCCACCTTGGAGAAGAAGGAAAACTGTGAAACAGTTTGTAGGCAGATCCCAACTTCGGTTTGAACTTCAGAGAGCTTCCATCAGTAACAGGTATGAAGGCTCTGCACAAAAATCCTGGGCACCTGCCAAACAAAAGATGATCCTGGATGCCAACAGAACAGGGTCATTGCCTGCCACCATGGGGTCAGAAACCTGTAACTTTTTTAAAAAACAGCTTTATCGAAATATAACACATTTCATTCAATTCAGCCATTTAAAGTGTACCCCCTGGCCGGGTGCAGTGGCTCACGCCTGTAATCCCAGCACTTTGGGAGGCCGAGGCAGGCTGATCACTTGAGGTTAGGAGTTTGAGACCACACTGGCCAATATAGTGAAACCCTGTCTCTAATAAAAATACAAAAATTAGCTGGGTGTGGTGGTGCACACCTGTAATCGCAGCTCCTTAGGAGGCTGAGGCAGGAGAATCACTTGACCCAGGAGGTGAAAGTTGCAGTGAGCCAAGATTGCACCACTGCACTCCAACCTGGACAATAGAGTGAGACTCCAGCTGAAAATAATTAAAGTGTACCCCCCATTCACCCCAACTCCTTTTGTATCCATGAACCTTTCTGTCTTTATGGATTTGTCTATTCTGGACACTTTGAATAAATGGAACCACACAATATGTCCACCTTTTGTGGCTGGATTCTTTCACATGTTTTCAAGGTTCGTTCAGGTTGTAGCATGTATCAGAAATTTATTGCTTTTCATTGTAGAGTAATAGTCCATTCTGTGGACGTACTATTTTTTTTATCCATTCATTAGTCGATAGATGTTTGCATTGTTTCAGGCCAGACGCGGTGGCTCACACCTGTAGTCCCAGCACTTTGGGAGGCTGAGGTGGGTGGATCACCGGAGGTCAGGAGTTCAAGACCAGCCTGGCCAACATGGTGAAACTTGTCTCTACTAAAAATACAAAAATTAGCCAGGGGTGGTGGCAGGCGCCTGTAGTCCCAGCTACTCAGGAGGCTGAAGCAGGAGAATTGTTTGAACCCAAGAGGCAGAGGTTGCAGTGAGCTGAGATCGCGCCACTGAACTCCAGCCTGGGCATCACAGCAAGACCCTGTCTCAAAAAAAATAGATGTTTCCATTGTTTCCACCTTGGCTCTTAGGAGTAATGCTCCTGTGAACATTCTTGTACACGTTCTTGGCACCTAATTTTTAAAACAGCAGCCCAGTCCCCTAACAGGGGCCACTGATGTAATTGCTGTTCTTGTAAAGGAAAGTAGGGAGTCCTGGACAGCACTGAAGCAAAGCGCTTCCTTAGGAGGCCAACATGGTGCAGCACTCACTGGACACAGGTGTAGGGGTCACTCCTCCAAGTGGCAGAGAACACTGAGAGGGTTCCGCCAATAGCTAACAGTGGAGAGTTTTCTGTTGCTTTCAGTCTGCCGCAGAGAAGAAGGAAAACTGTAAAATAATTTGTAGGTGGATCCCAGCCTTTTTTTTTTCTTTTTCTTTTTTTTTTTTTTTGAGACAGAGTCACCCAGGATGGAGTGCAGTGATACAATCTCAGCTCACTGCAACCTCCGCCTCCCAGGTTCAAGCAATTCTCCTGCCTCAGCCTCCCAGGTAGCTGGAATTACAGTCATGTGCCACCACACCCGGCTAATTTTTGTGTTTTTAGTGGAGACGGAGTTTGACCATGTTGGCCAGGCTGGTCTCAAACTCCTAACCTCAAGTGAGCCACCATGCCCAGCCAAGTTGATCCCAACTTTGGTTGAACTTCAAAGAGCCTCTGTCAGTAACTTTCCAGAAGTTGCTGGTTACAGGTTGCCAAGATGTCTATCTGTCTGGCTGTCTCTAATCAGCTGCTTCCTGGGGAGGATTCTGTTGTCACTGCTTTCATTTGGTTACAGTTTGTTTCACTCAGTTATAATTGCAACTCGCAGGGGAAAAAAAGAGGCTGAGGTGGGAGGATGACTTGAGGCCAGGAGTTTGAGACCAGCCTGGCCAACATAGTGAGACACCATCTCTTAAAAAAATTTATCTGGATGTCGTGGTGCACGCCTGTAGTCCCAGCTACTTAGGAGGCTGAGATGGGAAGATCACTTGAGCCAGCAAGTCAAGACGCCGTGACCGTGATTGCACCACTGCACTCAGCTTGGGTGACTGAGTGAGAGTGTCTCAAAAAAACAAACAAGCATACATAAGTCTCCTAACTGAAGCACAAGTCACTAAGCATAAATTGACCAATGGGCAGACTGTCGTGAGAGTCAGTAATATGAAAGGTCAACTTCAGAATCTGCTATGCCTTAATGACGAGTGGGGTCAAAGAGGGGAAAGCATTCGAGTCTTCCTGAGAAGGTTAAGTCTAGTCACTTGGCAATGCCTGGTAAGAAACGCAGGAAACAATTAAAAACACTCCCACAACCCTGAGGTTGGAGCTTCTCCATGTGGAGTATCAGGTCATCTGGTGAGCACAGGCAACTTCAAAAATAAAGGCAAAGCAAAGTTTGCTCAGTTACATATCAGTGTAACTGTCAGTGTCCAAAAGTGTTCACAAGAGCAGCAGTAAAAGGATTTAATTACATGTTGATAGGAAAAGAATATTCTGAGAAGTGACCACTGTCAAATGTGAAACAGGAAACCCACAGCCTATAGGGCTGTTAGAACTGATCGATCAGCAGATAAAGCCAGAGTGGTTTTACATCAACATCGTGATCACAGGCTATCATCAGAGAGCCTAAAACCAAACCCCAAGGGGAAGGAGAGGAAGAAAAGCAAGAATTTTCCTTTTTTTTTTTTGAGAGGAAGTCTAGCTCTGTCGCCCAGGCTGGAGTGCAGTGGCACAATTTTGGCTCACTGCAACCTCCGCTTCCCGGGTTCAAGCGATTCTTCTGTCTCAGCCTCCTGAGTAGTTGGTACTACAGGCGTGTGCCACCATGCCCGGCTAATTTTTTTGTATTTTTTTTTAGTAGAGATGGGGTTTCACTATGTTGACCAGGCTGGTCTTGAACTCCTGACCTCGTGATCCACCCCCAACCTCCCCAGCCTCCCAGAGTTCTGGGATTACAGGCATGAGCCACTGCACGCAGCCAAGAATTTTCATTTTTTAGGCAGACTTTAAGAGAAGTGTTGCTTTATGGAAAAAAGCACACATGAATCACTATATTCCCAAAAAATCATGTAAAAAGAGAAATGGTTCACTTGTGCTTTTCATTATAAGTAAATTTTAGCAAAAAACAAAGCTATCAACAAGACTGATCTCTAGGCTGGGTGTAGTGGCTCATACCTGTAATCCCAGCACTTTGGGAGGCCAAGGCTGGAGGATCACTTGCAGCCAGGATTTTGAGACCAGCCTGGCCAACATCGTGAAACCCCATCTCTACTAAAAATACAAAAATTAGCTGGACTTGGTGGCGCATACCTGTAATCCCAGCTACTTGGGAGGTTGAGGCAGGAGAATCACTTGAACCCAGGAGGCAGAGGTTGAGGTGAGCCGAGACCACGCAACTGCACTCCAGCCTGTCAACAGAGTCAGACTCCATCTCAAAAAAAAAAAAAAAAAAAAGCAGTAGTGAAACTCACCATGTTTCTGGAAATAAGCGAAGTTGCATCAGTAATCTGGGCTGAGTGAGCCAGGAGAGAGCTAAAGAGTGGGGAACTCCCAATTCCATGTGTAAACTCACGCAAGCCTCTGGAAAATATGCGTATGTGGGACAAACTAGAAGCAGTTTAGAAACAAGTCAGAAACAGTAACTACTATTTTATTTTATTTTTTTTTATTTTTTATTTATTTATTTTTTTAATTGAGAAAGAGTCTCGTTCCGTCGCCCAGGCTGGAGTGCAGTGGCACGATCTCGGCTCACTACAAGCTCCGCCTCCCAGGTTCACGCCGTTCTCCTGGCTCAGCCTCCCAAGTAGCTGGGACTACAGGCGCCTGCCACCACGCCCGGCTAGGCTACTTTTTTTGTGTTTTTAGTAGAGACGGGGTTTCACCATTTTAGCCAGGATGGTCTAGATCTCCTGACCTCGTGATCCTCCCGCTTCGGCCTCCCAAAGTGCTGCGATTACAGGCATGAGTAGCCGCGCCCGGCCCCTTATTTTTTTTTTTTTGAGACAGAGTCTTGCTCTGTCACCCAGGCTGGAGTGCAGTGTTGCAATCTCCGCCTCCCCAATTCAAGCAATTCTCCTGCCTCAGCCTCCTGAGTAGCCGGGGCTACAGGCACGCGCCACCACGCCTGGCTAATTTTTGTATTTTTAGTAGAGATGGGGTTTCACCATATTGGCCAGGATAGTCTGAACTCCTGACCTCATGATCTGCCCGCCTCTGCCTCCCAAAGTGCTGGGATTACAGGTGTGAGCTGTTGCGCCAGGCCAACAGTAACTACTATTTAAAGAACCGAATTGTGGCCAGGCATGGTAGCTCATGCCTGTAATCTCAGCACTTTGGGAGGCCGAGGCAGGTGGATCACTTGAGGTCATGAATTCGAGACTAGACTGGCCAATATGGTGAACTCCTGTCTCAACGAAAAATACAAAAATTAGCCGGGCATGGTGGTGGGCACCTGTAGTCCCAGCTACTCTGTAGGCTGAGGCAGGAGAATCGCTTGAACCCAGGAGGCAGAAGTTACAGTGAGCTGAGATTGCGCCACTGCACTCCAGGCTGGGCAACAGAGCCAGACTCTGTTCTCAAAAAATAAAAATAAAAAAAGGAAAAAAAGAACTGAATTGTAATCAGTCACTGCAGATGCAAGTGTGATCACATTCTGCAACTTGAATGTAACAGAGTTCATTGCCAACTAAAACCAAAACATCAACATTCTTCAGAGCAGTATAACAGAATTTAGAATTTACACATATAGCATTCACAATGTCCAGGATACAATCTGTAATGCTTCAACAGATGAAGAGCCAGGACAATATGACCCACTCTCAAGGGAGAAGCCAGTAGCAGATGCCAACCCTAAGATGACCCAAACACTGGAATTATCAGAAAAAGACTTTAGAGTAGCTCTTCTATGTTCCATGATATAAAGGGAAATATGCTTTTAATGAATTAAAAAGGCTAGGAAATTTCAGCAGAGAAGTAGAAAAGAAGACTAACAAGATAATATCTGGGCCTGGTGCGGTGGCTCACACCTTTAATCCCAGCACTTTGGGAGGCCGAGGCAGGTGGATCATCTTAGGTCAGGAGTTCAAGACCAGCCTGACCAACATGGTGAAACCCCATCTCAACTAAAAATACAAAAAAATTAGCTGGGTGCCTGTACTCCCAGCTACTTCAGGAGGCTGAGGCAGGAGAATCACTTGAACCTGGGAGGCAGAGGTTGCAGTGAGCTGAGATAGCACCATTGCACTCCAGCCTGGGCAACAAGAACGAAACTCTGTCTTCAAAAAAAAAAAAAAAAAAAACAGGCTGGGCACAGTACCTTATGCCTGTAATCCCAGCACTCTGGGAGGACAAGGCAGGTGGATCACGAGGTCAAGAGATCAGAGACCATCCTGGCCAACATGGTGAAACCCCATCTCTAGTAAAAACAATTAGCTGGGTGTGGTGGCACGCACCTGTAGTCCCAGCTACTTGGGAGGCTGAAGCAGGAGAATCGCTTGAACCCAGGAGGCGGAGGTTGCAGTGAGCCGAGATCGTGCCACTGCACCCTAGCCTGGGCAACAAGAGTGAGACTCTGTCTCCAAAAAAAAGTAATCACTAAATGAGTGTCTTATTCTATTTGAGCTGCTATAACAAAATAACTGAAATTGGGTAATGCATAAATAATAGAAATTTATTTCTTACAGTTCTGAAGACTGGGAAGTCCAAGATCAAGGCAGGTTTGGTGTCTGCTAGGGGGTGCTCTCTGTTTCTGAGACAGTGTCTTTTTGCTGTATCCTCCAGAAGGAATGAATGCTATGTCCTCACATGGTGGAAGAGCAGAAGAGAATAAGCCCACTCCTGCAAGATTTTTTTTTTTTTTTTTTTTTTTTTTTTTTTTTTTTGAGACGGAGTCTTGGTCTGTTGCCCAGGCTGGAGTGTAGTGGCGCAAATTTGACTCACTGCAAGCTCCACCTCCCAAGTTCACACCATTCTCCTGCCTCAGCCTCCCTAGTAGTTGGGACTACAGGCACCCGCCACCACGCCCGGCTAATTTTTTGTATTTTTAGTAGAGATGGGGTTTCACTATGTTAACCAGGATGGTCTCGATCTCCTGACCTCGTGATCCACCCACCTCAGCCTCCCAAAGTTCTGGGATTACAGGCATGAGCCACGGTGCCCAGCCCCTGAAAGATCTTTTATTAAGGACCCTAACCCCATCCATGAGGGCTCCAACCTTATGACTTAATAGCCTACTAAAGGCCCCAATTCTTAATACGATCACATTGGCCATTAGGTATCAATGCACGAATTTTGGGGGACACATTAAAACCAGAGCAATGAGCTTACTAGTAAAATAGAGTTGAAAAGGAAAGTGTCAGTGAAAAAAGAAAAAAAAAATAGAAAAAAAAATTTAAAAAACCAATGAAAGAGTCAGTGAAGATGAAGTTGGATAATAGAAATAATCAAATCTGAAGGAGAGAAAAAAATTGATAGGGAAACATGGAAGAAAAATATTTAAAAATATAATAACTGAAAACATCCCAACTTTAGTAAATAAGTTTACAGATTAAAGCTCAGTAAGGTCAGGGGTAGTGACTCATGCCTGTAATCCTAGCACTTTGAGAGGCCGAGGCAGGCAGGTCACTTGAGGTCAGGAGTTCAAGACCAGCCTGGTCAACGTGGTGAAACCCTATCTCTACTAAGAATACAAAAATTAGCCTCAAAAAAATGGTGGTGCACGCCTGTAGTCCCAGCTACTCTGGAGTCCAAGGCACGAGAATCTCTCGAACTCAGGAGGTGGAGGTTGCAGTGAGCCAAGATCGCACCACTGCACTCCAGCCTGAGTGACAGAGTGAGACTCCATCTCATAAATAAATACACTCAATACGCCCCAAACAAAATAAATTTGAAGAGAACTATGCCTAAGCACCTCATGAGCAAACTATTGAAAATGCAAAATAGTCTAGGCACAGTGACTCACGCCTGTAACCCCAGCACTTTGGGAGACTGAGGTGGGTGGATCACCTGAGGTCCGGAGTTCAAGACCATCCTGGCCAAGATGGTGATACCCCATCTCTACTAAAAATACAAAAATTAGCCAGGCGTGTGGCAGGTGCCTGTAATCCTAGCTACTAGGAAGGCTGAGGCCAGAGAATTGCTTGAACCCAGGAGGCAGAGGTTACAGTGAGCCAAGATTGTGCCATTGCACTGCAGCCTGGGTGGCAGAGCAAAACTCTTTGTCTCAAAAAGAAAAAAAAAATGAGAAAATCTTCAAAACAGGGAAGACAAATTTCAGACAAACAAAGATTTGAATGACTTGGACTTCTCATCAGAAATCATAGAAACCAGAAGAACTGGCCGGGCGCGGTGGCTCAAGCCTGTAATCCCAGCACTTTGGGAGGCCGAGACGGGCGGATCACAAGGTCAGGAGATCGAGACCATCCTGGCTAACACGGTGAAACCCCATCTCTACTAAAAAATACAAAAAAAAAACTAGCCGGGCGAGGTGGCGGGCGCCTGTAGTCCCAGCTACTCGGGAGGCTGAGGCAGGAGAATGGCGTAAACCCGGGAGGCAGAGCTTGCAGTGAGCTGAGATCCGGCCACTGCACTCCAGCCTGGGTGACAGAGCCAGACTCCCTCTCAAAAAAAAAAAAGAAAAGAAAAGAAAGAAAATAACTGTCAACCCAAAATTCTATATCCACCAAATATATCATTCAAGAATGAAGGTGAAATTAAGACATTTTCAGTTAAAGGAAAACTAACAGAAATGTAATTATAGTATGTGGTATGCCTCAAGTAGTGATACTTGCATAATTAAAACAGTGTAAACAATGAATATTGATTTAACCCCAGAAGGGAAAAAGAGTCAAATTTAAAGGATGAGTGGCAAGAGGGGCGATGAGTGTATGTGTGGTCTGAAAGCAAAATCATCTTCCTAGTCATTAGAGAATATCTGAAACCTGAAAACCAGTAAAATAACAGTATGAGCATGAATTAATAGTTAATTACCATAAGAGCTCTAAGACTTGAGAGTTATTACTCCTAGGGATTGAGAATTGCAAGGGTGTGGTGAGTCAGGGAGCTGCTGTTCATCATTATAAGCTTTATAGTATTACTTCAAACTAGTATCTATATATGTGATAAAAATTAAATTCTAGTGACTGGGCGCAGTAATCCCAGCATTTTGGGAGGCTGAGGCGGGTGCATCCCGAGGTCAGGAGATCGAGACCATTCTGGCTAACACAGCAAAGCCCCATCTCACTAAAAATACAAAAAATTAGCAGGGCGTGGTAGCATGCACCTGTAGTCCCAGCTACTCAGGAAACTGAGGCAGGAGAATTGCTTGAACTCGGGAGGCGGAGGTTGTGGTGAGCCGAGATCACGCCACTGCACTCCAGCCTGGGTGACAGAGTGAGACTCTGTCTCAAAATAAATAATAAAAATCAATTCTCAAAATTAGTCACAAAAAGGTAGTGCCTTTAAGAAAAATACTAAGCTGGTCCTGTATGAGTCAGCAGCCTTGTTGGTTGGATGGTCAGATGGGAGAACTGAGTTTACCAAAGCTGGGCTGCTTCTCTGGAGAGCCCGTGTCATGGTTTCTCTCTGTGTCCCCATCCAAATCTCATCTCTAATTGTAATCCTCAGGTGTCGAGGGAGGGACCTGTAAGGAAGGGAAAGGAAATCATTGGATCATGGGGGCGGTTTCCCCCATGCTTTTCTTGTAATGTGAGTGAGTTCTCACAAGATCTGATGGTTTCATAAAGCACTTTTCCCTGCTCTTGCTCTTGCCGTCTTTTGCCTGCCACCATGTAAGACATGCCTGCTTTGCCTTGCATCATGATTGTAAGTTTCCTGAGGCCTCCCCAGCCATGCGGAACTGTGAGTCAACTAAACCTCTTTCATTTATAAACTGGTGCTAAGGGATTCTGGGGCTGGAGGTTGCAGAAGGCTGCAGGCGGCACCCTGTCTGCCTCTCCTGTTCTCTTGGCTCCTGATTGGATGAGTAGTTGCAGCTGGAGATCTGGAAGCCTGCCTGGAGGAGGAAAGCATGGCCTGGCTAGGCAAACAGGATTTCACATCTGGGATGAGGTGTTGTACCAGGTCATATGAAGAGAGTCTGTGCCTTATTTTAGTACCTGAAGAATACCATTAACCCTTACTCCAAAGAGGGTGGGGACCAGGCATTTATAAAGCATTTTGAGAAGAAAAAGTGGAGCCTGGAACAAGCAGTGTGTTGTGAGGTCCAGAGCTCTGGCACTAAGTGGTCCTGGAGAGGAGAGCCAGGTCTGCTTTTCCTCGCTTGCTGACACTAGAATTTCTCCCTCCCATGATTCCACTAAGCTTTGACTTAAAAGCTGCCAGGTAGTGGCTGGGTACAGTGGCTCATGCCTATAATCCTAGCACTTTGGGAGGATGGCTTGAAGCCAGGAGCTCAAGACCAGCCTGAGCAACATAGTGAGACCTTGTCTCTACAAAAAATGAAAAGGGGCCAGGCACGGTGGCTCATGCCTATAATCCCAGCACTTTGGGAGGCCGAGGCCAGTGGATCACCTGAGGTCAGGAGTTCGAGACCAGCCTGGCCAATATGGTGAAACCTTGTCTCTACTAAAAATACAAAAATTAGCCGGGTGTGGTGGTGCATGCCTGTAATCCCAACTACTCAGAGGGGTTAAGGCAGGAGAAACACATGAACCTGGGAGGCAGAGGTTGCAGTGAGCCGAGATCACACTACTGCACTCCAGCCTGGGTGACAGAGTAAGACTCCGTCTCAAAATAAATAAATAAAAATAAAAGATGCTAAAGAGACCTGCAATGTATAAACAAGCATGTACAACCACTGCACATGTGCACCAAGAAGACCACCCAGAACTTGCCTACTAGTAATGCCTCTTCCTACCCCCTTAATAATCATGAAAGACTGCCAAAAAGGGAGCCTCCCTAGCACCAGTCTTTGCTGTCTCATCCTTACGAATGCTCTCTCTCAGGGCGCTGTCTATTCTGTACTTAACTTTTTTTTTTTTTTTTGAGATGGAGTCTTGCTCTGTTGGCCAGGCTGGAGTGCAGTGGTGCGATCTCAGCTCACTGCAACCTCCGCCTCCTGGGTTCAAGCGATACTCCTGCCTCAGCCTCCCAAGTAGCTGGGACTACAGGCACTTGCCACCATGCCCGGCTAATTTTTGTATTCTTAGTAGAGATGGGGTTTCACCATATTGGCCAGGTGGGTCTCAAACTCCTGACCTTGTGATCCGCCCGCCTCGGCCTCCCAAAGTGCTGGGATTACAGGTGTGAGCCACCGCGCCCAGCCTATACTTTTCAAAATAGTATTTTTTCTTTACAATAAATGACTCTATGCTACACTTCTTTTGCTGTGTGTCTCTTGTTTAAATTCTTTTAAACCAAGAAGACGAGAACCAAGGCTTCACAATAGCTGTCAACAGGAGGGTCGCTCTACCCAGGAGTCGAGGCTGCAGTAAGCTGTGATTGTGTCACTGCACTCCAGCCTGGGAGATAGAGTGAGTCCCTGTTTCAAAAAAAAAAAAAAAAAAAAAAGCTGCCGGGTAAAGGAGAATGTGGAATGTGTCACAAGTATGGGCTCTCCTCTCTGTTTGGATGAGACTCTAGCCAGCCTTCCCCATGTCTGCACCCTTTTCTGTGGCCAACCATCCTGACCACCTTTGCTCTGCAAGGCTGGCAGCAGTTGGTCCCTGTGCAGATGGGCTGGGGAAGACTGGGCACAAAGCTTTCCTGTGAGGCTGCTGAAAGGTTCTAAGCCAGACGATAGGTGCAGAGGTTGGGTGTTCAAACTGGTCACCCATTGGAGATGTTCTGGAGCACAGCAGCAGAGTGGGCCAGCCGGTCTGAGAAGGAAATGAAGCACAAACTTCCAGCTACATGCAGGGCCTGGAAGATGCTGGAAAGCATAAGGCCCATGCTAGCCAAGATCCCCAGGGGCCAGGAGGAGAGCTACTCATATAGGATATGCACACAGGGGCATGTCCTGGGCATGCAAAGATAGCTCCCTGCAATTAGACCATTGCACCAACTCCCAGGCTGCATCCTAGAGGAGGTCTACACTAAGCCCACATAGTTAGTAAACAGACACAAGGAGCTTGGTTAGAAGACGTCGGTGCCAGTGGCACTTGTGGACTACAGCCCAGCTTTCATCACAAGCAGCTGACCAACACACCTGGACCTGGGTTATCTGCTTCTCGAGCTGAATGTCTCTGGGCCTTCTAGGGTCATTTCATTTTGCTCATCTCCAGTCATCTGCCACAACCTAGAAACCCAAGGGGCTAGGCCATGCGGTTCGTCTTGCGAGAGTAATAAGAAAAGTAGGCTGGGTGCAGTGGCTCACACCTGTAATCCCAGCACTTTCAGAGACCAAGATGGATGGATCACCTGAGGCTGGGAGTTCGAGATCAGCCTGGCCAACATAGTGAAACTCCATCTCTACTAAAAATAAAAAAAATCAGCCGAGTGTGGTGGCAGGCACCCATAATCCCAGCTACTTGGGAGGCTGAGGCAGGAGTACCACTTGAACCCGGGAGGCATAGGTTGCAGTGAACCGAGATTGCACCATTGCACTCCAGCCGGGGTGACGAGGGAGACTTCATCTCAAAAAAAAAACAAAAAAACAGCTGTCATGTATGGGAAGATTTTTACAACTGGCCATGTATTTTATATGCAGAGTTGAGTCTCCAAAAAAGGTATGTTGGCTGGGCACGGTGGCTCACGCCTGTAATCCCAGCACTTTGGGAGGCCAAGGTGGGCAGATCATGAGGTCAGGAGAGCAAGACCATCCTGGCTAACATGGTGAAACCCCGTCTCTACTGAAAATACAAAAAATTAGCCGGGTGTGGTGGCGGGTGCCTCTAGCCCCAGCTACTCAGGAGGCTGAGGCAGGAGAATGGCATGAACCCGGGAGGTGGAGCTTGCAGTGAGCCGAGATCGCACCACTGCACTCCAGCCTGGGCGACAGAGTAAGACTCCATCTCAAAAAAAAAAAAAAAGGTTTTTGTCACTGCCCATTTTACAAGCAAGCAAGTGGATGCTGTGCTGGCTAATTTTATGTGTCAACTTCAGTAGGCTTTGGTGCTGAGCTGTTTGGCAAACATCAGCCTAGATATTGTTGTGAAGATACTTTTTGGATGTGATTAACATTTAAGTCAGTAGACTTTGAGTAAAGCAGTAAAGCCCTCCATAATATGGGTGGGCCTCACCCAATCAGTTGAAGACCTTAAGAGAAAAGACTAAAGTTCCTCCAGGAAGAAGGATTTTGGCTTCCAGACTGCCTTCAACTCAAGACGGACAGCAACATCAATTCTTCCCTGAGTTTCCAGCCTGCCCTGCAAATTTCATACTTGCCGGTCTCCACAATCATGTGAGTCAATTCCTTAAGATTAGTCTCTCTATATAGAGAGAGACTAATTACATCTACTAATTACACCCACATATTACATCTCCTATTGGTTCTGTTTCTCAGGAGGACCTAATAGGCCTAGGAAAGGTAACCTCCCAAGGTCATACACCAAGAAGAGAGAATGGAGGAAAAAGGCACGTCGCTGTTCTCGAGGCTGCACCAAAGGAGCCTCAGTCTCAGTCCCCCTGTGCCACTGAGGCCACGCTAGGTGATCAGCCTTGGGAGGGAGACTTGCGTAGCCTTACTCGGTTGCTAATGGGTCTCTCCGCACGAGAGCCTGTGTGAACCCAGGACGCTCAAATCATGCGCTACAGCGCCACCTACTGGCCCGGGAATGTGGACCAAGGCAGTAAAGGAATCGTATCTGATAGGTGAGCAACTACAACGTCCTATTGTAAAGTTGGCAAACAATCATTTAAATTTTTTATTTTTATGTTTATTTTTGGGATGGAGTCTCACTCTGTTGCCCAGGCTGGAGTGCAGTAGCGCGATCTTGGCTCACTGCAACCTCCGCCTCCCAGGTTCAAGCGATTCTCCGGCCTCAGCCTCCTGAGCAGCTGAGATTACAGGCACACGTCACCATGCCCGACTGATTTTTGTATTTTTAGTAGAGACGGGGTTTCACCATATTGGCCAGGCTGGTCTTGAACTTCTGACCTCAGATGATCTACCCACCTTGACATCCCAATGTGCTGGGTTTACAGGTGTGAGCCACCACACCTGGCCTAAACATTTCAAAACATTAAAAATTCTTCCTTTTTTTTTTTTTTTTTTTTTTTTTTTTTGAGACGGAGTCTAACTCTGTCGCCCAGGCTGGAGTGCAGTGGCGCGATCTTGGCTCACTGCAATCTCTGCCTCCTGGGCTTAAGCGGTTCTCCTGCTTTAACGTCCCCAGTAGCTGGGCCTGCAGGCATGTACCACCACACCTGGCTAACTTTTGCATTTTTAGTAGAGAAGGGGTTTTGTCATGTAGGCCAGGCTGGTCTCGAACTCCTGACCTCAGGTGATCCACCGGCCTCGGCCTCCCAAAGGGTTGGGATTACAGGTGTGAGCCACAGTCCCTGGCCCAAATTTTAAAGCACATTTTAAAGATTTTGCTCTCCACTTTTCCCCATTCATTTAATCATCTGTTAAACACCAGGCACAATGTGAGGTGTTGGAGTTTCGAGTCCTCAGAGGGATTTATAGAACCAGCAGGGCAGAGAACCAAATAAAGACAAATCAGAAACAGGCGTGTGGGGACCCCAGAAGGGGCCATTCTCTTGGAAAGAAAGGCTCCGCTGCAGTATGTTGGTGGTCTTGGGCTGGGCTTTTGAAAGACAGGAGGGCTCTGTCAGGACCACTTGGGGGAGTGGGGGTTCATGTGATCCTCAATCCTTGTGACTTTCCACAAGCACAGGGGACGGCTGCCAGGAGGCATTTTAGTAAGCAAAAGATGGGAGTGGGAAACCTCTCAGTGTGACTGGAGAGCAGGATTCGAGGTGAGATCCAGCTGTGGACGGGGAGCATGCACCCAGCTGCAGGCCCCGCATCACACGCAGCATGGGCCGGAGCCCTGGGGCAGTGCAGCCTGGCACACCCTGGAGACCCTGGCTGGCCAGGCTAAGGACTTAGAGCTTTGTCTCATGACAAAGGGGAGTCCCTCAAAGGTTTCAAGGCAGTGAGTAAAGTGACCTCCCATATTTTACAAAGACAACTGCAGAGGGAGGACAGGAGGACATGAGAAGCAGGAAAATCAATAAGAGATTGTTCTCAGGCCGGGTGCGGTGGGTCACGCCTGTAATCCCAACACTTTGAGAAGCCGAGGCGGGCAGATCACAAGGTTAGGAGTTCGAGACCAGCCTGACCAATATGGTGAAACCCAGTCTCTACTAAACATACAAAAATTAGCCGGGCGTGGTGGTGCATCCCAGCTACTCAGGAGGCTGAGGCAGGAGAATCAGTTGAACCCGGGAGGTGGAGGTTGCAGTGAGCCAAGATCGCACCACTGCACTCCAGCCTGGGCGACAGACTGAGACTCTGTATCAAAAAAAAAAAAGATTGTTCTCTAAGTCAGGGCTGACCGCTCTCTGAGCTGAGCCAAGCTGAGAAGCTGCGAGGAGTAAGATAGGGCCGGGAACTCAGGTCCGTTAGTCCGTCCTCCGAAGTGGGGCGGGACAGCAGAATGGATTTCCGATCTGCTCTGTGAGAGCCTCGCCCAAGAAAGCCCGGAGCCACTTCCAAGAGCCGCGCTCCCACGGGGATGAGAAGCGTTTTTCTCCGAGACTGCTTGTGTCTTAGGACTGGGGACCCACTGCATTTGGAGTAAGCCCTGGCACAGGCCTCGAGGAAGAAAGAACTCCCGCGCTCCCCACCCTCCACAGGATCTGCGATCATCTCAGACGTTCCGGTTCCACGTGCAGAAACCCCGCCGGTCCAAGGCCCGGGTTCCAAAACGGCCCAAAGAGTCAAAGTTTCCATAGCTCGCCTCTGAGGCCCTGGGGGCGGTGCCTCCAGAGACCCAAACAAGCTCACGTGGCAGGGGCGGGGCTCGCGAGGGCGTCACGGCGTGCTCGTGCGCGGCTGAGGTCACGCGCCAGCCGTACCCTTGCCCAGGGGCCGTAAAGCGCGGAAGGTCGCGGTCTCGGCTTCCCCGGAACTTTTTGCTCTCTTCGCCCCGCCCCCTTTCCATCCCCGAACCCCGCTTTCCGGCCCGCGGCGACCCCCGGCAGCCGTTGTGGAGCCGCATTGCTCCCGCCGGGTTGTAGGTGAGCGCGGAGCCCGTGGGGGCCCGTGAGGTAAGGAGATAGCTGCGGGGCCACTCTGGCCTCCCCTTCCGCGCGGGCCTGAGCGCCCCGGGACCCCTGGGTTCCCCTCTTTCTCCTTTGGTTTCGCCCGGGGGTGGTCTCCCCAAGCCCCCGCTTCCAGTCGTTTCCGCCTGGCCTCGCGAAGGCGCGTCCAGGCGCCAGTACTTGGTCCCCGGAATGTTGTCCGCTCGCGTCCTCGGCTACCTCTGGGCCTGCGCACCGCTCCTCCAGGCGCCTGCACCTCAGCCCCGATGCCAGGGCGGGCGGGGTGACCTCGGGCTCCCCCCTCTCGGGCTTGCACACCCCTGCGGCGCAGAGCCAACTCCAGCTCGCCTAGCCCGGTCGCATCCCTGCAGGTGGAACTGTTTTCCCGCGTTGAGACGTGCGGTCCGCTTGTGCTTTATAATTAGTAAGACTGCTGCAGAGTCCTGAGGAAGAAGTCACCTAGAAAAGCTTGGACCAGGGCAGTGAGCTTCCTTCTTAATGTTTGACTTTTGGGGGCCGATGTGTGATACCTCGGATTTGAAACAAGAATCTCCAAGCCAGTGTCTCGCATGCATATAAACATGATGTACGGGGTTGAGGGCTGGTGGTGGAGGAGGAGCCAGCCCGACGGGTATGCTTTTCCAGTGACAGGGACTTGTGTTAATTTCTTTTTTATTTTTTTCTGAGACGGAGTCTCTTTCGCCCAGGCTGGAGTGCAGTGGCGCGATCTCGGCTCACTGCAACCTCCGCCTCCTGGATTCAAGCAATTCTCCTGCCTCAGCCTCCCAAGTAGCTGGAATTACAGGTGCGCGCCACCTCGTCCGGCTAATGTTTGTATTTTTAGTAGAGACGGGGTTTCACTATGTTGGCCAGGCTGGTCTCGAACTCCTGACCTCGTGATTCGCCCGCCTCAGCCTCCCAAAGTGCTGGGATTACAAACATGAGCCACCGCGCCCGGCCAACTTGTGTTCATTTCTTAAACTCGCGTGATCACCTGGTGTACTTGTTGAAAAATACAGCTCCCTGGAGTGGCAGGATCAGACTCTGCAGAGGTGGACCCTGGGAATCTGTCGTTTTTAAACAAGTGTCCCAGGTGGTTCTTTTGCTGAGGCAAGTGTGGAAAATGTTGTGTGAACCCACCCATGCTCATCCAGTCTTCCTTGTGACCGGCGGTCCACTGTGTGCAACGCCGAAGCCATACAGAGGGACACCTCGAAGTTAGAACTAGCACCTTGGTCTTGTTGGAATAAGCAGATCTCAGTAGAGCCAGCCGCAGTCTTACGGTTGTTTAGCAGAAGTTATTCTTTTTAGCAGAGAATATTATACGGTCATTTTCCAGAACCTTAAAAAATATATGATTATTTTTTTTTTTTTTTTTTTTTTGAGACGGAGTCTCGCTCTGTAGCCCGGTCTGGAGTGCAGTGGCGGGATCTCGGCTCACTGCAAGTTCCGCCTCCCGGGTTTACGCGATTCTCCTGCCTCAGCCTCCCGAGTAGCTGGGACTACAGGCGCCCGCCACCTCGCTCCACTAGTTTTTTTGTATTATTTAGTAGAGACGGTGTTTCACCGTGTTAGCCAGGATGGTCGCGATCTCCTGACCTCGTGATCCGCCCGTCTCGGCCTCCCAAAGTGCTGGGATTACAGGCTTGAGCCACCGTGCCCGGCCTATGATTTGTTTTAAACCAGATGATGTGCTTCATTTCTGTCTTTGACGTCTTCAGTTTCTCTTTTTTTTTCTTTTTTTTTTTTTTTTTGAGACGGAGTCTCGCTCTGTCGCCCAGGCTGGAGTGCAGTGGCCGGATCTCAGCTCACTGCAAGCTCCGCCTCCCGGGTTTACGCCATTCTCCTGCCTCAGCCTCCCGAGTAGCTGGGACTACAGGCGCCCGCCACCTCGCCCGGCTAGTTTTTTGTATTTTTTAGTAGAGACGGGGTTTCACCGGGTTAGCCAGAATGGTCTTGATCTCCTGACCTCGTGATCCGCCCGTCTCGGCCTCCTAAAGTGCTGGGATTACAGGCTTGAGCCACCGCGCCCGGCCGACGTCTTCAGTTTCTTCTCCCGTGGCTTTACCTCCTTTGCTATCAAGCTTTGCTTTGGTTTTTCGCCAACCCTATAGGCTTAGGTTTGACAGCAAAAGTGCTAGACTCTGGTGCCTTCCTTTTCTTCCTTGTCTTAAGCCCTTTTCCTCTGACCTCATGCCCTCACCACTTCACTCTTTTGAAGGTCATAATGAACACAAGGTCAGAAATCCCTTTTTTGGCGCCAAGCTCCCTGGGCTTTTATTGAGAAGAAGTCTCACTGTGTTGCCCAGGCTGGAGTGCAGTGGTGCGACTGTGCCCACTGCAGCCTCCACATCCCTGGTTGAAGCAATGCTCTTGTCTCAGCCTCCTGAGTAGCTGGGACTACAGGTGCAAGCCACGACACTCGGCTAATTTTTGTGTTTTTAGTTAGAGATGGGGTTCACCATGCTGATCAGGCTGGTCTGGAACTCCTGACCTCAAGTGATCCACCTGCCTTGGCCTCCCAAAGTGGTGGGATTACAGGCGTGAGCCACTGCGCCTGGCCTTTTTTTTTTTTTTTTTTTTTTTTTTTTTTGTTTTTTTTTGAGATGGAGTCTCGCTGTGTCTCCCAGGCTGGAGTGCAGTGGCATGATCTGGGCTCACTGCAAGCTCCGCCTCCCGGGTTCATGCCATTCTCCCGCCTCAGCCTCCCAAGTAGCTGGGACTACAGGCGCCCGCCACCACGCCTAGCTAGTTTTTTGTATTTTTTTTTAGTAGAGACGGAGTTTCACCATGTTAGCCAGGATAGTCTCGATCTCCTGACCTCGTGATCCACCCGCCTCGGCCTCCCAAAGTGCTGGGATTACAGGCTTGAGCCACCGCGCCCGGCCCTTTTTTTGTTTTAAGACAGAGTCTCACTCTGTCACCCAGGCATGAGTGCAGTAGCATAATCTCGGCTCACTGCAACCTCTGTCTCCCAGGCTCAGGCGATCCTCCTACCTCAGGAGTTCAGGACCAGCCTGGGCAACATAGTGAGCCTATCTCCACAAAACAAAAATATTTTAAAAATTAATAAAACACGAGATTGGCTTATGTGGTGAGACAGTATTGAATCCAACAAAAGGGAACTGGATAGTCTGGCCCAAGATGCAATGGTGGCCGCACCATGAGTACCTGGGACCACAGGCACCCGCCACCACACCCAGCTATTTTTTTGTATTTTTGGTAGAGACGGGGTTTCACCATGTTTGCCAGGCTGGTCTCCAACTTCCAACCTCAAATGATTCACCCGCCTCGGCCTCCCAAAGTGCTGGGATTACAGGTGTGAGACACGGTGCCCAGCCTGAAGTTTTTTTAAATTCCACCTTAAAACTCATCTGTTAACTGTTTGTTCTGCCACCTTTGCAGTTCCCTTTTTCCTGTTAGGGGGATGTGCCTAATAGTTCAGTCCTCACAGCTGTCCTTTCCTTACCATGTGCTTTCATTTGAAAGGTAGCGTGGAGTCATGATTAAATAGCAGGCCACTAGTGCCAAATTGACAGGGTTCTGCTGCTCAACAATTTGGTAGGACCTTGGGTGAGTCACTTTCACTTACCTGTACAAGTGTAGAGTAGAAATGCTAATATCTACCTCATAAGGTTGTGAGGATTAAGTTAGTTATATACATAGGCAGTATCTGGTGCATTGTAACTACTTATAAAAATATTAGCTTTAAAAATAATTCTTGGCCAGTCATAGTGGCTCACATCTGTAATCCCAGCACTTTGGGTGGCCAAGGTGGGTGGATCACCTGAGGTCAGGAGTTCGAGACCAGCCTGGCCAACATGGCGAAACTCCATCTCTACTAAAAATACAAAAAATTAGTTGGGCACAGTGGCATGCACCTGTAATCCCAGTTACTCAGGAACCTGAGGCAGGAGAAACACTTGAACCTGGGAGGCAGAGGTTGCAGTGAGCCAAGATCACACCACTGTACTTCAGCCTGGGTGACAGAGTTGAGACTCTGTCTCACAATAAATAAAAATAAAAATAATTTTCTCGGGTATTTAGATATCTCCTCAAATCTAGGGACCTACCCTTGATTTTTCCCCCATCTTCTTTGTTCTCTGTTCTCATTCA
The DNA here is from genome assembly GCF_024542745.1 of Macaca thibetana thibetana. Taxonomy (NCBI): domain Eukaryota; kingdom Metazoa; phylum Chordata; class Mammalia; order Primates; family Cercopithecidae; genus Macaca; species Macaca thibetana. Next base: position 17,358,253 of record NC_065597.1, on the reverse strand, counting down.
TGCATCAACATGTATTTCCTAGATACCTATGCTGAATGCTAGGAAAATTGAGCAATTTATAAGGTTTCTGCTCTTAGTTTCATTATAATAAGGAAATAATAGGCCGGGTGTGGTGGCTCAGCCTGTAATTCCAACCTGTAAATCCCGCTTTGGGAGACCAAGGCGGGCAGATCACTTGAGGTCAGGAGCTCAAGACCATCCTGTGCAACATAGTAAGACCTCTCTTCTACAAATATTCATAATTTTAAAATTAGCTGCTGAGCGTGATGGTGCACACCTGTGGTCCCAGCTATTCTGGAGGCTGAGGTGGGAGGATTGCTTGAGTCTGGGTGGTTGAGACTGCAGTGAGCCATGATTATGCCGCTGTACTCCAGCGTGGGTGACAGACCTCGTCTCAAAAAATAATAAAAAATAACCACTATTTACTGAGTGCTTCTTAGGTGCTTGTACCATGTTCTTCCTGCCTTGTCTGATTTAGTCTTTGCAGTAACCACGTGAGGTAGGTGTTACTAGCCCATATTACAGATGAGGAGCTCAAAGCATAGAGATCTGGTAACTTGCTGAAAGTCATACAGCTAGTGAGAGGTGGGGATATTTTCAAACCCAGACCTGTCTGCCCCCAAAGCCTGGATTCCCTGCTGTGCTGGCGTGTTGCTTCTCTGATTGGCAAACAGACCATTGTGCAGTGTGGTAAGTTCTGTGCTGGGAGAAGTGCAGTGTGCTATAGGAGAACATAGAAGAGCCATCTAACCAAGTTTTGGAGAAGGAGGGGGTGAGTATCAGATAAGATGTCAAAGAGGGGTCTGGACGTGGTGGCTGATGCCTGTAATCCCAGCACTTTGGGAGGCCGAGGCGGGCAGATCACAAGGTCAGGAGAGCAAGACCATCCTGGCTAACACGGTGAAACCCCGCCTCTACTAAAAAATAGAAAAAAATAGCCAGGCGTGGTGGTGGGCACCTATAGTCCCAGCTACTTGGGAAGCTGAGGCAGGAGAATTACTTGAACCCAGGAGGCAGAGCTTGCAGTGAGCTGAGATCACACCTCTGCACTCCAGCCTGGGTGACAGAGCGAGACTCCATCTCAAAAAAAAAAAAAAAAAAGATGTCAAAGAGGCTGTGACCTGAGGAGATTACCTGTATTTGTGGAAGGGGTGGCAGGAACCATGCCAGGAGGGATCAGCATGCACAGAACCTGGAGCTGAATAGAACATTCACGCCTCACCTGATATGTTTGGGGAATTACAGGTTGTTCAGTCTGGCTTGGTCAGAGTGTGGGGAGAGGAGAAGTGAGACCACAGATAAGAACCAGACTGTGAAGGATCTTGCACTTGATATGAAAAGAGTTTTGCCTTTTTCCTGAGGGCATCAGAAAGTCATTAAGGCTGGGCGTGGTGGCTCACGCTTGTAATCCCAGCACTTTGGGAGGTGGAGGTGGGTGGATCACCTGAGGTATGAGTTCAAGACCAGCCTGATCAACATGGTGAAACCCCGTCTCTACTAAAAATACAAAAATTAGCTGGGCGTGGTGGCATGCGCCTGTAGTCCCAGCCGCTCAGGAGGCTAAGGCAGGAGAATTGCTTGAACCTGGAACATGGAGGTTGCAGTGAGGCGAGATCACACCACTGCACTCCCAACTGGGCGACAGAGCGAGACTCTGTCTCAAAAAAAAAAAATGCTGAGGAAAAGGAGCAAAAAGGGAGGGAAATGTTGCAGGTAGATGAAAGAGACAGAGCAGTTGATGGAGCTAGGGTGGAGAGAAGAGAGGAGGAAGTGGGATCCAGGGCACTTGGGGGAGATTAACTTTCCGGTGGGTAAAAGAAGGAAGAGATGGTTGCAGATGCAAGTGGGTCTATAGGAAGGGTTTCAGGGAATGAGGTGAGACAGGTTATCTGCTTAGAATGAGGGAAGAAAGGAGGTGAAGTTGAAAGTTGAGAGAAGAGCAGCTGGGCTCTGAACCTGAATACAGACAGAGGTCTGCCTGTGGCTTAACATGTGCTAGCCTAAGCCACCAAGGAGCAGGACAGTTTTCAAGTATAACCAAGTGGTCACGGGTCAGAAGCCAGGAGGTTGACATTGAGGTCAGTGGGATGGGGCTGGCCATTAGGCAGCGGCAGTTCCCCAGGAGAGCTGTGTTGCCATTGGGACAGGGTAGAGAGAATGTCAGCAAAGGGGTAGGTGCTTGCCTTCGGGGAAGGTATTCTAGACGGTGCAGTAGAGGGGCTTGAAGGGAAGGAAAGTGAAGAGAGCTTGGGTCATGGGAAGTACAGTGGTCACATGGAGATAAAATTATGGAAAGACTAGCTGGGTAGAGAAGCTTCTGTCTTGAGATGGTGCTTAATAGGGACTGGGGTGAGAGGCATGGTGGCATTCACAAGCTGGCCAAGACAATTTGTCTCCAGTTGGATGGGATATCAGCCTGGACACAGTCTGTGCTTGCATTGGTTGCAATTGTGAGAGTCCTCTGTGATGGATGGACATAGATACCTTGGCCTTGGACAATTTGGGCTGACTGTGGAGTGTCTGTGGGTCCTGTGGCTGGGAGTGGAGGCGGTAAGGAGGTGACTAGCAGTGAGCTGCCCTGAGGCCCCCTTGTCTACCGCCTCTCATCTCAAAGTCCTCATCCTCCTGTACACATGACTGCATGGACAACCAGTAGGTCTTTCTTTCTTCAGTTTCTTGAAAGTTGAACAGTCATCTGTTTTGCTGATAGATTAAGTTTATTAAAACCCTGCTTTGGCCAACGGCGGTGGTTCACGCCTGTAATCTCAACACTTTTGGGAGACCAAGGTGGGAGGATCACTTGAGCCCAGGAAGTCGACTCTGTTCTTCTTAATTCTACCATGCGCTCTCCACAGTGGAGCCAGACCTACCTTTGAAAAACAGCCCCCCGCCCCCCGCGCCAAAAAAAGCAAAGCAAAGAAAAACATCCCAGATCATTTCTTTCCCCTGCTAGGGATTTCCCTGCGTTAGTGATTTTCCTTTGTACTTTGAATAAAATTCCAACTCCTGCTGATGGCACCCAAGGCTGTGTGTCACTGGCTTCCGCCTGCCTCTGCAGCGTTGTCTTATATCGTCTCCCCACACTCCCCATGTTGTGTGCGTGCAGGCCTCCTTTTTGTTCTTGGTCTGTCTTACCTCAGGGCTTTTGCACATGCTCGTCTCAGTGTCTGCCAAATGTGTAGTTCGTTCCTTATCCTTCAGGTCTGTTTCCAAGTCTCACTTCCTTGGAGGCTATTTCTGACCATCCTATTTTAAATATGCCCCTAGTTACTCTATCACGTTAGTTTTGTTTACTTGTTTTATTTGTATATTTATTTGTATATTGATTGGTGCTCTCCTCATTCACACACGCAAACTCTCAAATGTAAATTTCATAAAGATAGACTTCCCCATTCTTGTCCACTGCTAGCAGAATGTCTGAAACTCAGTATGCCCTCAAATTTTTTTTTTTTTGAGACAGAGTCTTGCTCTGTGGCCCAGGCTGAAGTGCAGCAGAACAGTCTCGGCTCACTGCAAGCTCCACCTCCCGGGTTCACGCCATTCTCCTGCCTCAGCCTCCCGAGTAGCTGGGACCACAGGCGCCCGCCACTTCGCCCGGCTAGTTTTTTGTATTTTTTAGTAGAGACGGAGTTTCACCGTGTTAGCCAGGATGGTCTCGATCTCCTGACCTCGTGATCCGCCCGTCTCGGCCTCCCAAAGTGCTGGGATTACAGGCTTGAGCCACCGCGCCTAGCTGGGATGGTCTGGATCTCCTGACCTCGTGATCCGCCCACCTTGGCCTCCCAGAGTGCTGGGATTACAGGCGTGAGCCACCACGCGTGGCTGCCCTCAAATATTTGCTGAATGATTTGTTCTTTGTCAAATCCCTTTCTCATTAATCCCATGCACTGAGTTGAATGGCATGAAATATGTTTGGTTTCTCTGTCTAGTTTAAATTCCTGAGATCTAGTTGGTGAGAGACGTGATGTTCTACCGGTTGCTGTCAATTGTTGGAAGACAAAGAGCCAGCCCAGGATGGCAGAACTGGTCCTCTGCAAGAAACAGCGCGTCAGCTGCGGAGGCACGTTCCATGGCCCTGCCCACCCAGGCACAGGTGGTCATCTGTGGAGGTGGAATCATGGGCACATCTGTGGCCTATCACCTCTCCAAAATGGGGTGGAAGGATATTGTCCTTTTGGAGCAGGGCAGGTAAGGATCAGACTGCATTTGGCTCATGGCTGTGCTGCTCTAATCTAAGATTCCCTCTCCTTTCAGAGATACTGCCCCACCAGTAGCGAATCTAAATGTTGCCAAGTAGCGTGAGAAGCAGCAAGGTGGAATCTCCTGAGTTTTGTTGAATGATGATTAGTAATGCTCATGTTCTCTGATTTTTAGAGAGTTGACAAATTTCCTTTTCCTTTTTTTTTTTTTTTTTGTTGTTGTTGTGGTTTTGGTAGACAGGATCTCGCTTTCTTACCCAGGCTGAGCTTGAATTGCTGGCCTCAAGCAGTCCTCCCACCTTGGCCTCCCAAAGTGCTGGGACTACAGGTGTGACCCACTGTACCCAGCATCATTTTAGACTTTGACAGAAATTTGTGTTTGTAAATAATGTGGATTGCATTTAAGCAAAGTAGACAACTGCTTGTGTTCGCTTAATTGCTAGTTCTTAACATTGTTCACATTCCCCAAAAGAAATATGCTCTATAGGCTTAGTTTCTCTGTGCTTGCCTTCTTTTAGGTCAAGTATTTTCTGCTCTATTGGCTTGTAAGCTAAATCCCTTTATATTAATTTGTAATAGTTACAGAGATTACAGAATGGATTCTTATAATCCATCATTAATATTATACCACTACACAAGTAATGTTAGATTCATACAACAGTATTGGCCGGGCGTGGTGGCTCACGCCTGTAATCCCACCACTCTGGGAGGCTGAGGTGGGCAGATCACCTGTTCGAGACCAGCCTGACCAACATGGTGAAACCCTGTCTCTACTAAAAATACAAAAATTAGCTGGGCATGGTGGTGTACAACTGTAATCCCAGCTACTCGGCAGGCTGCGGCAGGAGAATCGCGTGAATCCGTGAGGTGGAGGTGGCAGTGAGCAGAGATCATGCCACTGCACTCTAGCCTGGGTGACAGAGCGAGACTATGTCTCAAAAAAAAAAAAAAAAAAAAAAAAATACAGGCCTTCCACTCTGATAATTCTCAACCTGTGTTTAGCTAATGTTTTCTTTTTTCTTCCTTTTTTTTTTTTTTTTAAGAAGGGGTCTTGCTGTGTCACCCAAGCTGGAGTGCAGTCACACTATCACAGCTGTCTGTAGCCTTGACCTTGTGGATTCAAGCACTTCTTCTGTCATAGCCTCCTAACCTACTGTTGACATGCACCACCATGTCTGGTTGATTTTTGTATTTTTCGGTAGAGGTGGGATCTCCCTGTGTTGCCTAGGCTGTTTTCTTTTTCTTTTTTTTTTTTTTTTTTTTGAGCCAGACTCTCACTACGTCACCCAGGCTGGAGTGCAGTGGTGCAGTTTCCGCTCACTGCAACCTCTGTCTCCTGGGTTCAAGCAATTCTCCTGCCTCAGCCTCCCGAGTAACTGAGATTACAGGCGCCCACCACCACGCCTGGCTAATTTCTATTTTTTTAGTAGAAACAGGATTTCACTGTGTTAGCCAGGCTGGTCTCGAACTCCTGACCTCAGGTGATCCACCCATCTTGACCTCTCAGAGTACTGGGATTACAAGTGTGAGCCACCACACCTAGCCTAGGCTGTTGTCTTATGATCAGACTCAGGTTAGAGACTTGTAAACGCGCTGTATTGAGATACAATTTGCATACCATGCCACTCATCCTTGTTAAGTGCCAAATTCTGTTCACAGAGTTGTGTATCCATCCTCACAACCAGGTCATACATTTTTGGCAGTAAGACCACAGAAATTAGGCTGGACTCTCAGCAGTGCACCACATCAGAAGATGTACAGCTGTCCTGTCTCACTTCTGGTGGTGATAACCCTGGTCACCCAGTTATGTTGGTGTCCTCCAAGCATCTCTAGCACAGAGACCCTGTTTTCTCCCTTTATAACGGGCCAGTGCCCTATCAGGAGAGATGGATTCTGAGATTATGCCAATATCCTGTTCATATCAGTTCGTATCAGACCTCCACCTACAGGGCTTAGCATCCATTGACAGCTGTTGCCTGAGTCAGCTACCACCATGATGATTGACAAATGGTGATTTTTTGATCATCCTTCTACATTTATTATAGTTGGCATATTGCTGTCAGGAAGAGATTTCCTTCTCCCCCATTTATTTACTCAGTTATATATCTGTATACACACACACACACACACACACACACACACATTAGTTTAGACTCATGGATTTCTATTTTATGCAGTGGATATTCTTTTTTTTTTTTTTTTTTTTTGAGACAGAGTCTTGCTCTGTCACCCAGACTGGAGTACAGTGACATGATCTCGGCTCACTGCAAGCTCTACCTCCCGGGTTTCCAGTGATTCTCCTGCCCCAGGCTCCCAAGTAGCTGGGACTATAGGTGCATGCCACCACACCTGGCTAATTTTTGTATTTTTAGTAGAGATGGGGTTTCACCATGTTGGCCAGGCAGGTCTTGAACTCCTGACCTCAGCTGATCCACCTGCCTTGGCCTCCCAAATGCTAGGATTATAGGCATGAGCCACTGCACCTGGCCTGCAGTGGATACTTTTAAGAGCAAAAGTGGGTTTTGTTTTTGTTAATGTTTTTGAGACAGGATCTCACGCTGTCACTCAGGCTGGAGTGCTGTGGTTCAATCTTGGCTCACTACAACCTCTGCCTCCTGGGCTCAAGTGATCCTCCCACCGTAGCCTTGTGAGTAGCTGGGACTACAGGCATGTGCTACCACGCCCGGCTAATTTTTTGTATTTTTGGTAGAGATGTGATTTCACCATGTTGTTCAGGCTGGCTTCAAACTCCTGGGCTCAAGTAATCCATCCACCTCAACCTCCCAAAGTACTGGGGTTACAGGTGTGGGCCACCACACCTGGGCTCATAATGCTTCCTTGATGTCAAAGTCTATCTCCTATTTTTTGAAATCCTTTCAAATTTAATTATCAGGTATTTCCACAAAAAATGATAAACTAATTTCAGTGTAAATGTTTGTAAGTGGAAGACTCTAGGGAGGTTCATTTTTGGGAGGCCAAGGCGAGTGGATCACCTGAGGTCGGGAGTTCGATACCAGCTTGGCCATCATGGTGAAATGCTGTCTCTACTAAAAATACAGAAATTAATTGGGAGTGGTTGTGTGCACCTGTAATCCCAGCTGCTTGGGAGGCTGAGGCAGGAGAATTGCTTGAACCCAGGAGGTGGAGGATGCAGTGAGCCAAGATCACACCATTGCACCCCAGCCTGGGCAACAGAGCAAGACTCGGTCTCAAAAAAAAAAAAATTATGCCTCAGCCAAGTGCAGTGGCTCATGCCTATTATCCCAGGACTTTGGGAGGCCAAGGTGGGTGGGTCACCTGAGGTCAGGAGTTCAAGACCAGGCTGCCCAACATGACAAAACCCTGTCTCTACTAAAAATGCAAAAATTAGCTGGGCATGGTGGCATGCGCCTGTAATCCCAGCTACTCAGGAGTCTGAGGCAGGAGAATTGCTTGAACCTGGAAAGTGGAGATTGCAGTGAGCCAAGTTTGTGCCACTGCCCTCCAGCCTGGGCAACAGAGTGAGACTGTCTCAAAAAGTAATAATTATTATTATGCCTTATCAGTGACTTGTGAAATGGTTTTACACTCCCCTTTATCTATAATTGTTCCTCTTCTCCATCTTCACTATTGTTCTCATAGATCAATGATTCTTAAATCTGTCTGCACAGTAGAATCAGCTGGGGAGCTTTTAACAGTTAGCAATGCCCAGACCTCTCCCCAGAACAAACCAGAATCTCTAAGGGTGAGCCAGGTATCAGTATTTTTAAAAGCTTCTTGGGGAACTGTAATGTACCCCCAAGGGCAAGAGCCACTGTCAGAGCTGCTCGAGGAGTGCTCTCCCAGCAGAGACATCACCAGAGCTATAGGTGCTGACCACCAGCCAGATAATGGAACGCCCACCTGGGGTGGAGGTCCACACTGTTACAAAGATGATAGAAACATCTCTTCAGGGAGCTGACAATCTTACGGGGAAAATATCATTATTAGAGTAAATACAGTAAACTCCAGTGACAGGCATGCTGACACAGATGGTAGTTTATTTACTGAGTGATAAATAATTTGGGGAAAATGACCTTAGAACCCCCACCTGCTTTCTTGACATATGGGTCCCTTGCAAAACTGGGTCTTTGGGAGCTACCACAAATTAGAGAACTTTTTTTCAATGTAAAGTTTATGTACTTTTGAGTAGGCAGTGTATTTACATGATTCAAAATTGAAAATATGTAAAAGAGGCTGGGTGCGGTGGCTCATGCCTATAATCCCAGCACTTTGGGAGGCTGAGGCAGGTGGATCATCTGAGGTCAGGAATTCGAAACCAGCCTGGCCGACATGGCAAAACCCCATCTCTACTAAAAATACACATTTAGCCAGGTATGGTGGTGCACGCCTGTAATCCTAGCTACTTGGGGGACTGAGGCAGGAGAATCGCTTGAACCTGGGAGGTGGAGGTTGTGGTGAGCCGAGATCATGCCATTGCACTCCAGGCTGGGCGACAAGAGTGAAACTCCATCTCTTAAAACAACAACAACAAAAAAATTAGCTGGGCATGATGGCGGGTACCTGTAATCCCAGCTACTCGGGAGGCTGAGGCAGGAGAATAGCTTGAACCCAGGAGGCAGAGGTTGCAGTAAGCCAAGATTGTGCCACTGCACTCCAGCCTGGGTGACAATAACAAAACGCAAAAGTGGCCGGGCGCGGTGGCTCAAGCCTGTAATCCCAGCACTTTGGGAGGCCGAGGCGGGCGGATCACAAGGTCAGGAGATCGAGACCACAGTGAAACCCCGTCTCTACTAAAAATACAAAAAATTAGCCGGGCGCGGTGGCGGGCGCCTGTAGTCCCAGCTACTCAGGAGGCTGAGGCAGGAGAATGGCGGGAACCCGGGAGGCGGAGCTTGCAGTGAGCCGAGATCGCGCCACTGCACTCCAGCCTGGGCAACAGCGTGAGACTCCGTCTCAAAAAAAAAAAAAAAAAAAAAAACGCAAAAGCATCTCAAAAAATAAAAATAAAAAGAAAGAAAGAAAGAAAATATGTGAAAGAGTGTACAGGAAAAAGACTCCTTTTCTATCTTCTTTTTTTTTTTTTTTTTGAGACGGAATCTTGCTCTGTCACCCAGGCTGTAGCGCAGTGGTGCAGCCTCAGCTTACTGAAACCTCCGCCTCCTGGGTTCAGGCGATCCTACTGCACCCTCCACCTCCTGGGTTCAGGCGATCCTCCTGCCTCAGCCTTCTGAATAGCTGGGATTACAGGTGCCCGCCACCATGCCCGGCTAATTTTTGTATTTTTAGTAGAGATGGGGTGTCGCCATGTTGGCCAGGCTGGTCTCGAACTCCTGACCTCAAGTGATCTGCCTGTCTTGGCCTCCCAAAGTGCTGGGATTACAGGCGTGAGCCACTGCACCCAGCCCTCAATCTTCACTTCTAACAAAAAGCTTTCCTCTCTGGAGGGAAGTTAAGTTCTAGTTACATTCTCTACTTCTATAAGCAATTATGTGTTGGTAGGTTTGTGTGTGTGTATGGGTATTCATTTATTATATTTTTTCCCTTTTTTATATAAGTGGGAGCATACCTTACACACTGTTCTTCGCCTTGCTTTTTCATTATGATTGTTCCATGTTGGTACATAAAGACCTTTTCATTCTTTTTTTTTGTAGCTGCATAGTATTCCGTTGTACAGATGAATTCCAAAATTTTATTTTATTTTAGAGATGGAGTCTTGCTCTATTGCTTAGTCCGAAGTGCAGTGGCACAATCCTAGCTCAATGCAGGTGCAAACTTTTGGGATCAAAGGATCTTCCTGCCACAGCCTCCCAGGTAGCCTGGCTAACTTTTATTTATTATTTTTTTTAACTTTTATTTATTCATTTTTTTTGAGGCGGAGTCTCGCTCTGTCGCCCAGGCTGGAGCGCAGTGGCACAGTCTTGACTCACTGCAAGCTCCACCTCCCGGGTTCACGCCATTCTCCTGCCTCAGCCTTCCGAGTAGCTGGGACTATAGGCGCCCGCCACCATGCCCAGCTAATTTTTTGTATTTTTTGTAGAGACAGGGTTTTACCATGTTAGCCAAGATGATCTGAATCTCCTGACCTTGTGATCCACCCACCTCGGCATCCCAAAGTGCTGGAATTACAGGCATGAGCCACCACACCTGGCCTTTATTTTTATTTATTTTTTATTTTTTTGGTAGAGACACGGTCTGGTTATGTTGCCCAGGCCAGTCTTCAACTCCTGTCCTCAAGTGATCCTCCTACCTCAGCCCCTCAAATTGCTGGGATTACAGGCATGAGCCACTGTGCCTGGCCTAAACTATCCAAAATTTTAAATCTGTCCCATGTCAGTGAACATTTTTCTCACCTTGTTGCCCAAGCTGGAGTGCAGTGATGTGATCATACCTCACTGCAGCCTCTACCTTCTGAACTCAAGGGCTCCTCTGGCCTTAGCCTTCCAAGTAGCTGGGACTGCAGGCATGTGCTACCATGCCTGGCTAATTTTGTTGTTGGTGGTAGAGATGGGGTCTCCCTTTGTTGACCAGGCTGATCTTAAACCCCTGTCCTCAAGCAGTCCTCAGTCCTCCTACTTTGGCCTCCCAAAGTGCTGGGATTGTAAGTGTGAGCCACTGTGTCCACCTTGTTTCCATCTTTTGGTATTAGAAACAGTACTATAATGAGAAACTTTGACCTTGTATTCACAGATACGTCAATGTACCTAATAGCATTTTGCATCCATCCTGCAGGCTGGCTGCTGGCTCTACAAGGTTCTGTGCTGGCATCCTGAGCACTGCCAGGCACTTGACCATTGAGCAGAAGATGGCAGACTACTCAAACAAACTCTACCATCAGTTAGAGCAAGAAACAGGGATCCAAACGGGTAAGCAAGTGTCTTCCGTTTACTGTTTTGCCTGTCCCTGAGACTGTTATATTCAGTTCTGTATCTTGTCCTCTGCCAGGTTTGCCTGCTGCTTTGGTAATTAAGACTTGGGTTGGCCAGGCGTGGTGGCTTACACCTGTAATCCCAGCACTTTGGGAGGCTGAGGTGGGCGGATCACGAGGTCAGGAGATCGAGACCATCCTGGCTAAGACGGTGAAACCTCGTCTCTACTAATAAATTAAGAAAATATGTAAATTATCCTGACTGTACTTCTTTTGAAAATAAGATACCAAATTACTTCAACTTTTTCTTCATGAGAATTAAGAGTCATTGCATTTTAGGAGGATTGTCATTGGCCTAAGTGTAATTATGGTTCTATATCAGGTGTGTTGATTACAAACAACAGGAATTGACTCTGGCCAACTTAGAGCTTGTTGGGAGGAGCTTGGGGCCTGTGGAGTTGGTAGGAGGCTGCCAGCTGAAGGCAATCTGGAAGCCAGGATGTGGGGACTGCACCGCAGGCAGTCCCTCAGCCAGAACAGGAGCAGCCTGGTCTGGACGATGCTGCCCTTGAGATGGTGACCTCTAGCCATTCACCTATGTGCTCAAGACTGACTATTTCAGGAGGGTCTGATTGGATAAGCTTAGGTCACGTGCCCACTGTTTGGCTATACTGGGGAAGGAGAAGGGAGAATCTGACCCTTGGTAGCTGATGTTATTGTGAGTGGCCTTTGCCAAGGGTTACACCCCCCCAAGACTAGGAGGAGAAAGGGTGAATTTCCTAAAAGGAAGGAAGAATAGGGATGGGTTCAAGGTCGAATCCCTGCCCAAAATCTTCTTTTTTTTTTTTTTTTTTTTTTAAAGATAGAATCTTGCTGTGTCGCCCAGGCTAGAATGCAGTGGTGCAATTCTGACCCACTGCAACCTCCACCTGCTGGGTTCAAACAAGTCTCCTGCCTCAGCCTCCCCAGTAGCTGGGATTACAGGCATGCACCACCACACCCAGCTAATTTTTATATTTTTAGTAGGGACAGGGTTTCACCATGCTGGCCAGGCTGGTCTCAAACTACTGACCTCAGGTGATCCGCCCCCCTCAACCTCCCAAAGTGCTGGGATTACAAGCGTGAGCCACTGCACCTGGCCTAGAATCTCATTTGATCCTCACAACCTCACAAAACTGTTAGCTGAGAATGTTTGGTTAGGGCATGGAGCCTTAGCGCATCTGAAGTTCTTAAAATTTTCCGAAGAAGCTCAGAGAAGCTGATTTACCTGCCCAAGGATATTGAGTGGCAGTCCCAGGATTCATCACAGGTCTTCTAAGCTATAATCTAGTGCATTTTCTACTCTCCCATCCTACATTTGGTCTGATCTGTCTCATTTGGGCTCATTTTTCTTACAGGTTACACAAGGACAGGCTCAATCTTTCTGGCCCAAACTCAGGACCGACTGATCTCCCTGAAGCGCATCAACTCAAGGCTGAAGTACGTAAGAGTCTAGAAGCGTGGCCTGACTTGACCACACTGGCCTCTGCCAAAGAGCCTGTGAATGTCATTGTCCCTTGTGTTCTGTGGCAGTGTCATAGGTATCCCTTCTGAGATCATCTCCCCCAAGAAAGTGGCCGAACTTCACCATCTCCTCAACGTGCACGACCTGGTGGGGGCCATGCATGTTCCCGAGGATGCAGTGGTGTCCTCTGCTGACGTGGCTCTTGCCCTGGCAAGTGCAGCCTCCCAAAATGGTGAGCAGGTTTTTGCATTTTCTTAAGATGGGTTAGCAGGGAAGATGTTACCTAAGGAAGTGTCTCACAGTAGGCAGTTACACCAACTCAAGTTTGGAAAGATTATCCTCTTTGGGGTACTCAGCTTCCATTTTTTGAACACTGTGTCTTATAATTTTGTTTATCTGTTAATAAGTGTTTTCCCTCAGGGCCCCATTTTTTAAGTTCCAAAGAACTGCTTTTAGTGCTAATTAATGCCCCTTTTTTGGAGACAGAGCTTCTCTCTTTTCTCCCAGGCTGGAGTGCAATGACACAATCTTGGCTCACTGCAGCCTTCACCTCCTGGGTTCATGTGATCCTCCTGCTTCCGCCTCCCGAGTAGGTGGGACTAAGGTGTGCGGCACTACACCCGGCTAATTATTTTGTGTATTTTTAGTAGAGACGGGGTTTCGCCATGTTGGCCAGGCTAGTCTTGAACTCCTGACCTCAGATGATCCACCCACCTCGGCCTCCCTAAGTTCTGGGATTACAGGCATGAGCCACTGGGCCCGGCTGATTAATACCTTTTGGACTTAAGGTAATATTTTTCCCCTACAGGACTTGAGAAGTTCAAGGTGAAAACACACCTTGGAAGTTTAATCCACACCTGAAATCATGAGCCCGTGTTGCACTGAATGAGAGAAAAACTTACTAGTGTCCAGGGTATCATATCAATGATATGGGCAGATTACCACTTAAGGCGCCTTTTTTACATCCTCTCCTCTCTGCTCCATAGTCTGTGATTCCTGGAATTTAATTATTGCGTTCCAAAGTCTGTTTTTAAACTGACTTGCTATTTTCAATCTTGAGCAAGGCCCATTTACATAGTCTCAGGATATGATTCCAGGGTTTTTTTTTTTAATTAAAGCATTGAGCCGGGTGTGGTGTCTCATGCCTGTAATCCCAGCACTTTGGGAGGCCAAGGCAGGTGGATCACCTGAGGCCAGGAGTTCAAGACCAGCCTGACCAACATGGTAAAACCCCATCTCTATTAAAAATACAAAAATTAGCCAGGCATGGTGGTGCACGCCTGTATTCCCAGCTACTTGAGAGGCTGAGGCAGGAGAATCGCTTGAATCCAGGAGGCAGAGAGCAAGCCAAGATTGCACCACTACATTCCACCCGTAACAACAGAGCAAGATTCCGTCTCAAAAACAAAATAAAGTAATAAAGCATTGACTTGACTTTGTCAGTGTTTCTTTTGGGTGGAGAACCTGCTGCAGATGTCTACATTCTGGTACATCAGATGAAGTACCAACTCTTTCTTTACCTTGGAACAGGTGTTCAGATCTATGACCGGACATCTGTTCTTCATGTAATGGTCAAAAAAGGTCAAGTTACTGGAGTGGAGACAGATAAAGGACAGATTGAATGCCAGTATTTTGTCAACTGTGCCGGCCAGGTAGGTCAGCACCAACACTGGGCTCTGCTTTTCTTATTTAACGTTTGTCTCCAAGATTTTTTTGGTGTAGAGAAGTAAGATTAGTATTGTGATTGATTATACAGATATCAGTAACTACACTGTTTCTTGTAGGGTATTCTAAATCAGAAACCTATACTTAGTCGGAAATAGAAGCATGTGTGACCTTGTCCTTCCTCCATACTGGGCTGACGGGTGCTATCCTGGTCAGGAAGGCCAGCAAATGGTCAGGCATTGACGTGAATCCTTGGCGCTGGGTCTTGGTGTTACATTTCATTCTACAACCTAGCAAATAACTTATTAGGCTATTTTATTGTGTCAGGAATGTGGACACTAATTTCCAGGACACTGCTTCTTTCAGAGCAGATTGGCTCTTGCCTTCCATGCTATGATCCTGAAGTGAACTAAGAAATACTTTCGCCATGTGAAGTTCATTTAGTGATTGCTCTTTGGGGTTTGTAGTTGAACCCAGGCATTTTATCGAAAGGACCTCCTTTGGTTCCCATGAGCTCCTTTGACTAGCTGGTAAATATCTCTTCCTTTGATCTCAAAGTAATTTCTACGGCTGAAGAAATGTAGTATTGCTCCCGATCCAAATAATTGAACTAAAGCAGGCTAACTTCCCACACTTGACACTGTAGCAAGAGCACACATAAGCCACTTGGAATTAATCTCAAGAGGCTGAACTTGCTCATTTGTATTTCTGTTCCTCTTCCCACCTACAAAACCTGTCCATTTGTAGTGGGCATACGAGCTGGGTCTGTCCAACGAGGAGCCGGTTAGTATCCCGCTACATGCCTGCGAACACTTCTACCTCCTGACTCGCCCCTTGGAGACCCCTCTGCAGAGCAGCACACCAAGTGAGGACTTGCACTTTTTAAAAAAATCTTGTTTCTTTGCCAGTATCCTGTCCTTTGAAAAGGAAAACTTTCTGCTAAGGACAGACTGTGTCTGAAAGAGTCTTTCATTTCTAGAGCATGTTACAGGGAGGTGGACCCAATTCTGACTTTTCTTTATTAACTCTTTATGAAAGGATGGCCAAAATTTCCATTAATACATTTTTTTGTTTTTGTTTTCATTTTGCAAGCTAATTTTAGTCCTAAACAGAGGTCATTGAGAATATTTGGACTGTCATGTTGACTTTTTGACTTGAATGCTATAGATTGTAGAAACGTCATAGGTAAACGATAGACTTAGGTGAGTTAGTGGTTCCAAGCACTGTAGGAGAGGGTTCTCACATCCTTTTGATGGTCTTCATGCCTAGAATGGGCTCTGCAATCCCCCTTTCTGTTAAACTTTCGCTTGGCACAATGGGAGTTACGTGGTTTGCTTGTGGGGTCTAGTCAAAGCTTCTAGGAAAGGGATAATCAGAGAAACAGTCTCCACTGAAAGTCTAAATGGGAGGATCTTCCCCCATGACCTCAAAAGGTATTTTAAAGCTAATGAATGCCTGTGTTCATTGAATGTTCTTTCATTAATAAAGCCATTAATGGGATGGGTGTTTTTGTTTGGTTTTTCTGTCTATTTAGAAAGCTAACTTGCCTCTAAGCCCTTGTTTTTTCTTCCACTCCCCACTCCATGTCATTTCTCCTCCTCAGCTATTGTGGATGCTGATGGAAGAATTTATATTCGGAACTGGCAGGGTGGCATCTTGTCTGGGGGCTTTGAGAAGAACCCGAAACCAATTTTCACTGAGGGCAAGAACCAGCTGGAGATTCAGAATCTACAGGAAGACTGGGATCACTTTGGTATGTGAACTACATTATAACAGTACTGCCTTATATTTGTCTAAGGTGTTATATTTATCAAAGTATTTTCAAGAATAGTTGCTTGTTTAATGATTATAACAACACCATGGGGTACAACAGTGGTTACAGACGGTGAGTTTGCCTGGTCTAAGGATGAAGTTACTAGGTAGCAGATTCAGGGGGCTAAAATCTTGTTTACTGGACATTTGGCTTATTTTTAAATTTTATTTGATTCTTAGTTTTACTTTTTTTTTTCTTGAGACAGAGCCTTGCTCTGTGGCTCAGACTGGAGTGCAGTTGCACAATTATAGCTCACTGTAGCCCGAAACTCCTGGTCTTAGCTTATATTTTTTTCTTTTTGGTAGAAAAAAAAGAACATGGTCTTGCCATGTTGCCCAGGCTGATCTCGAACTCCGAGGCTCAAGTGATCGTTTCACCTTGGCCTCCCAAAGTGCTAAGATTATAGACATGAGCCACTGTGCCTAGCCCTTTGTGTGTGTGTAGTCATCTCTACCATTTTGTGTGTGTGTGAGATGGGGTCTTGCCCTGTCATCTAGGCTGGAGTGCCATGTGATGATCATAGCTCACTGTAACCTCAAATTCGTGAGCTCAAGCGATGCTGCCACATCAGCCTCCCAAGTAGCTGGGACTACAGGTGCTTGCCACCACGCCCAGCTAATTTTTAAATTTTTTGTTGAGATGGAGTATTGCTGTGTTACCCAGGCTGGTCTCGAACTCTTGGGCTCAGTCAGTCCTCCTGCCTCAGCTTCCCAAAGTGCTGGGATTACGGGCATGAGCCATCATATCCAGCTGCTTTTTTTTTTTTTTTTTTTTTTCCCTGAGATGGAGTCTTGCTCTGTTGCCCAGGTTGGAGTGCAGTGACGCGATCTTGGCTCACTGCAACCTCTGCCTCCCCGGTTCAAGTGATTCTCCTGCCTCAGTCTTCAGAGTAGGTGGGACTACAAGCACCTGCCACCATGCCCAATTAATTTTTGTATTTTTAGTAGAGATGGGTTTTGCCATGTCGATCAGGCTGGTCTTGAACTCCTGACCTCAGGTGATCCACCTGCCTCGGCCTCACAAAGTGCTGGGATTACAGGCTTGAGCCACTGCCCCTGGCCTTTTTTTTTTTTTTTTTGAGATAAAAGTCTTGCTCTGTCGCCCAGACTGGAGTGCAGTGGCACAATCTTGACTCAGTCCAACCTCCACCTCCTAGGTTCAAGTGATTCTCATGCCTCAGCCTCTTGGGTAGCTGGGATTACAGGCGTGCACCAACATGTCCAGCTAATTTATGTATTTTCAGTAAAGACAGGGTTTTACCGTGTTGGCCAGGCTGGTCTTGAAATCCTGGCCTCAAGTGATCTGCCTGCCTTGGTTTCCCACAGTGCTGGGATTACAGGCGTGAGCCACTGTGCCCAGCTCTTCTTTTTTATTTTATTTTATTTTTTTGAGATGGAGTTTCACTCTTGTTGCCAAGGCTGGAGTGCAATGGTGTGATCTTGGCTCACCACAACCTCTGCCTCCCGGGTTCAAGTGATTCTCCTGCCTCAGCCTCTTGATTAGCTGGGATTACAGGCATGTGCCACCATGCCTGACTAATTTTGTATTTTTAGTAGAGATGGGGTTTCTCCATGTTGGTTAGGCTGGCCTCGAACTCCTGACCTCAGGAAATCCGCCCACCTCGGCCTCCTAAAGTGCTGAGATTACAGGCATGAGCCACCGTGCCTGACCCCTGCTTATTCTTTATTCATCTAAAATCATTGCTGAGATTTTAGGTTTTAGGAGGAGACTGCTTTCAGTAGGACTTCATATAAAATTGAAGTGCTCTTTAGAAAACAGAAATATTGGTTGGGTGCGGTGGCTCATGCCTGTAATCCCAGCACTTTGGGAGGCCGAGGCGGGTGTGTCATGAGGTCAGGAGATCGAGACCATCCTGGCTAACACAGTGAAACCCCATCTCTACTAAAAATACAAAAAATTAGCTGGGCATGGTGGCGGGCGCCTGTAGTCCCAGCTACTCGGGAGGCTGAGGCAGGAGAATGGCGTGAACCCAGGAGGTAGAGCTTGCAGTGAGCCTAGATCGCGCCACTGCACGATCTAGCCTGGGCGAAGACTCCGTCTCAAAAAACAAACAAACAAACAAGAAAACCAGAATTATTTTTGGTTTGTTTTGTTTTTCAGAATTGTTTTGTTAGTGTAGTGTTTTATTAAATTTCAAAATAATTTTATTTATTTATTTATGTATTCATTCATTCATTTTGAGATGGAGTGTCACTCTGTTGCCCTGGCTGGAGTACAGTGGTGCAATCACAGCTCACTGCTGCTCCGCCTCCTGGGTTCAAGTAATTCTCCTGCCTCAGCCTCCTGGGTAGCTGGAATTACAGGTACACACCATAACACAGAGCCAATTTTTGTGTTTTTAGTAGAGATGGGGTTTCACTATTTGGCCAGGGTGGTCTTGAACTCCTGACCTCAAGTGATCCACCTGCCTCAGCCTCTCAAAGTGCTGGAATTACAGGCATGAGCCACTGCACCTGGCCTTTAAGGCCTATAATCCCGGCACTTTGGGAGGCTGAGGCGGGTGAATCGCCTGAGGTCAGGAGTTTGAGACCAGCCTGGCCAACATGGTGAAACCCCATCTCTACTAAAAATATAAAAATTAGCTGGGCGTGATGGCATGCACCTGTAACCCCAGCTACCTGGGAGGCTGAAGCAGGAGAATCACTGGAACCCAGGAGGCAGAGGCTGTAGTGAGCTGAGGTCACACCACGGCACTCCAGCCTGGATGACAGAGCAAGACTCCATCTGAAAAAAAAAAAAAAAAATTGGCTGGGCACGGTGGCTTACGCCTGTAATCCCAGCACTTTGGGAGGCCAAGGCGGGCGTTCACGAGGTCAGGAGATCGAGACCATCCTGGCTAACACAGTGAAACCCTGTCTCTACTAAAAAATAGAAAAAGTTAGCTGGGCGTGGTGGTGGGCACCTGTAGTCCCAGCTACTTGGGAGGCTGAGGCAGGAGAATGACATGAACCTGGGAGGCGGAGCTTGCAGTGAGCTAAGATTATGCCACTGCACTCCAGCCTGAGCGACAGAGCGAGACTGTCTCAAAAAAAAAAAAAAAGAAAAGAAAAAGAATAATAATAATAATATAGTTACCGAGTTCCAAATTAAAAAGATATGAAAGAGTCTCTAATGAAGAATTTCCCTCTGACCCTTGATGGGATTTTTTTTTAAATGAATTTTTATGGGAAATTTCAAACTTTTAAAAGTGGATAGAAGTTGGGCACAGTGGCTTACACCTGTAATTCCATCACTTTGGGAGGATCACTGGAGCCCAGGAAGTCAAGACCAGCCTGGGCAACATGGCAAGACTAGAGACTGTGTCTCTACTAAATAAACCCGGCGAGAGTAGTGTGATGAGCCCCCATGTACCCATTATCCAGTTCTGGTCTTGTTTCATCTTTTTCCTGCTATCCCACTGAATTTGCCCTAATGGTAGATTTCCTTTAAAGCAGGGTGAAAGTCTGTCTTTTGCAGCTATTCCAATGCAGAACTTTGCCTTTTTTTTTTTCTTTTTGAGATGGAGTTTCACTCTGGTACCCAGGCTGGAGTGCAGTGTCACGATCTCGGCTCACTTCAACCTCCGCCTCTCAGATTCAAGCGATTCTCCTGCCTCAGCCTCCCAAGTAGCTGGGATTACAGGCTTCCACCATCACAACTGGCTAATTTTTGTATTTTTGGTAGAAACGGGGCTTTGCCATTTTGGCCAGACTGCTCTTGAACTCCTGACCTACAGTGATCCGCCCACCTTGGCCCCAAAGTACTACGGTTACAGACGTGAGCCACCATGCCCAGCTCAGAACATTACCTTTTATTAAAATCTCTGTGGCTGCCATTTAAGAGCGTTTCCACTCACACTGATCCCTTCGAGATTATTATCTGTAGCTACATTTTACTTGCTATTCTATGCTGCTTTCCTTTCTAACCAGTATCTTTTTTCCTTAGTCTTTATACCAAGTATTTTGCAGCTGTATCCTGTAATTCTACCAAGGTTTCTTCTTTGTGATAAATGGCCAGTTGGCTCGTCTTTAAAAAAATCTCTTTCAGCTGGGCACAGTGGCTCACGCCTATAATCCCAGCACTTTGGGAGGCTGAGGCGGGCAGATCACTTGAGGTCAGGAGTTCGAAACCAGCTTGGCCATCATGGTGAAACCCCGTCTCTACTAAAAATACCAAAAATTAGCTAGGCATGGTGGTGCGTGCCTGTAATCCGAGCTACTTGGCAGGCTGAGGCAGGAGAATCGCTTGAACCTGGGAGGCAGTGGTTGCAGTGAGCTGAGATCGTGCCACCGCACTCCAACCTGGGCGACAGAGTGAGACTCCATCTCAAAAAAAAAATTATTTTTCAAGAGATTTTCTGAAAGGAGAGGGAGTAAAAAAGTAGAGGGGTTGAAAGTGGTTTAATTCCTTAAAGGTGAGAACTCTATTTGGGTTTGTTGTTATTGCTCAGAGCCTCTGTTGAGTTCCCTTCTGAGGAGGATGCCAGAATTAGAGACTCTGGAGATCATGAAGTTGGTGAATTGCCCAGAGACCTTCACACCAGACATGAGATGCATCATGGGCGAGTCTCCTGCAGTGCAGGGCTACTTTGTCCTGGCAGGAATGAACTCTGCTGGCCTTTCATTTGGTGGAGGAGCCGGAAGGTAAGTCTTTCTCCCTCAGAATCAGCTGTGAACATAAGTCAGCTTGCTGGGTCTCTTCCCTTCTAGAATTACTTGTTGTTAATATGATGTGTGGTATATTTAATCTAGTATGTTAAGACTAATAAGAAGATACATGTAATTTTGGAGTTGTCCCCTGCATAGGAGACTCCCCATGTTCCAGAAATGTCATCTGGCAAAATGTTTTTGCAACTCATCTTTTGGAGTTAGCCACAGATCCTGTGGGATATTCTTTTATACTTTTTCAGTTGTAACAAATATTGGTCATTTGAGTGTGTATTTGAGTTTGGTAGACAAGTATGTTGATTGAGGTAGGTATCTGAACTAGGTAATACACGGTTTGTGTTTTAGACAGAGTCTTCCTCTGTCGCCCAGGCTGGAATGCAGTGACATGATCTCGGCTCACTGCAACCTCCACTTCCTGGGTTCAGGCTATTCTCCTGCCTTAGCCTCCCGAGTAGCTGGGATTACAGGCGTGTGCCAGCACACCTGGCTAATTTTTGTATTTTTAGTAGAGACAGAGTTTTTCCACGTTGGTCAGGCTGGTCTCGAACTCCTGACCTCAGGTGATCCATCTGCTTTGGCCTCCCAGAGTGCTGGGATTACAGGCGTGAGCCACCTGGCTCATGTTGAAACTTTTTTTTTTTTTGGTAGAGACGGAGTCTTACTATGTTGCCCAGGTTGGTCTCAAACTCCTGACTTTAAGCAATCCCCTGCTTTAGCCTCCCAAAGTTGTGGGATTACAGGCATCAGCCAATGTGTCTGGCCAGCTTATATGTTAAATACCTCCTAGGGAATCTTATCATCTGGGGTAAAATCCTCATAGTAGTCTTTTCAGAGCAGTACACAGACCCATGTTCGTTTCTTCCAGAAAAGTTAAGGAAATTGCCCAAAACCATTCAGCTGGTCTGTGGCAATTTAGGGTCTTTTGATTCTATTAGTTCTCAATTTGTAGAAATTAGTTTTATCTTCTCAAATCTCACACCTGAGCCCCAACAAGTGCCCTTTGTCTATATAGGTACCTTGCTGAATGGATGGTACATGGTTATCCCTCAGAAAACGTTTGGGAATTGGACCTGAAACGTTTTGGAGCCCTCCAGAGCAGCCGTACCTTTCTGCGCCACCGGGTCATGGAAGTCATGCGTAAGTGAAGCATTATCACAGTTGCTCCTAGTTGCAGGTATCTTCCCGGTGGTCCGTGTTGTCATTCAGATGGAGCAAAGTTTTCCTCAGTTCTTTAACAAGCACTTTGAGTTGGGCATCTGATTTGACTGTTTCAGGCCTGAGTAAGGGGCTTTAAGCACCTGGTGATATATACATAACGTTTTCTTCAGTGCATTGGACCTTGTTTCCTTCTGGGAACAAGAAAGTAGAACAGGATTTACAGATGGTACATAGCAGCTTCCTAAATATTCTAAGCAATGCATTCTTCCCAGTTTGCCTTGAGAGCCCCTATGTCGAAGTGAATGCTTTCTTACTCCCACATTTTTTTTTTCGAGAAAATGCTTTCTCGTTCCCCACTTAGTTTTTTCTTTCCAAGTCAGAGAATTTTTCCACGTTATTCTCAGAGCTTCAGGCTTCAGTGAGTGACTTTCATCGTTAATCCACCCTACAGCAGCGAGATTGGGAACCACTTGTCATATAAATACAAAACATACATTCCTGCTCTCACTCCCTTGTTCTCACCCTGCTGCAACTTTGAAGGATTGGCCACCTCATCTTAATTTGTTATTCTACCTTGATCTCTGATTTATTTTCTAGGAAACCCTTAGAAAGCTTTTGTATCAGGAATTGAACCAAACCATGTGGGTTCAAGTTGTAATTTCATTT
This sequence comes from Macaca thibetana thibetana, assembly GCF_024542745.1. Lineage (NCBI taxonomy): Eukaryota > Metazoa > Chordata > Mammalia > Primates > Cercopithecidae > Macaca > Macaca thibetana. Next base: position 17,335,734 of record NC_065597.1, on the reverse strand, counting down.
TCCTGTACTGAGAAGCTGTTCTCAGACTTTGCCAAATGATATCTAAATATTTTGGATATACTTATGCTCAGCACTAAGTTTCTGTGTTGGCTGTGACCACCATTCTTGGTTACAAGTAAACTGTTAGTTTGGTAGTTGAACAACATTGATGGTGAGGACTCTGGATCGCCTTTAATGCCTGAGTGCTCACTTTTGGCCTGGGAAGAGGATGTACATCCATGGAGATGAAGGACCTAACAGCGATATGTTTAACTGCCAAGGTTCTTTAATTTTAGCAAATACTTTGGTTAAAATGTTGAAGTTGGCTGGGCGTGGTGGCTCATGCCTGTAATCCCAGCATTGTGGGATGCTGAGGGAGGCAGATCACTTGAGGTCAGGAGTTTGAGACCAGCCTAGACAATGTAGCAAAACTCTGTCTGTACTAAAACCAAAACCAAAAAATTAGCCGTGCGTAGTGGCACACACCTAAAATCCCAGCTACTTGGGAGGCTGAGGTAGGCGAATCACCTGGGGAAGTTGAGGCTGTAGTGAGCTATGACGGCGCCACTACATACTCCAGTCTGGGCAGTGGGACTGAGACCCTGTCTCAAAAAAATAAAAAATGAAAGTTTTTTTTTTTTTTAGAGGTGAACTATTATAAGCCTAGATTTCCCCACCCATCGTTACTTTGGAACCTGTGCAAATCATAATTGAGCTTGAGCTTCTCCTTGGTGATATGACACTTTTGGTAACCTTCTCCAATTCTCGTGAAATAGAAATGGCAGGCACATAGAAAATGGGGAAGGTGCCAGGCGCGGTGGCTTATGCCTGTAATCCCAGCACTTTGGGAGGCCGAGGTGGGCGGATCACTTGAGGTCAGGAGGTCTAGCCTGACCAACATGGCGAAACCCTGTCTCTACTAAAAATATAAAAATGTAGCCAGGTGTGGTGGTACGTGCCTGTGATCCCAGCTACCTGGCAGGCTGAGGCAGGACAATCACTTGAACCTGGGAGGCAGAGGTTGCAGTGAGCCAATATCGTACCACTGCACTCTAGCCTGGGCGATAGAGTGAGACTCCGTCTCAAAAAAAAAAAAAAAAAAAGAAAAGAAAATGGGGAAGGTAGAACCTAAAGTACCAGGATATGGACAGATTGTCACCATGCAGAGAACCCCACCTGGCTTCCTTCTGTCTCCCAACCTCCCCCAGCCTTGATGTACCTTTTGTTTGGAATGGTGTGAGATGAGGTCTTCTCTTTGCAAGGGACCATAGATCACACTTTTCTGGCTTTTTTTACTTCTTGTTGTTGAAGATTGGACATTAAGGGAAATGAATTCCCCCCCACCCCGGCCCGAGACAGTCTTGCTCTATTGCCCAGGCTGGAGTGCAGTGGCACAATTTCGGCTCACTGCAACCTCTGCCTCCTGGGTTCAAGCAATTCTCCTGCTTCAGCCTCCCGAGTGGCTGGTATTACAGGTGCCTGCCACCATGCTTGGCTAATTTATGTATTTTTAGTAGAGACAGGGTTTCACCATGTTGGCCAGGCTGATCTCGAACTCCTGACCTCATGATCTGCCCTCCTTGAACTCCCAAAGTGCTGGGTTTACAGACATGAGCCACCGCACCTGGCCTAAGAGAAACGAATACTGACCCTAGCTTTGTTGTGTGAATAATGTCATTGGTACAATAGAATGTAACTTCTCAGATTTCAAAGCCACCTAATCAAGCTACAATACATAACCTTTCACTTGAGAAGTAAGTTATCAGGGAGGAAATGTCTATCATAGGTCTGAGATCCTAACACAGGCACGATGAAGAATTGAGTGCTGTTTTTTCGCACTTTGTTACCACCTGTGTCCCACTTAGTAACCTTCATCTCTGCTATGAAGCTTAGCAAGGTTTAGGACCCTGACTTTTCTCCCAACTAATGTGAAATGCTGAATGTGAGTACAGGCCGTGTCGTGCTGTGACACGTAGCTCTGTACCTCCAGGGAGGGACGACAGCAGCTTGTCAGGATTGTCTTTCCTTCTGGAGCATGCCTGATACACTCGGTAATTTTGAAAATTAGACTCCATTAGCCTGGAAATTGGGCTGGGCACAGTGGCTCACACTTGTAATCCCAGCACTTGGGAGGCCGGGGCAGGCAGATCACCTGAGGTCAGGAGTTTGAGACCAGCCTGACCAACATGGAGAAACCCCATCTCTACTAAAAATACAAAAAATTAGCCTGGCACGGTGGCGCGTGCCTGTAATCCCATCTACTTGGGAGGCTGAGGCTGGAGAATCGCTTAAACCTAGGAGGCGGAGGTTGCGGTGAGCCGAGATTGTGCCACTGCACTCCAGCCTGGGCAACAAGAGCAAAACTCCATCTCCAAAAAAGAAAAAAAAAAAAAAAAAGACTACGTTAGCCTGGAAAGCTCTTTTGAATAGAAACAACTTCAGAGTCTAGTGGATATTGGCTACTCAGGTCGCGAATCTGTGTCTTGGGCTTTGATAGACTACTCTTGTCTGTCTAGCTTTGATGTATGATCTGAAGGTTCCCCGCTGGGACTTCCAGACCGGTAGGCAGTTACGCACCTCTCCTCTCTACGACCGGCTGGATGCACAGGGAGCCAGGTGGATGGAGAAACACGGATTTGAGAGGCCAAAGTACTTTGTTCCCCCTGACAAGGGTAAGAAGTCACATTCTCATTTTTGCTCTTTTTTTTTTTTTTTGTACTGGGAATTAATAAAATGTATTTTCAAGTGCATAAGCTAGAATGTGTTACAGAAGAATAAGAACCACCTGGACTACACTAAACTCTACAGGGAGACTCTCCAGTGTAAGTTCCCTCATTTTCTTTCCACCTTGTGATTTTTCCATTCCGTAGACCTCCTGGCATTGGAGCAGAGCAAGACTTTCTATAAGCCAGATTGGTTTGACATCGTGGAGTCTGAAGTCAAGTGCTGTAAGGAAGCTGTGTGTGTCATTGACATGTCCTCTTTCACAAAGTTTGAGATAACAGTAAGTATTTGGGAACCAAAATAATGGATTAGGAAACTGCATATTTATTGAATGCCTTTTGTTTTTCTTCTTCAAAACTGATTCCTGAGTGGGTGCAGTGGCTCATGCTTGTTTTCCCAGCACTTTGGGAGGCCAAGGGGGCATGGATCACCTGAGGTCAGGAGTTCGAGACCAGCCTGGCCAAGATGGTGAAAGCCCGTTTCTACTAAAAATACAAAAATTAAGGCCAGGAGTGGTGGCTCACACCTGTAATCCCAGCAGTTTGGGAGGCCAAGACAGCAGATCACCTGAGATCAGGAGTTCAAGACCAGCCTGGCCAACGTGGCGAAACCGTCTCTACCAAAAATACAAAAAATTAGCCAGGCGTGGTGGCGGGCACTTGTAATCCCAGCTACTTGGGAGGCTGAGGCAGGAGAATTGCTTGAAACCAGGAGATGGAGGCTGCAGTGAGCTGAGATTGCACCGTGGCACTCCAGCCTGGGTGATAAGAACGAATGTCTCAAAAAAAAAAAAAAAAAAAAAGAAAAAGCCGGGCGTGGTGGCGGGCGCTTATAATCCCAGCTAGTAGGGAGGCTGAGGCAGGAGAATCACATGAACCCAGGAGGTGGTAGTTGCAGTGAGCTGAGATTGTGCCACGGCACTCAGCCTGGGCAACAGAGTGAGACTCCATCTAAAAAAATAACACAAAAACAAAAAACTGATTTCTTAAGAATTCTGGTATATTTTTGTGTTTCATCTGTATCGTAACATTTTTCTGAAATTTTAGCTCCTTGTTTCAGATTTTTGATTTGCTAGAGAGGCCTGTTTATCATAAGAATCAATAGCTAGCATTGCCTGGAGCTTCTTGCAGTGGAGTACGTCTGCAAATGTTGTCACGTGGGAATTGGCTGATTGAATTTTCTCAGTGAGGTTCATTGCTGGTGGGGCCATGTGGCCCAGCCAGGTGCTCTCACGCTCACTCTCTCTTGTTTCATTCCCTAACCCTGCAGTCCACTGGGGATCAGGCATTAGAAGTTCTACAGTACCTCTTTTCCAATGACCTGGATGTGCCTGTGGGCCACATTGTGCATACCGGCATGCTCAACGAGGGTGGAGGGTATGAAAATGACTGCAGCATAGCACGACTGAACAAGCGCAGGTGAGATGAGCTGCCGTCGTCTCTGCTCCCTCCAACACATTGATTCCTTAGGGGTACTGTAGCAGAGGCTTTCAGGAGCTTCTCCAGGAACCATAAATCCCAGGGACTAAGAATCATTACATGAAATCAAAACCAGTTTATTAACAGTCCTAAACAAAAAGAAATCACCAGGAGGAAAATTTTAAAAAGCCCACCAGATTATGTACCCTAGTGGGAGAAGATGCCTTGTCTTTTTTTTTTTTTTTTTTTTTTTTTTTTTTTTTTTGGAGACAGGGTCTGACTTTGTCACCCAGGCTGGAGTGCAGTGATGCGATCATGGATCCCTGCAGCCTCCACCTCCTGGGCTCAAGTGATCCTCCCACCTCAGCTTTCTAAGTAGCTGGGACCGCAGGTACCACCACCACACCCAGCCAATTTTTGTGTGTTTTGTAGAGATAGGATTTTGCCACATTGCCCAGGCTGGTCTTGAACACCTGAGCTCAAGCAATCCGCCCACCTTGGCCTCCCAAAGTGCTGGGATTACAGGCCTGAGCCACTGTGCCTAGCCGATGTCTTACGTTAATAAATCTGTATAATTTCTTGGCACTAACAGGAAGCTAGAATTTTGTTTTGTTGTTAGGTGGTATATCCTAGAATGGTGCTACTGGCCTTCTGTGAAAGCTAAGAAATCTTTTCCTAGTGTTTGCCTCATTGCTTTGAAACTAAATAAGATTTGATTGTTTCTTGATCCTTTTTCTGCTGCCTGCTTTTGATTATTTTGGGGTCTCACTTTTCAGTTTCTTCATGATCTCTCCAACCGACCAGCAGGTCCACTGTTGGGCTTGGCTTAAGAAACACATGCCGAAAGACAGCAACCTGCTCCTGGAGGACGTCACGTGGAAGTACACAGGTACGGGGGCCTCAGGCTCTGCCACGTGGAAAAGGCCAGCAGATGCAGATATGTCTTCCACGTTTGCCTTCTTTACATTTGACCCTCAAAAATGAACATTAGAGTTAGCATAGAAGAGGCTCTCTGGTCATAGGAAATTGATCTCTAGGGCGCAGTGGCTCACGTCTGTAATCCCAGCACTTTTGGAGGCCGAGGTGGGCAGATCACTAGGTCAGGAGTTCAAGACCAGCTTGGCCTATATGGTGAAACCCCATCTCTACTAAAAATACAAAAATTAGCTGGGCATGGTGGCACATGCCTATAGTCCCGGCTACTTGGGAGGCTGAAGCAGAAGAATCACTTGAATCTGGGAGGCAGAGGCTGCAGTGAGCCCAGATCGCACCACTGCACTCCATCCTAGACAAGTGAGACTCCGTCTCAAAAAAAAAAAAAAAAGAAAAAATTGAAGGCTGGACACAGTGGCTTACACCTGTAATCCTAGCACTTTGGGAGGCCAAGGTGGGCGGATCATGAGGTTGGGAGTTCAAGACCAGCCTGGCCAACATGATGAAACCCCATCTCTACTAAAAATACAAAAATTAGCTGGACATGGTGCACGCCTATAGTCCCAGCTACTTGGAAGGCTAAGGCAGGAGAATCGTTTGAGTCTGGGAGGCGATGGTTGCAGTGAGCCGAGATCATGCCATTGTACTGTAGCCTGGGCAACAGAGCAAGACTTTGTCTCAAAAAAAAAAAAAAAGTAGATTTCTAAGACTTTTTTTTTTTTTTTTTTTTTTTTTTTTGAGACAGGATCTTGCTCTGTTGCCCAAGCTGGAATGTAGTTGCACCATCGTAACTCACTGCAGCCTCAACCTCCTGGGCTCAAGCAGTCCTCCCACCTCAGCCTCCAGAGTAGCTGGAACCACAGGCACATGCCACTGCACCCAACTAATTTTTAATTATATTTATTTATTTATGTATTTGTTTGTTTATTTTGAGATGGAGTCTCACTCTGTTGCCCAGGCTGGAATGCAGTGGTGCGATCCCCCGTCACTGCAACCTCTACCTCCTGGGTTCAAGCGATTCTCCTACCACAGCCTCCTGAGTAGCTGAGATTACAGGCACATGCCACCATGCCAATTTTTTTTTTTTTTTTTTTTGAGGCAGAGTGTTGGTCTGTCGCCCAGGCTGGAGTGCAGTGGTGTGATCTCGGCTCACTGAAAGCTCTGCCTTCCAGTTTCACGCCATTCTCCTGCCTCAGCCTCCCAAGTAGCTGGGACTACAGGCGCCCACCACCACGCCCAGCTAATTTTTTGTATTTTTAGTAGAGACGGGGTTTCACCATGTTAGCCAGGATGGTCTCAATCTCCTGACCTCGTGATCCACCCACCTCGGCCTCCCAAAGTGCTGGGATTACAGGCGTGAGTTATTTTTTATATTTTTGGTAGAGATGGGTTTCACCATGTTGGTAAGGCTGGTCTCGAACTTCTGACCTCAGATAATCCACCCACCTTGGTCTCCCAAAGTGCTCAGATTACGGGCATGAGCCACCATGCCCAGCCCCTTCCTCTTTTTGTAGGTGAAGTGTGAAATGAGTTAGTGCTTTGGTTTCTATTTGTTTTGTTCACTGCTATATCCCCTACAGCTTGCATGTAGGAGGTCATTTATTTTTTGAATGAATGAGTAAATTTTAAAGTTTTTTTTTTTTTTTTTTTAATAAGTACCTAATTTTTCTTATTTTTTTTTTTTTGAGACGGTGTCTTGCTCTCTCGCCCAGGCTGGAGTGCAGTGGCGCAGTCTCGGCTCACTGCAAGCTCCACGTCCCATTCTCCTGCCGCAGCCTCCCAAGTAGCTGGGACTACAGGCTCCCGTCACCATCCCCGGCTAATTTTTTGTATTTTTAGTAGAGACGGGGTTTCACCGTGTTAGCCAGGATGGTATTGATCTCCTGACCTCGTGATCCGCCCCATCTCGGCCTCCCAAAGTGCTGGCATTACAGGCGTGAGCCACCGCGCCCAGCCATGAGTACCTAATTTTTAAGGATGACTTGGTTCCCTGATTTTCTCACCCTCAGCCATCTCAACTTAACCCCTCCCGCCCTCCTACCTAACTGATCTTGCCCCTTGGCCCCACCAGCGTTTGCTCTCCCAGGCCCTCATTCTCAATTCCTTGTAGTAGCGAATATGATTTACGTCTTGCTCCTGGATTGGCATACTACAGAATGTTACTGAATAAAAGTCATGTTCTAGCCTGGCTTAGGATGGATGATGTGTAATTAGCACAAGCTGATATCCCAAACACCGGTGTCTGGAATAATGCTTTCCTTATGTAGTAAGCATTAGGATATCTTTGAAGTGGATTTAGCTTCTCCGAATTTAAAGTCCATATACTTTTTGGTTGGGCAGATCTCCTCCGGGTACTGATTTGGGTTGGGGCTTCTTCCATCACTTAGCCGTGCTGGGAAAAGGAGGAGAACGGAAAATGTGTGGGCAGTTATGGCCAGCCGTGCTGCATTCACAGGCCCTGTTGGCAGAGGTGTATTCACCAGAATCGGGGTGCTTAGCATCCATCCTTGGAGTGCCTAAGCAAAGGGACGTATTCCTGGTCTCAGCACCCAGGCCTGGCTATAGCTGAGCAAGTCTAGAGTAGACCTTTCCGATTGGCTCACCTGTTCAGCAGGAGAGCTGGACATCTCTTGTTCTTTTCCATTTAGCCCTCAATCTGATTGGCCCTCGAGCTGTGGATGTGCTGTCCGAGTTGTCCTATGCCCCTATGACTCCAGACCACTTCCCAAGCCTCTTTTGCAAGGTGAGTGCTGATAAAGTTCTGTTTTTAAATGGGTAGAGAATGTGTCTTTCATAGCGGTGGCAGCTCCCTGTTCTTACTATGGTGTTAACACCCACAAAGTGTGTCTTGGCTGGGTGAGGTGGCTCATGTCCCAGCACTTTAGGTGGCTAAGGCAGGTGGATCACCCAAGGTCAGGGGTTTGAGACCAGCCTGGCCAACATGGTGAGACCCTGTCTCTGTTAAAAATACAAAAATTAGCCAGGTGTGGTCACACACGCTTATAATCCCGGCTACTTGTGAGGCCGAGGCACGGGAATCACTTGAACCCGGGAGGCAGAGGTTGCAGTGAGCCGAGAACACGCCACTGCACTCCACCTGGGTGACAGAGTGAGACTATGTCTCAAATAAAAGAGTGCGCTGGCCAGGTGCAGTGGTTCATGCCTGTAATCCCAGCACTCTGGGAGGCCGAGCTGGGCAGATCATGAAGTCAGGAGTTCAAGACCAGCCTGGCCAACTGGCAAAACCCCATCTCTACTAAAAATACAAAAATTAGTCGGATGTGGCGGTACATGCCTGTAATCCTAGCTACTCGGGATGCTGAGGCAGGAGAATCACTTGAACCTGGGAGGCGGAGGTTATAGTGAGCCGAGATCGTGCCATTGCACTCCAGCCTGGGCAATATATTGAGTGCGATTCTACCTCAAAAATAAATAATAAATAAATAAATACAAAAATACAAAAATTAGCCAGGCGTGGTGATGCATGCCTGTGGTCCCAGCTACTCGGGAGGCTGAGGCAGGAGAATGGCTTGAACCTGGGAGGCAGATGTTGCAGCCATTGCACTCCAGGTTACTGCACAAGATTGCGCCATTGCACTCCAGGTTAAGTGACAGAGCAAGACTCTGTCTCAAAAAAAAAAAAAAAAATGTGCTGCCCTTCATTAGCAAAGAAGTGACTGAGTATATTTATTTGTTGTTATTATTTTGAGGCAGAGTTTCACTCTTGTTGCGCAGGCTGGCATGCAATAGTGAGATCTCGGCTCACTGCAACTTCCACTTCCCGGGTTCAGGCGATTCTCCTGTTTCAGCCTCCTGAGTAGCTGGGATTATAAGTGCCCACCACTATGCCCTGCTAATTTTTTGTATTTTTAGTAGAGACAGGGTTTCACCATGTTGGCCAGCCTGGTCTCGAACTCCTGACCTCAGGTGATCCGCCCACCAAGGCCTCCCAAAGTGCTGGGATTACAGGTGTTAGCCACTGTGCCTGGCCTTATCTGTTTATTTTTTACACTCCAAGCTTTCCTTATTTGATAAGCATTAGGATATCTTTGAAGTGGATTTAGGTTCTCTAAATGTAAAGTCTGTATGCTTTTTGGTTTCTGTAGCACTGGATCAAAATTTGAAGTTACAGGATTATGACGCACACAAAAATGCCTGTCGAAGTTAGGTCCCTTCTCTCCATGCGGTGTGGTCTCTTTTCTGTACACAGAGTAACTTCTGTGTCTGTGGCATCTTCAGAGAAGAAATGGCGTAGGTGAATCTCTGAACTTCTTACATAATTTTCTTTCCTGTAAGTGGCTACCAGAGCTGAGTGAAACAAACTGTAATCGAATGAAAGCAATGGCAACAGAATCCTCCCCAGGAAGCAGCTGATTAGAGACAGCCAAACGGACAGACATCTTGGCAACCTGTAACCAGCAACTTCCAGGCAGTTACTGATGGAGACTCTTGGAAGTTCACCCAAAGTTGGTAACACCTACAAATTGTTTCACAGTTTTCCTTCTCCGAGGCAAAGTGAAGCAACAGAAAACTCTCCACTGTTAGCTGTCAGTGGACCCCTCCCAGTGTTCGCTCTCCTGCTTGGAAGAGTGACCCGTATGCTCAACACCCGGCGAGTGCCACATCCTGTCAGCCTCCTATGGAAGCACTTCACTTCAGTGCTGTCTGGGACTTTCCACTTTCCTTTATAGGAACAGTGATTGCATCAGTGGCCGCTGTTAGGGAACTGAGCATCTATGTAACATGTCCTGAGAATCAGAAGCCCGTCTTTGACCCCAGGATAGCAGATGAATCATGTCTGTGGGCATCCGGCATCATCTTTTGTATGGCAGGTGGCCAGGGTTTGTCTGTTGAGTCCCCCAGAGAAGACACTCGCCTTGTCCTCATTGTGCCTGCAACCCCCGACTAACACAAGGACCTGGCAAAGAGGAATATTTTGTGCTTGTCAAAGACTTCCCTCCATTCTCCACCATCAGCTTGGCTAAAACTCCTGAGATGGTAACAGTAGCAAGTAGAGGTGTCACAGAGGCAGTGCTCCATTCTCAGTGCCTCAGGACCTGGAAATTCACCGCTTTCAGGATGAAATTCTTGCCTTGTCGTCTGTTTCACTCAACACCGCTTTCAGGATGAAATTCTTGCCTTGGCGTCTGTTTCACTCAACAGTAAGCAGAGGGTGCAGCACTAATGAAAGGTTTCCCCAGGCGTCCCACCTTAACAAGCAGTGTGAGTGCCCAGGCTGACTGCTATCTTTGTCCCTGCAGGAGATGAGCGTGGGCTATGCAAATGGGATCCGGGTGATGAGCATGACGCACACAGGAGAGCCAGGATTCATGCTGTACATCCCCATAGAGGTGAGAGGGCACCCTTCCCTTCTTCCCACAACCACTGTGGGGTGCCAGCACTCCCGGCATTCACCAGCACTGGCAGGTTTGGAGAGCTGTATCTGATTGGGCCTTGGGAACTGAGGTAGGCTGCATTGAAGAGATTTGACCATTTTTAACTAAGTTATATAAGTTTTTTTGAATAGGTAATACATTTAAAAAGTCTTTGGCGCTGTCTGATCAGTTCTCACCAACTGTCACCAATAATATTAGTATTTAATATGGCACTTGAGATTTGTATGCATATTGCAAGCAAATTTATAATTAATTTTTTTTTTTGAGACACAGTCTCACTCTGTTGCCCAGGGTGGAGTGCAATGGCATGACCATGGCTCACTGCAGCCTCGACCTCCTGGGCTCAAGCCACCCTCCCACCTCAGCCTCCTGAGTAGCTGGGACTGTAGGCATGTGTCACCATACCTGGCTAATTTTTGTAATTTTTTGTAGAGACGGATTTTGCCATGTCACTCAGGCTGGTCTCAAACTCCTGACCTCAGGTGATACACCCACCTTGTCCTCCCAAAGTGCTGGGATTATAGGTGTGAGCCACCATACCCAGCCAAGCCCCCTTTTTAAAAACAGAAATGGAAGCATACTGCTATTCGTCATCCTGGGGTTTTTTTTTTTTTTTTTTCACTTCACAATTTTTTTTGTTTTGATTGAGACAGAGTCTCACTCTGTCACCTAGGCTGGAGTATAGCGGCATAATTTCAGTTCACTGCAACCTTTGCCTCCCAGGTTCGAGTGATTCTCCCGCCTCAGCCTCCCAGGTAGTTGAGATTACAGGTGCACACCACCATGCCTGGCTGAATTTTGTATTTTTAGTAGAGATGGGGCTTCACCATGTTGCCCAGGCTTATCTCCAATTCCTGACCTCAAGTGGTCCACACACCTCGGCCTCCCAAAGTGCTGGGATTACAGGCGTGAGCCACTGCACCCAGCGTCACTTCACAATTTGTCTTAGAGCTCTTTCTTTGTTGGTACCTAAAGAAAAAGAGCTTCCTTGTTCTTCTTTTCTTTATTTTTTAACAGTGGCATAGCATTCCATTCATTCATTCATTCATTCCATTCATTCTAATTCATTCCGATACTAATAGACATTTATGATATTTCTAGTCTTTTGCTGTTATAAAAAGGTCTGCAGGCTGAGTTCAGTCTAATCATATGCAAATAGTAATAGTTTCTTCTTTTTCCACAATCTTTTCTTTCTTTTTTTTTTTTTTGAGATGAAGTCTCACTCTTATGCCCCAGGCTGGAGTGCAGTGGCGCAATCTAGGCTCACCGCAACCTCCGCCTCCCGGGTTCAAGCGATTCTCCTGCCTCAGCCTCCCGAGTAGCTGGGATTACAGGGCGTGCCACCACACCCAACTAATTTTTGTATTTTTAGTAGAGACGGGGTTTCACCATGTTGGCCAGGCTGGTCTTGAACTCCTAACCTTAGATGATCCGCCCACCTCGGTCTCCCAAAGTGCTGGGATTACAGGCATGAGCTGCCACGCCCGGCCCACAGTCTTTCTTCCCATAATTTCCTTCCTTTGTCCTATTGTGACAGGTAGCAACGATTGTAGGCATGCTTGTTTTCTTCTTGATGTTAGTCATATTACTTTTAGTGATAGGTTTTCTCTTAAATTTTTTGTTGTTGTTGTTGTTGTTGTTGTTTGTTTTTTGTTTTTTTTGAGACGGAGTCTCGCTCTGTTGCCCAGGCTGGAGTGCGGTGGCCGGATCTCAGCTCACTGCAAGCTCCGCCTCCCGGGTTCACGCCATTCTCCTGCCTCAGCCTCCCGAGTAGCTGGGACTACAGGCGCCCACCACCTCGCCCAGCTATTTTTTTGTATTTTTTTAGTAGAGACGGGGTTTCACCGTGTTAGCCAGGATGGTCTCGATCTCCTGACCTCGTGATCCACCCGTTTCGGCCTCCCAAAGTGCTGGGATTACAGGCTTGAGCCACCGCGCCCGGCCTAAATTTTTTTTTTTTTTTTTTGGTGAGATAAGGCATTGCTCTATCACCCAGACTGGCTTATTGCAGCTTGACCTCCCAGGCTGAAGTGATCCTCCTGCCTCAGCCTCCTGAATAGCTGGGACTACAGGCATGTACCAACATCCCCAGCTAATTTTTTAATTTTATTTTTGTAGAGGCAGGGTCTTTCTATGTTGCCTAGGCTGGTCTCAGATTCCTGGACTCTAGTGATCCTCTCGCCTCAGCCTCCCGAAGTGTTGAGATTACACGTGTGAGCCACTGCCCCGACCTTATTTACTACTATTTTTTAGTGCAGTGGCATGATCATAGCTGACTGCAGCCTTCAACCTCTGGGCTCAAGCAGTCCTCCCACCTCAGCTTCCTGAGTAGGTAGGACCACAGGTGCCCAGCTATTTTGTTTTTTAAATTTATTGTTTAGACAGAGTCTCCCATTGTCGCCCAGGCTGGAGTGCAGTGGCACTATCTCGGCTCACTGCAAGCTCTGCCTCCCAGGTTCAAACGATTCTCCTGCCTCAGCCTCCTGAGTAGCTGGGACTACAGGCGCCCGCCACCACACCTGGCTAATTTTTTGTATTTTTAGTAGAGACAGGGTTTCACCGTGTTGGCCAGGATGGTCTCGATCTCCTGACCTCGTGATCTGCCTGCCTTGGCCTCCCAAAGTGCTAGGATTACAGGCATGAGCCACCGCACCCGGCCTATTTTTTATTTTTTTATAGTAATGAGAGTCTGCATATGTTGCCCAGGCTGGACTCTAACTCTAGCCTCAAATGATCTTCTCATCTCAGCCTCCCAAAGTGTTGGGATTACCGGCATGAGCCACTGTGTCCAGCCCTCTTTTAACTATTTGAGCCACTGTGCCCGACCCTTTTTAAATTATTAAAGCACAGATATATCAGCGCATGAAATTTCATCTGCTTTTCCACACTCAGAAGTATTACGACAATATGAAGATGAAGAGATTGTTCAAGACTTGGGAAGAGTTTAAACAGATGCAGCTGCCATGGTTGGCCTGTGCAGACATGTTGATTCTGAAGTGCCACCCAGTGGTTCAGGTGTTGTCACCTAGATGCTTGTGGTCACACCTCATCAGGAAGGGGAGGCTCTGTGGCTCTGGCAGCTTCATCCTTGCTTGGAGGCCTTGGTTTCGGCTTTCTGATTTCCCTGAGCTGTTCCTTTTCTTATGATTTTTCATGAGTCAAAGAGATTATTTGTGCCACTCTTGGGTTCTCTATAAGCTGGCTTTTGTCCGGGAAGCTTATGTTTGTCTCTTTGAGAAAAGGTCTTCCAAAACATGGGGGCACATGGCAGATTCTCGTTTTGTTCACACTAAATCTCTGGTATTTTGTGAGAAGAATGAGTGAATGGTGGAGACCCACTCTTCTCTTTGATTTTGCCAACATTAGTCATGTAGTTGGATCTGGCCCAACGCTTGTCACCTGGTTACCTCTTTCTTCCTTGGCCATCCTCTTAGCTAAAGAACCGGGGATTGAGCTTGAGGTGGGAGAGCACCACGCTCCCCGGAGACGCCAGCTCTGTCTTCTCCTCATTCTGCCGCGTTCTGTGGGTCTCCTGCACCCACCTTGGCGGATTCAGGTGTTTCCCTTATACACATACCACAGGCAAGTGTTGCATGCAATAGCTTGGATTCCTTTTTTCCACATTTAAAGTTGTCTTCCGGGCACAGTGGTTCATGCCTGTAATTCCAGCACTTTGGGAAGCAAAGGTGGGCGAATCACCTGAGGTCAGGAGTGCTAGAGCAGCCTGGTCAACATGGCGAAACCTCGTCTCTACTAAAAATACAAAAAGTAGCCGGTTGTGGTGGCAGGCGCCTATAATCTCAGCTACTCAGGAGGCTGAGGCAGGAGAATCACTTGAACCCGGGAGGTGGAAGTTGCATTGAGCCAAGATAGCACCACTTCACTCCAGCCTGGGCGGAAGAGCAAAACTCTGTCTCAAAAATAAAATTAAAAAAAAAAAAAGAAATAAAATGAAGTAAAATAATTGATCGTAGTGGTCTGTTTGGTAGATGCGTGTTCAGCTACAGTGGTGCAGTTTATAGAAACATACTGCGCTAGGATAAAGAACTGCAGTATTACTGAGGCTGGTTCTTTGCTGTGTCTTGCTTTCGATTTCATTTTATAGTTTTTAAAGCAAACAGTGGGCCGGGCGCGGTGGCTCAAGCCTGTAATCCCAGCACTTTGGGAGGCCGAGGCGGGCGGATCACGAGGTCAGGAGATCGAGACCATCCTGGCTAACACGGTGAAACCCCGTCTCTACTAAAAATACAAAAAACTAGCCGGGCGCGGTGGCGGGCGCCTGTAGTCCCAGCTACTCGGGAGGCTGAGGCAGGAGAATGGCGTGAACCCGGGAGGCGGAGCTTGCAGTGAGCTGAGATCCGGCCACTGCACTCCAGCCTGGGTGACAGAGCAAGACTCCGTCTCAAAAAAAAAAAAAAAAAAAAAAAAAAAAAAAAAAAAAGCAAACAGTGTAGTCTCATTTTTGTTGGACTTTAAACTTAACAGTGTATGTTCAGACAGGGATTTAATATTTGCCTTCAGTTTGGAAAACCTTCTGTTCACTGATCTGATAATGTACATGTTTCTGAAACCAAGAAAAGAGCAACTTGAGAGCCTGAATGCTATGGGACATGAGCAGGCGAGCCCTGCCTTCCTGGCTCCCCCACCGTCATCCGATGTGTGCACACGTCTCGAGTTACGTGTGAGAGCTGGGCCTCACAGCTTGGGCCAGCACATGAGGGCATGACAGTGGTTGGGAAACTGGAGCAAAAGAACAAAGCCAGAATCAGATGAAGACCCTGGAGCATTAGTGGACTGTTTTAGAAATGATGATGAGACTGGCCATTTACCAAATGGTGAGAGTGCTTCTACAAATTATTATGTAAAAGTTGCTGTGTGCTAGAATTACCACACAAGACATTTTAGAGAGGTAAAAAGACATGGATCCTGCTGTCATGGAGCTTAAGTCTAGGCTGGGGTGACCCCAGCTCATCACCCCTGGACTATGCCCTAAGTGTGTCAAGGATGAGACATCCTGGGAGTTTTATACGCCTCCTCTCTTGTCCATGTTAATAGTGTGAGCCATCAGCTCTTCCAGACATGCTTCATGCTTAATTCTGAAGGTCTACTGCTTACTAACTTTCCATCTCTTCCTATAGTACGCCCTGCATGTGTACAATGAAGTGATGAGTGTTGGCCAGAAATACGGAATCCGGAATGCTGGGTATTATGCTCTTCGCAGTCTCCGAATTGAGAAGTTTTTTGCCTTCTGGGGTCAGGATATAAATAACCTCACCACACCCCTGGAATGTGGACGAGAGTCTCGGGTGAAATTAGAAAAGGTACTGTGTTTATCCAGACTCCACTTTCACTTAGCTTTCTGAGTAGTGAATCTGCACTAGACTAGGAAGAAGAACTGATATGAGAGGAAAAAGGAAAAAGATTGAGGCCTTGATGTTAGCATCAGGTAAATGAGAACGAAAACTTTATAGGGTAAAATATCTTCAAATGAAAACATAATAATGGTGGCTCATGCCTGAATCCCAGAACTTTGGGAGGCTGAGGCAGGCGGATCACCTGAGGTCAGGAGTTCAAGACCAGCCTGGCCAACATGGTGAAACCCGTCTCTACTAAAAATACAAAAAGTAGGCTGGGTGCAGTGGCTCATGCCTGTAATCCCAACACTTTGGGAAGCCGAGGCGGGCAGGTGGATCAGTAGGTCAGGAGATTGAGATCATCCTGGATAACATGGTGAAACCCCGTCTCTACTAAAAATACAAAAAATTAGCTGGGCGTGGTGGCGGGTGCCTGTAGTCCCAAGTTACTTGGAGGCTGAGGCAGGAGAATGGCGTGAACCTGGGAGGCAAAAAAACAAAACAAAGCAAAACAAAAAAATACGAAAAATAGCCAGCGTGGTGGTCGGCACCTGTAGTTCCAGCTACTCGGGAGGCTGAGGCAGGAGAATCACCTGAACCTAGCAGGTGGAGGTTGCAGTGAGCCAAGATTGCACCACTGCACTCCAGCCTGGGTGATAAAGCAAGACTCGGTCTCAAAAAAAAGAAAACATAATAAATAGACAACACTTGGTCAGATGCAGTGGCTCACAACTGTAATCCTAGCACTTTGGGGAGGCCAAGGCAGGAGGATCACTTGAGCTCAGCCTGGGCAATACAGCAAGACCTCGTCTCTGTATTAAAATTAAAAAACAACAAACAAAAAAACCCACTTATTTCTAGTACTTTCTGGGAGGCTATTCCGAGTTAATTATGGTGATGCATTAATATGCCACGAGTATTTGTACAAACTAGTTATCTTTTGGTCAGCTGCCTAATTTTTGTGGGCTTTTTCTTTTGTTTTTGATTTTGAGGTGGGGTCTTTTTCTGTCACCCAGGTTGGAGTGCAGGGGCGCAATGTTGGCTCACTGCAGTGCCCTCACATGTTCAGGTGATTTTCCCACTTCAGCCTCCCAAGTAGCTGGGACCATAGACGTGTCACCACACCCAGCTAATTTTTTGTATTTTGGTAAAGACAGTTTTGCCACATTGGCCAAGGTGGTCTCGAACTCCTGAGCTCAGGTGATCCGCCCTCCTTGGCCTCCCAAAGTGCTGGGATTACAGATGTGAGACACCACACCCGGCCTAATTTTTTTGGTTTTTTTGTTTTGGGCAGATCACCTGAGGTCACGAGTTCGAGACCAGCCTGGCCAACATGGTGAAACCCCATCTCTAGTAAAAATATAAAAATTAGCTGGGCGTGGTGGTAGGCACCTGTAATCCCAGCTACTCGGGAGGATGAGACGTGAGAATTGCCTGAACCTGGGAGGAAGAGGGTCCAGTGAGCTGAGATCATGCCACTACACTCCTACCTGAGTGACAGAGCAAGGCTCCATCTCCAAAAGAAAAAAAAAGTAATAACTCATTTTGGGAAATATAAAAAAGGAAACTAAAATCACCCACATTTTGTCTATTTAAAGATAATCACTATTTTTTTTTTCTTCTTTTCTTGAGACGGAGCTTCATTCTTGTTGCCCAGGCTGGAGTGCAATGGCATGATTTTTGGCTCACTGCAACCTCTGCCTCCTGGCTTCAAGTGATTCTCCTGCCTCAGCCTCCCAAGTAGCTGGGATTTCAGGCATGTGCCACCACGCCCAGCTAATTTTTTTGTTTTTTTTTTTTTTTTTTTCAGTAGAGATGGGGTTTCTCCAAGTTGGTCAGGCTGGTCTTGAACTCCTGACCTCAGGAGATCCGCCCGCCTCGGCCTCCCAAAGTGCTGGGGTTACAGGCGTGAGCCACCGCAACTGGCCAATATAAAAAACATTCTTCTAAAGTACTGTACTGATAGGGTATTTTATTAAGTGAGTGAGTTTTTTTCCTAAATGTTTTTGTTCTATCTGGTCTTGTGACTTTATGTTTATAAAATAGGCAACAAAATGTGTACCTCTGTTGTTACAAAAATTACCAAGCGGTCTTTTATATTTCACATGCAGTTTTTCACATGGTGGAAATCACACCATTTCCCAAAAGCTGGCAGGGTTGTGGTTGGAGGCGGCTGTGCCCCTCTCTGTGTCATTGCTGTGACACCAGGGGACCCTTCCCACGGTGCTGCTTTCTGTGCCGAGGGTCTGAGTGTCGCTGGATGACTTGGCAGTTCCTTTCTTTCTTAGGGCATGGATTTCATTGGTCGTGATGCCCTCCTGCTGCAGAAGCAGAATGGAGTGTATAAACGCCTCACCATGTTCATCCTGGACGACCATGACACAGACCTAGACCTTTGGCCTTGGTGGGGAGAGCCCATTTACCGGAATGGGCAGTACGTTGGCAAGACCACCAGCAGTGCCTACAGCTACAGCCTAGAGCGCCACGTTTGCCTGGGCTTTGTTCACAACTTTTCCGAGGACACGGGGGAAGAGCAGGTGGTGACAGCGGATTTCATCAACCGGGGAGAGTATGAGATTGACATCGCGGGATACCGCTTCCAGGCCAAGGCCAAGCTCTACCCCGTCGCCTCCCTCTTCACCCAGAAGCGCCGAAAGGATGACATGGAGCTGAGTGACTTACATGGGAAGTGATGCCAGGGCAACCTCACCTTCTCCCCATCATCTTGTCCTGGAGCGGGCGTCTCCTTGGAGCTTTTCTTCCTTCTGCCTCCGTTCCTCTTATGGAGCTTTTGCCTCCCATCTCTCATCTCCTTGATATAATTTTGAACTTGACCTACTTTAAAAATTTTTGCTCTGCATCCTTCCTTGTCCTTCCACCTCCTCCTCCTAATAGTCACTCTGGACTCTTTTTCCCTTCCCACCCCCACTCAGCTTTCGTGGTGGCAGGAGGTGTGTCTGACAGGCAGGACAGAAACAAGCTCCACTGTGGACATGAGTGACGGTGACAGCTGCTTTCAAATTCTGCATCTCAAAGCAGAGCAAGCTGGGGTGGTGCAGGCCTCGGGGCACGAGTCCCTCTCCCTTGGGTTGCATTTTCTTGGAGCAGCCTATTAATTCTGCTGGGGTTGCCGTGTGTCGGATGCAGCCCTGAGGGGCAGCTCGTTCTCCTGTTCCGCTGTGCTGTGGGCTGGCACTCGATACCTCTGGCAAGAGGATGATCATCTACCTCACTGATGAGAGGCATCGCACAGACGTTCTCTGGTCTGTAGTGGAGATAAGCAGTTAACCGGGCACCACCCTCATCCTCCCTGCAGAAGCTGTTAGCAGACCTTTGGGCCAGGGCAGCCTCCCTATAATTTTCTTCATCTCTTGCTGATCTCTATAATAAGGTTGCTTTTTCTTTCTTAGTTGAGTAAGCAAGTAAGCCACAGTGGTTGAAAGGGAAAAACCATGTTGCCTTGTGTGTTGCTTTTCCTAGTCAAAAGGGTCTGACCTCAGAATGTCCCCACCGCAGTGACGCTGAGTGGTTTGTTGTGGAAACGATGCTGCTTTTCTCTCAGCTGTCCAAAGTTCAGCCGTCCCTCCCTCGTCTTCTCCCAGTGTGCCTGACTTTGTCAGGTCAGCCTCACCTGTCCCCTTCACAGTTGGCCCATAAAGTCATGTTTCTCTCCTTTTAGAACAGGGAGGGAAAGAGATCAGGTGTGTTGTCCTGGGCCCTTCAACCTTGTGGGCCGTGCTGAGTTCCATAGAGCTGCCAGAATTCTGGGTTTGACTCTCCAGCACAGAGCAGAGCTCCGCAGAGGTGACCCACATTAGTCCACTGAGAGTTCTGAGTCCAAAGGTTGTACGTTGCATAAGGCTAGAGACTGCTTTTCCTCCTTTCACCCCAGGCTCTTTGTTTCCCTCCACCCACCCTTCCATATCCTCTGGAAGACGACGTGCGTGCCCAGGAGTGCCCTGCACTTCCAGGCAGTGTCTCTTTTTTCCCAAGGTGAAACTTAGATATCAGCAGTCCAGTCTCAACACTTCATTTTCCCCTTGCATATCAACTGCCCTAATCTGACTTTTTTTAAGTGCGAACAAACTGCTATAAAACATTTTGGTTAGCTAAACTCTAACCTTTGGTGTACTGGTATCTTGGAAGCATTAGCTCTGTTAGGTCTATAAGTGTATTAAGGGAGATCCTTCCATTTCATTAGAGCAGCTTAAAATGCTCAGGTGTCTGCCTTCTCTGGTGTTTCTTTGGGATCTCTGTTTACCCACTTAGGCTGGCTCCTTCTAGACATTTCTTGCCATTTCCCCAACTAGACCACTCCTAGTGATTACTGACTTTAGTGTCCACCTTTTTGGACAGTTCTAGTTGGCTTATTAAAGGAGCATATGATGAGAATTCTGTTTGGGGGTCTAGTTGTCTTAGAGCAAGTGTGTACTTAACTAGCCGAGAGATGCTGCCTCTAGGCAGAGAGGAGGAGAGGAGGAAAGGTGTTGCCGGCTGGAGGGTCAACCAGTGAACAGCAGCTGTGAGTGCCTTGGGAGAGGAGGAACAGGCCCTTGGGCAGATGCAGGCATTACCAGCAGGGAGCAGACTTACCTCCGAAGATGGAGACGGCTGACTGGGAGCTGCAGGCCTCCCCTGCTCTTCCAGACACATAGCATTTGCACCCTTCCAAAGCCGTCTTTGTAAAGGAAAATGTATTTGTAATTGAATCCAGAATTTAGTTACACATAGACATAACTCTTCAACCTTAACTTTGGCAATACATTTGTGCTTTAACTGTTACATAGCAGTATCACCACTTACCAGGATCCAAATCGAAAGAATAAAAGCTGTCTCCGTAGTTTAAAATTGAATAGTGCCATCATCACAGTGTATTAGTCAAATAGAAGCTTCATCAGAAGTGTATCCCACATAGAGTTTTTTTTTTTTTTTTTTTTTTTTTTTTTTTTTTTTTTTTGAGACAGAGTCTCGCTCTGTTGCCCAGGCACTTGGATTCTCGGCCGGGCACGGTGGCTCACGCTTGTAATCCCAGCGCTTTGGGAGGCCGAGGCGGGCGGATCATGAGGTCAGGAGATCAAGACCACGGTGAAACCCCGTCTCTTACTAAGAATACAAAAAATTAGCCGGGCGCCGTGGCGGGCGCCTGTAGTCCCCGCTACTCAGGAGGCTGAGGCAGGAGAATGGCGGGAACCTGGGAGGCGGAGCTTGCAGTAAGCCGAGGTCGAGATCGCGCCACTGCACTCCAGCCTGGGCTACTGAGCAAGACTCTGTCTCAAAAAAAAAAAAAAAAAAAAAAAAAGACTTGGATTCTCTTCTGCCCTTATTAATCTCCAACTAATTACTAGAGATTGACACGTTTTTAATTAGCTGTCCTTTCTAAGAAGTCAGGAAATCTGATGCTGTGTCCAAAATTATGCACTGTTTGTTGAACTAGAACCCTGGCCTCCTGTTAAATGACGTCTGTTACCCGCTCTGAGCAACAGAGTGCTTGTCTTGCTAGGAGAGGAGGATGGAGGGGTGAGCACTCAGGCTGTCAGTTGAAACACCTTGTCCGTGAATAGGGTCATACTCCTAAGACTGACAGGGTGCTGATCTTCTAGGACATCACTTGTTTATTGAGTGCCCCAAACATACAGCTTTGTAGCACTTTAGAGTTCATCCTTGAAGTCTCTCCTGGTTCATTCAAATATAGGCTGTGTGAGTCTGGTGGTTTTCTGTAATTGGTCTAATGTGAGCTCTTTGAACAGACAGATCTGACAGTGAATGACTCCCCTGCTTCTGGCATAATTGCTTTGCCTCTGTCTAGTGTCCAAGCGTCTTAGCTGGTCAAGAGGAGAGGGCAGCATAACTTCCTGACCATCAGTGTCAGACGTCGGAGCATTCTGGACTCCTGAGAGGCAGTGGCCTCTTGAGTGAACAGGGGGGGCCAGTAGATGCCCCAGATGCAGAGCCATGGCTGCAAATCCAGCAGGAATAAGGAGGGACAACCACAGCGTCCTCATCTGTGTGTCATTTCCAAGGGTTTGCCTTGTGTCTCAGCTCATTCTGGGGAGCCTGTTTGTCTTCTCTCCCTAGAGATTTGAAGGATTCTGGACTCTTGTACTTGGCTGTACTTGTACGTGACTGTACTTGGCTTTATGGAGTTGGGTGCTTTTTTCTCTCTGCAATTACCTGTCATAGCATTTTGTGCTCACCATGGAGGACGGTCTCTGCTTTCTCTTGTCGGTGTATGCCATCTGAACCTAGGAACACAACGTGTATTGGCATAAACAGATGGAGACCCAGGGTTGAGGGTTGCCAGTTTTCTGTGGGCCTTCCCCTCCCTTGAAATGCCCTTAGTTACCTCCCCTTCATTGTCAGACCACGTGTGACTTCTTTTCCTAGCACTGCCAGGGTCATTGACTTCCATCTAAGCTTGCATCAGGAAGATGTTCCTTCTGTGATCGTTGGTACTGAAGCCAGAAAATCTCTCATTCAGGAACTCTGAGGAGCAAAAAGGGACAAACACTAACTGCTGAGCTGGGCCATTTGATCTCCTTTCACCTTGCATTGCTGTCACAGCACCTCAAATGAGGGCAGGACAGGCTCCAGCAGAGAGAACTGCACAATGACCACTGTATTTTTCACGCTCTTCCAGGGATCCCTGTCCCCCCACATTCAAGAGATCTCATTCAGGCCAGAGACACAGAGACCACATTGCCCGGTGATTAAACCCCGGTTTCACTCTGGCCCCAGGAGTAAAGCCTGGCCACTCCTGTTTGGTTCTCACTGGGAGGCACACTGGCCCTGGATCGTCTCCTCATGCACAGCCGGAGTTTTACCTGTTTGCTTGCTTTCCTGGACTGCTGTTTCCAAGAAAGTAACTAAAGTGTATGAAAAGTAAACCTCCAGCTTCCACAGTATATTACCTGCCTTTGCATGTATTTGAAATTTAGCCTCCTCCCTCGCCACCGTCTTGGTGGCAGTAGCGGTGCAAGAATGATGGGAGCTTTCCAAGAGCGTTGAGTGCTTCGCTGAAGACAGGAAGCACTCAACCTGTAGCCTTCATTTCTGGCTCTGCTTCTCCTCTGGTGTAGGGACACATTTCCTGGCATTTGGCTGAGTCTACACCACTTTTTGAGAACCTGAAATAGAAGGGAATCTTCTGTGACCCGCAGTCTCCATATTGGCCCTAGAATACTGGCCTGGTGGAGGAATTTGCATTGGCTTGCTTTCAGGGGTTAGCTACAAGGGTCAGTTTTATGTCTCTCTTGCTTCGCCAGTGTGGTCAATCAGGGTCGTCTTTAACATCTAAGATAGGGGTTTGGTTGGCCGGGTGTGTTTGCTTACTCCTGTAATCCCAGCACTTTGGGAGGCCCAGCAAGGTGGGAGAATCGCTTAAACCCAGGAGGCAGAGATTGCAGTGAGCCAAGATTGCACCACTGCACTCCAGCCTCGGTAACAGAGTGAGACTCTGTTTCAAAAAAAAAAAAAAAAAAAAAAATCTAAGATAGAGGTTTGGTCAACAGTGGTTAATAGTAAATAAGAACCTCCTGCCATTCTAATTTTCCTGCTGCACCCCATCCCCCAAACACCCATCACAAACATTGATATAAGCAGTATTAGCACAGTATAAAGAATGTTCACCTTCCACATGTCATTTCAGGCACATGGATTCAGGAGAAGCACAGTTGAGTGGAAGAAATGGTAGATATGTGAGGCTTGCCCCAGGCCCTGTGTACACACAGTAAGTGGTGCCCATGGGTCTCCATCAGCACCTCCTCCCCGCCACCATTTCGGGCCAACACTTCAAGGTGCTGAGTTGTAAGGCTCCCCCATTGTCAATACCGGGCTCGTCTTTGCAGCCCTGATCACTACCAGTACACTCTTTTTCAAGATAACTGAGTATTTTTGTATGCCTTTGCCTCCTCTTTGTTCATAAAACATCAAGAGTTGTTTGTGATTCTTGACTTCTCCGAGCAGAGTGTCTGCATCTCTTGGAGAGTTACACATTTCTTCATGGGCCATTTTTCTCATTCTTAGATGTACCTGTTTTTATCCTTTCAAACCATCTTCTGCCTTCTTGTTTTCCTGTCAAAGACAGAAATTACAGGAGATAGGGAGGATTTTTTAGCATCTCTTTCAAAAGATCTATGTCAGAATTTCCTTTGCACACCAAGAACTGGAGCTTAGAGCCCTGCTATTCTCTAAGCCAGGTTCTAGTGCCTTACACTCCGGAATGTCAGATGGTGGGTGCAGATTGGAAGAAAGAGAAAAGTTCATCTCAGCGTGTGGGTTCCCATCCACCCCACATAGCCTCTCCTTCCTCAGAACAATGGGCGTGGGCTAGAAAGCTCTTTCAGTGAAGGGTTTTCTAGCAGCTCAGTTAACACTTTACTCTCTGGTCAACACTTGGGATGTATAAAAATGCCATTGTAATTACTGTAGAGTCCTGTGACTCATCGTTTGTGTTTGTCAATGTGCAGTTCAGCTTAGCTCTTCTCTGTTCCTGTGTAGTTACAATGTGGCCCTGAAGACATCCGAGGCACTTCAGTAAGTGGGATCTTTTCTAGAGATCCTTGGTGACTTTGGGTGCACAGGGTGACCGAGCATTTCTGCCCCTGTGAATGTGGCACTAACACTGTGCACTGTCTCCACCAAGCAAGGTTTCCACTGAGTTTCTTCTGACGTTACTAGGTTTGTAAATGAATAAACAGACATTTTAACTACTCTTGCACGGCTGCTTGTGAGATGTTCTTCATCTGTAGCGACTTAAACGTGTTTGCTACCAGAAAGCATAAACAGTGTGCAGAGGAGTGTGTGTGCCTCCCTGTGTTACCACAGTGTAAGGAAAGATTTGTGAATGGGGGTAGGGAAGATGCAGGTGTTTATCTTACCCTCCCTGCAACGCTGGAGTGACTGGGGGGGAAAGCTTCCCGACTCCTCCTGAAGTTCCGACTGGCCATCTGCCTACAGGTGACCTCATAGGAGGAACTTGCCACCTGACGTTCCACGCGGGCACGTGTGCGCTCAGGTTTGTGTGGAAAGCAAGAGGAGTCGTGTTCTCACACTGTGGAAACGACACTGAGAGAAACAGCCAGTGCTCGCTTTCTACACCAGCTTCCATCCACACGTTAGTCGCTGGACTTGACCTGTTCAACTAATTTTTTTTTTTTTTTTTTTTTGGAAACGGAGTCTTGCTTTGTTGCCCAGGCTGGAGTGCAGTGGTGTGATCTCGGCTCACTGCAACCTCCACTCCCAGGTTCAAGTGATTCTCCTGCCTCAGCCTCCAGAGTAGCTGGGATTACAGGCATGCGCCACCATGCCCAGCTGATTTTTGTATTTTTGTAGAGACGGAGTGTCGCCATGTTGGCCAGGCTGGTCTCAAACTCCTGACCTCAAGTGATCCACCTGCCTTGGCCTCCCAAAGTGCTGGGATTACAGGCGTGAGCCACTGCACCTGGCCCCTCCTGTCTTTCAAAAGCTCAGCCCAAGACCACCATCATCCCACAGTGGAGCCTTTGCTTCCCCAAGAGAATGGCCCCCTTTGGGGTCTTCACACACCCGTTTCTGGTGTGTCTTTTTTTGGTTCTCTGCCCTGCTGGTTCTGTAAGTCTCGAATTCTCTGAGAAGGACTCGAATTCTCCCAAACTCCCAACACCTCACGTTGTGTTTGGTGTTTAACAGATAATTAAATGAATGGGCAAAAAGTGGAGGGCAAAATCATTAAAATGTTTTTAAGATTTAAGGATTTTAGGCCGAGCGCCGTGTCACCAGGCTGGAGTGCAATGGCATGATCTTGGCTCACTGCAACCTCTGACTCCCTGGTTCAAGGGATTCTCCTGCCTCAGCCTCCCAAGTAGCTGGGATTACAAGTACACGCCACCACGCCCAGCTAATTTTTTGTATTTTTAGTAGACACGGGGTTTCACCATATTGGCCAGGATGGTCTCGATCTCCTGACCTCATGATCTGCGCACCTCAGCCTCCCAAAGTGCTGGGATTACAGGCGGGAGCTACCGCGCCTGGCCTGAAATTTTTTACATGATTGTTTACTAACTTTACAACAGGAGGATGTTGTTGTTCGCTGGCCAGTAGGTGGCGCTGTGGCACATGATTTGAGCCTCCTGGATTCACACAGCTGTTTACATGGAGAGCCCAGTGCCGGGACCATTAGCACCCCAGTCAGGCTATGCATCTCCCTCCCAAGGGTGCTCACCCAGTGTGGCCTCCATGGCACAGGGGGACTGAGATGAGGCTCCTTTAGTACACCCTCCCTTGAGAAGAGCAATGTGTGCTTACCCTCCAGTGGCTTGTTCTCATGAAATACTCCACAGTTAGGGACCTTAAGATGCTTAGGTCTGAGGTGTCACCTGACTGAAGCCCCTCAGAATCCCAGACTGTTGTGGTGGGTCAAGGGCATGGGGCTTTGGGTTTACTGGCCTGGGCCTGAATGCCAGCATTGCCTCTTCCTTGGTGTATGACCTTGGGTGGTTGCCTTTCCTAGGCCTCTGTTTACTTGTTTTAAAATGGACAGTGATGCCTACTTTATAGAGTTGTTATGAAACTCAACTAATGAATATAAAATACTTGACCCAGACTGGTATGGTGGTTCACGCCTGTAATCCCAACACTTTGAGAAGCCAAGGCAGGAGAATCACTTGAGCCCAGGAGTTCAAGACCAGCATGGGCAGCTTAGGGAGACCCAGTCTCTACCAAAAATCAAAAAATTAGCCAGGTAGAGTAGTGCGTGCCTGTAGTCCCAGTTACCCAGGAGGCTGAGGTGAAAGGATCGCTTCAGCCCAGAAGCTCAAGACTGCAATGAGCCATGATCGTGCCACCACACTCCAGCCTGGGCGACAGATGAAGGCCCTGTCTCAAAAAATAAATTAGGCCGGGCGCAGTGGCTCACGCCTGTAATCCCAGAACTTTGGGAGGCCGAGGCGGGAGGATCACGAGGTCAGAAGATCAAGACCACCCTGGCTAACACGGTGAAACCCCGTCTCTACTAAAAATACAAAAAATTAGCTGGGTGTGCTGGTGGGCGCCAGTAGTCCCAGCTACTCGGGAGGCTGTGGCAGGAGAATGGCGTGAACCCAGGAGGCGGAGCTTGCAGTGAGCCGAGATTGCGCCTCGGCACTCCAGTCTGGGTGACAGAGCAAGACTCCGTCCCCCCTCCCAAAAAATAAATAAATAAATTAATTAATTAATTAATAGGCCGGGCGCGGTGGCTCACACCTGTATCCCAGCACTTTGGGAGGTCGAGGCAGAGGAATTGCTTGAGCCAAGGAGTTCAAGACCAGCCCGAGCAACTTAGGGAGACACCATCTTTACCAAAAATCAAAAAATTAGCCAGGTAGAGTGGTGTGTGCCTGTAGTCCCAATTACCCAGGAGGCTGAGGTGAAGGGATTGCTTCAGCCCAGAAGTTCAAGACTGCAGTGAGCCGTGATTGTGCCACCGCACCCCAGCCTGGATGACAGATCAAGGCCCTGTCTCAAAAAATATAATACTTGACCCATTGCAAGATCTTTCCATGCACGACAGCTGTTCTTGTATTACTCTTCCAGGATGAATTGCACGGCCTGCTCCCTTGGGTTTCCAGGTCACGGGAGATGAGCAAAACTGAATGATCTCAGTAGGCCAAGAGCAAAGGACGTGGGTCCAGACCTGGTGGCCAGTTGCTTGTGATGGGAGCTGGGCTGGAGTCGCCAAGTGCCACTAGTACTGACATCTTTTAACTATGTTCATTGTGACTTGTTTATTTATAAAAGTAACCACTGCGCCTTGGTGTGGACTGAACTCTGAACTCCAGATGCATGCGGTGAGTTAACCATGGTCTGGGGAGCTCTGTTTCCATGCCCAGGACATGCATCTGTGAGCATCATATGTGAGCAGATATAGCCATGCCTCTGGTGATTTGAACGCCTGCGCTTTCCAGCTGCTTCAGGGTCCTGAACATCGATGGATGTTTCTACTTCATTCCCTCCTCAGCCCAGCTGGTCCCACTCTGCGACTGTGCTCTAGGCATTTCATCTCAACTGGGTGACACACTTGAATACAGCAATTATGAGAACAGCAACCTCAGAAGAACATCTGGCATCCAGACCTTGCCAGCCTATTTGCACAAGGTACCAACTTCTGTAAGCCTTGAAAAGCTAAGTTATCCAGGCTGGGTGCAGTGGCACACTCCTGTAATCCCAGCATTTTTTGGAAGGCCGAGGCAGGCAGATCACTTGAGGTCAGGAGTTCAAGACCAGTCTGGCCAACATGGCGAAACCCCATCTGTACTAAAAATACAAAAATTAGCCGGGTGTGGTAGTGCATGTCTATAATCCCAGCTACTTGAGAGGCTGAAGCAGGAGAATCGCTTGAACCCGGGAGGCAGAGGTTGCAGTGAGCCGAGACCGCACCACTGCACTCCAGCCTGGGCAACAGATCCCTTGGTATAGATACAGGGAGCTTGGGTGGTCTCATCACAGCAGAACCTCAGCTCTTGGCATGTTCTTTCCTTTGCTACCAGCTTTTGAAACTGAAGTGTAGCAGAGTCATGAACCAGACTCTGAAACATGAACCAGAGAAACATTTTAAGAAGTAGCGGCTGACCAGGAGTTGGAGGTTGCAGTGAACTATGGTTGCACCTGTGAATAGCCACTGCACTCCACCATGGGCAACATAGTGAGACCCCTATCTTAAAAAAAAAAAAAAAAGGTCAGGCACGGTGGCTCAAGCCTGTAATCCCAGCACTTTGGGAGGCCAAGGCAGGTGGATCACAGGGTCAGGAGATCAAGACCATCCTGGCTAACACAGTGAAACCCCATCTCTACTAAAAATACAAAAAATTAGCCAGGCGTGATGGCAGGCGCCTGTAGTCCCAGCCACTCGGGAGGCTGAGGCAAGAGAATGGTGTGAACCCAGGAGGTGGAGCTTGCAGTGAGCTGAGATGGCACCACTGCACTCCAGCCTGGGCGACAGAGCGAGACTCCGTTTCAAAAACAAGAAAAAAGAAAAAAAAGAAAATGGCCAGGCGCAGTGGCTTACAACTGTAATATCAGTGCTTTGGGAGGCCAAGGCAGGAGGATCACTTGAGCCCAGGAATTTTAGACCAGCCTAGACAACATGGCAAGACCCCGTCTCTACCAAAAATACAAAAAATTAGCTGAGCATGCCGTTGCATGCCCATAGTCCCAACTACCCGGGAGGCTGAGGTGGGAGGATCACCTGAACCCCAGAGCTTTTTTTTTTTTCCAGACAGGGTCTCACTCTGTCACCCAGGCTGAGTGAGACCCTGTCTGGAAAAAAAAAAAAAAGGCAGCTGGGTATGGTGGCATGTGCCCATAGTCCTACCTGCTCAGGAGGCTGAGGCATGAGGATGGCTTGAGCCCAGGAGTTCGAGGTTACTCTGAGCAATGATGGTGCCACTGCACTCCAGCCTGGGTGACAAAGCAAGACCCTCAAATAAAACAAAATAATTGGCCATAAATATAAGAGTTTTTTTGTATGTTGTTCATTCTGTTCCCTTGATCTATATGTCTATCCTTTTTCCATATCTTATAGATGTGATTACTAGAAGTTTCTTTTTTTTTTTTTTTTTTTTTTTTTTGAGACGGTGTCTCGCTCTGTAGCCCGGGCTGGAGTGCAGTGGCCGGATCTCAGCTCACTGCAAGCTCCGCCTCCCAGGTTTACGCCATTCTCCTGCCTCAGCCTCCCGAGTAGCTGGGACTACAGGCGCCCACCACCTCGCCCGGCTAGTTTTTTGTATTTTTTAGTAGAGACGGGGTTTCACGGTGTTCGCCAGGATGGTCTCGATCTCCTGACCTCGTGATCCGCCCGTCTCGGCCTCCCAAAGTGCTGGGATTACAGGCTTGAGCCACCGCGCCCGGCCACTAGAAGTTTCATAGCAAGTTTTGAAATCAGGTAGTATACATTCTCCAATTTTATTCTTTTTCAGATGTGTTTTGGTTATTCTAATTCCTTTGCATTTCCATGCAAATTTTAAGATCCAATTTTAAGATTCAATTTTAAGATCCAATTTGAGATAGATCTTGCTATATTGCCCAGGCTGGTCTCAAACTCCTGGGCTCAAGGGATCCTCCTGCCTCAGCCTCCCAAATAGCTGGGATTACAGGCACATGCTACCACACCTGGCCTCTCAACTGCTTTAAAAGAAACACAACAACGAAAATCTTTTGGAAGTTTGATGGGCATTGCATTGAATTAATAGACAAATTTGGGGAGAATTACCATTCATCTATACCGTGAAATCTGTCTCTACTAAAAATACAAAAATTGGCCAGGTGTGGTGACTCATGCCTAATAATCTCAGCACTTTGGGAGGCCAAGGTGTGCGGCTCACTTGAGATCAGGAGTTCAAGACCTGCCTGGCCAACGTGGTGAGACCCTGCCTCTACTAAAAATATAAAAATTAGCCGGGTGTGGTGGCAGGCGCCTGTGAGCAAGCTACTTGGGAGGCTGAGGCAGGATAATCACTTAAATCCGGGAGGTGGAGGTTGCAGTAGGAAGAGATCACGCCACTGCACTCCAGCCTGGATGACAGAGCAAGAATCAGTCTCAAAAAACAACAAAACAATATTGAGTCTTCTATTCCATGAATGTGAAATGTCTATGCATTTTTTTAGATCTTTAGTTTCTCTCAGCAATGTTTTACAGTTTTATATGTATGGATTTTTTTTTTTTTTTTTTTTTTTTTTGAGAATGGGTCTCATTCTATCGCCTAGTCTGCAGTGCAATGGTGCAATCTCGGCTCACTGTAACGTCCACCTCCCGGGTTCAAGCAATTCTCCTGCCTCAGCCTCCTGAGTAGCTGGGATTATAGTTGCCCTCCACCACGCCTGGCTAATTTTTTGTATTTTTAGTAGAGATGAGGTTTCACCATGTTGACCAGGATGGTCTTGAACTCCTGACCTCAAGCAATCCATCCACCTCGGTCTCCCAAAGTGCTGGGATTACAGATGTCATGTGTGCCTGGCCATGTGTGGAACTGTTTTCTCAATTTCATTTTTGGATTGTTTATTGCCAGTTTATAGAAATGCAGTGAATTTTGGTGTGTTAATTTTGTATTGTGAGACCTTTATTCTAGTAGGATTTTTTTTTTTTTTAAATATTCCTTCGGATTTTCTACAGTAGAATTATATCATCTGCAAATGAAGATAGTTTTACTTCTTTCTTTTCAGTATGGATGCCTTTAATGTCTCTTTGTTAATTAATGCACACATTGCACATTCAGTAGTACAATGTTTGGTGGGACCGGTGAGGAAAGACATCCTTGCCTTGTTTTGATCTTAGGGAGGAAAGTCTTTGGTCTCACTGTTAAGTGTGATATTAGCTGTACGTTTTTCATAAGGGCTGTGTTCATTTGCTAGGGCTGTCATACAAGGTACCACATGCTGGGTGGCTTAAAAAACAGAATGTATTTTCTCAGGAGGCATAAAGGCCAAGATCAAGGTGCGGGGGGGTTGGTTTCCTCTGAGGATCGCTCTCCTTGGCTTGTCTGCAGCTGCCTTCTCCCTGTGTCTTCACGGGACCTTCCCTCTGTGTGTCTCTTCTTTTTTTTTTTTTTTTTTTTTTTTTTTTTTTTTTTTCCAAAAAATTTTATTTTTTTTTTTTTTTTTTTTTTTATTTTCCAAACAATTTTATTGTTTTTTTTTTTTTTTTTTTTTTTATTTTCCAAACAATTTTATTATTTTTTTTTTTTTTTTTTTTTTTATTTTCCAAACAATTTTATTGTTTTTTTTTTTTTTTTTTTTTTTTTATTTTCCAAACAATTTTATTGTTTTTTTTTTTTTTTTTTTTTTTTTTTTTTTTATTTTTGTGTGTCTCTTCTTATAACGGGACCAGTCAGGTTGGATCAGGACCCATCCCAATGACCTCATTTAACTTTATTTACCTCTTTAAAGACCCTATCTCTAAATACAGTGACACGGAGGTAATGGAGTTAGAACTTCAACATACTAATTTGGGGCAACATACTAATTTGGGGCTCATGCCTGTAATCCTAGCAGATAGCTTGAACTTTGAGACCAGCCTGGGCAACATGGTGAAGCCCATCTCTACTAAAAATACAAAAATTACCTGGGTCTGGTGGCGCACACCCACAGTCCAGCTACTCAGGAGGCTGAGGTAGGAAGATGGCTTGAGCCTGGGATGTGGAGGTCACACCCCAGAAGCAGAGGTCACAGTAAACCGATATCATGCCACTGCACTCCCTCTTCTTCTTTTCTTGGGCAACAGAACCAGACTTCATCTCGAGAAAAATTAAAAAATTAAATAGACATGAATTTTATTTTTGTTTTTTAGAGTCTCATTCTGTTGCCCAGGCTGGAGTGCAGTGGTGTGACCTCAGCTCACTGCAACCTCTGTCTCCTGGGCTTAAGTGATTCTCATACCTCAGCCTCCCAAGTAGCTGGGGTTACAGGTGTGTGCCACCATACCCAGCTAATTTTTGTATTTTTAGTAGAGACAGGATTTTGCCATGTTGGCCAGGCTAGTCTCAAACTCCTGACCTCAGGTGATCTGCCCACCTCGGCCTCCCAAAGTGCTGGTACTACTGTCGTGAGCCACTGCACCTGGCCTAATTTTTTTTTTTTTCTTGAGACAGAATCTTGGTCTGTTACCCAGGCTGGTGTGTAGTGGCATGATCACAGTTCACTGCAGCCTTGACCTCCCCGGCTCAGGCTATCCTCCCACCTCAGCCTCCCAGGTAGGTGGGACTATGGACACATGCTACCACGCCCAGCTAATTTTTTGTATTTTTTTTAGAGACAGGATTTCACCATGCTGCCCAGGCTGGTCTCAAACTCCTGAGCTCAAGCAGTCCACCCACCTTGGCCTCCCAAAGTGCTGGGATTATAGGTGTCAGCTACTATGCCTGGCCTGGACATATAATTTTTAGAAGAAAATGTGGCCACAACTCTCCTAGAGTTGAATGGTTTTTTGTTTTGTTTTGTTTTGTTTCGTGTTTTTTTTTGTTTTGTTTTTGGAGACCATCAACAAGATTTCAAGGCTTTAAAGAAAGGAGCTGCTTCAGGAAGAGACAAAATGACTTGACCGCTATAACCTTCAAGTGCAGACTGGGCGAAGAGGTATCAACTGTGCATGAGCTGGAGAGGGGTGGGATAGATAGAGACACAGGTGATAAAGAAAATATAGCAAAATGTGAATCCTACAGTCTGGGTGGCGGATGTAAACCCTGTAATAGCCTCACCTGGGGAAAGTTGCCTTGCAAGAACAAGGCTGCCCATTCTCCAGACCCACCCAGGCCACCAAGCAGGCTGCAGTAAAAAGTCTGAGCCCAGGAGGAAGTACCTCGGAAACCAAGTTGCGATGCTCTGGTTAGGGGCCCAGCAGAGGGGTCATCCTAGCTCTACACCATTGGATACTGAGTTTCAGGAGTGGGAGTGCCATCCTCAGGGTCACACAGCGTGTCGGTTCCAGCCTAGACCTTCCAGTGTCTCATTAATCTTTTATCCACTCAGCTTCTCTTCTGGCTCATGAACCTTGCTCTCCTGGGACTCTTTTTTTTTTTTTGAGGGGTTGGGGGTGGGACAGAGTCTCGCTCTGTCGCCCAGGATGGAGTACAATGGTGCCATATTGATTCACTGCAACCTCCGCCTCCCAGATTCGAGCAATTCTCCTGCCTCAGCCTCCCGAGTAGCTGGGACTACAGCTAAACCACCCTGTCCAGCTAATTTTTGTATTTTTACTAGAGACAGGGTTTCACCATGTTGGCCAGGCTGGTCTCGAACTCCTGACCTCAAGTGATCTGCTTGCCTTGGCCTCCCAAAGTTCTGGGATTACAGGCATGAGCCACCGTGCCCGGCCTGGGACTCTTCTTGCAGTGAGCCAGGGCCATGGAGCCCTTCAAAAGTTGCTCCTCCCAACCCCCAAAATATATTTTTCTCCCACCTGTCCCAAGTGCCTGGCATCATACCATATGGGCCAACTGGCCATGTTTGCCATGGAAGCCCAAGAGGAGGAAGTGGGTCTTTTATGACCCAGCACAGCAGAGCTGTGGAAAGTGCACTGAGAAAGGTCAGGATGTGAACTAAAGCATTGGGAATGGGAAGGCAGAGACCTTGGATTAGCTGGGATGCTCCATGCCCTCGCTGAGTGACCTTGGACAAGCCCCTTAGACACACTGAGCCCATTTCCTTATCTCCACGACGGGCTTCCCACCTGCTACTGCACCGGGTTCTTGTGGCAATAATTGAACTCACACATGCAAACAGGCTTTAGTTCAATAATTGATCTCACACATGCAAACAGGCTTTGTGAGCTCGATAAACACAGGGGGCATGGCCAGGTGTGGTGGCTCATGCCTGTAACCCCAGCACTTTGGGAGGCCAAGGTGGGAAGATCGCTTGAGCCCAGGAGTTGGAGACCAGCCTAGACAACACGACGAAATCCTGTCTCTACCAAAAAAATTAAAAAATAAGCCAGGCATGGTGGCACACACCTGGTCCCAGCTACTTGGGAGGCTGAGGTGGGAGGATCACTTGGGCCCAAGAGGTCAAGGCTGCAGTGAGCTGAGATTATAACACTCCAACCTGAGTGACTGAGTGAGACTGTCTAAAAAGTAAAAATACACCAAAAAACAGGTAACTATTAAGCATTGCTAGGACCCGCATGCGGTGACCCTGAGGGTGCTGGGTTTCTGTTTGAGGGAGAAGAAACTCCTGAGCCCCTAGGTATTGTGGGGGACACACAGTTCCAGACTGCCTGCACGTCCTGTATGCCTGGCCTCGTCCGCATCCCTGGCACCCATGACGATAGCCGCATTCCACTGGTGTTTCCCCAGGAAAGCCAACCCTACCTGCATCTCAGCGGAGCTTCCACGGAGTTGGAACCCCACTCCGAGAAGGTGCGGGCTCGGGCCAGGGATCACACAAACTCCAGAAGGAGGATGTAGTTGGTTTGCAAGGCTGTGACCTGGTTGAATAACCTTTGATCTGCCCCGAGAGGAATGTGGGCATTAGGCTGCGGCCCACAGGACAGCCCTGTTTTTTCAGGGCTGTCCTGTGGCCCACGGTGCAGATCTGCTCCAGCTCACTCTGGTGGGATCATGCCAACCACGGCTGGGCCACGGAACTTCATGGCAAGGTGCTGCCCTCCTGCTACGCCGCCTGTCTAGAAGCAGACTTGATCCGAGCAGGACTGGAGTCAGCCAAGGGCATCACGTGCTCTGGTCCCCGCCTGCCTTGACTCCTCCTGCCTCACTCCCCCATGGCCCATAGTCACGTGGGTGAAGGTGGTGGGCACCGGGGCTGGGCCCAGCCCCCGACACTGCCCAGATATACTTTCCTAAGGCACCCTTTTCCTAGCGCAGGTGCGGCCGCAGCCCACCCCTCTTCAGGCCCACAGATCGCACCTCTCTGGTGTGCGGTTACCTCTTGCCTATGTTTAATTCATGGCTGGGGGGTTGGGACGAGCTTCCTGAGAAAGAAAATAACTCCCCTGGGGTCTTGCCCAGTTCCTGCTCACCAGAAGGACCATAGCCGAGGTCCCAGCCTCCTCCCAGGGCCCAGGACTGGGGAGTGGAAGCCATCAGGGGGCTCGGAGGACACTGTCCCAGACAGGACACAGCCGTTGGTCACTAATCCGCAGCCCTGGAATGTCCGTGGGCCAATCAGCGGGGTCTCTGGGGGCTCCCCAAGGGCGCTAATAATCCTACAATGATTAGCAGGGGCCACGGGGTCAGTGCACGCCACTCTGCCTGCTGTCGGGGGCGGGCTGGCCAGGCTGAGGCCAGAGCAGGCAGGCATCCCCCGGAGTCGTCTCTTTTCATGCCAGCGCCAACAGGAGGCTGTTTGGACACACTGATTACTCACTCACCAGCCTCCCTCTTTTGTCCACCAGCCCAGCCTGACTCCTGGAGATTGTGAATAGCTCCATCCAGCCTGAGAAACAGGCCGGGTGGCTGAGCCAGGCTGTGCTCGGAGCGCCTGACAGGCCCAACAGACCCATGCTGCATTCGGAGACCTCCCCTGGCCGGGGCCACCTCCTGGCTGTGCTCCTGGCCTTCCTTGGCACCACCTGGGCAGAGGTGTGGCCACCCCAGCTACAGGAGCAGGCTCCGATGGCCAGAGGTAAGGGACACCTGGTGAGGAGGTAGGTGGAGGCACCATTACGAGCTCGGTGGAGTGGGTGCTAGGAGACTTCTGGAAGCCCGGTCCCAGGCCAGTCCTGCAGGTGGTTTAATGAGGAAGCCCTGGGACAGCCTGGGGTGGTGAGGGGTGGATGCTGGACTGGTGAGGAAGGAGGAGGAAGGGGGCCAGGGCTGGGGTCAAGGAGGAATGCCCGAGGGAGTCTGTGGCTGGGGCCTGGAGAAACTCAGTGGCCCAGAGGAGCCCCAGACAGGGGCCTGCTGGGAGCCAGGGCTGGCCCCCCTACACCCAGCCCCCACCTCTGTTCCCTCCCGCCACCCCGTCCCCAGCACTCAGCCCACGCCTGCTGTACCTGGTCTCTCTCTCAGCCTGGCTGCATCACTGTGCCCCCTGTCCCCTGCACCCACCATACTCCTCTCCCATCTTGTTTTCCGAGGGCGGGGACGTGTGCTTATTTTGCTGTGGTGGGTCCAGGTGCCCCCATCCTCGGGCTACCTAAGAACTGAAAGAACTCCCTTCTCTCCCCACCCCAGCCCTGACCAGGAAGGAGAGTTTCTTGCTCCTTTCCCTGCACAACCGCCTGCGCAGCTGGGTCCAGCCCCCTGCGGCTGACATGCGGAGGCTGGTGAGTACCAGACCCAGCTGGGCTCTGCCAGGGGGGCGGCTGGAGGCACAGACCCCAGAGGGCAGCTCGGGAGGCCACGCCTGTCCAGGCACTCTTCCACTTGACCAGGGTGGGAAGGCACAGCCAGGCACGTTGGCCCTGAGGGACCAAGGCCCTGGTTGCTGGAGGTCTCTGCAACTTCTTAACCCCCCACCCTCAGTTCAGGAGGTCGGGCCCCTTGGCTCCCACTTGCCTGAAGGGCAGGACCTTGGGCCTTCCCTGGCATCTTGTTGCCATGGAGACCAGGAGCCGCTGGAGGAGCCGGATCCCCTCCTCCAGGGAAGGACCCCTGCAGGGCGGGAGGGCCAGGGAGGGAGAGGGTCCTGCTGGGCTGGGGAGGCGCTTCTGTGCAAGGACCCAGCGCCTCCTCCTGAGCTTATCTGAGCCACTAGGACAGGCCTTGCCCATGTTCTCTGCTCACTCAGTCGTCCACATTTTCAGCAGGGGCCGGGGATCGGGGGTATAGTGTTCTCCACCAGCCTGGCTGGGGCTGCTGGGTTGGGGCTGTCATCTGGGGGCTCAGAAACGCTGCCCCCCATTGTCTGGGACCCCAGCAGCCCCAGCCCATGTTAGCAGGCCAGGGAGCCAGGGCAGGGTGGTGGGGGCGGGAGGGTTCCCCATGGCTGCTTCCCATGAACTCCTCCGAGGCAGGCGGCCACGGTGGCGTCCTTGAGCACTCTAGGGTCAGTTTCCCAGGAGGTGGGGGTGGGGTAGCTAAATGGGGGAGGTCGCTTCTCTCCCTTTCCCCGCCCTGAGCGGCTCGGCCGCTCCTCAGGCTCAGACCCTGTGCCGCCAGGGCTGCTCCCAGCTGTGACCTCCGTGGTGGGTACTCCTGCCTGGGACCCCAGGAGGGCCTGCGGCAGTCAATGGCTGGCAGTTGGCACCCTTTCCAGGGCCCTTTTGTCAAAGTCCTAGAAAACTTCATTTCCATAAAGGTGCAAATGGAGCTCCATGTCTCAGCCTCCCTCATGGCCCGGCCCCAAGCACCCTCCGGGCCTCTAGGGCTCTGGGGCACCCCTTCTCTGGACACAGTGGAGACTGAAGGTCTTGTGGAGGTGTGGGGTTGCTGAGGGACCCCGGGGAGCCTTCATCAGAGGTAAAACCCCAATGGACATTAGTGCAGGGCAAAGTCGGCTTGGGGTGCAGCCCTGAGGGCCCCCCCACCCTGCACCCACTCAGTGCTTTTGAGTTCTATCCTACAGGCACCTCCCTGCTCCATTTACAGATGAGCTCAGGGAGTCTCGGGAGATCAGGGGTCTGCAGCAGGTCACCCAGGGGTGGCGATTGCCAGGCCCCTTGTTTAAGAAGAGGGAGGGGGCTGGGCGCGGTGGCTGACACCTGTAATCCCAGCACTTTGGGAGGCTGACACAAGCAGATCACCTAAGGTCAGCAGTTTGAGACCAGCATGGCCAACGTGGTGAAACCCTGTCTCTACTAAAAATACAAAAATTAGCCAGATGTGGTGTCACATGGCTCTAATCCCAGCTACTTGGGAGGCTGAGGCAGGAGAATCGCTTGAACCTGGGAGGCGGAGTTTGCAGTAAGCCGAGATTGCTCCACTGCACTCCAGACTGGGCAACAGGGTGAGACTCTGTCTTAAAAAAAAGAAGAAGAGGGAGGGGGCGGGGTTAGCTGTGCGTGGTAGGGAGCCGATGAGGCAGGTACGGGGACAGGAGACCAGGGCGGAGAGGCGTGGCTGTAGGGCGTCTTGCATCACAGGAGGGCAGCATGGCCCGGTGGGAGTAGGGGAGTCTTTCTGACAACGGCCAGGGCCCAAACACAGAACCAGTCTGTAAGGCGTGGGCACTGCTCACTTGACCAGATGGGAGAAAGACAGCAGGAGCCCATCCCACTGCCTGGGCAGGGCTGAAGGATGCCCACAACAGGATTCAGAGATGGAGGCTCAGTCCTGAGAGGCTGGGCTCCTCCTGGACGAGCATCAGACAACACCACTGCTTCCTCCAGCAGGACTCCTCATCCAGTGCTCTCTTTGCCTCCTGACCTGGCACCCGGTGGATGCTCAGAGATGGTAGGGGAGGCCTGGCCCAGCAGTCAAAGGCCTCCCACAGATGTCTCTGTTTGTGCTTCCCCCAGGACTGGAGTGACAGCCTGGCCCAACTGGCTCAAGCCAGGGCAGCCCTCTGTGGAACCCCAACCCCCAGCCTGGCGTCCGCCCCGTGGCGCACCTTGCAAGTGGGCTGGAACGTGCAGCTGCTGCCTGCGGGCTCAGCGTCCTTTGTCGAAGTGGTCAGCCTGTGGTTTGCAGAGGGGCAGCGGTACAGCCACGCGGCAGGGGAGTGTGCCCGCAATGCCACCTGCACCCACTACACGCAGGTGAGTGTGTTGCAGTGATGCCAGTGTGCCAGTTCCCAGATACAGGCTCCTGCTGGGCCATCTCAGAAGAGGCTAGTTTGACCTAAATGTTGGGATTCCTTTTCCTCCAATTTGTTTAGTTTTACTTTTTTTTTTTTTTTGAGACAGAGTCTTGCTCTGTTGCCCAGGCTACAGTGCAACGGTGCAATCTCGGCTCACTGCAACCTCCGCCTCCTGGGTTCAAGTGATTCTTGTGCTTCAGCCTCCTGAGTAGCTGGGATTACAGGCGCCCACAACCACGCCCAGCTAATTTTTTGTATTTTTAGTAGAGATGGGGTTTCACTGTGTTAGCCAGTATGGTCTCGATTTCCTGACCTCGTGATCCACCCACCTCAACCTCCCAAAGTGCTGGGATTACAGGCGTGAGCCACTGTGCCTGGCCATATTTTTGCTTTTTTAGAGACACGGTCTCACTCTGTCACCACAGGCTGGAGTGCAGTGGCATGATCTCAGCTCACTGCAACCTCTGTCTCCTAGATTCAAGCGATTCTTGTGCCTCAGCCTCCTGAGTAGCTGGGATTACAGGTACGCGCCACTACACCCAGCTCATTTTTTTGGTATTTTTAGTAGAGATGGGGTTTCACCATGTTGGCCAGGCTGATCTCGAACTCCAGACCTCAAATGATCTGCCCGCCTCAGCCTCCCAAAGTGCTGGAATTATAGGCGTGAGCCACTATGCCTGGCCTAAGCCACTTTTTTTCAATCTGAAATATGAATAATAATTTCAAACATAAACTTATTTATTTATTTATTTATTTATTTATTTATTTATTTATTTGAGACGAAGTCTTGTTCTGTCACCCAGAATGGAGTGGAATGGCGTGATTGCAGCTCACTAGAACCTACACCTCCCAGATTCAAGTGATTCTTCTGCCTCAGCCTCCCAAGTAGCTGGGACTACAGGCATGAGCCACCACACCTGGCTAATTTTTGTATTTTTAGTAGAGATGGGGTTTCACCATGTTGGCCAGGCTGGGTCTCAAACCCCTGACCTCAAGTGATCCACCTGCCTGGGCCTCCCAAAGTGCTGGGATTACACGTGTGAGCCACTGTGCCTGGCCTCAAACATAAATTTAAAATGGCCCCACTCTTACCCACTACGTAGGTTTAGAAGATGCTACTAAACTAAAGCCCCGCTCCTCCCTTTTCCCTGCTGTCCCTCCCTGGAGGGAATCTTCTTGAAGTTCAGGAGCATCACTGCCAAGCAAGTTTCCATTTTTTCTCTTCATTCAACAGATATTTGTTGAGGATTTTCTATACACACCTGGCACTGTTCAGGTGCTAAGGCATGGCACTGAAAAACACAAGCGAAATCCCAGGAAATATTGAATACCTCTACTACTTACGCAAGTGTGTTGTGCATGTTTAAGTATTACATAAGGCTGGGCGTGGTGGCTCACGCCTGTAATCCCAGCACTTTGGGAGGCCAAGGTGGGAGGATTGCCTGAGCCCAGGAGTTTGAGACCAGCCTGGGCCACATGGCAAAAACCTGCCTCTACAAAAAATACAAAAATTACCCGGGTGTGATGGTGTGTGCCTGTAGTTCCAGTTACTTGGGAGGCTGAGGTAGGAGAATTGCTTGAGCCTGGGAGGTGAAGATTGCACTGAGCTGAGATTGTACCATTGCACTCCAGCCTGGCCAGCAGGAGTAAAACCCTGTCTCAGAGAAAAAAGAACATGTGCCTACAACTAGGTGTTGCCAAAGTGATTACACCAACTGGAGAGACGAGCAAACCAGTTCCCACTTCCCAAAGATCTTGTGGCTCTTTAATTTTTTTTTTTTTTTTTTTGAGACGGAGTCTTGCTCTGTCGCCCAGGCTGGAGTGCAGTGGTGCGATCTCGGCTCACTGCAAGCTCCACCCCCCAGGTTCAAACCATTCTCCTGCCTCAGCCTCCCAAGTAACTGGGACTACAGGCACCCACCACCACAC
This sequence comes from Macaca thibetana thibetana, assembly GCF_024542745.1. Classification (NCBI taxonomy): domain Eukaryota; kingdom Metazoa; phylum Chordata; class Mammalia; order Primates; family Cercopithecidae; genus Macaca; species Macaca thibetana. The sequence goes on along the minus strand of NC_065597.1, from coordinate 17,294,862 downwards.
CCGGCTAATTTTTTGTATTTTTTAGTAGAGACGTGGTTTCACCATGTTAGCCAGGATGGTCTTAATCTCTTGACCTCATGATCTGCCCACCTCGGCCTCCCAGAGTGCTGGGATTACAGGCGTGAGCCACTGCGCCCAGCCTGGCTCCTTAAGTTTTGTCAGACTCAAAGGTGTGAAAAACCTAACCCTGTTTTCTTGTTGTTAGTTGTTTTTTGTTTATTTTGTTTTTGTTGGGTTTTTTTGAGTCAGAGTCTCGCTCTGTCACCCAGGCTGGAGTGCAGTGGTGCGATCTCAGCTCACTACAACCTCCTCCTCCTGAGTTCAAGAGATTCTCCTGTGATAGCCTCCTGAGTATCTGGGATTACAGGCGCCCACCACCACACCCGGCTAATTTTTGTATTTTTAGTAGAGACGGGGTTTTGCCATGTTGGCCAGGCTGGTCTCGAACACCTGACCTCAGGTAATCCACCCACCTCGGCCTCCCAAACTGTTGGGATTATAGGCGTGAGCCACCGTGCCCGGCCTCTATTATTGTTTCTAATTTTCTTGATATGAATGTTTAGATCATTAATTTTAAATCTTTTTTGTTTCTACTATATACATTTAAAGCTATAAATTTCCCTTTAAACGATTTCAGCTACATCCAATAAGTTTTGATATTTAATGTTTTCATTGTTATTTAGGGATGTTTTTTCTATTTCCAATCATGATATTGTCTTTGTTTTGAGACAGGGTCTGGCTCTGTCGCCCAGGCTGGAGTGCAGTGGTGCAATCTCAGCTCACTGCAGCCTCAACTTCCTGGGCTCAGGTGATCTTCCCACCTCAGGTCCAAAGTAGATGGGAATACAGGTGTATGCCACCATGCCTGGCTAATTTCTTGTATTTGTATTAGAGAAAGGGTTTTGCCATGTTGACCAGGCTGATCTGGAACTTCTGAACTCACATGATCCACCCAACTCAGCCTCCCAAAGTGCTGGGATTACAGATGTGAACCACCACACCTAGCCATGATGTTGTTTTAGATTTTGAAGTGTATCTTTAAGTTTCTGAACTATGTTATCTTCTTAATTTACTTGTAAATTATTCAGTTTAAATTTCATTGCACTGAATTCATAGAATGTGGCGTGTAGGATGTGTTGATTCTTTGGTATTTGTTGAAACTTGCATAATGGTCTAATGTGTGGTCTTGCTTTGTGGTTTGCAGAAGTCCCATGCATTCTGAAAAACAATACATGTTCTTTAAGTGTTGGATTCATGTATATGATCACATGTTCACATCTGGCTGCTACAAGCCAGTCTTGTACATGTAATTTTTAGTCTCTACTGGAGAGTTTGTTTCACTTTTCTTATATATTGGCCATTTGTGCTATTTCCAAGTTGTCGCTGATTCTAAGACTTTAAACTGGTTTGCAGAGCTGTATCCATTAGCTTTTGCTGCATGACATTCTACCCCAAAATTTAGCAGCTTACGATTCTGCATGTCAGCCACTTGGGTTGGGCTCAGCAGGGAGGTTTTCTGGTCTTGGCTGGGCCCACTCATATGCCTGCAATCAAGTAGGGGGCTGGCTGGGAGCTGGCTGTGCAAAAAGGCCTCTAGTGGTTCATCTGTATTCCATGAGGCCTTTCAACCTCCACCAGGCTTTACTGAGCTTGTTCATGTAGTGGCTGAGCATGGTTCTATGAGAATGAGTGGAAATGGCAAGGTCTCTTAAGGCCAAGTTCAAAATCAGCTCAATATCACTTCTGCTGCATTCTGGTGGCCAACACCAGTTACAGGGCCAGCCAGATTCAAGGAGCAAGGAAAGAGACACCTCTCCTTACTGCAAAAAGCTGCAGAGTCACATTTAAAAGAGTGGGCTAGTGCAAGAAGTGAAGGGTTGTGGTCATAATGCAGTCACAAGGCCCTTGATGTCCCAGTCTTTTTTTGGCTAGTCCCCTCCACCCATCAACGATCTCCCCTCCCTTCAGGTATCTGCTAGCCCTCCCCTCTCCATTCCCCTCTCAACTAAGAAAGCCTTCCTAGGCCAGGCATGGTGGCTCACACCTATAATCCCAGCACTTTGGGAGGCTGAAGCAGGCGGATCACCCAAGGTTGGGAGTTCAAGACCAGTCCAACATGGAGAAACCCCATCTCTACTAAAAATACAAAAAAAAAATTAGCCAGGCGTGGTGGCAGTCACCTGTAATCCCAGCTACTCAGGAGGTTGAAACAAGAGAATCGCATGAACCCAGGAGGTGGAGGTTGCGGTGAGCCGAGATTGTGCCATTGCAGTGCAGCCTGGGCAAGAAGAGTGAAACTCCATCTCAAAAATAAAAAAAATTAAAAAAATTAAAAAGCCTTCCTGGACTATTCCCACCCATACTTCTACCCCTGCCCAGGACAGCTGCTGCTCCTGAGCCCCTGAGGAGGTGAGGGAGCCCTCTGTCCGCCTGGATGATAGTGAAAGCTGTGTTCCCCTCCCCAGGAGTTCACGATTGGGTTTCTGATCCCCTGTGTCTCCTGTAGCTCGTGTGGGCCACCTCAAGCCAGCTGGGCTGTGGGCGGCACCTGTGCTCTGCAGACCAGGCAGCGATAGAAGCCTTTGTCTGTGCCTACTCCCCCGGGTAAGCCCTGCTACACCCTCTGCTGGGATGTCTGGGAGGCAGGGAGGGGCGCTTTCACTGAGGGTGAGATGCCCCCCCATCCACCTGAAAGTAAAGTCCGACACCTTCCTCTGCACCCTTGGTGGGAGAAGGGAGGAGAGGAAAGGCAGAGGGTGCTGAAGATTGTGGCCATGCAGAAGGTACTGCTCTGTGGATGCCCCTTCCTGGGTACCAGTCCTGGTATCAGGGAGTTTGTCCAGGATTCGTTTGGAGGTCATCTCTTCTCTCCCAGGGAATCTCTCTATCTCACCCAGCTCCCTAACTCTCTGGCCAGGCCACAGGAACTGTAGGGGCCAGGGGGGCAGGCAGCAGGGACCCACCAGTGCCTTGCCCAAGGCCAGGCCCTCCCACACCCTGTGGTGCCTGCTCGTCGTCACAGAGGCAACTGGGAGGTCAACGGAAAGACAATCGTCCCCTATAAGAAGGGCGCCTGGTGTTCGCTCTGCACAGCCAGCGTCTCGGGCTGCTTCAAAGCCTGGGACCATGCAGGGGGGCTCTGTGGTGAGTGCATGAGGGCTCAGTCTGGTGACCCTGGGGTAGGGGTGGCAGCATCCTACTGGGCTGTCCCAGAAGCCCCGACCCTCAGCACCCAGGGAGGCTCCTGCCCGGCCTGCTGGGAGGAGACCCTTTTCTCGGAGTCCCCTCCTCCTCTGACCAGAGGTCCCCAGGAACCCTTGTCGCATGAGCTGCCAGAACCACGGACGTCTCAACATCAGCACCTGCCACTGCCACTGTCCACCTGGCTACACTGGCAGGTACTGCCAAGGTGAGGGCACTGGAACCTGGGTGTGCCCAGCGCTGCTCTCGCAGCAGGTCCTGGGGCTGCTACACTTCCTGAGTCTCAAGGGTGTTAGAGGTGCTGACCGTGTACTCCCTGAGTCTGCCCACTGCATAGCACTGGCTATTTGCCAGACCCTGAGCTGTGCAGGAGATTCACAGTGAAATCAGGTTCAGCCACTTAGGCTTTGGGAGGAGGACAGAATTAGGATCCAGAAGTGGCTTCTTGCCCCACTGCCCCTCAACCCTAACCCACTCTGTGACTATGGGCAGGTCACCTCCCAAACTCCGATATGCCTCACTCTACAGTGGGAACCAAACCAAAGACACCAGGCATGCCAGCAGTCAGAAGCCTTCGTGGGTTCTGTCTCTGGGAGGGGTATTCTTGCTGTGGTTGGCATTCCCTGGATGTTCGAGGCCTTTGGGGGCAGCATGGGGTCCAGAAGGCTGGGAGCTGAGCCTCTGCCCCACTGCCCTGCCCTGGCAGTGCGGTGCAGCCTGCAGTGTGTGCACGGCCGGTTTCGGGAGGAGGAGTGCTCGTGCGTCTGTGACGTCGGCTACGGGGGAGCCCAGTGTGCCAGTGAGTCCTGCCCCAGGGCCCCCAAAGAGCCAGCCCCTCCCAAGACCCCCTTCAATGGGGCGTCAGCTCCCAGGAGCCTACTATGTACCTCTCTTTCCAACTAATTCGGTGACAACACGTTGAGAGCTTGAAACCAGCCAGAGCGTGGATATTTACACCAAAGAAATTGGCAAATGCTACAAATCATGGATTTTTTTTTTCTTTTGAGAGAGAGCAAGCTCAATGTTCCACACTTACCAGCACACTCCTGACCGTCACCACCCACTCTTTTGGAGCAGGTGGCTGGAGGAAGGGGCTTAGCTCCCTGGCAGGGCAGGAAAGGGCAGGGATTCTGAAGTCCGCACACAAACTCAGGCTCCCCTACCCCAGCCAAGGTGCATTTTCCCTTCCACACCTGTGACCTGAGGATCGACGGAGACTGCTTCATGGTGTCTTCAGAGGCAGACACCTATTACAGAGCCAGGATGAAATGCCAGGTGACGGTCACCCCCACCTTCCCAGGGACCCCCCCAGGGCCTCAAGTGAGGGTCTTAATGGAGGGACCCTGGAGTGAGAGATGCTTTCTTCAATGTCTCTGACCTCACCCTGTTCATCAGCAGAAAGCAGGGGTCATGGACTCTGAGGCTCATAGAAGCCAGGAGGTCACTTATTGACCTGAGGGGTCAAGGTCAAGGCCAACCTCCATCTAAGGGAGTTTCAGGTTGCCTTGCAGGAGGGAATGCAAGATCAGAGTGGCCAGAGCTCGGGGCTGCTCAATAAAACCAGCAGCTCAGACTTCCACTGGCAGCTCTCGAAACCACAGTTAATTTCTGGGGTTGGCAATCAACTCAGATATGTTGAAGACACTGTGCAGGTGAAACAGAACATCCTCAGGGGCCAGACCTTGCCCGGGCCTGTGGGCTGCCGGTTGGGCCGCTGTGCACAGGGAGAAGAGAAGCAGATGTGAGCAGAGGGGACTCCTGCTCTTGGAAGGGAGGCTGTGCGGGCTGGGGGTGATGACAGCCTGGCCAGCACACACGTGACATCCTCGGCCATGGGCGGGGTGGCAGGAAGGGGCAGCCTTCCTAGGAGCCCTGCCTGTGTAACCTGGGGTGGGGTTACAGAGGAAAGGTGGGGTGCTGGCCCAGATCGAGAGCCAGAAAGTGCAGGACATCCTCGCCTTCTACCTGGGCCGCCTGGAGACCACCAACGAGGTGACTGACAGTGACTTCGAGACCAGGAACTTCTGGATCGGTGAGTGCCCGGCTGATTAGGGGTGTGGCGAGTAAGGGGTTGTGATGCCCCAACCTGCTGCAGGAACCCTGGGCTGTGGCAGCTGCCAGCAGATGGCGAGGGTGTGGTAAGGGCCTGGAGCCCGGAGCGGGGCCGGCTGCTCACCCCCTTTCCCGGGGAGGGTCCAGGTAGGGAGCACATGGGGGCTGCCAGCACTGGGAGGAGGGGCCAGAGAAGCAGCTGGCAGCAGACTCCAGGGTCTGAGTGGGCTGGGGGACCTCTGGCCATGGGCCAACCTCGACTATCCCGGCCCAGGGCTCACCTATAAGACCGCCAAGGACTCCTTCCGCTGGGCCACAGGGGAGCACCAGGCCTTCACCAGTTTTGCCTTTGGGCAGCCTGACAACCAGGGGTGAGTGTGGGGTGCCTCCCTCCCCTGGGCCTCCCTGTCACTCGGGCCTGCCTGGCAGAGCCCCCAGGCTACACTGAAGAGCCGCCCCCCATCCTGCTGCCTGGCTGGGTCCTGGCTGGTGCCTGCCAGAGAGTTGTGGGCACAGCTGGTGTGGGCCAGTGCTGTGGTGAGGGAGATGCAAGCCGGAAGGCATGTCACGTGGGAGAGAGGGGCCCAGGAAGCCTCCATCCATCTGTCCATCCCCAGTGTCCCCTGGCTGTGACTCCATCCCTCCAACTCTCATCCACTCACCCCTCCCTCCACGTGCCCTCTGCCTGCATCAGTTACACTGACGCCAGCATTCCTTAGCTGTCACCCCCCGCTGCAGTCATTTACAATACAACCCCGAACCTGTGGACCCACCAGCCATCCTGTACCAAGAACCCTCTGGTCATGTGGCCCCACCCTGCTCTTCAAAGCCCAGGAATGCCCAGGGCCGGGGTGGAGGTGGTCCTGCTGCCAGGCCACCAAGGGCTCCAGTGATTTTAGCCAGCCCTCCTTGCCAGCAGCCGGCCTGTGCCCCTGGCCTATTGCCTGGAGGTAGTCGGCCTTGTTGAGTTCCCAGGTATACCTCTCAAGTGGGCTGTCTATTCCAGTCCACACCGTCCCCACAGGCTGGTGTGGCTGCGTGCTGCCATGGGGTAGGCAGAGCTGCTACCCCAGGAAGGGCCTTCCCTGAGAAGTGGTCTGGGAAGCAGGGATGGGGGCTTAGGGATGGGCCTGGTTCCCAGCAGCCCCATCTGCAGGTGGGGGCTCTGGAGCCCCTGAGATGCAGGGTCCTGATGGCTGGAGGGTTTAGGCCTCTCCCGGACCCCTGACTTCACTCTTCCCTCCTGAGCACCACACCCTGGCCTGCAGGTTTGGCAACTGCGTGGAGCTGCAGGCATCAGCTGCCTTCAACTGGAACGACCAGCGCTGCAAAACCCGAAACCGCTACATCTGCCAGTTTGGTGAGGGCCTTCCTGAGGCTCCCCTTCTCTGATCCCTGTCCCTGGGGGTGCTGCTGACCCGGTCCAGCCTGCAAGGGTATCTAGGTGGCAGGTTCAGAGCGAGTCTGGGCACACGGGGCCATGGAGGATGCCCTGCTCAGGGCCTTGTACCTGTGGGCTCCTGAGCCTAGAGGGGCAACGACAGGCCCAGTGTCACACAGCAAGGCCACACAGGCAGGACTAGAGCTGCAGCTCTGCAGGGAATTTCTCCAAGGACCCTCTTCTCCTGTCATGAAAGCTACTGCCTGGGAACCTGTTGGGTTCCTCAGTGTTCCTGGGAGCCCCATGAACTATGGTGGAGGCAGAGGTGAAACCTGGCATGGCACCAGCTCCCAGCAGCCCCTGCTAGGAAGGTCGGGAGCATCACAGGAACCACGGCCATGGGCACTTCCAGACTGAGCGCAGCAGGGCCCCCATTTTGGGACTGCCTGGGCTGCCATCGAGCCCTGCTCTCTTCTGCTTCCTTCCAGCCCAGGAGCACATCTCCCGGTGGGGTCCAGGGTCCTGAGGCCTGGCCGCACAGCTCCCTCGCCTGCCCTGGGTGCACCAGCTCTGCTTACCTGTCTGCCCACCTGTCTGGAACAAGGGCCAGGTGAAGACCACATGCCTCATGTCCAAAGAGGTCTTAGACCTTGCACTCTGCCGGAAGTTGGGCAGAGAGAGGCATGGAGGCCAGTGAAGGCCAGGGAGTGAGTGTTAGACGCTGAAGGAGAAGACCCCGCCAGTGATCCAAAGAGGCTGCTCTCTTCTACCTGGCCCAGGCCCTGTGGGGCAGCGGAGCTTCCCTGTGGCGTGAACCTCACAGGGTATTAAACTAAGTTATGAATCAGCTGAACCTGTGCATGCTCATTTCAAAGGGAAATTCAGATTATCCAGGACGACCCTGGAGAGACCAGAGGGGGCCTGAGGCTTCACTGCAGAGGCCTCCACCCACCTATTCCCTTTCCTGGTCACCTTCATGGTCCAGGACACTCTCTGGAAGTTCTGGGGCTCCCCAAGAAGAGGAAGACCAGACTCTGCCTCGGGGAGGGGCAGTTCTCATGGCTGGGCCCAGGCAGGCGGGGTATTAATAGAAGCTGCTCTGGATGTCTGGGAGAGCACGCGTGTGTCTTGCCCCCACTGGTGGAGTGTCATCGCACCTGGACCGATGGTGGTCAGAATCTGTGCAGTCCCGCTCCCTCACCCAGCTCCTCAAACCTCACCGTACAAGAGGTTATCACTATTCCAGTTTACAGGTGAAGAATTGAAGGCACAGAGAGTTTGACTTGCAAAAGATCACACAGCTGGGAGTCAAACCCAGTGAATCTGGCTGTCGTTTATTTATTTTTATTTTTTGAGACAGGGTCTCGCTCTGTCGCCCAGGCTGGAGTGCAGGGGTGCAATCAGGGTTCACTGCAGCCTCGACCTCCCAGGCTCAAGCGATCCTCCTGCCTCAGCCTCCCAAGTAGCTGGGACCACAGGTCCACATTGCCGCGCCACACTAATTTTTGTGTTTTTTGTAGAGACGGGGTGGCACCATGTTGCTCAGGCTGGTCTCGAACTCCTGGGCTCAAGCGATCCGCCATCGTGGGCCTCCCAAAGCGCTGGGGTTCCAGGCGCACGGCCCCGCGCCGGCCCAGTCTTTCCCTCTCCCACTGCCTCCCAGGGCTTCGCCTGTCTAAGCGGGCGCGGGCAGCTGTGCTGCGTCCCGACTCAGTGCGGACCTAAGCGGGGCGATCACACAGATGCCTCCAGCTCTCTCTACCGCCCCCGAAGGCGCTCAGCCCTCTGGGCCGGGACCGCGGCCGCGGCGTCCGGAGAGGCCGCCCTGCGCATGCCCGCGGGAGGTGGGTGGCCCGGGCGCGCGCTGCCCAAGGCCTGGGGGCGGTGGGGGCAGCACGGGCTGGGCGGCCGAACCGCGACCTTCGCACCCCGCCCCACGCCTGGTTGGGGACCGGACGCGCCGTCGTGAGTGGGGCGGGTGCAGGTGTCCCTGGGGGCCGGGGCAGACACCGGTGCGGGACGACCTGCTCCCGAGGGGGTCCGCAGGCCACACCCAGAGAAACGGGGGCGCCTCCAGTCATCGCCGCGGTCCGCCCCATTCCGAAGCTTTGACCCCCTGAATCAGCGTCGGGGCAGGGATCCGCGTGCGAGAGGCTGGGAAACTGGGGAGTCCCGGGCCGCCTCTGGAGCCGCCCGGCCTTGGCTGGCTGGTCCTCCTCTTGCGCAGCTCCCGCCTGGCTGGGCCCTGGGCCGCCCTCACTCCCTCCCCGCTGCACCTCCCTCGCGTTTGTCACTCACTGTGCTAGGCTCTCCTGCCTCCGCATGCCCAAGGATCCGGAGGAAAACACGGACCATGACATCAAAAGGCCTTGGCAAAGGAATCATGATTATCGTGATACAGGAAGATTCTGCACCTCAAAGGGGATCCCTGTAGTGAGTTTTGGAAAACGTACAAAGCCTGACTTACGATACGTTTGTGTCTGTGGTGTTTCATCTGGGAACTTACTTTTCCTTGATAGGGTAAGCTCTTCTCACCCAGAGTATGTCCCTCAGTCTGTAAAATTCCATGGTCCCCTACATCTATTAGGGGAGTGAGGAAGGGCAGTGGGCATTGGATCTGCTTCTTAGATAGCCCCCACCTGTGTTTAGCTTCTGTCAGAGGCCTTTGCACCAGAGCAACTCCATCTTGAGTAGGCGCTGAGTAAAATGAGACTGAGACCTACTGGGCTGCGTTCCCAGACGGTTGAGGCATTTCTAAGTCACAGGATGAGATGGGAGGTTGGCAGTAAAACAGTAAAGAAGCCGGCCAAAACCAACCAAAACCAAGATGCCGATGAGAATGACCTCTGGACATCCTCACTGCTACACTCCCACCAGCGCCATGACCGCTTACAATGCTGTGGCGACGCCAGAATGTTACCCTATATGGTCAAAAAGGGGAGGCAATGAATAATCCACCCCTTGTTTAGCATATCATCAAGAAATAACCATAAACATGAGCAACCAGCAGCCCTCGAGGCTGCTTTATGGAGTAGCCATTGTTTTATTTCTTTACTTAGGCTGGAGTGCACTGGCGCGATCTCAGCTCACTGCAAGCTCCGCCTCTCTGGTTCACCCCATTCTCCTGCCTCAGCCTCCCCAGTAGCTGGGACTACAGGCGCCCGCCACCACGCCCGGCTAATTTTTTGTATTTTTATACAAATGTGGAGATGGGGTTTCACCGTGTTAGCCAGGACGGTCTCTGTCTCCTGACCTTGTGATCCGCCCGCCTGGGCCTCCCAAAGTGCTGGGATTACAGGCATGAGCCACCCCGCCCAGCCCTATTCCTTTACTTTTTTTTTTTTTTTTTTTTTTGAGGTGGAGTCTCACACCTGGCCTCCAATATGTTTATTTGTATTGCTGAGGCAGGGGATTGCTTGAGCCCAAGAGTTTGAGGTTGCAGTGAACCATGATCATAAGCTGTATTTCAGCCTGAGAGAGAGATTGAGACCTTGTCTCACAAAATAAAAGTTAAAAAGTCCTTATCTGGAGGTGAAAAAAACGAGTACAAAGATCTAAGTTGGTTCCTAGTCCAGCAGTGTCAGCATCACCAGAGAGCTTGTTAGGCAAATTCTAGCCTGCCCCAACCTACTGAATTGTAGACCCTGAAGAGGGGCTATCTGAATTTTAACAAGGCCTCCCGGTTTGCATGCTCAAGATTGAGAACCACTGGCAAAAGCAAACAATTTTGAGTCTGAAGTCAGCCCACCTGGATTTGAATACAGGCCCTGCTGCTTAATAACTGATTTAGAGCAAATTAGTTACTTAACAGCTAGGTTGACCAGTTGTCCGAGTTTGCCTGGCACTGTCCTGAATTCAGCATTGAAAGTACTACATTAGACTGGGAGCAGTGGCTCACGCCTGTAATCCCAACACTTTGGGAGGCTGAGGCAGGTGGATCACGAGGTCAGGAGATCGAGACCATCCCGGCTAACACGGTGAAACCCCGTCTCTACTAAAAAAATACAAAAAAATTAGCCGGGCGTGGTGGTGGGCGCCTGTAGTCCCAGCTGCTGGGGAGGCTGAGGCAGGAGAATGGCGTGAATCCGGGAGGCAGAGCTTGCAGTGAGCCAAGATTGTGCCAGTGCACTCCAGCCTGGGAGACACAGCGAGACTCTGGCTCAAAAAAAAAAAAAAAAAAGAAAGTACTACATTAATGCGGTGGCTCACGCCTGTAATCCCAGCTTCTCAAGCTGTCCCTGTGGAATCCTCAATATCAGTACATTCATCCTTTTCTAACATCCCCTTCCTCCCTCGCCCGTCCTGCACCCTCAGAATTCATTCTCAGATCAGCTTCCCAGATTTTTGCCAATATCAATTAAAAAAAATTTTTAGCCAACCATATACTGTAAGCCAATATCAATTAGCAAAATCTTTTGTTTCTTTTGGTGATTCAGTATCTTCTCCCTGGAGTTTTTTGATGATTCAGTACCCTCCTAGATTTGCGGGGATCTGACTTGTTATTTAATTCTGGAGAAAATGAGGGGTGGGGCTTATAAGGAGACTCCTTTGCTCCTTTGCAGCAGGGTCATTACAAGGTGTGTTACATAGGGAGATTCTAGCTGCTGGCTAGCTCTTGCTCATGAAAGGCTCTTCCTCTCTCAAGTGAAATGGGGAAGGGGGAACCCAGGCCGACTGAGGTCCTGACATCTTTAGCACCTGGCTTCTCAGGTCACCCAGGGCATCCAAGTGACCAGCTTGGGAAGCAGGATATGTGGGCTGGAGGAAGAGGATACAGCCCACCCTGGAAATAACTGCCATCCCTCCCACCGATATGGTTAGGCTTTGTTTCCCTACCCAGATCTCATCTCGAATTATAATCCCCACGTGTCGAGGGATGGACCAGGTGGAGGTCCTTGCATCATGGGGGCAGTTTCCCCCATGCTGTTCTCGTGACAGTGAGTGAGTTCTCACGAGATTGATGGTTTTAAAGCATGGCAGTTCCTCATTCTCACGCTCACGCCCTGCTGACTGCCTGGTGGAGGAGGTTTCAGCTTCCCCTTCATCCGTGGTTGTAAGTTTTCTGAAGCCTCACCAGCCGTGCGGAACTGTGAGTCAATTAAACCTCTTTACTTTATAAATTGCCCAGCCTTGGGTTTGTTTTTTTGTTTTTTTTGAAATGGTGATTTGCTCTTGTTGCCCAGGTTGGAGTGTAGTGGCGGGATCTCGGCTCATTGCAACCTCCGTCTCCTGGGTTCAAGCGGTTCTCCTGCCTCAGCCTCCCGAGTAGCTGGGATTACAGGTGTGTACCACCATGCCCAGCTAATGTTGTATTTTTAGTAGAGAGGGGGGTTTCACTACGTTGGTCAGGCTGGTCTTGTACTCCTGACCTCAGGTGATCCGCCCACCTCGGCCTCCCAAAGTGCTGGGATTACAGGCATGAGCCACCGCGCCCGACGTTGGATGTTTCTTTATAGCTGTGTGGAAACAGACCCACTCATCGCTGCAGGCCACACCTCAGCCACGTGGACACCTAATTCCTGCCAGGGAGTTTCTGCCGCTAGGATCTTCAGAGTGACAAAGAGGGAGGATGCTGTGGCTGAGGAGGGGACAGGAAGTGCTAGGTACCTAAGGCTCCCCTGTCTTTCCATACAGCCTAATTTTAATAGCCTCTGGTCTCCACACTTCACTGTTTACCAGATAAAGACCTTTCAAGGTGTAGGTCCCCGTGGTCATTCTGTATCCATTGGATCAAGTTTTCAGTTCATTTTTTCTGCTCTCTCAGCCTCTTTTGCTTTCTCAGCTGCAAAATATTGGTACAATCAAGTTTTCTTCCTTTTTTTTTTTTTTTTTTTTTTGTGGAGATAAAGTCTCACTCTGTCGCCCAGGCCGGAGTGCAGTGGCGCGATCTCAGCTCACTGCAACCTCCACCTCCTGGGGTACAAGCCTGAGTGCCCTCCTGAGTACCTGGGATTACAAGCACCCGCCACCACAGCAAGCTAATTTTTGTATTTTTAGTAGAGACAGGGTTTCACCATTTTGGCCAGGCACACTCCGGTTTTCTAACCATGCCTTGAGCCAAGAATTTGGATTCTGAGCTTGTCTTTTCATTTAAGCTGTGTGGCGCGGTTAACATGACCGCCTTGCCCAGGAGATACTGACTTCAGTGCAGTCTTTATCCTCTTCTATAGCAGGAGGCATTAGGTCCCCCAAAGCCTTGCCTTTGATGGGTACTTTGTTCCAGAGGACAATGGGATTAGCTGTCTTGCCAGGGCGCGCCATGGGGCTGCTGGTGTCCTGTCCCTTAAAGCGGCTGGATTTTCACTGTCCTCTGGCCACTTTCCATCCTTCAGCTGCTCCTATTTCCTTCGGGGCTTCTTGCTCTGTCCAGGCCTGGTCCTATTTTTGTGAGAATATAGGTTATAGGTTCTTAGTTTTAGGCAACAGAAAATTCTGGCCACTCCAAGCAGAAAGGAGTTTGTCAGAGGTACTGGCTAGTTCCCAGGAGCTCTGAAAGGGTCAGAAAATCAAATCTGGAAGAGGCCATTGGGCAAAGCTGGCCAGATGAAGACCCCTGTGCTGGCACAGAAGCTACAGTTGGCACCCCCGAAGGGGGACAGAAGCTGCCACCTGTGAAAGCTGGATGTAGTCGCTGCCGCTTTCACCATCATTTGTTGAGATGATGCTTCTTCCTGTCTTCCACTTTAATTCAAAGTGAAGGCCAGGTGCGGCGGCTCACGCCTATAATCCCAGCACTTTGGGAGGCCAAGGCAAGAGGACCACTTGAGGACAGGAGTCTGAGACCAGCCTGGGCAACAGGGTGAGACCCCGTCTAGCCAAAAAATAAAAAAATAAAAAAAAAACAGCTGGGCATGGTGGCGTGTGCCTGTGTCCTAGCCTGTTGAGAGGCTAAAGTGGGAGAATCACTTGAGCCCAGGAGTTCAAGCCTACAGTGAGCTATGATCACACCACTACACTCCAGCCTGGGTGACAGAGTAAGACCTCTGTCTCTTAAAAACAAAACAGGCGGCCGGGCGCGGTGGCTCAAGCCTGTAATCCCAGCACTTTGGGAGGCCGAGGCGGGCGGATCACAAGGTCAGGAGATCGAGACCACAGTGAAACCCCGTCTCTACTAAAAATACAAAAAATTAGCCGGGCGCGGTGGCGGGCGCCTGTAGTCCCAGCTACTTGGGAGGCTGAGGCAGGAGAATGGCGGGAACCCGGGAGGCGGAGCTTGCAGTGAGCCGAGATCGCGCCACTGCACTCCAGCCTGGGCAACAGCGTGAGACTCCGTCTCAAAAAAAAAAAAAAAAAAAAAAAAAAACAGGCTGGGCATGGTGGCTCATGCCTGTAATCCTAGCACTTTGGGAGGCTGAGGCAGTAGGATCGCTTGAGCCTAGCCTGGCAACGTAGTGAAGCGTCAACTCTACAAAAAATACAAAATTTAGTGGGCATGGTGGCACGCCTGTAGTCCCAGCTACTCAGGAGGCTGAGGTGGGAGATTGTGCCACTGTACTCCAGCCTGGGTGACAGAGTGAGATCTTGTCTCAAAAAAGACAAAGGTGGGTGTATGGGTCTGATTGGAAGAGCTAAGTCAGTACCCAGGCCGAAGCCGCAAGGGAGGCCAGGGAAGGGAGGCAGCTAAAAGGCCATTTTCAGCTTCTTTCAGGTAAGGCAAGCTCTGTCTCAAAGTCTGGGGACACCTGTAACACAGGAAGGGTGTTCAGATGTGGGGTACCAGAATAATGGCTCACATCCACTGCAATAAGCCACCTTGGGCTGGGCGCGGTGGCTCATGCCTGTAATCCCAGCACTTTGGGAGGCCAAGGTGGGCGGATCACCTGAGGTCAGGAATTCAAGACCAGCCTGCACTCCAAGACCACCATTGCACTCCTGCTTGGATGACAGTGAGACGCCTCAAAAAACAAAACAAAACAAAACAAAAACGGCCGGGCGCAGTGGTTCACGCCTGTAATCCCAGCACTTTGGGAGGCCGAGGTGGGTGGATCACCTGAGGTCAGGAGGTTGAAACCAGCCTGACCAATGTGATGAAACCCCATCTCTACTAAAAATACAAAAACTAGCCAGGTGTGGTGGCATGCACCTGTAATCCCAGCTACTCGGGAGGCTGAGACAGGAGAATTCCTTGAACAAGGAGGCAGAGGTTGCAGTGAGCTGAGAGGGCGCCATTGCACTCCAGCCTGGACAACAAGAGTGAAACTCCATCTCAGGAAAAAAAAAAAAAAAAAAAAAAAAAAAAAGCCACCTGATCTGGGACTCAGCCTACTGTGCTGGCTTCGTCAGCCCTGTGTTCTGACCAGGGCCTCACCATTGCATTCCGTGCAGGGTGAAGTGAGTAGAGAGCGGCCTGGTGTGAAGGCAGCAGGGCCTGGAGCTGGCAGGACCAGGCCCTGCCTGCATCTGGGTGCCCTGAGTATATGTGATGTCATCTAACTTGGAACAGGGTATTGGTCACGGGGCAGGGGAGTGAGATCTCATTGCTTTCTCAAGTTCTCCATGCAGTCCCGGACACATCTGTTAACCGTTCTGTAAGACGCAGGTATTAATAGCACCTGCTTTGTGAGAGGATTGTGAGGATTAAAAGAGAAGACAAGGTTGGGCACCGTGGCTCATGCCTGTAATCCCAACGCTTTGGAAGGCCGAGGTGGGTGGATCACCTGAGGTCCGGAGTTCAAGATCAGCCTGGCCAATATGATGAAAGCCAGTCTTGACTAAAAATAACTTCTTTGCCCAGTTACCTTCTCTTTTTGGGGGTGGGGGTGGGGAGACAGCTCCTCACTCTGTCACCTAGGCTGGAGTTTAATGGTGTGATCACAGCACCCTCAGACTCCTGGGCTCAAGCAATCCGCCTACCTCATTCTTCCAAAGAGCTGGGATTACAGGCACGAGCCACTGTGCCTGGCCCAGTTTCTTTATTCTTTCTTTTTCTTTTTTTCTTTCTTTTCTTTTTTTTTTTTCTTGAGAGAGTTTCACTCTTGTTACCCAGCCTAGAATGCAATGGTGCAATCTCAGCTCACCACAACCTCCGCCTCCCAGGTTCAAGTGATTCCCCTGCCTCAGCCTCCCGAGTAGCTGGGATTACAGGCATGTGCCACCATGCCCGGCTAATTTTTGTATTTTTAGTAGAGTCGGGGTTTCTCCATGTTGGTCAGGTTGGTCTCGAACTCCCAACCTCAGGTGATCCACCTACCTCGGCCCCCCAAAGTGCTAGGATTACAGACATGAGCCACCACGCCTGGACTCAATTTCTTTATTGTCCTTCCATCAATGTGGTGCCTTTTTTTTTTTTTTTTTTTTTTTTTTGAGACCAGTCTTGCTCTGTTGCCCAGGTAGGAGTGCAGTGGTGCAATCTCGGCTCACTGCAACCTCCACCTCCCGGGTCCAAGCGATTCTACTACCTCACCTTCCTGAGTAGCTGGGATTACAGGTGTGCGCCACCACACCCGACTAATTGTTTGCATTTTTAGTAGAAATGGAGTTTCACCGTGTTGGCCAGACTAATCTCAAACTTCTGACCTCAAGTGATCCACCTGCTTCGGCCTCCTAAAGCGCTGGGATTACAGGCTTGAGCCACCGCACCTGGCCGACCGCTGTTTCATTCTGCTTTCTTCCCATCTGGCTACTGACCTCCCGTGTCCTGGTGTCATCTGTCATTCATGATGACCCTGCTCATTAGCTGCCCTACCCGTGCTCCACGCACTCAGCTATGGCAATGCAGGAGGAACTCCACGTGGGGAGCTGTCTGAACCCGGAGTCCCGAGCAAGCATTGCCAGCCCGCTTCCAGGTGCTTGGCCCCGTGATGGTTCATTCATTTATTCCCCAGACCCCTATTGAGCACCTGCCTCATGCCCAGCCCTGAGCAGACAGCAGTGAGCAGGTTCCCGCCCTCACTCTCTGGTGTAGAGCTGTCTTCTCCAGTGGAGAATGCTGAGAGAGGGGCCCAAAACCAATGGTACCTCCACCAGGTGATCTGGCGGCGCGCGGGAAGCACAGGGGTGGCCCACCTGACTTCCCAGCACGCCCTGAATCAGCTTCAGCTGACTCTTGTCTTCAAACAGATGCAGCATTTTTTCTTTTTCTTTTCTTTTTCCTTTTTCTGTCTTTTTTCTTTTTCTTTCCTT
This sequence comes from Macaca thibetana thibetana, assembly GCF_024542745.1. Lineage (NCBI taxonomy): Eukaryota > Metazoa > Chordata > Mammalia > Primates > Cercopithecidae > Macaca > Macaca thibetana. Next base: position 17,278,106 of record NC_065597.1, on the reverse strand, counting down.
TTTTCTTTTTTTTCTTTCTCAATCTTTTTCTTTTTCTTTTTTTCTTTCTCTTTCTCTTTTCTATCTCTGATTTCCCCACTATCTCTCTCCCCCTCTTCTTCCTCTGTCTCTCTCTGAGACAGGTTCTCACTCTGTCACTCAGGCTGGACTGCAGTGAAGTGACCTCAGCTCACTTCAGACTCAACCTCTGGAGCTCAAGTGATTCTCCTGCTTCAGCCTCCTGAGTAGCTGGGACTACAGAGGCACATCACCACACCTGGCTATTTTTTATATTTTTAGTAGAGATGGGATTTTGCCATATTGCTCAGGCTGTTCTCAAACTCCTGGGCTCAAGCAATCTGCCTGTCTCAGCCTCCCACTGTGCTGGGATTACAGGCGAGAGCCACTGTGCCCGGCCCTATACATCTTTGATGTAGGTGAAAAAAGTGCATGAAATAAAAATTGCCTGGTAAGTGGGAACAGCCCAAGGCTGCCCCTGAAGCAGGCTGTTGTGGTCCTGGCTGGGCCTCTCCACACACCATTCATTCTTTATTTTTTTTTTAGACAGAATCTCATTCTGTTTAGGCTGGAGTACAGTGGCGTGATCTTGGCTCGCTGCAACCTCTGCCTCCTGGGTTCAAGTGATTCTCCTGCCTCAGCCTCCCGACTATCTGGGATTATAGGCACGTGCCACCACACCTAGCTAATTTTTTTACTTTAGTAGAGATGGGGTTTTACCATGTTGGCCAGGCTGGTCTTGAACTCCTAACCTCAAATGACCCACCCACTTCGGCCTCCCAAAGTGCTGGGATTACAGGTGTGAGCCACCATGCCTGGCTCACACACCATTTCTATATGCTTTGAACCTGAACACAGTGCCTGCTGTGTGACTTCTGTTCCCAGCACAGTTGCGGATGTTTGTTTCAGGCTACATGAAGGTTTGGGTTTCGCTGCTGGCTAGACATTGACAGACTTAAAGAAACAGTGCTGGGGGAGAGTGTGGGTGAGTACTAGGGTATTGGAAAGATTCCATGCCCAGGAAACAAGCGTGGATTGATTACATCCCCACTTCTGGCCTTGTGCAAGTTAACTTTGTCTCCCTGGGCCTCTGTTTACTCATCTGAGAAATGGGGTGAAGATATGCGCTCTTCTTAGGTCACAGGGTTCCTCTACAAAATGTGAAAGGACTTTGGAAAGTATCGTCCGGTGTGCAGACTTCTCCGAGAAGCGCTGCTGCTGTTTATCCTGAGACTGGAGAAGGGGGAAGATGTGACTTTCAGGGTGGGCCAGGTGTTGGAGGAGACAGAAAGGACAATCTCGGGCCGGTAGCGGTGGCTCATGCCTGTAATCCCAGCACTTTGGGAGGCCGAGGTGGCTGGATCACTTGAGGTCAGGAGTTGGAGACCAACCTGGATAACGTAGTTAAACCCCGTCTACTAAAAATAGAAAAATTAGCCAGGTGTGGTGGTGCGTGCCTGTAGTCTCAGCTACCCGGGAGGCTGAGGCAGGAGAATCCTTGAACCCAGGAGGTGGAGGCTGCTGTGAGACAAGATTGCGCCACTGCACCCTAGCCTCAGCAACAGAGTGAAACTGTCTCAAAAAACAGGCCGGGCGTGGTGGCTCATGCCTGTAATCCCAGCACTTTGGGAGGCTGAGGTGGGCGGATCACGAGGTCAGGAGATGGAGACCATCCTGCCTAACACGGTGAAACCCCGTCTCTACTAAAAAATAGAAAAAACTAGCCGGGCGTGGTGGCGGGTGCCTGTAGTCCCAGCTACTCAGGAGGCTGAGGCAGGAGAATGGCGTGAACCCAGGAGGCAGAGCTTGCAGTGAGCCGAGATCGCTCCACTGCACTCCAGCCTGGGCGACAGAGCAAGACTCTGTCTCCAAAAACAAAACAAAAAAAAACAAAGATAATCTCAGATGTGGTGCAGTTCACAGCCTGGAGCTCCCCGTGGGATTAGGCTGAGGGCTGCATTGAACTGAAATCTTCAGGGGTTCGGTGCTGGGGTAGATGTCCCTGAGAAGCAGAGCAGCTGAGAGGTGGAGCTTCCTCCAGGAAATACTCACTTGCTCCTTGTTGATTTCATGGGGTCCCAGCTTTCAGGAGGAAAGTAAAGATGAAAAGCCCTCGCTCTGGCATCTTAGAGGACTTCTGGGTGAGAGCTAGGAGGGGGAGGGCATCTGGACTCATTGCCCTCCCAGTCCTGGAGTCCGATTTTCCTGTTCTGTCTGGTTTTGAAGGTGCAGGCTGCGGAGCCAAAGCAGTGCTGCTCCTGCCAGTTCCTCCCTCGCCCTCTGCTTCCCCGGCCTTGCACAGGGACAGGGAGATCCAAAGAGCGGCTCTGTCCATTCTCTCTCAGCCTGGGAGGGAAGACGGAGATGGCCTGGTGGCACAGATGGTTCCGCAAACAGTTCAGTATGTGCCAAAGGAGGGCCTGTGAGGCCCCAGGTCAGGAGAGGGTGTCTGTCCTGCCAGTGAAGGCCGGGGCTGAGCTGCTTCCTGCCAGCGTCCAGTTTTGCTCAGAGCACCCAGAATGCCATCTTGGAGGAAGGCGGCAGGGGCTGCCGCAGAACCCTGGGGCTGTGTCTCCAGCCTCCAGGTCTGGCCACAGCTGCAAAGAGCAGGTGGCAGGAGGAGGACTCTGGAGGACTCTCTCCCTGTGTTGGCCCTGCAGCCCCATGTCCCCTTCTCTGCTTCTTGGGAGCAGGAGGCCTGCGACCCCTGTCCTGAGCCCTCAAAAGGAAAAGCTATTGTAAGGATGATGAGAGGGAATCGGGTCCTGAGGCACTTGGAGGAACAGTTGCTGAGCTCCACATGCAACAGCCCGTTCCAGGGCCGATGTCGCAAAGGTGGCTTGGATGCCATCGCTAACTGGCCATCGAAGTTCCCAGTCTGGCAGGTAGGGCTCAAGTGCTGGGGCCACAGCAGAGACAAGGCCAAGCAGCCTGATTCTTGGGGGTGGAGGTTAAGGAGCAGCGTGTGGACTTGGCTTTCTATAGGGTCAGGCTGCAGCGCGGCATCCTGAGGAGCGTGGCTGCCCACAGGCGGTCGCCCAGCCCAGCGTCGGCCAAGGCAGACAGAGCCCGGGCTGGGAAGCGGGAGATCCCACTGCTTGGGGAGTCACCTTTTCCTCTGCACAGTGGGAACACCAGAAACAGTGGACAAGCTCAGCGAAGAGCTCTCCAGCCCGCCCCGAGGTTTCCTTCCTCCTGACTTTGTCACCTCACTGGGAGAATATACCCCTTTATCTGAAACAAGCTTGCTGGAGGGGAGCCCAACGTACCAGGTGGAAGGGAAAGATAGAGGCTGGAAGGTTCCTCGGCCTGTCCGCAGCCTCTTCCACCTGGCTGCCCTTTGTTCAGAGTGAAGACTGCAGTTCCCAAGACATAAGCACCGCAGGCTTCAGAGCCTGAAGCATCCTTCCAGGTCAGCCACTTTGGGCAACTGGTGAGCAAGGCGGGTGTGTAGGGCCAGCTACATCATTTGCGGGGCCTGGTACAGAATGAAAATGTGAGGCCCTTATTCAAATATTCAAAAGTTACTAAGAATTATTATTATTTTTTTTTGTGGAGGCAGAGTCTCTGTCACCCAGGCTGGAGTGCAGTGGCACGATATCTGCTCACTGCAACCTCTGCCTCCCAGGTTCAAGTGATTCTCCTGCCTCAGCCTCCCAAGTAGCTGGGATTCCAGGTGCCTGCCACCACGTCTGGCTAATTTTTGTATTTTTAGTAGAGACAGGGTTTCTCCAGCAGGCTGATCTCGAACTCCTGACCTCAGGTGATCCACCTGCCTCGGCCTTCCAAAGTGGTAGGATTATAGGCATGTGCTTAAGATTTCAAGATGAGGACAGTAGAGTGTAAATGAAGTGCAGGGTCCTTCCAAGTGGGCCCGTCTGGGTGTGACTGCATTTGGGAATAAGGGGATGGGGTCCTGCCTGTTCCTGCAGTCACAGCATACCTCGGGTCCTGGGGCAGAGGAGCCTGGATTCCGGCCCTCGGTGCCCAGCGGTCCTGGCTCACGGACAGAGGAGCCTGGATTCCGGCCCTCGGTGCCCAGCGGTCCTGGCTCACGGACAGAGGAGCCTGGATTCCCGCCCTCGGTGCCCAGCGGTCCTGGCTCACGGTCAGAGGAGCCTGTATTCTGGCCCTCGGTGCACAGTGGTCCTGGCTCACGGACGCCCCTGGTTCAGCAGCCAGGGGGTTCCTCACTCCGCCCCACATGTGATTCTAAACATTGCTGCAGAGACTCCTTCCCCGTATCGTTCAGGGGACTCTGCCAGCTCCAATGGCCAGCCAGCTGCCTTCAGGTCACCAAAGAATCCGGGGCTGGTCTGAGACCAGGTGTACCCCCAGACTCTATCTCTGTCCAGATCATGAGAGGGAGTCCAGGGTCCCCTGCCTCCCCCAGTTTGGCTTCACTGCACAGCTGGAACTCAGCCAGGCCTGTTCCAGGAAGCAGGGCTGTGAGTTTGAGCTGTCCAGGTCCTTGGCATTTTGAACAAAGGATTGAACAAAAAACCCACAAAGTAACATAGGAAAGAAACACGGGAAGGAAGCAGTGAAAGCAGAAATTTATGAAACAAATAAAGCACTCTGCAGGGTGGGAGTAGGCCTAAGCAAGCAGCTCCAGAGCCTGGTTACAAAGTTTCCTGAGTTTTGTTTTATTTTATTTTATTTTATTTATTTTTTAATTTTTTTTTTTTTTTTTTTTTTTTTTTTGAGACTGAGTCTGGCCCTGTCGCCCAAGCTGGAGTGCAGTGGCCGGATCTCAGCTCACTGCAAGCTCCACCTCCCGGGTTTACGCCATTCTCCTGCCTCAGCCTCCCGAGTAGCTGGGACCACAGGCGCCTGCCACTTCGCCCGGCTAGTTTTTTGTATTTTTTAGTAGAGATGGGGTTTCACCGTGTTAGCCAGGATGGTCTCGATCTCCTGACCTCGTGATCCGCCCGTCTCGGCCTCCCAAAGTGCTGGGATTACAGGCTTGAGCCACCGCGCCCGGCCCTTTTTAAATTTATTTTATTTTTTTTTATTTTAATTTAATTTTATTTATTTTATTTTTTAATTTTATTTATTTTGTTTTATTTATTTATATTTTCGAGACGGAGTCTTGCTCTGTCACCCAGGCTGGAGTGCAGTGGCCGGATCTCAGCTCACTGCAAGCTCCGCCTCCTGGGTTTACGCCGTTCTCCTGCCTCAGCCTCCCAAGCAGCTGGGCCTACAGGCGCCCGCCACCTCGCCCGGCTAGCTTTTTGTATTTTTTTAGTAGAGACGGGGTTTCACCGTGTTAGCCAGGATGGTCTCGATCTCCTGACCTCGTGATCCGCCCGTCTCGGACTCCCAAAGTGCTAGGATTACAGGCTTGAGCCACCATGCCTGGCCTTGTTTTATTTTTTTATTTTATTTATTTATTTTATTTTTTATTTTTATTTTTAAATTTTTATTTATTTAATTTTAATTTTAATTTTAATTTTATTTTTTTGAGACATCTCTCTGTCACCCAGGCTGGAGGGCAGTGGCATGATCTTGGCTCACTGCAACATCCGCCTCTTGAGTTGAAGTGATTCTCCTGCCTCAGCCTCCCAAGTAGCTGGGATTACAGACAAACACCACCACACCCGGCTAATTTTTGTATTTTTTTTTTTTTGTAGAGATGTGGTTTCACCATGTTGGACAGGCTGGTCTTGAACTCCTGACCTTGTCATCGGCCCACCTCAGCCTCCCAAAGTGGTGGGATTACAGGTGCGAGCCATGGCACCCGGCCACCTGGGTTTTAAGTACTCCTTTTGAGGTTCTATTGGCTACCCCTTATCTGGATGAAGGATTTGGTCTGTGGCTCACAGAAAGGTAATGTGAACTGGCGCCGTATGCAGATGAAGGGATGGCCCATGCTTGGCCTGCGGCTAATCCAGGACACTCTCCCTTCCCATCTGAGATGCAGTGGAGGTAGGAGGGGATAGGGAGGGAAGCCTTTGATCCTTTGCTACTTGGGCTTGTGGAGATGGGGTTTTCCCTTTTGATTTAACTTTTGGAAGTTGGTGTTAATTGGCCTCAGGTTCCCTGCCCCTAGGCCCAGGCGTTTTCCCTTTGATTGAACTTTAGGAGATGGATTGGATTTAAATTCCCTGCCCCCAGACCTTGCTGTTTCCCTTGATTCAGCTTTAGGAAGTCAGCATGGATTGGCCTTAAATTCCCTGCCTCCAGACCCTATTCTCCTGCCTCAGCCCCGCACATGTGACTGGAAGCCTCCATCTGCCCTTCTAGATGCAGATGGGGCCTTTCAAGCAGTGACGTAGGATTTTTCTTGGTAACCTGTCAGCCGGAGACCTCCGACCAGTGACGCCCTTGCCCCAGGCCTTGTGTAGGCCTGGGGATGTTGTAGGAGATACCCTGTCCATTTGGCCCACTGGGCCACGCCTGGTCTGCTGTCTGGAGAGGATCTCTTGGCCACCGTAACTGTCCAGTACCTGGTGGGAGGGGGTGTGTGAGTAAGCGAGTGTGGGGTCCAGCTGGCAATTCCAAGTGCTGGCACAGAAACGGGTTTTGTGTGGTGCTTGTGGCTAGAGCCACAGGAGTGTCACAAGCCACTTCCACAGTGGACTCTGGCATCCAGACGAGGGCAACGTGATGGTGTCCAGGCAGGGGTGTCCATGACCCCTCAGCACCAGAGGGTGTTATAGCTAGTTAGCTTTTTTTTTTTTTTGAGAGAGTTTTGCTCTTGTTGCCCAGGCTGTGGTGCAATGGCGTGCGATCTTGGCTCACTGCAGCCTCCGCCTCCCAGGTTTAAGTGATTCTTGTGCCTCAGCCTCCCAAGTAGCTGGGATTACAGGTGCCTGCTACTATGCCCAGCTAATTTTTGTATTTTCAGTAGAGACGGGGTTTCACCACATTAGCCAGGCTGATCTCAAACTCCTGACCTCGGGTGATGTGTCCTCCTTGGCCTCCCAAAGTGCTGGGATTACAGGCATGAGCCACTGGGTCTGGCCAGCTAATTAGCTCTTTTAGTCCCACTGTCCACAGCCTGACAGACAGCAGCATGTTAACAGCTCTGCCAGCCCCTTGCCCTGCTCTGGCCCTTGACTCTGGAGCTGGTTCTGCCCTGCTGCTGCTTCTGTCATGTGGGTGGCTGCCCTCAGCTGGTGGAGGACAGGGCCATGATGTTACAGCCTTCCCTGTACCCATATTTGGTGGGTCCTGAGTTCTTGTGCCATGTCCAAGAAGAACGAGGTCACACTGACAAAGAGTGAGGAAGGCAGAGAAGAATATTACTGAGCAATAAAACAGCTCTCAGCAGAGAGGGGATGCGAGGGTGGTCAACCACCTGAAGTCTGGTGGTTTCTATCATTGTGGCTGGGTCTGGAGTTTTTAGGGGCACAGAATGAGGAGGGGCAGGCCATAGGTAGCATTGGAAAAGGTAACCTTTGATTGGTTAAAAAGCATTATTCAGAAAGAACCAATCAGGAAAGAGTGGACAAACAGGAATAGAAGTTCTCCGATGCTGGATTTCAGGCTTTTTTTTGCTTCATGGTGAGGTTTCACGGGGGACTCACCCTGTCTGCCTAGGATCTGTCTCCTGTCACTATCAGCAGCAGCTCATACAGCCAGTGTCATCAAAACAGCAACTGTGGGACAATGGCCCTTGAGCCCTGCTTTGTGCTTCCTGTGGCCCAAGGCCACAGGATGGATGCAGGGTGTAGGACTCCTTTGTTTTTAGTTTTTATTTTTATCTACCCATGTACATGCTGATAGAACTCCTTTGTATTCTTTAAAATGCCTCCTGGCCGGGCGCGGTGGTTCATGCCTGTAATCCCAGCACTTTGGGAGGCCGAGGTGGGCAGATGATGAGGTCAGGAGATCGAGACCATCTTGGCTAACATGGTGAAACCCCGTCTCTACTAAAAATGCAAAAAATTAGCCGGGCGTGGTGGCGGGCGCCTGTAGTCCCAGCTACTTGGGAGGCTGAGGCAGGAGAATGGCGTGAACTCGGGAGGCGGAGCTTGCAGTGAGCTGAGAACGCGCCACTGCACTCCAGCCTGGGCGACAGAGCTAGACTGTCTCAAAAAAATAAAATGCCTCCTGCTGGCCAGGCGTGGTGGCTCACGGCTGTAATCCCAGCACTTTGGGAGGCCGAGGCAGGCGGATCACAAGGTCAGGAGATCGAGACTACCCTAGTTAACACGGTGAAACCCCATCTGTACTAAAAAATACAAAAAATGAGCCGGGTGTGGTGGCGGGCGCCTGTAGTCCCAGCTAGTCGGGAGGCTGAGGCAGGAGAATGGTGTGAACCCGGGAGGCAGAGCTTGCAGTGAGACGAGATCACGCCACTGTACTCCAGCCTGGGCGACACAGCAAGACTCCGTCTCAAAAAAAAAAAAAAGCCTCCTGCTAACACTTAGCTGGCCGGTTTTGTTGGCAACTATAATATTCTACCATAATTTTTTTTTTTTTTTTTTTGAGATGGAATTTTGCTCTTGTTTGCCCAGGCTAGAGTGCAATGGTGCAATCTTGGTTTGCTGCCACCTCCACCTCCCACATTCAAGTGGTTCTCCTGCCCCAGCCTCCCAAGTAGCTGGGATTACATGCCCAGCTAATTTTGTATTTTTAGTAGAGACAGGATTTCTCTATGTTAGGCTGGTCTCAAACTCCCAACCTCAAATGACCCACCTGCCTCAGCCTCCCAAAGTGCTGGGATTACAGATGTGAGCCACCACGCCTGGCCCATATTCCACCATAAATTTTTAAAGTGAATCTGGGTGTGCTGCCTAATGCCTATAATACCAGCACTTTGAGAAGCCGAGGCAGGAAGACTGCTTGAGGCCAGGAGTTCAAAACTAGTCTGGACAATATAGTGAGATCCCATCTCTACAGAGAAAAAAATAGCTGGGCATGATGGTGCGCACTTGTAGTCCCAGTTACAGGTGTGAAGCAGAGGCTGATGTTAGAGAATTGTTTGAGCCTGGAAGGTCAAGGTTGCAAAAAGCCATGATTGTGCCACTGCCCTCCAGCCTTGGTAACAGAGGGAGATTCCATTTTCAAAAAAAAAAGTGGGTGAGGTTTTTTTTTTTTTCTTTGAGACAGATTAGAGTGCGGACTACCAGACTAGACTAGAGTGCAGTGGCATGATCTCAGCTCATTGGAACTTCTGCCTCTTGGGTTCAAGCAAGTCTCCTGCCTCAGCCACCCAAGTAACTGGGACTACAGGCACACATCATTGTGCCTGGCTAATTTTTGTGTTTTTATAGAGACAGGGTTTCACCATGTTGGCCAGCCTGGTCTCAAGCTCCTGACCTCAAGTGATTCACCTGCCTTGGGTTCCCAAAGTGCTGGGGTTACAGGTGGGAGCCACCGCGCCTGGCCGAGGGGTCATTTAATTTGTGTTTCAAATCTGCCAAATTTAACAGGATTTCATAAAGCATTACTGACCTTTTTTAAGCTGGGGTCTCACCCTGTTGCACAGACTGGAGTGCGGTGGTACAGCTGCTGCTCATTGCAGCCTTGAGCTTCACTCTGTTGCACAGACTGGAGTGCGGTGGTACAATTGCTGCTCATTGCAGCCTTGAGCTCCTGGGCTCATGTGGTCCTCCCACCCCAGCCTCTCAGATACCTACATGCATGATACCTACCACGCCTGGCTAATTTTTGTCTTTTTTTGTTTGTTTGTTTTTAATAGAGATGAGCATCTGTCTATGTTGCCCAGACTTGTCTTGAACTTCTGGGCTTAAGTGATCCTCCTGCTTCGGCCTCCCAAAGTGCTGGGATTACAGGCATGAGCCACCATGACAGGCCTTACTGGCCTCTCGAACCTGCCAACAATCAGGGCCGCCTCTGCCAGGAGCACTTTCATCTGAGTTCAGTCCAGAAGGAATGCCCAGTGTGGCTGCTGCATCTCGTTGTGGGTACCTTGACTTTCTGTGATGCTTCTCTTTTGACTTCAAGGTAAATAATCTGGGTCTTGGGTCTGGGAGGTTACCTGTCTGAGGGCAATGATTTGATGAACTTTAAATTCTTTTTAAAAAATTTTATGGGTGGGCGCAGTAGCTCATGCCTGTAATCCCAGCACTTTGGGAGGCCTAGGCGGGTGGATCACCTGAGGTCAGGAGTTTGAGACCAGCCTGGCCAACATGGTGAAACTCCATCTCTACTAAAAATACAAAAATTAGCCAGGTGTGGTGGCACACACCTGTAATCCCAGCTACTTGGGAGGCCGAGGCAGGAGAATCACTTGAACTTAGGAGGTCGAGGTTGCAGTGAGCCGAGATCATGCCATTGCACTCCAGCCCAGACAACAAGAGTGAAACTCCATCTCAGGGGGAGAAAAAAAAAAAAACCTTTATATAATTTTTTTTCTTTTTATACAGAGATGGAGATCTCACTATGCTGGCCAGGTTGGTCTTGAACTCCTGGCCTCAAGCAATCCTCTCACCTTGGCGTCCCAAAGTGCTGGGATTACAGGCATGACCCACTGCACCCGGCCTAATGTTCAACTATTTTGTGAAAAGTAGGCTGTGCGCAGTGGCTCATGCCTGTATTCCCAACACTTTGGGAGACTGAAGCATAAGGACCACTTGAGGCCAGGAATGCTAGACTAGCTTTGGCAATATAATGAAACCTCCATCTCTATTTAAATAATATAAAACAGAAAAATGAAGAAGTGCTGCTTTGCTTCTTCCTTGGAGCCTCGCTGGCCATGGTGGCAGTAGCCAGAGCCAGAGCTTAGCTTGGGCAGGTGTGGGACGGGGGCTGGCAGCGGGCTAGCAGTGGGCGGGCTGCAGGGCAGCGGCTCTCTGCCCTGGGCAGGCAGCAGAGGACATTTGAGAATTAGCCCGGACGAGGGCTGGGTATCTCCTCAGAGGACCCAAGGATCCCAGGCTTCCCCCTCCTGCCGTTGGACGGTAGCGCCCTAAATTCCAGGACCTGGGTGTGGGGTTGATCAGACAGTTGGTTCGGGTCTGAAGGAAACAGTAGGGCACCCTTCCCTATCCTTGGTGCGGTTTGGTGTTGAAGCCATTTGTCTCTTTGTCTCGGGGAACCTCTAGGATGACCCCTAAGGTCTGACCCCCGCTCTGGGTCGGGGGCCTGGGGCTGTGAGAGGCCAGGCTGCCTGTGGCCCGTGTGGGGAGGTGGCAGGGGGCGCATGCTTCGCTGCTTTGGAGGGAAGACCCAGGCAGAAGCAAGGGGGGAGCCCTGTGTGCTTTTGTAGCCCAGTCCCCCTGCACCCCGACCCCCATCCCCCCCATGCCCCTTCCCTTGCATCTCACACCTGCCCCGCTCTCTTGCTGCCAGATCTAGACATGGCTCAAGATCCCAAGGCCGGCCCTGCCCAGCCAGGCCAGAAGAGGCAGCAGGGCACACGCGTTTTCTGGTGAGTCTGTCAGGATGGGCCGCTGGGGAGCGCGTTGGGGGCCGCCGGGGAGCGCGCTAGTGGCCGCTGGGGAGCGCGTTGGGGGCCGCCGGGGAGCGCGCTAGTGGCCGCTGGGGAGCGCGTTGGGGGCCGCCGGGGAGCGCGCTAGTGGCCGCTGGGGAGCGCGTTGGGGGCCGCCGGGGAGCGGGCTGGTGGCTGTCGAGCTTGTATGGGGCTCTGGGTTCCCCTGGGACAGAACAAGGACCCCAGAAGCCCCCCAAGTGTGCTACACACCCAGTGGCTCAGGGTGCTCAGGGCTTCCTCCCTGGGCCTTAGGTTTTCTCTGTCAACTGAGGAAGTTGACCCAGTGCATTCCAAAGCCCCTTCTAAGCTGGTGCCACCAACTCCCCCATCCTGACCGAGGCAGGGCCCCTCCTTCTGCCTGGAGAAGCCTGGATCCCCCCAGGTGAGGGTCCCTAGGGGGTAGTGTCCGGGGGCGATTTCTGGGTCTTGACCTTTGGGAAGTAGCAAATGGGAACCTTTCTGGTTGACATTGTTCCCCTAACTTGGGAAACTTAAAGCAATTTTAAGGAAATCTTTTTTTTTTTTTTTTTTTTTTTTTTTTTTTTTTTTTTTTTTTTTTTTTTTGAGACAGGGTCTCGCTCTGTCACCCAGGCTGGAGTACAGTGGTGCAATCTCAGCTCACTGCAACCTCCTGCTGGGCTCAAGCAATCCTCCCACCTTAGCCTCCCAAGTAATTGGGATCACAGGTGCATGCCACCACGCCCGGCTAATTTTTGTTTTGTTTTGAGACAGAGTCTCACTCCATTGCCACTCAGCTCCAGGCGCAATCTCGGTTCATTGCAACCTCCACCTCCCTGATTCAAGTGATTCTCCTGTCTCAGCCTCCCAAGTAGCTGGGATTACAGAGGCACACCACCACAACTGGCGAATTTTTGTATTTTAGTGGAGACGGGGTTTCACCATATTGGCTGGGCTGGTCTCAAACTCCTGGCTTCAAGGGAGGCTCTCACCTTGGCCCCCCAAAGTGCTGGGATTAGGCTGGCTGCGGTGGCTCACACCTGTAATCCTAGCACTTTGGGAGATCTCTTGAGGTCAGGAGTTTGAGACCAGCCTGGCCAACATGGTTAAAACCCCATCTCTACTAAAAATACAAAAATTAGCCAGGCGTGGTGGTGGGTGCCTATGATCCCAGCTACTTAGGAGGCTGAGACGGGAGAATCGCTTGAACCCAGAGGCAGAGGTTGCAGTGAACTTAGATTGTGCCACTGCACTCCAGCCTGGGCAACAGAGTTGAGACTCCATCTTAATAATAATAATAAAGTGCTGGGAATTATAAGTGTGAGGCACCACATTCAGCCAGATAATGTTTGAACATGTTTGGAAAGGAGCTCACCAGCTTCTGTGAGCAAACCAGTCCTCTTCAGAGGCGTGGGAGTGAGCCGTGTTGGCCTGTGTCCACTCAGCTGGGCGTGTGTAACGGCCGCATGAGCTGATGTGTAATGGCTCGTGTGCATCCAGGTGGTGGCGGGGAGGTGGGAGGCAGGCGGAGGGGGGCTGCTGTTAGGGGCAGTGCTGGTGTCGATGCCGCGGCACCCACAGCTCCAGTTCCTTTTGGTCTTCCCCTCGTCTCCTCTCCCCGGAAGTGGGGTGGCAGAGCTGGGGTGTGGGCTGCTCTGAGGTGTCTCTGTACCTCCACATTGACCTCCAGAGAGATGAGGCCAAGCTGCTCCCTGCCAGCAGCAGCCGGGGTCGGTGCCACCCCGCAATGGGCCAGTGTGGGCGGCTTCTGCCCCGCTTTGGTTTTGGACTGTTGAGCAGATGTGTGCTCATGGGTCACGTGTCATGTTGTTTATTTGGTTTTAGAGACAGGATCTCAGTGTCACCCAGGCTGGAGTGCAGTGGTGCCATCATCGCTCACTGCAGCCCTGAACTCCTGGGCTCAGGTGACCCTCTGACCTCAGCCTCCCGGGTAACTGGGACTACAGGCACATGCCACCATGCCTGGCTAATTAAGTTTTTTTTTTTTTTTTTTTTTAAAGAGATGGGTGGGGTCTCACTGTGTTGCCCAGGCTGGTCTCGAACTCCTGGGCTCAAGTGATCCTCTTGCCTTGGCCTCCCAGAGGGCTGGAAGCCATTTCACCCAACCCACATGCTTTTTTTTAACGTGGCTGTTGTTGAGGCTGTTCAATCTTTCATTGGATTTCATATTTTCCATCCACCTCCTTACCCAGCAGGCTTGGATCCAGTCATCCAGCCCCTGCTGGGGAGCTCCGGGGCAGGGTTGATGTAGGGCGACCCAGAGGCAATGTGGAGTGACGCCGCCTGCCCCACAGGGACTGAGAGCACATTAAGTGGGGCCTGGCATTCGAGACCTGGGGCAGAGCTGGGCATAGATGGCCTCCTTGAGACCTGATTGTCCCCAGGAGGCTCCAGAGAGGAGGGCCCAGTGTTCCCGCAGCAGTGCCGGCAGCAGTGGGTAGGGGCTGTGGTGGTGGCTCTTGCTCCCTTGGGATGGTCCCCAGAAGAGGAACCGCTCAGGGCTGGGGCCGTGGTGGGCAGTGAGCTGCTGAAGGGTCTCTCCCTGAGGGCTGCTCGAGTCCAGCCATGTGATTTGGGTCTCAAAATGGAATGTGTGGCCCACCGAGGTGGGTCATGACTGTTGTCCCAGCACTCCGGGAGGTTGAGGCGGTCGATTGCTTGAGCCCAGGGTTTAAGGAAATGCTGGGCAAGATAGTGAGACTGCCATCTCTACAAGACATAAAATAAAAATTTGCCAGGCGCGGTGGTTCACGCCTGTAATCCCAGCACTTTGGGAGGCTGAGGCGCGTGGATCATCTGAGGTCAGGAGATCGAGACCATCCTGGCCAACATGGTGAAACCCCATCTCTACTAAAAATACAAAAATTAGCCGGGCGCGGTGGCAGGTGCCTGTAATTCCAGCTACTCAGGGAGGTTGAGGCATAATAATCGGTTGAACCCGGGAGGCAGAGGTTGCAGTGAGCCGAGATTGTGCCACTGTACTCCAGCTTGGGCGACAGAGCAAGACCCTCTCAAAAAAGAAAGAAAAGAAAAAGCAAAAGAAAAGATTAGCTGGGTGTGGTGATGCATGCCTGTAGTCCCAGCTACTCAAGAGGCCGACGTGGGAGGATCACTTAAATCCAGGAGGTCAAGGTTGCAGTGAGCCGAGATTGTGCCACTGCCTGGGTGACAGAGCGAGACTCTGACACACACACAACACACCCAAGGAATTTGGCAACATGGAGGGGAAGGCATAGTGGAAGGACTGCCCACCCAGCTCCCCGCCTCCTGCCTCACAGCCCAGCCCTGAGGACACTTGAGGAGGTGGCTTGGCCTCTGCCCATAGAGCCATTCCGAAGGTGTGTTTAGTTTGTTGCTGTGGGATGTTCCCAGATTGCAGACTGTAGCCATTACAGGGAGCAGCTGTAGCCACTGCCCTCGTCCAACCAGGCCCTTCCCCTTGGGGAGAGAAGCACAAGGCTGCCCACCCACCTGGACACAGGCCCTGGCCTCAGTGCTGGCAAAGGCAGGCCAGGGCAGGGAGGTCCCGTGAGGAAGGACCCCCTGCCTGCAACAGGTGGCTGCAGGTGGGCAGGTACCTGAACGCAGTCTCTCCCTGTTTATCTCAGCTTGGGCGGCAGTCAGCAGAATCCCTTTCCAGTGCATGGTTCCTCTGTGGCTACTCACAAAAATACACTTAGGCCGGGCACAGTGGCTCACGCCGTAATCCCAGCACTTTGGGAGGCTGAGGCTGGAGGATCATGTGAGCCCAGGTTTGAGACCAGCCTGGATAAGATAAGAGACCCGGTCTCTACAAAAAATAATTAGCTAGGCACTAATTATTTTATTTTTGGCCTGTGGTCCCAGCTACTCGGGAGGCTGAGGCAGGATGATCTCTTGAGCCTGGGAGATCGAGGCTGCGGTGAGGTAGGATCATACCACTATGATGATGTCGCCTGGGCGACAGTGCAAGATCCTGCCTTATATTTTTTTGAGACAGTTTCACTCTTGTTGCCCAGGCTGGAGTGCAGTGACGTGATCTCTGCTCACTGTAACTTCCACCTCCCAGGTTCAAGTGATTCTCCTGCTTCAGCCTCCTGAGTAGTTGGGATTACGAGCATCCACCACCACGCCCGGCTAATTTTTTGCATTTTTAGTAGAGATAAGGTTTCACCATTTTGGCCAGGCTGGTCCCGAACTCCTGACCTCAGGTGATTCACCCTCCTTGGCCTCCCAAAGTGCTGAAGTACAGGTGTGAGCCACGGCACCTGCCCAAGATCCCTTTTTTTTTTTTTAAAAAGAGTCTCACTCTGTTGTCCAGGGATTAGAATGTAATGGCGTGATCTTGGCTCACTGCAGCCTCCACCTCCCGGGTTCAAGCAATTCTCCTGCCTCAGCCTCCCAAGTAGCTGGGATTACAGGCAGGCGCCACCACACTTGGCTAATTTTTGTATTTTTAGTAGAGACAGGGTTTCATCATGTTGGCCAGGCTGGTCTCAAACTCCTGACCTCAGGTGATCTGCCTGCCTAGGCCTCCCAAAATGCTGGGATTACAGGCATGAGCCACCGCGCCTAGCAATCCTGTCGTATTTTAATTTTTATTTTTTGTATTTTTGAGACGGAGTTTTGCTCTTGTTGCCCAGGGTGGAATACAGTTGCCCGATCTCAGCCCACTGCAACCTCAGCCTTTTGGTTTTAAGAGATTCTCCTGCCTCAGCCTCCCAAGTAGCTGGGATAACAAGCGCCTGCCACCACGCCTGGCTAATTTTTGTATTTTCAGTAGAGATGGGGTTTCACCATGGTGGCCAGGCTGGTCTCAAATTCCTGACATCGTGATCCACCCACCTAAGCCTTCCAAAGTGTTGCTATTACAGACGAGAGCCACCGCACTGGTCCCAAGATCCTGTCTTTAAAAAGCAACAACAGGCTGGGTGCGGTGGCTCACGCCTGTAATCCCAGCACTTTGGAAGGCCAAGGCGGGTGGATCATGAGGTCAGGAGATCGAGACCATCCTGGCTAACACGGTGAAACCCTGTCTCTGCTAAAAATACAAAAAATTAGCCGGGCATGGTGGCGGGCGACTGTAGTCCCAGCTACTCAGGAGGCTGAGACAGGAGAATGGCGTGAACCCAGGAGGCGGAGCTTGCAGTGAGCCGAGATCGTGCCACTGCACTCCAGCCTGTGCAATGAGCAAGACTCCATCTCAAAAAAAAAAAAAAAGCAATAACAAAAAAGGAATTCCCTGTGCATTGGCCGGGAATCGAACCCAGGCCTCCCACATGGCAGGTGAGAATTCTACCACTGAATCACCAATGCCTCAATGAATGTGGGTTTGTCAGCCCAGGTGGTCACAGGCCTGGCCCTGCCTGTCCAGTCTGGTCTGTTTAGCCATGGGGAGGGGGCTGCAAGGCTGGGTCAAGGACACTTTCCAGGGCGGTCCTCCTCCTCGGAGGCCTTCACCTCCAATGCTGTCTTGGCCCCAGCTCTCACTGCTTGGTCCTTCCTGGCCCTCGGGGGTCCTTGTCCATCTACCCTGCGGCTGGACCTGCCTCTCCTCCCCTTCCTTCCCTTTCCTCCCCTCCCTCCCTTTCCTCCCCTCCCTCCCTTTCCTCCCCTCCCTCCCTTTCCTCCCCTCCCTCCCTCTCCTCCCCTCCCCCCTCCCTCTCCTCCCCTCCCTCCCTCTCCTCCCCTCCCTCCCTCTCCTCCCCTCCCTCCCTCCCTCCTCCCCTCCTCCCTCTCCTCCCCTCCCTTTCCTCCCTCCCCTCCCTCCCCTCCCTTTCCTCCCTCCCCTCCCCTCCCCTCCCTTTCCTCCCTTTCCTCCCTCCCCTCCCTTTCCTCCCTCCCCTCCTACCGGAATTGGAAGCTTCCCAGGCCGCCTACCCAGACCTACTGAGCCAGAAAGCAGGGGTGGGAGTAGGGGGTGGCCGGAGATGGAGGGGATAGGGCAGGTGCCCAGGATGTCCTCCATTCCGCCCCTCGTGTGCTGGCCCTGAGCTTGGGGGCAACAGCGACAGGACTGGAAAGTTGATAACTTTTTACCACCCTCACCCATCACCACGCGTCCCCTCCCTTTCCCCCAACTCAGAGCCCTCCCCAGGCACAGGAAGGACCTGAAGCTGCTCCTGCAGGGTCCCCAGAGCTTCCTGCCCAGGCTGGGACCCAGCTGTCTCTTTGCATGCTCCCCTGACCCCCTCCTGGCACAGGTTCCCTGGGGTGCCTGGTGTGTGATAAGTAGGGAGCCCCAGTTTTGTGAGTAAGCCTGGGCCGTTGGGACCCATCCTGTCTCCCAGGGCCTGGAACAAAGGCCCAGGTGACCTGGCCACTGCCCTGTCCCTAGCCCTGCCTGCTGGCCCCAGTGATTCTCAGGCAAGGATTGAAGGCTCTCCCATGCCCTGCCAGGGCTTTGGCTCTGACACACCTCTTCCCTTTCATCTTTTGCCAGACAAAGTCTCAGGGCATCAACAGTGCCGGTTTCACAGAGCAGCCTTGGGGAGGGGGAGGGGGAGGCCAGGCTCTGGCTGCCAGAAGCCTGTGGGTGATTGTGTCCCCACTGCCACCTGGAGGCACCCCTTAGCACAGGCCAACTGGGGAAGCTGGTTTGCTGTGGTCTCCCAAAGTGACCTTGGGCAAGTCCCTAGGGGCTCTTCCACTGAGGAAGGCTGGCATTCCAAGGAAGAGCTGTGACCTTCAGTTTTCCAAGTTCAGCTGGGCACCAGGCAGAGCCTCTGGTCGTGTACCGTGACCCCTTCCATTTGTGTCCTTCACAGCAGCAGTAGTAGCTACAAGCTGTACAGAGATCATGTGCAGGTGGGCAGGTGGGGCTGGCTGGCTGGCTGGCCGGCCTGACTCCCTCTCTGTCCTGTCCCCAGGGTCTATGAATACCAGAGGCTCCGGATGCCCACACTCATCAACCACATGCCTGTCAAGAGCCGGAGGGCCCACATGGGCATGGGGGTCAGGAGCGGCTTCAGCCCCCAACGGGTCTCCAGGAACAGCCCCCTGCCCTCTGGGCAGAAAAAGTGTGAGTGGGGGCCACAGTCACACCTGCAGTGCTAGGGAGCAGTTGGGTGGCCGCACCAGCTGTCACGGCAGGCCCCGGAGCCCAGCCTGGGCACCAACCCTGCCCCTCTCCCCGCAGTCCCCACCGAGGAGCTGCATGACATCCAGGGGGCGCTGTGGCAGATCAAAGCCCAGGTGGACAGTCTGCTGCAGAGCCTGGAGCGCATGGACCGGCAGCAGGTCCCACCCGCAGGTCTGATCCCCATGCTCTGTGGGAGCCCAGCTTTCCCCACTCCTGAAGATGCCCGGTGCCTGGGGCCCTGCCTGTGCCTTTCCCTGTCTTCAGGTCTCCCTCCCCGGAGTACACTCCCCACTCCCCATCCCTGGGCTGTACTTGAGGCTCAAGGACTCTTGTGGCTTCTGAGTCACCCCCACCCACTCAGCAACCGCCTGGAGACAGAGCCACACGTCCCAGCCCATCTGTTTCTTGCCCTCTTGAGTCTTAGAGGCCCTAGGTCATTGCTGGGCAATAAGTGGCCTCTCTGGGGTCAGCTGGGGCCTCCAAACCCAGCCATTGACTGATGACCTTCTCTGCACAGCCACAAAGGACAGTGGAAAAAACGGGGGTCCTGGTAGCAAGGGCTCCTCCTGCAGCTCTGAGCCCCCGCAGAAGCCCCGGAGCGAGGAGGCTGGTCCAGAGGCAGATGGCTACGAGGGCGGCACAGACACGGAGTGGACAGTGAGTGACCCGGCCCCGCTGCCCCATCTCCACCGTACTTGTGTTGGGTTCCTTGTGGCCTCCCTGTGAGCAAGTGGGAGGGCCTCTCTGGTCAGTCCAGGAGCCCGAGGTAGCACGGAGGGGAGGTGTGTTTCCTCTGTCAGAGTCATGCCCAGTAGGCTGGGCCCCTGTCCTGTTTTCTGCCTCCCAACCCTGGGCTTGGAGGGCTCAGCTGTGCCAGGGTCGGTTCTAGGCTGAAATACCTTCTCCCAGAAGGCAGTGGGGGGACAGGGCTGGAGCACCGTAAAGGGAATGTCACAGGTGTGCTCCATGGCCCCAGACCCCTGTCTGAGACCCAGCTGGAAAGCTTGTCTTGGGTTTCAGCCGGGTTTCAGCCAGGTGCAGGGGCTCACGCCTGTAATCCCAGCACTTTTGGGAGGCCAAGGCAGGTGGATCACCTGAGGTTGGGAGTTTGAGACCAGCCTGACCAACATGGAGAAACCCTGTCTCTACTTAAAATACAAAAAATTGGCTGGGCGTGGTGGCTCACACCATTAATCCCACCACTTTGGGAGGCTGAGGCACGTGGATTGTGAGGTCAGGAGTTTGAGACCAGCCTGGCCAAGATGGTGAAACTCCGTCTCTACTAAAAATAAAAAAATTAGCTGGGCACGGTGGTGAGCGCCTGTAATCCCAGCCACTTGGGAGGCTAAGGCAGGAGAATCACTTGAACCCATGAGGCAGAGGTTGCAGTGAGCCGAGATCATGCCACTGCGCTCTAGCCTGGGTGACAGAGACTTCATCTCAAAAAATAATATATTAGCCTGGTGTGGTGGCGCGTGCCTGTAATCCCAGCTACTCTGGAGGCTGAGAGAATTGCTTGAACCCGGGAGGCGGAGGTTGCTGAGCTGAGATCGCACCATTGCACTCCAGCCTGGGCAACAAGAGCAAAACTCCGTCTCAGAAAAAAAAAAAAAAAAAACCCAGATTCCTGCGCTCTTCCTGCTGCTGCAGGGTTTCTGGCTGCCGCATGGACCGTGCCCCCTGGGGAAGCTGTGGCACACTAACCTTCCTGGAACTGGTAACAGCCCTGTGTGTGGCATTAGAGTACCTGAATATTCCCTGCCCATCCAAAACCACCACCTCTTGCTGGTCTGAGGCAGGCCATGCCCGGCCCACAATGGGGCTGGAGCCCTCCCCCACCTACCCACCCAGCTCTGTGTTCGGTCTGCTGGGCTCAGGAGGGCTTTCACTGCTGCCCAGATCGTGAGTCACACCTGTAATATCTGGGAAAAGAATGGCTACATGTAGACGACTGCTTTCTTTAGCCTGGTGGTTCTGAGTTTCTAGGTCTTAGGTAGAATATAGAGAAGCCCTGAGCTGCTAAAGCTCTGGGGAGGAAATGGAAATCCGGGTGTGGGGGAGACTAGATGTTGAGTAGGTGGCCCCCCTTTCCTAGCCTCCCATGCCTCCGGCCCCTCTGCCACTATCCTGCTTCTGTTTTTCCTACAGGTGAAGAACCACGCTGAAGACCAGGCCAGCCAGGAGGCAGCAGGAACCCCTCCAGCCTCATCAGCTCCTGGCATTCTCAGATAGACAGCTCCTTGCCTTGCGTAGGTTTTGAAAGCCACCTTAGCAACCTGAGATGCCTGATCTGGAGCTGGGGCAATGGAAGTGGACACAGGGCTTGCCAGAGAAGCAGAGGGCCAACCTCTAGTGGTGGGTTTAGCTTCTTTTTTTTTTTTTTTTTTTTTTTTTTTTTTGAGACGGAGTCTCGTTCTGTCGCCCAGGCTGGAGTGCAGTGGCGCGATCTCGGCTCACTGCAAGCTCCGCCTCCCGGGTTCCCGCCATTCTCCTGCCTCAGCCTCCCGAGTAGCTGGGACTACAGGCGCCGCCACCACGCCTGGCTAATTTTTTTGTATTTTTAGTGGAGACGGGGTTTCATTGTGTTAGCCAGGATGGTCTCGATCTCCTGACCTCGTGATCCGCCCGTCTCGGCCTCCCAAAGTGCTGGGATTACAGGCTTGAGCCACCGCGCCCGGCCGGGTTTAGCTTCTTTAGAGGTTGCATTTCGAGATGATGGTCCTGGGACTGACACGGTTAGGAGGTGGCCTGGGACTGCACCAGGTCGCCATCCTCATGAAGCTGAGGCTCTCTTGCAAGGGGCAGATGACAGCCCATCCCCACCCCACCCCCACCCCCACCCCCACCCCCCACCCCACCCCACCCCTCAGAGGGCACCCTCAGCCTTGTCTGAATGCAGACACAGCTGATCTTCACTCCCCTCCCGATGCACCGCCAGTCAACAGATAGCCAACAGATCTCCCTCAGTTTCCAATCTCCCTGAAACTGCTGGAATGTTCTCATTGTGTACCCCACACAGCCCTCTTTGGGCTCCAG
Organism: Macaca thibetana thibetana; assembly: GCF_024542745.1. Classification (NCBI taxonomy): domain Eukaryota; kingdom Metazoa; phylum Chordata; class Mammalia; order Primates; family Cercopithecidae; genus Macaca; species Macaca thibetana. The sequence goes on along the minus strand of NC_065597.1, from coordinate 17,256,627 downwards.
ACTCCCCATCTACTCTAGGAAGTCACCCTTCAGAATTACATTATGTCCTCTTCCCACTGGTGTGATACTATTTCAGACCTGCTCTAGAAAGACACGTTATGTCAGAAGGGAAAAAATAAAATTTGTATTTTTCCTGGTCAGGGGTTCTGGGTGTGGCCCCAGAAGCTCATTCTGGTCCTTGGGCTGACCCAGGCCTGCCCTTCCTAGAGAAGCTGAGTGCAGAGAGGGGACCAGGCCGCCTTCCAAATGGCAGTCACCTAGCTTCCTACCATGCAGTCTTGAGCCCAAACCAGCAGAGCTGGTAGCGACACAGGAAAGACCCCACCTCGTGGTGAGTCAGTCAGGTTGTACCTGGCCTTCCTAGCAGTGCACCTGCCCTCTGCGGTGCTGCTCAGGGTCTTCCTTGTAGGACCAGGGTGCCACTTCTCACCAGCAGTGGAGGCTCGGGTTGTGCCATTCTGCACATGGCCAAGGACAGATGGCTTCTACCCAGAGCAAAACCCTTTTCAGCTACCCAGCACCAAGCCAGGTTGGGGCACGAGGTGCACTCAGCGCACTTCTGGGGCCGTACTTTTTTTCCTGAGACGGAGTCTTGCTCTTGTTGCCCAGGCTGGAGTGCAATGGTGCGATCTCCACTCACCGCAACCTCCACCTCCCGGGTTCAAGCGATTCTCCTGCCTCAGCCTCCCGAGTAGCTAAGATTACAGGCATATGCCACCATTATTAGTGCTGGCTAATTTTGTATTTTTAGTAGAGACGGGGTTTCTCCATGTTGGTCAGGCTGATCTCGAACTTCCGACCTCAGGTGATCTCCCTGCCTTGGCCTCCCAAAGTGCTGGGATTACAGGTGTGAGCCGCCGCGCCCGGCCAACTCTCCCTACTCTCGTCGTATCTCAGCAGTTCCCCTAACTCTGGTTCGTGTGGGGGCAGCTGCTTCTCCAAATCACAGCGCTCCCATCAGGCTCTGCAGCTCTTTTCAGCCCGTCTCTCCTGTTCACGTGGGCCTAAGGAACAGAACCCGTTTAAGGCAATGCCGCCGCGACCCTTGACACCTGGGATGCAAGAACAAAAGAGCCTTGCCCTCTTAAATCCCGGACCAAGAAGAACCACACCATAAGACGTTTTTCAAATATAAAAGGGTCTTTCTTTTGGCTCAGACACAGAAGGCACAGTCTTGTCCATCCTCTGAAAAGTCGCCCAGTTATATCGGAGGGGGTCACTGGCTGGCCTGAATGACAGCAGCTCTAGGTACCAGCTTCCAGGTAAGTCCAGCTAAAGTTTCCAACTTGGGAGTCGGGATGCGCTCACAGGTTTCCTCAACTGGGTCGAAGCTAAGAGCCGGCTCAAGTAAAGTTCCTTTAACGAGGTTTGTAAAAACCCTTTCCAACACCACAGCTGTCCGGCGCCTTGGCTCTGGTAGGGCCTACCCAGGTGCTCTCCAGGGCTCCGGCTGCTTATCTCGACGCAGGCTGGAGGCCGACGGCGCGGGTCTTTTCAGGGACGGCGGCAGCACGGTCCTCGGCTTGCGTCCGTCGTTGCTCAGGCTTCTAGTTCAGGGCTGGGCGGCGGCGCCCCTGCGGCGCGCCGCCCGCACCAGGCTCTGCTGCAGCACGGGATAGAGGCGCTGGCAGCCCTCGAGGCCCAGGCGTACGGCCTCCGCCCAGCTCTCGATCAGGCCGCCTTCGCCGCTGCCCAGCAGCCCGGCCACCTGATTCAGCACAGGCATGAGCGCCACGGTGAGGCCGGCGGCGGCGCGCTCTTCCTCTAGCCGCGTGGGGTCCAGCAGCCAAGTGGGCGCGGGCCCCGGCGCGAGGCTCAGGCCACAGCCCACCACCAGATCGTACATCTCAACGCCCGCGTCGGCCAGGGCGAGCGCGGCGGCGGTGAGCGCGGCGGCCAGGGCCGAGCCGCCGTCCTCCAGCAGCAACGCCGACACCTCGAGCTGCGCGCGCGGGTAGCGGCCCAGGCGCACGGCCGGCTCCAGTGCCTCCTGCAGCGCCAGCGCCAGCTCACGCTCCTCGCCGCCGCCCGGGGGAGCGCGGCGCCGGCGGCCCGCGAAGGGCGCGCGGCGGAAGTCGCACAGCAGGCGACCGCGCAGCGCGGCCGGGGCTTCGCCGCCAGATCCGGCCGGGCCGCCGCCGCGCTCGCCTCCCTCGGCCTGTCGCGGGCCCGACACTGCACACAGCACCTTTGTGCCTCCCGCCTCCAGGTAGGCCGAGCCTTTGGCCTGGCTCAGCAGCCCGGCGCGCGCGTACACGGGCCGCAGTCGCGTTGGGTCGCGGGCGGCGGGCGCCTCCTCCTCGTCTGCCGCGTACAGCTGCGGCGGCTGCGACTCTTCAGGGCCGCGGATGCGGCGGTGGTCCCCGGGCATGGCGGCTCCTGGCGTGAGAGCCGCTTCCGCCCAACGCACTGCCGCACCCACTAGTTCTTCCGTTGCTTAAAGACGCGCGCCTGCGTGAGGGCTGTCGGGAGAGTGACGGGCGGCGCTACAGCGCCTGCTGGAGGCTCGGAGGGAGAACGGCCGGCGTCCCTGCCGCCCTGGTCCCACTTGTGCAGGGCTGCCTGATCCATCCCTCCTGCTGGAAGGGAGCGGGAGAGCAGCTCCAAGGCTTCTCTGCTTCCACTAACCCCACCCATTTACTGAATTATGAACGCCTTGCTCCATGTCACCCTACCTATTTGGCCTCAACCTCCACAAACGTTTGAGGCAACCCCAGGGGCTTTTCCCAAAATTTAGGGTTCTGGGGCTGGACTAGGTGAACACTACAGCAGCCAGTAGAAGCCACAGCATTTATTCTACAGACAGCAGGGGCCAAGGGCTGTCAAAACAGCGAGCTCCACCTGGGAAGAGGGATAGAGATCATATAGCATTAAGTATTGCACGTGGTCCTTTTATTCTCTGCAGCAAAAAACGATTCGTCCTTGCTGACGCGGAAAGCTCAGGCTGGAGAGCTGTTATCTACAGATGCGAGTGTGGTGATCAACAGCAATGCGGGGGTAGTGGTTCTCGACAGATGGCACTGACGTGGAGGGCTCAGGGCAGAAGTGTAAGGGGCGCTGAGTCACAGGACTGCTCGTGAGGGTGTTCCAGGTACTGCCGGGGTAGGAGGGGCTCTCAAAAGGTCCCAGGATTCAAATGTTCTTGTAGCAGATGAAGAGCTCCCGGCTGGACGGATGGAGCCAGTAGAAGCCACCTCCTCCCCCGCTCAGTTCTTTACATCCCCGAGGCGCAGCTGGGCGAAGGAAGTGGCCAGCTGCAGCGCCTCCTGCAGGCAGCCAATGTTTTTGCCTGTGGCCTGTGCAGACACATCCTTGCCCCCACCTTTACCGTCCATCAGGCCTGACACCTGCTGTACCCACTCGCTGGCTTTTAAGCCCCGATTGGCTGCATTCTAGAAGAAAGAAAGGGAAGGGGGAAGTCAGGAAAGAAAATGGGATTGAGGGAGGAGCCATCACCCACTCCTTTGCCCTGGGTGATACTGCTGGAGGCCGAGACAGACTTTACAGCTAGTGCAGGGGGCAGTCATGGCCCCTGCCAGGACAGGACAGAGTGGCAAAGCCAAGTATCAACCAGACAGATGCAACCAATGAGGAGAACTGGGTAAGGGGTACTGGCAAAGGTGACCAACAGGCAGGCAGGAGACAGGCTCTTTTAAATGCAGGTTGTACACACACAGGCCTCAGCAAACAAGCTTAAGACCCAACACTTCCCACTGGTGCAAGGTGGTTCTGACCTGAGGGACTTGACACAGGCAAGTGATCTTGCCAGCCTCGTTGTCCACCGTGAAGAGCATGGCAGACGTCTGAGGGGAGTGTGTCTTGAAGAGCTTCAAGGCTTCATTCAGGGCCTGTGGGGAGGACCTGGCTCAGACCATGGTGCTGGAGCAGAGACCCTCACTAGTGTGAGCATTTGCAGCCCTCAGAAGGACCGCCACCCACCCCCACCCCTTCCCAGAGCAGATGTAGTCCTCAGGGCCTGGGTGGAAGACCCCAGTGTAGGGCCCTGCCCACACCCTGACCCAGGTGTGCCTCCCACATGCAGGGAGCTGCTGCTCCTCCCAACCTTAATCCCAGACAGTGGGCCCTTAGGCAACCACTTGGCTCAGAGCCACAGAGGTCACATATCAGCCACCAAAGGGCTGATGTGCCCCAGGGGAGGGGGCCCCGGCCCCTGGGTTGCCTTGGCTGAGGCACCGCTCTCCATCTCCAGGATGACGAGGGGCTGGTTGGGGTTGCTGTCGATAAGCTGCTTTGTCTTCTCTAACACCTGCAAGAAAAAAGTCCAGAAGAGCAGCTCAGACCAAAAGCACAAGCCGCGAACCCCTGGCTGTATCCTGCCGGCCTTTGCCTAGGAAACACTCTGGCCACCGGTGCTGCCCGGACTCACTCGTTTCTGGACATCGGCTTTGCTGGCTCTGTCTAGGTCATCCATGACCTTCTTTAGGGATTTGAGAGTCTCCCGCAATTCATCCTTCTGCCACTGGGGGATGACTGCAGTGGCCAGGGCCTGGAAAGAGAACCAGAAGACCATCTGAATCTGGGCCACAACTTGCTGGGATGTCAGGGTCAAGCCCACCCCACCTGAACCCAAGTCCTCCCTGACTAGTGTCCTGGAAAGGAAAGCAAAAACACAAAGCTGTCTTCTGGCTTTGAGACCAGTCCCTTCTGGAGCAGCTGTGGCAGGTAAAACAAGGAGGGCTACAGAGAAAGGAACAGTAGAAAGCTGGGCTCCAAGTCAGGCCTAGTCCTTACCAGGCTGGGAACAGCCTGTGATGAGCTTCCTGGCAGCTTGAAATGCAAATAAATGCCAGGCAGGCTTGGAAGCAGGGGGCAGCCTTTTCCCCTTCTCCAAATCTCTCCACCCCAGTGCCCACACATGCTTGGGAAGAGCTCTCCTGCTAGCAGCAATGGGGGCAGCAGGGAACCTCCAGGGTCCAAGGCCAGGATCGATGGGGTCCCTGCTACAAGGCTACAGGACAACAGAAGTCAGCCCAAAGGCCCATTCCACCAAGAACCAGGGACTGACTGACTATAGATTTACTGAAGCCAGGGCATGTCTCATGCGTCAGGCCCTGAGGAGGGAGGGAAGCCACCCCTACCTCGCCAAGGTCAGCGATCTCCCTCTGCACATCCTTGTTTGGAGCAGTCTGGGCCTTCACTTTGGCTTCCATGACAGAGAGAGATTTCTTCAAGCTCTCTGCTTTCCTGAGGGCCTGGGAGGGGACACCCGGTCAACCCCAGGTAGGAGGCCTGAGTCAGCCTCACTATCCTGGGTCTGAGCGGCTGCCCCAGTGGTAGGCCCTGCAGCAACACACCCCAAAAGTGTCTGTGGGGAGCAGGTACTGGCAGCATCAGGCCCCAGCAAGGAGCACAGTGCTCACAGGCCCACTGGCAACGGCTGTACCCAACTCTGACTTGGGGATGATCAAGCTCGAGAATCAGGAACCCCATCACCCAGGAAGTGGCTAACCCTGGGGCTTTAGCACAAGTCAGACACACCAGTTCCCATGACAGAGCACCCATCCTCTACTGCACGACCTCAAACTAAGCACGCCCCTAGGGGTACATGGATCAGTGCCGGGGGCCCTGAAGCCACAGCGAATCTATGTCTTACACCCTCTTCCACATGGAGATAAGAGGGGCTAGATAGCCAGATATACATATATTTTAAGACTAAACACAGGAAAGCTAGGAAATCTTCTGTGGTGGCAGGTTTCTTCTGCGAAGCAGGGGTAGGACACTGGGGCAGGGGGAATGGCCCAGTCTCCACTTTCACTCTGACTGCAGCAGCCATGCAGAGCACTGTTTGCTCTATGGATTCACAGACTGGGCTCCTCTTGCCCTCTTCAGATAAGCCACAAACCAGCCTGACCTGCTCACCTTCTGGGCTTCGGCACCCGTGACAGCCACGATCCTCCGGATACCCTTGGCGATGGCTTCTTCCGTCACAATCACAAAAGCTCCTGCGTGACTTGAGTTCCGCAGGTGCCTGAATAGCAGAAAACAAAGGTCGTGGTGAAAGAGGTCCTTGGCAGCCCTTGGCTGGGGGTCCTACTAGCGGACAAGAGAAGCAGGAATGGGTTGAAAGTCAGGGAAAGCCTGGGCTTGGGAGTGTTCTGACACCGAGCGACACACCAGCTGACCAAGCCTGAGTGTTCTCAGCTCTCAGATGGGGATGATGCTCCCCACGTAGCTGCTATGAAAATCAAATGAGGCAAACAGCAAAGTCCTTTGTGGTCCCTAATATCCAATACAGTCTTACCATTAGGCTCTACGTGACAGTTTTGGTCCTGTGGTGGAACTTACGCTCTATTTTTGTATTCCTGTTCATTAGGGGACAATTTGAGGACTGCTGTTAAAATCTTACCACAACCCCTTGAACAAATAGGCTTTATTTCAGTTGTTCAGAGAACCTCAAATGCTTATTAATTCATCCTCCTTCTTTGACAGTGGTATAAAGGTTTTTTTTTTTTTTTTTTTTTTTTTTTTTGAGACAGAGTCCTGTTCTGTTGCCCAGGCTGCAGTACAATTGTGCAGTCGTAGCTCACCACAACCTCTACCTCCCGGGTTCAAGTGATTCTCCTGCCTCAGCCTCCCACGTAGCTGGGAAACAAGCACCTGCCACCACTCCTAGTTAATTTTTGTATTTTTAGTAGAGACAGGTTTTCACAATGTTGCACAGGCTGGTCTTGAACTCCTGACCTCAAGTGATCCACCTGCCTCAGCCTCCCTAAGTGCTGGGCATGAGGCACCGCACCCAGCCCTTGTATAAAGTTTTTGAAAGCTGTTTCCTGCCCAATTCAGCTGGGCAGAAAAGCCTGTAACTCAATCCCCCAGACCCCTACCCTACTCTGCACATCCCACTTGCTCCCTGCCTGCCAGAGGCCTGCAGGGGACCTTGGACTGTCTCATCCATGACATTAAGAATGTTCTTTTTGGCCGGGCGCGGTGGCTCAAGCCTGTAATCCCAGCACTTTGGGAGGCCGAGACAGGCGGATCACGAGGTCAGGAGATCGAGACCATCCTGGCTAACATGGTAAAATCCCGTCTCTACTAAAAAATACAAAAAACTAGCCGGGCGAGGTGGCGGGCGCCTGTAGTCCCAGCTACTCGGGAGGCTGAGGCAGGAGAATGGCGTAAACCCGGGAGGCGGAGCTTGCAGTGAGCTGAGATCCGGCTACTGCACTCCAGCCTGGGCGGCAGAGCAAGACTCCGTCTCAAAAAAAAAAAAAAAAAAAAAAAAAGTTCTTTTTGGCCCAGTGGCTCACACCTGTAATCTCAGCACTGTGGGAGGCTGAGGTGAGTGGGTCACCTGAGATCAGGAGTTCATGACCAGTCTGAACTCGTGGAGAAACCCTGTCTCTACTAAAAATACAAAATTAGGCCAGGCACAGTGGCTTACACGTGTAATCCCAGCACGTTTGGAGGCCGAGGTGTGTGGATCATGAGGTCAGGAGATCGAGACCATCCTGGCTAACATGGTGAAACCCTATCTCTACTAAAAATACAAAAAATCAGCTGAGCGAGGTGGCGGGCGCCTGTAGTCCCAGCTACTCGGGAGACTTAAAGCAGGAGAATGCCGTGAACCGGGGAGGCAGAGTTTGCAGTGAATCGTGATCAAGCCATGTGCACTCCAGCCTGGCAACAGAGCGAGGCTCCGTCCTAAACAAAATTTGCTGGGCGTAGTGGCAGGTGCCTGTAATCCCAGCTACTCGGGAGGCTGAGGCAGAAGACTCACCTGAACCCTGCAGGCGGAGGTTGCAGTGAGCCAAGATGGAGCCATTGCACTCCTGCCTGGGCAACACGAGCGAAACTCTCTCAATAAAAAAGAATGTTCTCTTCCTGGCTGGGCATGGGGGCGCATGCCTGTAGTCCCAGCTACTTGGGAGGCTGAGGCATGAAAATCGTTTGGCAGTGAGCTGACACTGTGCCACTGCACTCTACCCTGTGGGACACAGCAAGACTCCATCTCAAAAAAAAAAAAAAAAAAATTCTTTTGATAAGGCTTCATTTGGGGCCGGGCGCAGCGGTTCAAGCCTGTAATCCCAGCACTTTGGGAGGCCGAGACCATCCTGGCAAACACAGTGAAACCCCATCTCTACTAAAAAAAATACAAAAAACTAGCCGGGCAAGGTGGCGGGTGCCTGTAGTCCCAACTACTCGGGAGGCTAAGGCAGGAGAATGGCGTAAACCCGGGAGGCGGAGCTTGCAGTGAGCTGAGATCCAGCCACTGCACTCCAGCCTGGGTGACAGAGCAAGACTCCGTCTCAACCAAAAAAAAAAAAAAAAAGGCTTCATTTGGAAGCAGGAACTTTCCAGGCCACCATGACCTTCCCAGAAGGGCCCAGAGAGCTACAGAGGAATCCAAATTGGCAGAAGTGGCTATCCCATGCCGAACTGAGCTGGGTCAAGCATGTAGCCTGCTCAGGGGCTCTGAGACAATAGAGCTACATTCCCGAGATGCTGCCCAAGCTGTCAAAGGAAATTAGGTGAGATACCAGGAACTGAAAGGGCTAGGACCACATCAGGAGCTCAACGAGCACTCCAGGTCTTGCTGAATACCAAATTCACACTAGCCTTCTTGTTAGTTTCAGCCCAGCAAATAGCAGCAAGCAACTGCATGGTAAGTGTGAATACAATGTTTTCCACCTTATCCTCCTGGGAATGTTTCGTCAGCAGATGTTAACATCAGATACGGGAGGTCTAATGAGCACAATAGAAGGCTGAGATTCTTGGGAACACTATTTAGCAACTGCATTTCTGAGGACTTCACTGCAACCTTAGAAAGACGAGAGTTGTTCTAGCCTAAGACCTACATCCTCAGAAGGTGATGGCAGATGACCCCTCTACTCTGCCCCTCCATGGTACTCACGTTCCCCCACAAAACTCAACAGAAGTCAGGGAGCCGGCAGGCCCAGAGGGGTCATCCAGCAGCTCAGACACCGGGACTCCAATGGAGACGACTCGCACAGGGTCAGGATAGGTCTCATCAAACACAGCCCGTAGGCCCTGGATGGCTTTTGCTGCCGCCAGGGGGCAATCCTGAGTGTAGACGGGCTGCCAGACAAAGACAGAAAAGAGCTGGAAGAGATCCCTGGAGGTGCGGTATGACAAGGCAGGAGAGCATGGTCCTGCAGGCAGGACTCGCATTCCGACCTGGCTCTGCCTGGCACGTGCCATGAGCGTCCTGAATCACACACCACATGCAAAGTCAAGAGCATCAGTTTGGGAATTTCCAACTATTTTGTTTAACTGTGGACCAAATCTTATATGTGAACAAACTTAACTAGAATAGCTCTGGTTCTCCTAAGGTGGGGGTTGGACAAAGGCCTCTCCCTCTCCCCTTCAGCAACAACCACCACTGCCCCGCACTGCCCCCTACAAAAGCACAGGTGAAGAATCACTGCTTTAAGCAAATCTACATGCAGGACGAATCTGGTAAAAACGGAGAGCACCGCACTGCTGAGACTGTGGACAGACAGTGATGGTGCGGGGGGGGAGGCGTTCGGCCGTCACCCATCCTACCTTGGCTGCCTCAATCATCTCATTAGCAATCTCTTCAGCCTTCTTGATCTGTTGGGTGGACATGGCTCCCTTGGCAGTGAAGTCAAATCTAAGGCGGTCAGGAGCAACCAGTGAGCCTTTCTGGTCAGCTTCCCCAAGCACTGAGCGCAGGGCAAAGTTCAGAATGTGCGTAGCTGTGTGGTTGCTCATGATGGGTCTTCGTCGGGGCTGGAAAGGGCAGAAGGGCTCATGGAGAGGTCTGTAATAGACTGCTAGTTATCTCCCGGTACCTGCACCCCCAAGTGCTACAATTTTTTTTTTTTTTTGAGACGGAGTCTCACTCTGTCGCCCAGGCTGGATTGCAGTGGCCGGATCTCGGCTCACTGCAAGCTCCGCCTCCCGGGTTCACGCCATTCTCCTGCCTCAGCCTCCTGAGTAGCTGGGACTACAGGCGCCCGCCACCTCGCCCGGCTAGTTTTTTGTATTTTTTAGTAGAGACGGGGTTTCACCATGTTAGCCAGGATGGTCTCGATCTCCTGACCTCGTGATCCACCCGTCTCGGCCTCCCAAAGTGCTGGGATTACAGGCTTGAGCCACCACGCCCGGCCCAAGTGCTACAATTTTTAGTTGGAAATATGACTGTGCAGAATAAAGGTTACACTTCCCAGCTTCCCTGTGGCTAAGTGTGGCCATGTGATTAACTTCTGGTCAACAGGTTTTGAGCAGAAGTGCTGTCTACCATTAAAGGGATGGGACAGGTCGTCCCATTTCTTTTCCACCACCTAGAACAAGAATTCTCAAACAATGGCCTATGGCTAAATCTAGCCTGTCATCTGTCTTTTCATTTTTAGAGACAGTCTTGCTCTGTTACCCAGGATGGAGTGCAGCAGCGCAATCATAACTCAGTGCCACCTCAAACTCCTGGGCTCAAGCGATCCTCTTGCCTCAGCCTCCCAAGTAGCTGGGACTACAGGTACACACCACCACCCCCAACTAATATTTTTTATTTTCTGTAGAGATGGGGTCTCATGTTGTTACCCAGGCTGGTCTCAAACTCTTGACCTCAAGCAATCCTCCCGCCTCAGCCTCCCCAAATGTGTGTGTTTATAAATTTTTATAAAGTTTTTTTTTTTTTTTTTTAAATATGGAGTTTTGCTCTTGTTGCCCAGTCTGGAGTGCTATGGCGCGATCTCAGCTCACTACAACCTCCACCTGCTGGGTTCAAGCGATTCTCCTGCCTCAGCCTCCCGAGTAGCTGGGATTACAGGCATGCGCCAGCACACCCGGCTACTTTTGTATTTTTAGTAGAGACAGAGTTTCTCCATGTTGGTCAGGCTGGTCTCGAACTCCAGACCTCAGGTGATCCGCTCGCCTTGGCCTCCCAAAGTGCTGGGATTACAGGCATGAGCCACTGCGCCCGGCCATAAACAAGTTTACAGCAGACACACCTGTTCGTTTACGTATGGTCAATGGCTACTTGTACACTCCAACCACAGAGCTGAGTAGCCATGACCAAAAGCATGTGGTCCACAAAGCCAAAAATATTTAGTATCCAGTTATTTACATAAAGTTTGCCAACCCCTGGCTTAGACAGTGGATCTGATGGCTATCCTCTGAACCAGGAAATCAAAGGCAACGCCCCAGGAAAGAAGTTGGAGTGACAGGTGAGGAGAAGCCAGGCCCTCTAACTCTGTGGGGCAGAGCCTCCATATCAGCTTGAGCTTTTCAGAACATACACTGCTATTCTGTTTTAAGCTACTCTTACTCTGGAGCTCTGTCACATGCCACAGAGCCTACCTCTTCATTCTTCAGCATCCTTGGCTCCTGATGAAAGTAGGTAAGATTAGAAAAGCAATCCATGGCCGGGCGCGGTGGCTCAAGCCTGTAATCCCAGCACTTTGGGAGGCCGAGGCGGGTGGATCACGAGGTCAGGAGATCGAGACTATCCTGGCTAACATGGTGAAACCCCGTCTCTACTAAAAATACAAAAAACTAGCCAGGTGTGGTGGCAGGCGCCTGTAGTCTCAGCTACTTGGGAGGCTGAGGCGGGAGAATGGCGTGAACCCGGGAGGCGGAGCTTGCAGTGAGCCGAGATCACGCCACTGCACTCCAGCCTGGGAGACACAGCAAGACTCCGTCCCAAAAAAAAAAAAAAAAAGAAAAGCAATCCATGAAAGCAAGTCCACAGGATCTTAACTGAAATCACTGGTGAAATCACTGACTTGGGAACATACAGATTAACTCTTAGTTGCATCCCTCACAATCCACCAAATGCACTGAAATTAACCTCTGCGGTCTACTTACAATGTCACTAGGGAGTGATAACAGTGACAGGACAATTTAAAGCCAGAGGAGAAGGTGATTACTAACCAAATCCAATGGGGGCCACAGTAACCCAACTCACCTCATCAATAAACAACCGGACCTGATCTCCCACTTTCAGGTCACCGTAGATCGTTCCGATGTGTAGCACATACCCTCCTCGGACCTGAGCATTCTTCACCGTAAACTCTGTTTTCTAAGAGGGGTCAAGGAGGAGAGCAATAAATAAATCCTTAAAAATATATAAATTTTCTTCTATTTTCAATATAAATTCATGTATATAAAAAATTCTCTTTACATATGTAAATTGTACACACACACATATTCCATTAATATTATTAAATATAATTAAATAGGCCAGGTGCAGTGGCTTATGCCTGTAATCCCAGCACTTTGGGAGGCTAAGACAAGTAGATCACCTGAGGCCAGGAGTTTGAGACCAGCCTAGCCAACAAGGTAAAATCCCATTTCTACTAAAAAAAATACAAAAATGAGCCACGTATGATGGCAAGTGCCTATGATTCCAGCTACTTAGGAGGCTGAGGCAGGAGAATTGCTTGAACCCAGGAGGCAGAGGTTGCAGTGAGCCAAGATCGTGACATTGCACTCCAGCCTGGGCTACAGAGCGAGACTCCATCAAAAAAAAAAAAAAAAAAAAAAAATTGATTTGTGCACACACACAGACACACACGATATTAAGAATCATCTTAGATTTTTTTTTTTTTTTTGAGACAGTCTTGCTCAGTCGCCCAGGCTGGAGTGCACTGGCGCAATCTCAGCTCACTGCAACCACTGTCTCCTGGGTTCAAGCGATTCTCCCCTATCAGCCTCCCGAGCAGCTGGGATTACAGGCATCCGCTGTTATGCCCAGCTAATTTTTGTAGTTTAGTAGAGACAGGGTTTCACCATCTTGGCCAGGGTGGTCTCAAACTCCTGACCTCGGGTGATCCACCTCGGTCTCCCAAAGTGCTAGGATTACAGGCATGAGCCACTGTGCCCAGCCGCATTCTTAGAATATTTAAAAGCTTCCATAAAGAACCTGAAGCCTAGGGAGACAAAGTAACTCATTCAGCAGCAGCAGAGCTCTAGGCTGAGTTTTCTACAAGGACACCTCCCCTTCAGAGAGCTGCCTCTCCTTTTTAAGGTGCAAAGCTTGTAGGAAACTTGCACCCTGGCTGCAAAAATATTTCTATGAGGGTACCCAGTGGCCAGGAAAGCAACAGGTACAAGCAGCAGCTCCCTCAGCTTCAGAAATACTGACCATGGAACCCAACCCAAAGGGGTGTCAGGACTGCTCCCAAGGCCTGGAGCACTGTGGGGCAAGAGCAGCTCCCCGGCTCCATGCCTGACCCTCCTCGGCTAACAAGGAAGAACTGTTGGCTCACATCCTCGCTGCTGTCATCCACCTTCACCAGGTAGCCTTCATCATAGATCTGCCCTCCTTGCTCAGCATAGAAACAGGTCTTGTCCAGCACCACTCCACACTCCTGGCCTGTGGACACCTCTTCCACGAACATCTTCTCCCTGCGCAGAGCCATCACTGTAGCCACTGTGTTCTCAAATACTGCTCGAGGGAATGCACAGAAAGGGGACAGTGGGTCAATGACCTTTTCATGCCTTCTTAGCAGACTTTTGCTGGATTCTCTTTCTCAAACTCTTCTTAGCTCCAAATTGTCCAATTGTATTTTGGAAGCAAACCCATTAGACTATGAAAGGGCTTCGCGGCCGGCGCAGTGGCTTGCCCTGTAATCCCAGCACTTTGTGAGGCTGAGGTGGGCGGATCACGAGGTCAGGAGATCAAGACCATCCTGGCTAACACAGTGAAACCTCGTCTCTACTAAAAATACAAACCATTAGCCTACCATGGTGGTGGGTGCCTGTAGTCCCAGCTACTTGGGAGGCTAAGGCAGGAGAATGACGTAAACCCGGGAGGCGGAGCTTGCAGTGAGCCTAGATCGCGCGACTGCACTCCAACCTGGGCGACAAAGCAGCAAGACTCCATCTCAAAAAACGAAACAAAACAAAACAACAGCAAAAAAAAGGGCTTCCCATCAAAGAATGCAACACTCTGTCAGGTGACCAACTGTCCCAATTTTTAGGGCTGAGGGGTTTCCTGGGATGCAGACTTTCAGTGTTAAAACTGGGACATTGGGTTACCCTAACTCTGAGCTACTGAGCAGAAACTTAGTCCATGAGATTAGTGGATCTTTAAGAGTAGTTATAGGCCAGGCGCGGTGGCTCAGGCCTGTAATCCCAGCACTTTGGGAGGCCAAGGCGGGTGGATCACAAGGTCAGGAGATGGAGACCATCCTGGCTAACATGGTGAAACCCCGTCTATACTAAAAATACAAAAAATTAGCTGGGCGTGGTGGCACAGGCCTGTAGTCCCAGCTACTCGGGAGGCTGAGGCAAGAGAATCGCTTGAACCCGGGAGGCAGAGGTTGCACTGAGCCGAGATCACGCCACTGCACTCCAGCCTGGGTGACAGAGTGAGACTCTGTCTCAAAAAAAAAAAAAAAAAAGAGTGGCAATAAATTCCCCTAGTCCAAGGTCAACTCATAAAGAATATACTCATTTTGTAGGCTCGCTTGAATAGATTCTGGTATAATATTGTTCTCGGCTGGGCATGGTGGCTCACACCTGTCATCCTGGCACTTTGGGAGGCCAAGATGGGTGGATAACCTGAGCTCAGGATTTCGAGACCAGCCAGGCCAACATGGTGAAACCCCATGTCTACTAAAATGTAAAAATTAGACGGGCATGGTGGCACATGCCTGTAATCCCAGCTACTTGGGAAGCTCAGGCAGGAGAATCGCTTGAAGCTGGGAGGCAGAAGTTGCAGTGAGCCAAGATTGCGCTACTGCACTCCAGCCTGGGTGACAGAGCGAAACGCCATCTAAAAAAAAAGGATTGTTTTCTACCAGGGCAAGAAAGCAGCAAAAATATGTATTGCCAATTTATTTTTTTGAGGCAGGGTCTTACTCTGTAGCCCAGGCTGGAGTGCAGTGGCACAAATATGGCTGACTGCAGCCTCAATCTCCCAGGCTCAAGTGATCCTCCTGCCTCAGGCCGACAAGTAGCTAGAACTACAGGCGTGCGTCACCACACCCAGCTAATTTTTGTATTTTTGGTAGAGACATGGTTTTGCCACGTTGCCCAGACTGGTCTCACACTCCGGAGCTCAAGTGATCCACCCCCGCTCACATTCCAAAGTGCTGGGATTACAGGCATGAGCCACTGCACCAGCTTTGTTTCTTAACATTAGAATACTATTATCCAGCCGGGCGAGGTGGCTCCCCCCCTGTAATCCCAGCACTTTGGGAGGCCGAGGCAGGCAGATCAAGAGGTCAGGAGTTTGAGACCAGCCTGGCAAACATGGTGAAACCCCATCTCTACTAAAAATACAAAAATTAGCTGGGCATGGTGGCATGTGCCTGTAATCCCAGCTACTCAGGAGGCTGACGCAGGAGAATCGCTTGAATCCAGGAGGTGGAGGTTACAGTGAGCCAAGATCATGCCATTGCACTCCAGCCTGGGCAACAGAGCTAGATTCCATCTCAGGAAAAAAAAAAAAAAAAAAAAAGAATGCTATTCGGATAATAGCATTCTAATAGCATTAGGATAATAGAATCCTAATACCATTCTTTTTTTTCCAAGATGGAGTTTCACTCTTGTTGTCCGGGCTGGAGTGCAATGGCATGATCTCGCCTCACTGCAACCTCTGCCTCCCAGGTTCAGGTGATTCTCCTGCCTCAGCCTCCTAAGTAGCTGGGATTACAGGCACGCACCACCACACCCAGCTAATTTCCGTATTTTCAATAGACACAGGGTTTCACCATGTTAGTCAGGATGGTTTCAAACTCCTGCCTTAGGTGATCCACCTGCCCTGGCCTCACAAAATGTTGGGATTACAGGTGTGAGCCACAGCACCAGGCCCCTAATAGCATTCTAATAGTCACTGTGGATTGTATCAATGTCAACTGCCCAGTTTCCTGCATGATGTTACAATTAGAGGAAACTGGACAAAGGGTGTGAGACCCTTCCTACAATTTTTTTTTTTTTTTTGAGACGGAGTCTCGCTCTGCTGCCCAGGCTGGAGTGCAGTCGCCGGATCTCGGCTCACTGCAAGCCGCGCCTCCCGGGTTTACGCCATTCTCCTGCCTCAGCCTCCCGAGTAGCTGGGACTACAGGTGCCCGCCACGTTGCCCGGCTAGTTTTTTGTATTTTTTTTAGTAGAGACGGGGTTTCACTGTGTTATCCAGGATGGTCTCGATCTCCTGACCTCGTGATCCGCCCGTCTCGGCCTCCCAAAGTGCTGGGATTACAGACTTGAGCCACCGCGCCCGGCCTTTTTTTTTTTTTTTTTTTCCACAACTTCCCGTGATGATAATTATTTCAAAAGAGAGCTAAGAAAACTTCCAGCCAAGGGTGCCTGTGTGTATAGAAGTGCATAGCGTGACTGTACGGCACTCCAGCAGAGGCTGTCAGCAGTTTGCTGGATAGCTAATCTTGAGAAACAATTTTTCAAACACCCTCCAGATACGGGGCAGAATGCTCAGAAGTGGAAGGAGCAGAGCACCATACCGTAGCTACCACTGAAGTCCAAATGGTAATTGTACTTTGGGGAATCATCTGTAACCTCCAGACCCCGTGCCCGGAGCTCTTCGATAGCGTAAATGTCCAGCATAATGAGATCTTCCCCACCGGCTCCCTTGCCCTGTGATTTCAGCTGTCAGCAAGAGAAACAAGCGTAAGTTACACTACAGTAGGAGAAAAGGGATTCCAAAGGACTGGAACTGGCTAAACTATGCCCAGCGTAAACTGCCAGAACAGGGTTTTTCAATCCTGGCACTACTGACATTTGGGGCCAGATCATTCTCTGTTGTGGAGGATCCTCTTGCAGTGTGGGATGCTGAGCGGCACCCTGGCCTCTACCAAGTACATGACAGCAGGATCTGCCCCTTGTTGTGAAAACCAAAAATGTCTTCAGACATTACTGCCAATTGCCCCCTGGAAGGCACACTCGCCCCCGCTTATGAACCACTGGTCTAGGGGAAAAAGGACTTCAAAGACTTTAATGGAAGGAAACTCATGCTCGGTCTGCAGCCAAGTGGTGCTGAGTTGGAAGGTGCTGGGTTTCCTGCTCACTCTCCAAGTTCTTTACCTGGGCCAGTTTCCTCTCCTCTTCAAAGCCATCCATGTCTACCACCAGGCCCTTCTCTTCAGCAATCAGTCCAGTCAGATCCACTGGAAACCCATAGGTGTCATAGAGGAGCCAAGCAGTGTCTCCTACACAGCACAAAGGAGGTGTGTCAAAAAACACATATGGCCCCTTTTCCATGCCAAGTCCTCCAAGAGGATGCTGGGATTGGCAGAAGGAATTAAAGAGATAAGGCCAGTCAGTATCGGCCCTGGGTGCCCATCAGAAAATCCAACGCATGTTTTCCAGTTAACCCGGGGGAAACACAATGGATGTCCTGATACAATTCTAGATTTTGTTTTTTTTTAATCTTTTTTTCTTTTTAAACCTCACCTAGGCTGGGCACAGTGGCTCATGCCTGTAATCCCAGTACTTTGAGAGGCTGAGGCGGGTGGATCACGAGGTCAGGAGATTGAGACCATCCTGACTACCACGGTGAAACCCCGTCTCTACTACAAATACAAAAAATTTGCCGGGCTTGGTGGTGGGCACCTGTAGTCCTAGCTACTTGGGAGGCTGAGGCAGGAGAATGGCGTGAACCCAGGAGGCAGAGTTTGCAGTGAGCCAAGATCGCACCACCGCACTCCTGCCTGGGCAACAGAGCGAGACTCCATCTCAAAAACAAATAAATAAATAAATAAATAAAAATAATAATCAAAACCTCACCTGGACAATTTTCTATTTCTTTTTTCTTGTTGCCCAGGCTGGAGTGCAATGGCATGATTTTGGCTCACTGCTACCTCCACCTCCCGGGTTCAAGCGATTCTCCTCTCTCAGCCTCCTGAGTAGCTGGGATTACAGGTGCATGCCACCATACCCAGCTAATGTTTTGTATTTTTACAAACATTAGGGTTTTGCCAGGGTTTTGCCATGTTGGGAAGGCCGGTCTTGAACTCATGAACTCGTGATCCGCCTGCCTCGGCCTCCCAAAGTGCTAGGATTACAGGTGTGAGCCACCGTGCCTGGCCAACAAATCTCTCTCTTGATCTGAACATAAGTGTGTTCAATTTGTGAAAATTCATCAAGCTTTTCCCTTGTTATACTTCAATAAAAAGGGGAAAAAAATCTTTGGAATTTATTTTCCCCAAATTGCAAAACAGTATATATCAAATATTCCCACTCTTGCTTGAAAAATACACACCCACAAATACCTACATGTATTTATTTGCATGCAAACAGAAGAATCCTGAAGAGTTATACACCAAACTGTTAAGAGTTGTTCCCTCTAAGAAAAAAAATCTACCCTCACCTTGCCCCTGGGAAAAAGGATTTTCTTTTTCTGAACACTTTTGTATTCTGTATCGTTTGAATACTTTGCCACAATGATGCATTGCTTTTACCATTTTACCATAAATTCCAGTTTGCACCAAAAGCAGTTCAATCAAGCTATGTTCAGCCTCAGACACACGGGAGCCCACAGTCAGTCTGTGAGAAAGGGCTTGTGTTTCCCAGAAAGATCAAACGGCCAGGATGGAGAAGTGCAAAAACTGGTCCCTACCGGGAATGGTCTTGCTGTCTCCCAGGCTCTGAATTTTCCTGTCCAGGATGCGACGCCCTCTGCTGAGAGTCTTGAGAAACTGCACCTCTTCTTCATTAATGATGTCCTTCACCATGTCTGGGTCCTTCTTCAGCTCAGGAAATGCATCTCCCTGACAAAGGGGAAGCAAGATGAGGGGCTGGATGAAACCAAAGACTATTCCCTACCCCCTCTTAAAAAACCTCCTGGCCGGGCGCGGTGGCTCACGCCTGTAATCCCAGCACTTTGGGAGGCCGAGACGGGCGGATCACAAGGTCACGAGATTGAGACCATCCTGACTAACATGGTGAAACCCCATCTCTACTAAAAATACAAAAATTAGCCGGGCGCAGTGGTGGGTGCCTGTAGTCCCAGCTACACAGGAGGCTGAGGCAGGAGAATGGTGGGAACCCAGGAGGCGGAGCTTGCAGTGAGTGGAGATCACACCACTGCACTCCAGCCTGGGTGACAGAGCGAGACTCCATCTCAAAAGAAAAAAAAAAACCTCCTTAGCAGAGTGCAGTGGCTCATGCCTGTAATCCTACCACTTTGGGAAGCCGAGGCTGAGCTCAGGAGTTCAAGACCAGCATGGGCAACACGGTGAAACCCCGTCTCTACTAAAATAGAAAAAATCAGCTGGGCATGGCGGTGTGTGCCTATAATCCCAGTTACTCGGGAGGCTGAGACAGGAGAATAGCTTGAACCCAGGAGGCGGAGGTTGCAGTGAGCCGAGATCATGCCATTGCACTCCAGCCTGGGCGACACAGCAAGACTCTGTCTCAAAAAACAACAACAAAAAGCTCCTTAGCAGTATGCCCTCTCCCACCCCATCCCTCTTAATGGATTGCTTTAGCACAGAAGGGTAAGCAGAGAAATGAACCTACCAGGGACTGTACAACAACATCTACTAATGTAGCAAAGAAGCCCCTGCTGGCATTGAGCTTTTCATGGGCGTACCGGACAGCTCGGCGGAGAATCCGTCTCAACACATACCTGTAAGAGGCAGAAACTAGTCCCCAACATTCCCAGCTGAGGGTTTTGTCGTGAATCCGTTGGAATCCTACCCAAAGCAACACCTCTTTCAGGAACTTTCTTTTATCCTAAGCATGCACTTTTGCATTCCCCAAGGTCATTAATTTTAGTGTAAGACTCAGTAACATACCCACAAATACCCATCAAGGCTTGCCTAGAGTAAACGCTGGTTTGTTTTCCTTTCACATTCAGTTACCCATATAGGAAGGCAAGACAGACAAGATGTGTACTTGATGCCGGTGATCCCAGGTCCTGCCTGTCAGTAACAGAGCTTCCCAGGACTGGTCAATACCCTGCCCCTGCCAATCTCCTATCAGGCAACTTTAAATACAATCCTTATCATCTGTACTCAGCAGCAGAGATTTAGGATAGTGGCAACTATGTGACAGTAGCTGAAACTCCCTTCATCTCTTAAAAAAGTGGTGGAGGGATTCTTCCAACTGCCCAAAAGACAAGGAAACAATAACGAAGGATGGCTTTAAGTTTCATAAAAAGGCCGGGCGTGGTGGCTGACACCTGTAATCCCAGCACTTTGGGAGGCCATGGCGGGTGGATCATCTGAGGTCAGGAGTTCGAGACCAGCCTGGCCAACATGGCAAAACCCCATCTCTGGCTGGGCACAGTGGCTCACACCTGTAAGCCCAGCACTTTGGAAGGCCGAGGCGGGCGGATCACCTGAGGTTGGGAGTCTGAGACCAGCCTGACCAACATGGAGAAACCCCATCTTTACTAAAAATACCAAGTTAGGCATGGTGGCGCATGCCTGTAATCCCATCTACTCGGGAGGCTGAGGCAGATGAATCGCTTGAACCCGAGAGGTGGAGGATGCGGTGAGCCGAGATCAGGAAATTGCACTCAGCCCGGGCAACAAAAGCGAAACTGTCTCAAAAACAACAACAAAAGGCCCGGCGCGGTGGTTCATGCCTGTAATCCCAGCACTTTGGGAGGTCGAGGTGGGTGGATCACGAGGTCAGGAGATCGAGACCGTCCTGGCTAACACGGTGAAACCCCGTCTCTACTAAAAATACAAAAAACTAGCCGGGCGCAGTGGCAGGTGCCTGCAGTCCCAGCTACTCGGGAGGCTGAGGCAGGAGAATGGCGTGAACCTGGGAGGCGGAGCTTGCAGTGAGCCGAGATCACACCACTGCACTCCAGCCTGGGCGACACACCGAGACTCCGTCTCAAAAAAACAAACAAAAAGACAACCATCTCTACTAAAAATACAAAAATAAGCCAGGCATGGTGGTGTGCACCTGTAATCCCAGCTACTTGGGAGGCTGAGGCAGAATCGCCTGAACCCAGGAGGCAGAGATTGCAGTGAGCCGAGATCACACCATTGCACTCCAGCCTGGGCGACAGAGTAACACTCCATCTCACAAAAAAAGTTTCATAGAGAGTCATACATAGCACATGTGGTGCCAGTCCAAACACTACCCAGTGTGCAGCATACTTACCCGCGCCCTGTGTTGTCAGGCCGGCCACCATCAGCCAGTGCCACAGTGATGGTCCGAGCGTGGTCAGCCAGCACCCGGTAGGCCATGTCAATCCCATCAGCATCCTCAGCACCAACCTTCCCAGTGTACGGTCGGGCACCTGTGCCCTACAGGTAAGAATCAGGAGGCAGCCCTTTAGGAAGCAGCCTTTCTGGGGCTACCTCACCCAAGGAGGTTCCTAGAGGATTGAGGAGCATTAGGAGAAAGGATGCCCGTCTTGCCAGATCCTATAACCCCAAGAATGTGACATTGGGGAAGTGGAGAGACTCCAGCCAGTCCCTACACTCAAAAATTACACTGTCTCAGGTCTAGAGCCTCACATTATTAACAATGAAGTAGCAAATGGAAATGGGTACCCTTAGCTGGCAAAGCATGTGGTCATTTTTTCTTTGACAGCACTGTTAAGAACCCAGCCTGGAAAACTCCACAGAAGTTTGCAATGTTTGCAATAGGACCGGTACCTTCTGAATGGCTTCAAAGTAAGGGACAAAAAGGTCAGTGTCATAGTTGGACATCTTATTCTGCAGCACAGATACCAGTCGCTCCAGGCCCATCCCTGTGTCAATGCTTTTCTTGGGAAGAGGTTTCAGAATGCCATCAGCTTCCCTGTATGATCCAGAAGAAGAGGGGGTTGAAGCAGAGACTCAAGCTGCCATCTCTCCAGTCCCTGCTGGTTAAAATTCATTTACAGAGCAGTTTGCAGGCTGTGACCATCTGCCAATTGACCGGTTTGGTGGGAAGAGGGAAGTGGCGTGATAAAGGAAGGAGAATTACTCCGGGGTTCGTTTAAGAGTGAGGCAAGGCCAGGCGCAGTGGCTCAATCTGTAATCCCAGCACTTTGGGAGGCTGAGGTGGGGTAGACCACCTGAGGTTGGGAGCTCGAGACCAGCCTGACCAACATGGAGAAACTCCATCTCTACTAAAAATACAAAATTAGCCAGGCGTGGTGGCACACACCTGTAATCTCAGTTACTCAGAAGGCTGAGGCAGGAGAGTCACTTGAACCCGGGAGGTGGAGGTTGTGGTGAGCTGAGATCGCGCCATTGCACTCCAGCCTGGGCAATAAGAGTGAAACTCCATCTCAAAAAAAAAAAAAAAAGGCTGGGCATGATGGCTCAGGCCTGTAATACCAGCATTTTGGGAGGCCGAGGCGGGCGGATCACTTGAGGTCAGGAGTTTGAGACCAGCCTGGCCAACATGGCAAAACCCCATCTCTGGCTGGGCACGGTGGCTCACACCTATAATCCCAGCACTTTGGGAGGCCAAGGCTGGCAGATCACAAGGTCAGAAGTTCAAGACCAGGCTGACCAACATGGAAACCCCATCTCTACTAAAAATACAAAATTAGCTGGGCGTGGTGGCACATGCCTGTAATCCCAGCTACTCGGGAGGCTGAGGCAGGAGAACTGCTTGAACCCAGGAAACAGAGGTTGCAGTCAGCCAAGATCACACCATTGCACTCCAGCCTAGGCAACAAGAACAAAACTCCATCAAAAAAAAAAAAAAAAAAAAAGGTACAGCAAGCATGACATTATGGGAATAGCTCTCAAGAAGCTATTAGGTGCAATAAGGCTTAGTTCTTGAAAGAACAGGCCTATCCTTGTTCCAGAGATCAGAGGGGTAATCTGAGAAAGAAATGAGCATTTAGCTGAGAAGACAACCACACAGCTCCGAGTTCCTCTTCCCCTGCTCAGCTCAAGGAAAGGAATGGAGTAGACCCCAAGGCTACCTGTTATACTGGATGAACACAAGGTTCCAGATCTCCAGCACATTAGGGTCGTCCTGGTTGACAAGGTGTGCGGCATCCCGACCACCAATCCGGTCGTAGTGTATCTCACTGCAAGGACCGCAGGGGCCTGTGTCACCCATCTCCCAGAAGTTATCCTTCATGTTGCCTGGGAGGATTTTGGTGTCATCCAGCCTGACAAAGGAGTAAAGATAAGCCCAGTTATAGCCCCAACAAAGAGTTCTGCCCAGACTTACAACTACCACAAATGAAATTCTTAGGATTGGCCGCACACAGTGGCTCACGTCACTGCACTCCAGCCTAGGCCACAGAGCAAGCCTCTGTCTCAAAAAAGAAAAAAAAAAGAAAAGAAATTCTTAGAATTTTTAATAAAGAAGTTCCAACCTTCAGAATTACTAATGCTAAGCCTGCACATAAAACCTGCTAAAGAAACAGAACATGACTCTTCTCAAGAGTGCCTACAATAGAAAAGAATACAAAATATACACATGCTATGATCAAAACTCAATGAAAATACACAAGGACATGAGTAAGGCCTAGAAAGGAACACATAATAATGAAAACAGCCATGTACATTGCTTGAACTCAGGAGTTCGAGACCAGCCTGGGCAACATGGAGAAACCCAGTCTCTCTAAAAATTTTTTTTTTTTTTTTTTTTTTTTTGAGACGGAGTCTCGCTCTGTCGCCCAGGCTGGAGTGCAGTGGCCAGATCTCAGCTCACTGCAAGCTCCGCCTCCCGGGTTCACGCCATTCTCCTGCCTCAGCCTCCCGAGTAGCTGGGACCACAGGCGCCGCCACCTCGCCCGGCTAATTTTTTGTGTTTTTAGTAGAGACGGGGTTTCGCCGTGTTAGCCAGGATGGTCTCAATCTCCTGACCTTGTGATCCGCCCGTCTCGGCCTCCCAAAGTGCTGGGATTACAGGCTTGAGCCACCGCGCCCGGCCTCTCTAAAAATTATTTAAAAAATTAACTGGGTGGGGTGATGTACACCTGTAGTCCCAGCTACTTGGGAGAGGATCACTTGAGCCCAGGAAGTTAAGGCTGCAGTGAGCTGTGATCATGCCACTGCACTCCAGCCTGGGTGACAGAGTAAGAGCTGTCTCACACACACACACAAAGATTGTGCTTGCTTAATGAAATGTAGATACACAGTACAGGAAGTCAAGTAAAAGAGGATTTTAAAAACCAGGGTCAAGATTAATATTTAATTTTTACACGTGTTACTACCCAAAACTCCAACTACACTTAGACTACAGAGTCAACCAAGTAGGAGTTTTAGATCAAGTAAAAGGGGAAGTTGGGTTGGAATAATATATCTAGAGCAAAAGTAATTAAAAAAACAGAGAAGCAGCCCTATTTCCAAGTATAGTAAAAAGCTATGCACTAAAGGACAAAAGAATTAAGTAAAAAGAACAAGAAAATGAGGCAAACACATCATGGGCAGCTCAGCTATTACAGAGGGCACACACCCCATGTTCAGATTCTCCTTGATGCAGCACTTCACAAATTCTACTAAATTCACAGCACAGAACACATATAGCTCACCTGCTGTCTTAGCTTTTATAGTATTTATTATACTTTAGAATTATATTATGTTTAAAAAAACTGGTTAGCCACAGTGGCTGATGTCTGTAATTCCAGCAATTTGAAAGGCCAAGGCAGGCAGATTGCTTGAGCTCAGGAGTTCAAGATCAGCCTGGGCAACATGGCAAAACCCCGTCCCTACAAAAAATACAAAAACCAGCCAGGAAAGTGGTGCATGCTTCTAGTCCTAGTTACTTGGGAGGCTTGAGATGGGACGATCACCTGAGCTCAGGCAGTAAACTATGATTACACCACTGCACTCCAGCCTGGTTGAGAGTGAGACCCTATCTCAAAAAACAAAACAAAAAAATTCCTTTTTCCAGCCGGGTGCAGTGGCTCACGCCTGTAATCCCAGCACTTCGGGAGGCCGAGGTGGGCGAATCACCTGAGGTCAGGAGTTCGAGACCAGCCTGACCAACATAGTGAGACCCTTATCTTTAAAAAAAAAAAAAGATGGGCTAGGTGGCTGATGCTTGTAATACCAGCACTTTGGGAGGCCAAGGTGGGCAGATCACAAGGTCAGGAGATCAAGACCATCCTGGCGGCCGGGCGCGGTGGCTCAAGCCTGTAATCCCAGCACTTTGGGAGGCCGAGACAGGCGGATCACTAGGTCAGGAGATCGAGACCATCCTGGCTAACACGGTGAAACCCCATCTCTACTAAAAAATACAAAAAACTAGCCGGGCGAGGTGGCGGGCGCCTGTAGTCCCAGCTACTCAGGAGGCTGAGACAGGAGAATGGCCCGAACCCGGGAGGCGGAGCTTGCAGTGAGCTGAGATCCGGCCACTGCACTCCAGCCTGGGCGACAGGGCGAGACTCCGTCTCAAAAAAAAAAAAAAAAAAAAAAAAAAAAAAAAAGACCATCCTGGCTAACACAGTGAAACCCCGTCGATACTAAAAATATGAAAAAATTAGCTGGGCGTGGTGGCGGGAGCCTGTAGTACCAGCTACTTGGGAGGCTGAGGCAGGAGAATGGCGTGAACCTGGGAAGGAGAGCTTGCAGTGAGCTGAGACTGCGCCACTGCACTCCAGCCTAGCTGACAGAGCAAGACTCTGTCTCAAAAAATAAATAAATAAAATAAAAATTAAAAAAAGATATGAATGCATCTAAAAATAATTACTCTGTCACCCAGGCTGGAGTGTAGTGGAGCGATCTCAGGTCACTGCAACCTCCATCTCTTGGGTTCAAGAGATTCTCTCGCCTCACTCCTCCCTTGGGCATCTCAAAATGAACCCAGAGATGGGAAATGACCACGTATTCCAGGTCATAAAACCCCACTCTGGCACTGAGTGTCTTTTCACTCCTCCATACTCTCAAGAAGTGATCTGCATTCTTACCCCAAATTTTGCCAGATCTGTTTGCATTCCAGATCTGGTTCTAAGCCAGCTGCTTCATCCCCGCCAAAGTAAGTAACATAAAGTCTTCCAATGGGAATGCCAAACTCTTGAGTGAGGAGTTCCAGAGCCATCTTACATGCCAATTCCTACAAAAAGAACAGAGAGAAAGATATGGAACATCACCAAACCAAAATCTATTTAGTATGAAACCAGATCCTAGGAACAAAGACACAAAATCACAACACGTTCACTCTAAACTCAATCAAATTCAAGATCAGTTTATAGAAGAAATCCAAATATATACTGAAATCATCAAATTACAGGTACTACTTCCAAGAAATCTTAGAATTAATATATCCCATTCTTTCCTGAATCAGCTACATGATATTTCACATTTTAAAACATGCAAAATTAGCACCCAGTTCCCACTGTGGAAAAGACCATTTTCCTCAAAACCCTAGTGGTTCTCCTGCTCTGAACTTACCTTAAAGTAATCTCCAAAAGACCAAGAGCCCAACATCTCGAAGAAGGTGTGATGATAGACATCCTTGCCCACATCATCCAGGTCATTGTGTTTGCCCCCAGCTCGGATGCATTTCTGGGTATTGGCGGCTCTGCTCAGCTTTGCCATGGGGTGAGATGGGTCAATTGTGTTCAGGAAGATGGGTTTAAACTAAAAAAGGAAAGCAGTTCAACTTTTAAAGGGTGCAGGTGATGTCAGGTGGCCACACATTGGCAGGAAGAGACCACCACACACTAACTGTGCAGTTCATGATTAACATGCCTGGAATATAGACATCTGTCAGAACAGGTGGCCTGGTGGAGCCAAAGCAGAGGGTAGCCTCTCATGGAGTAGTTTCTCCTTGAACCTAGCTCCCTAACAGTCCCCAACACCACCAGTGACACCACCTGCAGAGGGGAAAGGCCTGCCAGATCTAACAGCCAAAGGTTGATGTGGTAAAACCTGGGCTTCTTCACAAGTCTCTGATGTTCAGGGCTTATAACATCTTTCTGGAAGAACTTATTCTGAAAATTGATATGTTCACTTGGCAGTAAATGTGAGGAAGAAGAAAAAAAACCTAACACATATTAAGGGAATAAAATTGGCACGTTGATGAACGATTGGATGTATCAGTCATCTAGCTGGGACGGCCTTGCTCTGAGGATGTACCAGTCATGCTTTGATGTGTCATTGTTATTTGTTAACTTTGCTTTATATTTCCCACTAGACCTGTTCAATTCACTGCTATTCAATTTGGTAACCACCAGACAGGTTTTCTTTTTTTTGAGATGCAGTCTGTGTCGCCCAGGCTGAAGTGCAGTGGCGCAATCTCAGGTCACTGCAACGTCCATCTCCCGGGTTTAAGCGATTCTCTTGCCTCAGCCTCCCAAGTAGCTGAGATTACAGGCATACACAGGTACACCTGGCTAATTTTTGTTTTTTTCAGTAGAGACGGGGTTTCGTCATGTTGGCCAGGCTGGTCTCGAACACCTGACCCAAGTGATCCGAAGTGATCCGCCCGCCTCAGCCTCCTAAAGTGCTGGGATTACAGGCGTGAATCACTGTGCCCAGTCTTACCATTAGACACTTGTGACCATGTAAAACTGAATTAAAATTAGGCTAGGCAAGGTGGCTCATGCCGGTAATCCCAGAACTTTGGGAGGCCAAGAAGGGAGGATTCCTTTGACCCCAGGAGTTCCAGACCAGCCTGGGAAACATAGGGAGACCCTGTCTCTATTTTTATAAAAATCAAAAAGTAAAAATAATTAGTAATTAATATTTTTAAAAATTAGAAATTCTAAGCCAGGCACAGTGGCTCATGCCTGTAATCCCCAGCACTTCAGGAGGCTGAGGTGGGTCGATCACCTGAGGTTCGGAGTTTGAGACCAACCTGACCAACATGGAGAAACCCTATTTCTACTAAACATGCAAAATTAGCCAGGCGTGGTGGTGCATGCCTGTAATCCCAGCTACTCAGGAGGCTGAGGCAGGAGAATCACTTGAACCCGGGAGGCAGAGGTTGCAGTGAGCCGAGATTGTGCCACTGCATTCCAGCCTGGGCTATACAGTGAGACTCTGTCTCAAAAAAAAAAAAATTAGAAATTCTGTTCCTCAGTCACACTAGCTCAATAATCACACATGACTGATGGCTGCCATGTTGAACAGAACATTTCCGTCACTGCAAAAAATTCTACTGGACAGTCTTGTGCTAGATCACGAACTCCTTGAAAGCACTCTCTCACTCATCTCTGTATTTCCGGCACCTAGCTGGGTGCCTAATATCATTTCGAATTGGGGGGAAAAAAAAAGGTATTTGTTGATCAAGAGGCAATATGGCACAAAGGTTAAGGAAATGACTATCGGGGTTCAAGCCCACACTGGCACTTACCAACTATGTGAACATGAGCAACTGACTTGAGCTCTCAGTGCCTCGGTAGGGATGGCAACACAGTTGGGCATAAATGAGTTTAATGTATGCGAAAGACAAAGAGCAGCGCCTGGCACATAGTAAGTGCTGCATGCAGGCTGACAGCTATTGTCAATAAGAAAATGTTTACAAGGTCAGGCATGGTGGCTCATGTCTGTAATTCCAGCACTTTGGGAGGCTGAAGCAGAAGGATCACGAGGTCAGGAGTTCGAGACCAGCCTGGCCAAGATGGTGAAACCCCATCTCTACTAAAAATACAACAATTAGCCAGGCGTGGTGGTGGTTGCCTGTAGTCCCAGCTACTTGGGAGGCTGAGGCAGGAGAACTGCTTGAACCTGGGAGGCGGAGGTTGCAGTGAGCTGAGATTGTGCCACTGAATTCCAGCTTGGGCGACAAGGCCAGGCGCGGTGGCCTACGCCTATAATCCTAGCACTTTGGAAGGCCAAGACGTGGGGATCACCTGAGGCCAGGAGTTCGAGACCAGCCTGGCCAACATGGCGAAACCCCGTCTCTACTAAAAATATAAAAATTAGGCCGGGTGCGGTGGCTCACGCTTGTAATCCCAGCACTTTGGGAGGCTGAGGCGGGCCGATCACGAGGTCAGGAGATCAAGACCATCCTGGCCAACACGGTGAAACCCTGCCTCTACTAAAAAAAAATACAAAAAATTAGCCTGGCGTGGTGGCGGGTGCCTGTAGTCCCAGCTACTTGGGAGGCTGAGGCAGGAGAATGGCGTGAACCCGGGAGGCAGAGCTTGCAGTGAGCCGAGATTGCGCCGCTGCACTCCAGCCTGAGCGACAGAGCAAGACTCTGTCTCAAAAAATACCACAAAAAACAAAAAACAAATTAGCCAGGTGTGGCGGCAGACACCTATAATCCCAGCCACTGAAGCAGAAGAATCACTTGAACTCGGGAAGGGGAGGCTGCAGTGAGCTCAGATTTTACCATTGCACTCTAGCCTGGGCAACAAGAGCAAAATTCTGTCTCAAAAAAAAAAATAAAAGTTTACAAACATTGGACTCCCTGGTTCTTAGAGGCGGCTCATGTGGGAGGTAACAAAGCTTGCACCCAGGTATGCCTGAATAGAAACAGAAGCTTTCCAGGGTTCCAAAAGCCTATCTCATTGAATAAGACCACCTAAAATTAGTGCCTCCAATTCTAGGTATATGCATAGGACTCACATATAACTGAAAATATTTTTCTTTTTTTTCCATTTTGAGACAGGGTCTTGCTCTGTCACCCTGGCTGGAGTCCAGTGCATGATCACGGCTCACCTCAACCTCCTGGGCTCAAGCAATCCTCCCACCTCAGCCTCCCAAGAGGCTGGAATTACAGGTGTGAGCCACCACCAGCGAATTTTTCCATTTTTCTTTAATTTTTTTCTTTTCCTTTCAGACAGGGTCTTCCTATGTGGCCCAGGCTCCTCTCCAACTCCTGGGCTCAAGCAATCCTCTTACTTTGGCCTCTCAAAATGCTGGAATTACAGGCATGAACCATTGCGCCTGGCCCATTAATTTTTTTCTTTTTTTTTTGAGACGGAGTCTCACTCTGTCACCCAGGCTGGAGAGCAGTGGCGTGATCTCGGCTCACTGCAACCTCCGCCTCCCAGGTTCCAGCGATTCTCCCGCCTCAGTCTCCCAAGTAGCATAATTTTTTTGTGAGACCAGTCTCACTGTGTTGCCCATGCTGGTTTGGAATTCCCAGGCTCAAGTGATCCTCCCATCTCAGCCTCCTCAGTAGATGTAATTACAGGGGCACTGTGCCCTATTTTTCATAATTTTATAGTTAATATTGTAAGAGGCAGAATATGTTCCCACTGTTTCTAACTTTCCATGCCAGAAAAGACACCTAAGAGAAAAGAAAATGTCAACTCATCCCAGAGTGAGGAGCATCCTAAGGGCTGCAGATGCACTGGGTGAGCATCACAGGAAGAGAACCATCACAGCAAAGCCCTGAGAACACCATCTAACCTGAACCCACTTCAGCCACAACCAGCCTGGGAAGTATTTAGTGTCACAGACATGCTGACAAATTCCTTTTTTTTTTTTTTTTTTTGAGACAGAGTCTCGCTCTGTCACCCAGGCTGGAGTGCAGTGGCCGGATCTCAGCTCACTGCAAGCTCCGCCTCCCGGGTTCACGCCATTCTCCTGCCTCAGCCTCCCGAGTAGCTGGGACTACAGGCGCCCGCCACCTCGCCCGGCTAGTTTTTTGTATTTTTTTTTAGTAGAGACGGGGTTTCACTGTGTTACCCAGGATGGTCTCGATCTCCTGACCTCGTGATCCGCCCGTCTCGGCCTCCCAAAGTGCTGGGATTACAGGCTTGAGCCACCGCGCCCGGCCGACAAATTCCTCTTAAACTCCTTTATAAACTTGTCATGCTTTCATCATTTCAAGAGTTAACCCTTTTCTCTCACAATAAACCTTTCAAATGTCTTTTTCTTTTCTTTCCTTTTTTGAGACAGGGTCTCACTATGTTGCACAGGCTGAAGTGCAGTGGTATGATCAGGGCTCACTGTAGCCTTGAACTCCCAGGCTCAAGTGATCATCCTGCCTCAGCCTCCCGAGAAGCTGGGACTACAGGCATACACCACTACACCTAGCTAATATTTGTATTTTCAGTAGAGACAGGGTTTCACCATGTTGCCCTAGGCTGGTCTCAAACTTCTGGATTCAAGTGATCTGTCTACCTTGGCCTCCCAAAGTGTTGGGATTACAGGCGTGAGCCGCTGCACCCAGCCTCACGTATATTTTTCATTCAACCTCCCCAAACTGTACTAATACATTTTCTTCAGCAATGGATCCAGAGTGGCACTGGTGGCAATAGTTTCAAGAAAGGGGTTAGGTGGGCGGGGTGTGGTAGCTTAGCCTAGCCCTGTAATCACAGCACTTTGGGCAGCTAAGGCAAGAGGATTACTTGAGGCCATGGGTTCGAGACTAGCCTGAACACCTTGGTGAGACCCCATCTCTGCATATAAATAAATAAAATAATTTAGGCCAGGCAAGGTGGCTCACATCTATAATCCCAGCACTTTGGGAGGCTGAGGTGGGTGGATGACCTGAGGTCAGGAGTTCGAGAACAGTCTGGCCAACACAGTGAAACCCCGTCTCCAATAAGAATACAATAATTAGCCAGGCATGGTGGCGCACGCTTGTAGTTCCAGCGACTTGGGAGTCTGAGGCAGGAGAATCGCTTGAACTCAGGAGGCGGAGATTGCAGTGAGCCAAGATTGCACCACTGCACTCCAGTCTGGGCGACAGAGAGAGACTGTCTCAAAACAATAAATAAATTAAAAAATAAATAAATAAAATAATTTTAAAAGCTGACATGCTGGAGCATGCTTGTAGTTCTAGCTACTTGGGAGGCTGACGTAAGAGGATCACTTAAACCCAGGAGTCTGAGGCTACAGCATGCTAGGATCATGCCACTGCACTTCAGCCAGGATGACAAAGTGAGACCCTCTCTCTAAAGAATAATAGCTGGCCGGGCGTGGTGGCTCATGCTGTAATCCCAGCACTTTGGGAGGCCGAGGCAGGTGGATCACGAGGTCAGGAAATCAAGACCATACTGGCTAACACAGTGAAACCTCGTCTCTACTAAAAATACAAAAAATTAGCCGGGCGTGGTTGTGGGCGCCTGTAGTCCCAGCTACTCAGGAGGCTGGGGCAGGAGAATGGCAAGAACCTGGGAGGCAGAGCTTGCAGTGAGCGGAGATGGTGCCACTGCACTCCAGCCTGGGCAACACAGCAAGACTCTGTCTCAAAAAAAGAGACCAGGCGCGATGGCTGATGCCTGTAATCCCAACACTTTGGGAGGCCGAGGTTGGTGGATCATAAGGTCAGGAGATAGAGACCATCCTGGTTAACATGGTGAAACCCCGTCTCTATTAAAAATACAAAAAATTAGCCGGGTGTGGTGGCGGGTGCCTGTAGTCCCAGCTACTCGGGAGGCTGAGGCAGGAGAATGGTGTGAACCTGGGAGGTGGAGCTTGCAGTGAGCTGAGATGGCGCCACTGCACTACAGCCTGTGCAACAGAGCAAGACACCGTCTCCAAAAAAAAAAAAAAAAAAAAAAACCACTAATGTTTGAGTACCTACTATGTGCGAAATACTGTGCTAAACATTTTGTATGCCTTACCCTATTTGCCTCTCACTAAAACCTACAGGCAGGCAATATTATTCCTTATTTTGCAAAGAAACTGAGGTCCACCACATAAAGTTCCACAAGATCACACAGGGAGTGACAGAACCGGAATTGGTCTGACCCCAGGGCTGTGCTTTTATCTCGACTCTGCTGCCTCTTATGTGAACAAACAGCCAAGAAAAAAGGAAAAACCCTTACCTGGTTCATGCCCGCATTGGCAAACAGCAAAGTGGGGTCATCCAATGGGATGGTGGCAGACGAGTGAACGTAGGTATGCTCGTTCCTCTTGAAGAAATCTATAAATCGCTGCCGGATTTCACTTGCTGTTAGAGTAGAGTCCATCTTGAAAGTCACTCCAAAGAACTAATCAAAGAAAAAACAATGAAGGAAAATTAGGGGAATTGAAAGTCAAAGTAGGCATTACACAAGACTTCTGGCTTCTCAAGCCAAGTCAAAGCAGGACTCAGGTGAGCTGTTTGATCCTAAAACCTCTATGTTGTAATGCCCAAGGCTAAAATCATCATCAAAGCAACACCACAGCACCAACAGACAGCAGCCCCATCTGTTCTTCCTTCCCATGCCAATTTCGAGAGGTTCAACCCGCAGCACACCAAGCACAGCACTGCTGAATGTTTGTTCATTAAACAAATATGTATTGAGCATCTGCTCTGTGCCAGGCCCTAGACCAGGAATTAGAAACAAGAGGGACAGCCAGGCGCGGTGGCTCATGCCTGTAATCCCAGCACTTTGGAAGGCCGAGGCGATCAGATCACAAGGTCAGGAGTTCAAGACCAGTCTGGCCAACATGGTGAAACCCCACCTCTACTAAAAATACAAAATTGGCTGGGTGCGATGGCTCAAGCCTGTAATCCCAGCACTTTGGGAGGCCGAGACGGGTGGATCACAAGGTCAGGAGATCGAGACTATCCTGCCTAACACGGTGAAACCCCGTCTCTACTAAAAAATACAAAAAACTAGCTGGGCGAGGTGGCAGGCGCCTGTAGTCCCAGCTACTTAGGAGGCTGAGGCAGGAGAATGGCGTGAACCCGGGAGGCGGAGCTTGCAGTGAGCTGAGATCCGGCCACTGCACTCCAGCCTGGGCGACAGAGTGAGACTACGTCTTAAAAAAAAAAAAAAAAAAAAAAAAAATACAAAATTAGCTGGGCATGGTGGCGCGTGTCTGT
The DNA here is from genome assembly GCF_024542745.1 of Macaca thibetana thibetana. Classification (NCBI taxonomy): domain Eukaryota; kingdom Metazoa; phylum Chordata; class Mammalia; order Primates; family Cercopithecidae; genus Macaca; species Macaca thibetana. The sequence goes on along the minus strand of NC_065597.1, from coordinate 17,223,137 downwards.
AATCCCAGCTACTTGGGAGGCTGAGGCAGGAGAATCGCTTGAACCCAGGAGGCACAGGTTGCAGTGAGCCAAGACCGCGCCACCGCACCCCAGCCTGGCGACAGAGTAAGACTCCATTTCAAAAAAAAAAAAAAAAGAAAAAGAAAAAAAGAAAAAAAGGGGGACAAAGACCCTCAGTTTAGTCCAACTGGGGAAGAGGGAGAGCAGTTCAGGAGACCAGGGTTTGAGTTCTAGCTCCAAGTCCTGAAGGAATCACTTCACCAATAAAAGAAGGGGTCCATATGAGATTATCTCTAAAGATCCCTTCAGCTCTGTGTTAATACACAAGCCTAGAACTGCAAAGTTCCATTATCCCCAAAGCCAGGGTCTCTAGGTTTGGCCTGATGTCTTGGTGAGCAGCAATAGTCCTGGGGATGGGCTTATCTGTACAAGGGACCACCTGTATGTAGCAGGAATGTACCTACCTCTATGTATCCTACATCCCCCAAGAACCCTAACATCAAACAGCTGCCTTCCAGCCATTAGATTACTAGGGAGTGGGGATGTTGTAGCCCCACTTTGGAGGCACAGGTTACCGAAAGTGAAACACCAAGGGAATTGGTGGAGACGGAAACAACTTTATGACTTCAAAGTCCTTTCACGAGTTGGGCGTGGTGGCTCACATCTGTAATCCCAGCACTTTGGGAGGCTAAGGTGAGAGGATTGCCTGAGCCCAGGAGTTTGAGACCACCCTGGGCAACATAGCCAGACCTTGTCAGTACAAATAGTAAAAAAATTAGCTGGGCATGGTGGTGCGTACCTGTGGTCCCAAATACTTGGGAGGCTGAGGTGGGAAGATTGAGCCCAGAAGAGTGAGGCTGTAGTGAGCTGTGATTATGCAACTACACTCCAGCCCAGGCGACAGAGCAAGACCTTGTGTCAAAAAACAAAAAAACAGGCCGGGCATGGTGGCTCAAGCCTGTAATCCCAGCACTTTGGGAGGCTGAGACGGGCAGATCACGAGGTCAGGAGATCGAGACCATCCTGGCTAACATGGTGAAACCCCGTCTCTACTGAAAAATACAAAAAAACTAGCCGGGCGAGGTGGCGGGCCACTGTAGTCCCAGCTACTCGGGAGGCTGAGGCAGGAGAATGGTGTAAACCCAGGAGGCTGAGCTTGCAGTGAGCCGAGATCTGGCCACTGCACTCCAGCCTGGGCGACAGAGCGAGACTCTGTCTCAAAAAAGAAACAAAAACAAAAACAAAAACAGCTCTTTCACAGATACTACAATTTCCCTGAGAGGCAGGCTGGGGAGAAGTGACAGGCTTTGGTGAGAGTGCTGATCACTGGCATGGTGTTGCAGTGCCACACAGTGCTGTGTGTAGAAAAATGAGAACCATATCTCATTCACAGTATTAACATTGTTATCAAAGTGTCTCTGGAATTCCAGACCCAACTGTAACCTTAATTCACTTTTGTCTGAGTTTAGTTCCTTTTCTGTACAAAGCAGTATCTACCCTGCCTATTCAACTGAGATGTTGTGAGGATCAAAAGCTATACTGTATTTGGAAGCAATCTGTAAAATGGAAAACCTTACGCCGGGTGCGGTGGCTCACGCCTGTAACCCCAGCACTTTGGGAGGCCGAGGCGGGTGGATTACCTGGGATCAGGAGCTGAAGACCAGCCTGGCCAACATGGTGAAAACCCATCTCTACCAAAATACAAAAATTAGTCAGGCATGATGGTGAGTGCCTGTAATTCCAGCTACTCAGGAGGTTGAGACGGGAGAATTGCTTGAACCCGGGAGACGGTGGTTGCAGTGAGCCAAGACTGCGCCACTGCACTCCAGCCTGGGTGGCTAAGGGAGACTCCATCTTAAAAAAAAAAAAAAAGAGGAAAACCTTGACGGAACAGAGTGGATATTACTTTTAAGTTGTTTAGCTGAAAGTTTTCTTTTTTTCTGGTTCTGTCCAGACTGGAGTGTAGTGGGACAATCACTTAAGTAGCCTTAAACTCCTAGGCTCAAGTGATCCTCTTGCCTCAGCCTCCCAAGTAACTGGGACTACAGTTGAAAACCACCATGCCCAGTTAATTTTTTTTTTTTTCTTATTTTTTTTGAGACAGAGTCTCACTCTGTCACCCAGGCTGGAGTGCTATGGCACAATCTCAGCTAACTGCAGCTTCCACCTCCCAAGTTGCTGCAATCCTCCTGCCTCAGCCTCTCAGGCAACTTGGATTACAGGCACATGTCACCACACCCAGCTAATATTTGTATTTTTAACAGAGTCGGGGTTTCACCACATTGCTCAGGCTGGTCTCGAACTCCTGACCTCAGGTTATCTGCCAGCCTCAGCCTCCCGAAGTGCTAGGATTACAGGCATGAGCTACCATGCCCAGCTAATTTCTGTTTTTGTTACAGATGGTGCATTGCTATGCTGCCCACGCTCGTCTCGAACTCCTGGCCTCAACCTCCCAGTTGGGATGGCATGAGCCACAATGCCCAGCCAGTTTTCTTCTTATGAGGAAGATACAATAGAGATGTACAAAGTGAACAGGAGATCCTGACTCCAGCTACTTTTCAAAAGACACATGAATTTCCCATTTTTGCTTACTCATTCACCATAATGAATGCATACTATGTGCCAAGAATCCAACTGAATGACAGCCTATGTCCTTCCTGGGGAGACGATCATATACAGAATTAACTGCAGTATTGTGTAAAAGGACTGAATATATCAACTATGAGCCTACGAAGGCTGGAACTATTAAAAGCTGTATCCCCACATTCATTTATTTACCCCATTTATTCAATATAAATTCAATACATTTATTCAACATAAACTCATTCATTTATTCACTGGAAGGCTGTATGGGATTCAAAGGTAGCACAAAGGCAGAACCTCAGGTTTCACTTAATAACAAGAGCTGTAAACGTCTTGGGTGCCTTAAATCACACAGTGGCTCCAGCCACTCCACAGGAATTTTTTTTGAGACAGGGTCTCCCTCTCTGTCACCCAGGCTGGAGCACAGGCAGTGGTGCAATCATTTGGCCTTCCAGGCTCAGGTGTTCCTCCCACCTCAACCTCCGGAGCAACTGGGACTACAGGCATGTGCGACCATACCCGGCTAATTTTTTGTATTTAAAAAAAATTTTTGAGGCCGGGTACGGTGGCTCACGCCTATAATCCCAGTACTTTGGGAGGTCGAAGGCAGGTGGATCACAAGGTCAGGAAATTGAGACCATCCTGGCTAACATGGTGAAACCCTGTCTCTACTAAAAACACACAAAAAAAATTAGCGGGGCGTGGTGGCACACACCTGTAATCCCAGCTACTTGGGAAGCTGAGGCAGGAGAATCGCTCGAACTTGGGAGGCAGAGGATACAGCGAGTCGAGATGATGCCACTGCACTCCAGCCTGGGCGATAGAAGATTTTCGCCCGGGTGCAGTGGCTCATGCCTGTAATCCCAGAACTTTGGGAGGCCAAGGCAGGTAGATCACCTGAAGTCAGGAGTTCGAGAACAGCCTGGCCAACATGGTGAAACATGATGAAACCAAAAATATAAAAAAATTAGCCGGGCGTGGTGGTGGGCGCCTATAATCCTAGCTATTTGGGAGGCTGAGGCAGGAAAATTGCTTGAACCTGGGAGGCGGAGGCTGCAGCGAGCTGAGATCATGCCATAGCCCTCCAGTCTGGGTGACAGAGCGAGACCTGTCTCGACATTTTTTTTTTTTAGACAGGTCTCTGTCACCCAGGCTGGAGGGCAGTGGCACAACCACAGCTCATTGCCACCTCCGCCTCCTGGGCTCAGGTGATCCTCCTACCTCCGACCCTCAAGGAGCTGGGACGACAGGTGCTCACCATCATGAACTAGCTAATTTTTTTTGTAGAGACAGGCCGCTCTAAAATTCATGAGCTCTGGCCGGGCGCGGTGGCTCAAGCCTGTAATCCCAGCACTTTGGGAGGCTGAGACGGGCGGATCACTAGGTCAGGAGATCGAGACCATCCTGGCTAACACGGCGAAACCCCGTCTCTACTAAAAACACAAAAAACTAGCCGGGCGAGGTGGCGGCGCCTGTGGTCCCAGCTACTCGGGAGGCTGAGGCAGGAGAATGGCGGGAACCCGGGAGGCGGAGCTTGCAGTGAGCTGAGATCTGGCCACTGCACTCCAGCCTGGGTGACAAAGCGAGAGTCCGTCTCAAAAAAAAAAAAAAAAAAAATTCACGAGCTCAACCGATGGGCCCACCTCAGCCTCCCAAAGTGCTGGCACTACGGGCATGAACCACTGCACTGGGGTGCCACAGGACCTTTTAACATGCTCTTCATGTGCCAGGTAAGCTGTCTGCCCCACTCTTTTCCCTTTTCCTAGTAAACGTCTCACTTTTGATGTATCAATTCCAAAGAAACTTATTTCCGGGGCACAGTGGCTCATGCCTATAATCCCAGCTGAGGCATTTGGGAGGCTGAGGCAAGAGCATTGCTTGAGGCCAGGAATTCAAGAGCAGCCTGGGCAACATGGGAACACCTGAGCCTGGGAGGTCAAAAAAAAAAAATTTTTTTTTTTTTTAATTAGCCAGGTGTGGTGGTGTGCACCTGCAGACCCAGCTACTTGGGAGGCTGAGTGCAAAGGGTCGCTTGAGCACTTGCGCACAGAAGTTTGACGCTGCAGTGAGCTATGGTCACACCAAAACATTCTAGCCTAGGTAACAGGTTGAGACCCTGCCTCAAACAACAACAAATGTAAAGACACTTTTTTTTTTTTTTTTGGAGACCGAGTTTCACTCTTGTTGCCCAAGCTGGAGTGCAAAGGTGCTCGCAATCTCGGCTCACTGCAAGCTCCGCCTCCCGGCTTCAAGCGATTTGCCTCAGCTTCCCGAGTAGCTGGGAATAGAGGCATGTGCCACCACACCTGGCTAATTCTGTATTTTCAGTAGAGACGGGGTTTCTCCACGTTGGTCACGCTGGTCTCGAACTTCTGACCTCAGGTGATCTGCCTGCCTCGGCCTCCCAGAGTGCTGGGATTACAGGGGTGAGCAACCGCGCCTGGCCAAGATACTTATTTAAGAAAGCCTTCCCCTTCTTGCTAAGGCTCCCTCTTTTACTGTCTCACAGCCTCAAGTGTTTCCCTTCATAATTTCCACATGCGCTTAATGGCTTGTTTAATGTGCGCCTCCCCCATCAGGCTGTCAGTTCCATCCCAGCAGCAACGACTGTTTTGGGCTATTTTTTGAAACGGAGTCTCTGTCACCCAGGCTGGGGTGCAATGGTGTGATACCAGCTCACTGCAACCTCCGCCTGCCAGGTTCAAGCGATTCTCATGCCTCAGCCTCCCGAGTGGTTGAGATTACAGGCATGTGCCGCCACGCTCGGCTAATTTTTGTATTTTTAATAGAGACGGGGTTTCACCATGTTGGCCAGGCTAGTCTCGAACTCCTGACCTCAGGTGATCCACCCGCCTCGATCTCCCAAAGCGCTCGGATTAAAGGCGTGAGCCTCCGCGCCGTCCCTGGGCTCACTATTACAGCACATCCTCAGCATCTAGTACAGTGGCTGCTAAATACGTATTTCGTGATCAGGTATACTAATCCTTTAACAGCAAGTTCGGAATTAACTCACATGCTTCAACGCACACCGAGAAATACAAACTGTTTTACAGAACAGCTGAAGATGACGGTCTAGGTGGGCCTGGACCGGCATCAGCTGTTTCATTTTAAGAAATCAGGGAATGGCTGGCTCACAGCAGGACTCCCCCCAGCTGGCCCATCCTTCCTCCTGTGCTCCCACCCGCCCCAGGGGATTAAAACCAAGGGAGATGAAACCTCAGGTTGGCAACCGTTAGGTCTTGGTGCTCAGCAAATCCACCCGAGGCCGCGACACTCGCAGCTCTCCCGGGAGCGAACGCAAGGCCACACTGTCCAGCTCCCGCTCCCGCCCAGACTGGGCTTCTCCAGGCCACGCGGGGCTTGACCCTGGGGCCCACTGCGGCTGCCGAGCCTTCCCCCCAGGCTGCGGGCCCAGCCGCTCTCCTAGCACCGCAGAGCTCTCCGAGGGCCGCCTACCTCTCCTAGGGTCGCCGTCCCCAGCTCCTCCCTCAGAGTCCCCGGCCAAGGGCTCGCTGTACCTATTACCGCAGGCGCGCAGCTGTTCCGGCCCCAGGACACAGCCGGCCACAACCCGCCGCGCCCCGTCCAATCAGAGCGCGCTGACGGAAAGCACCCTGCCGCGCCTTACCTCATGAGATTTTATTGGTCAATCAACATGCCAGTCAAACTGAGGACGAATCCGCTCATTAGCGGGTTCCTGGGAAGGCGGCTCTAAATTGGCTGATGCAACTGCGAGAAAAGATCGGATGGGGTGTGTCACGTGATCGAGTTAGACTCCGACTCCCGGAGGTCGACATTTTGGTTTCCATAGGCAAATTCCTAATACCACAATTGACATAGTTAATAAGGGGAGACGGTAACGTGTCTCAGTAGAGGTCACAGGTCTTGGTATAGTTCTGTTTATTTTAGTTGCTGAGTGATATGCAGCCCTCAAAGATTCTGACGTTGTGCCCATGGTTACACGTGTCCTGGGGAGACCTTGAATGTGGTGTGGAAGAAATAACATCAGTAGTTGAGGTACAATTGGATCGGCATTTGGTCCTCGATTTGCCTTTGAAAAAAAAATATTTATAGGCCTGGGGGAGGAGGGTGAATATATATATATACACACACACACACCCACACACCCCCCGCACATATGTATATGCCAGGCGCGGTGGCTCACGCCTATAATTGCAACACTTTGGGAGACCAAAGTGGGAAGATCACCTGAACCCAGGAGTTGGAGACCAGCCTGGTCAACATAACTAGATCCTGTCTCTACAAAAAAAATTTTAAAAGGCCGGGCGCGGTGGCCCACACCTGTAATCCCAGCACTTTGGGAGGCTGAGGCCGGTGGATGACGAGGTCAGGAGATCCAGAGCATCCTGGCCAACATGGTGAAACCCCGTCTCTACTAAAAATACAAATTTATCCGGGCGCGCGCCTGTAGCCCCAGCCACTCGGGAGGCTGAGGCAGGGGAATCGCTTGAACTCGGGAGGCGGAGTTTGCAGTGAGCCTAGATGGTGCCACTGCACTCCAGCCTGGCGACAGAGCAAGGCTCCATCTCAAAAAAAAAAAAAAAAAAAAAAAAACTAGTCAGGCATGGTGGCGCAAGCTTGTAGTCCCAGCTGCTTGAGAGGTTGAAGTAGGAGGATCACTTGAGCCTAGGAAGTTGAGGCTGCAGTGAGCCCTGATCGTGACACTGCATTCCTTGGGCGACAGAGCGAGACCCTGTCTCAAAAATATATATGTATTTATATGTGAGGAATTGTATCAAACATTTCACATGTTTATTTCATTTGATTTTAAAACCGTGTATGAGGTCAGCTGGAGTCCCCTTTTTACAAATGAGGAAATTACCTTGCACAAGTTCACACCCAATAGTATGTTGCAGACACAGGATCCAAACCTGTGTCTATTTAACACCAAAGCCCATGCTCTTAACCACCGCACTATTACCTACATCATCTGATATATCCAAATACACAGGTAATAAATTGTGCTGCTGATCATAACTCAGTTACAGACATTACAGAAGAATACTACTTTTTATGTAAAAGAGCATCCTACACAAAAAGGTCAAGCCCAAAAGCCAGTAAAAAACATAAATCATTTTATTTACCTTTCCAGTTCATAGCAGCTCACGAATAGTAATCATCAAACCTAACATTTGTTGAGCACTTAGTATACAGCAGGCACCAATCTAAGCTTTTAATCCTCACAACCCTATAATGAGTAACTATTACTATCTGCTTTTAATAGAGTAAAATAAGGCAGAGAGAGAGGTTAAGTAACACAGAGAAGGGCAAAACCAGGAGACACAAGTGTTTATTCTGATCCACAGTGCCCTAAATAGCATATATTTAGCCTAAACAATCTGGGAAATGAATCAGACTTCTGTGCCACCACACTTAGAAAGCTAAAAGGCATGTATGAATCGTACTTTCAAAATAAAATAATGCAGGTCATAACGTCAATAATTTAGTTCTGCTGCCAGAGTTGTTACTAGGATAGTATCTTCACTAATAAAATAATTATAAACAGATTAAAATAATTTTTTGGCCGAGAGTGGTGGCTCACGCCTGTAATCCCAGCACTTTTGAGAGGCCAAGGCAGGTGGATCACAAGGTCAGGAGATTGAGACCATTCTGGCTAACACGATGAAACCCCGCCTCTATTAAAAAATACAAAAAAATTAGGCGGGCGTGGTGGCGGGCACCTGTAGTCCCAGCTACTCAGGAGGCTGAGGCAGGAGAATGGCGTGAACCCAGGAGGCAGAGCTAGCAGTGAGCTGAGATCAGGTCACTGCACTCCAGCCTGGGCCACAGAGTGATACTCTGTCTCAGAAAATAAATAAATAAATAAATAAATAAATAACTTTTTATTCATCCATTAAGACAGATTGTAGGCCAGCACAGAGGCTCACGCCTGTAATCCCAACACTTTGGGAGGCCAAGGCAGGAGGATAAATGGAGCCCAAGAGTTTAAAACCAGCCTAGGCAACAGAGTGAGACTCCGTACAAAAAAAAAAAAAATTCTTTTTAACTAGCTAGGTATAGTGGCATTCATCTGTAGTCCCAGCTACTGAAGAGGCTGAGGCACGAGGATCATTTGGAGCCCAGAAACTGAAGGCTGCAGTGAGCTAAGATCTCATGACTGCACTCCAGCCTAGGTGACAAAGCAAGACCCTTGTCTCTCTCTCTCTGTCTCAATAAATAAATAAATAAATAAAATTTAAAAAATTATAAAAACAACAGCAAACAGAAACAGGCCAGCATGATGGCAGAGTTTCACTCTCGTTGCCCAGGCTGGAGTGCAATGGCATGATCTCGGCTCATGGCAACATCTGCCTCCTGCCTCAGCCTCCCAAGTAGCTGAGATTACAGGCGCCCACCACTATACCCAGCTATTTTTTTTTTTTTCTATTTCTGGTAGAGACGGGGGTTTTCACCATGTTGGCCAGGCTGGTCTTGAACTGCTGACCTCAGGTGATTCGCCTGCCTCAGCCTACCAAAGTGTTGGGATTATAGGCGTGGGCCATCGTGCCCGGCCGCCTTGTCTCTTTTTTTTTTTTTTTTTTTTTTTTTTAGAGATGGAGTCTCACTCTGTCACCCAGGCTGGAGTGCAGTGGCCCGATCTCAACTCCCTGCAAGTTCCGCCTCCCGGGTTCACACCATTCTCCTGCCTCAGCCTCCCAAGTAGCTGGGACTACAGGCACCCGCCACCTCGCCCGGCTAGATTTTTTGTATTTTTTAGTAGAGGCAGGGTTTCATCGTGTTATCCAGGATGGTCTCGATCTCCTGACCTTGTGATCTGCCCATCTCGGCCTCCCAAAGTGCTGGGATTACAGGCTTGAGCCACCGCGCCCGGCCAAGCCTTGTCTCTTAAAACAAAAAAAAAAGATAAATTGTAATTAAGGCCCAATAGTCTCATTCCTGTATAACTAATGGTATTTTTCTGTGATATTTTTCTCTTGTAGATAATGTCAACTACATGCTAGAAAGAAAGCTATCTTAATGCAATGTGCAAATTATATATTTTAGGAAACTACTGGCAATTTCTTGATTTATTCTAGGTTAAGCAAATAGGCCTGTAGGTGGGAGTGAGTGCTATGCACATGGCTTGCTCTCCAGTAGAACATTTGTTGAACTTCATCTTGGGGCATGAGAAAGATAACCAAAGGCCTCAAGATAGTACAACAGCTGTGATTGCGCCACTACACTCCAGCCTGGGCGGCAGAGTGAAACCCCGTCTTAAAAACAACAGGCTGGGCGCGGTGGCTCATGCCTGTAATCCCAACACTTTGGGAGGCCAAGGTGGGCAGATTACCTGAAGTTGGGAGTTCAAGATCAGCCTGGCCAACCTGGTGAAACCCCATCTCTACTAAAAATACAAAAATTAGCTGGGTGTGGTGGCGGGCACTTGTAATCCCAGCTACTCGGAAGGCTGAGGCAGGAGAATCGCTTGAACCCGGGAGGCAGAGGTTACAGTGAGCTGAGATTGTGCCACTGCACTCCAGCCTGGGTGACAAGAGCGAAACTCTGTCTCAATAAATAAATAAATAAATAAAATTAAAAAAATTATAAAAACAACAGCAAACAGAAACAGGCCAGCATGATGGCACATGCCTTTAATCACCACACTTTGGAATTCTGAGGTGGGTGGATGGCTTGAGCTCAGGAGTTTGAGACTAGCCTGAGCAACAGGGCAAAACTCAATCTCTACAAAAAAATACAAAAATTAGCTGGGTGTGGTGGCATGCATCTGTAGTCCCAGCTATTCAGGAGGCTGAGGTGGGAGGATCGCTTGAGCCAGGGAAGCAGAAGAGGCAGTAAGCCATGATCGTGTCACTGCACTCCAGCCTGGGTGACAAAATGAGACGGTGTCTCAATTTTAAAAAAAAAAGAAATGGAAACAAGTGGAAAAAAAGAAAAAAAAACTAATATAGCTTTGGAAGGATGTAGCTCTAGACTCTTAACTCTCCCAAGGCATCTTAGCTACTTTATAGCATCTATCAAATGGGTTTACAATGCTCACTTACTCGGTACTAAGTCAAATGGGGATGGCTGAATTTTTAAGAGCCTCTGGGCCTGGCGCGGTGGCTTACGCCTGTAATCCCAGCACTTTGGGAGGCCGAGGCGGGCGGATCACGAGGTCAGGAGATCGAGACCATCCTGGCTAACACGGTGAAACCCCGTCTCTACTAAAAATGCAAAAAATTAGCTGGGCGAGGCGGCGGGCGCCTGTAGTCCCAGCTACTCGGGAGGCTGAGGCAGGAGAATGGCGTGAACCCGGGAGGCGGAGCTTGCAGTGAGCCGAGATCGCGCCATTGCACTCCAGCCTGGGCGACTAAGCGAGACTCTGTCTCAAAAAAAAAAAAAAAAAAAAAAGAGCCTCTGAAGGAATATTTCAATTGAGCATATTATCATTTTTTTTTTTTTGCCTCACGTATTTTTCAGACCATAAAACGCTAAAGGAATCACCTAGGATCTAAAATGCTGCTAAATTGAATAGGCCTGGGATAGGGCCTGAAAGCCTGCATTTTTAACAGGCTTCAGGTGATATTTATGCTGCTGAGAGATTATACTTGGAATACCAAGGGTCTAGTTTAGAGGATGTGCGTCTGCACCTATTTGTTCAGATGCAAAATTTTGAAAAGTTTGACCCACGGGGGAGATGCTAATGGCTCGTCATTCACCAAATGAGTGACCACTATGTGTTAGTCACTGAGGATCAAGATTAAAGACGGCAGACACTGCCCTGACCTCATGGAGTTCCTAGTCTCACCAGGAAGCCAGGCATTTAGCAGGAAACAAAGCCCTCTGCGAGAGGCTTGCGCTGTGGTCCCCCGAGTTCCTAGGCGCTTCCGCTAGCGCTGTACCGTCCCCTCAGTTGATTGGCTGACAGGATTTCCAGGTCTCAGCCAATGAGGCTCCGGCTTGGCCACTGCCAAGAGCGGCGGTTGTTGGAGTGCAACTGCCATGATCAGCTGCGATGGCCGGGGCTGCCGGCCAGGTCCGAGGTCGCGCCCTGCGGCGGTTTCCCATCACCCTGCCTGTGGGCGACGTGAGTATCTGCGAGGGTAGAAGCCAGACCCTTTCCCCCATATTTAGATGCCTTCCTCGTTCCTACTCCTGGGAAGAGGAATAACAGGATTTCTCGAGGTTTCGGCTCAAGGTCTTAGCCTTGTGATCTAGAATCCTCCAGCTGTGAGGTGGGTACTTCCTGTGATTTCAGGGTAAACTGAGACTGGCTAGACTCACGTGGGAGTAAATGTAGGAGACTGAATTCCAATCCAGATGCCCTTATTCCCCGAATCCTCTTCTCTCCACGCCCACTTTGGAAACCAGGTTCCTTCTTAGCTGGAGTCTCACCATGCGCAGGTGTGTTGGAGGTGAACTGAGGAGAATCTGGAACCCCGATGCTATTTTCAAGTTTTTTGTTTTGTTTTGAGACAGGCTGGAGTGCAGTGGCACAATCACGACTCACTGCAGCCTTGAACTCCTGGGCTCAAGCAATCCTCCCACTCAGTCTCAGGACTAGCTGGGACTACAGGCTCGCGCCACCACACCCAGCTACTTAAATTTTATTTGTTTATTTATTTATTTATTTTGGTAGAGACGGGGTCTCCCTATGTTGCCTAGGCTTGCATATTTATTTAGTAGAAGAAAAAACACATGCAAAAATCGTGTACGGGAAGGATAAACGCCAAATTTAGGATAGCTGCTGTCTTCCTGGGATGCGGATACAGAGATTATCAGCTGGACCTTAGTAATTTTATTTCTTAAGTTTTGAGGTGGGAATCTAAGTATTTGTTACATTATACTCTTTCTTGTTTGTCTGAAATACATTTTTAAGAGGGAAACATGGAGCCAAGCACAGCTGCACACACCTGTAGTCCCAGCTACTTGGGAAGCACAGGCAGGAGGACGTCTTGAGCTCAGGAATTCAAGGATATAGTGTATGCTGTAATTGTGCTTGTGAATAGCCACTGCATGCACTCCAGCCTGGGCAACATAGCAAGATCCTGTCTCTAATTAAAAAAAAAAAAAGAATCCCAGCACTTTGGGAGGCCGAGGCGGGCAGATCACAAGGTCAGGAGATCGAGACCACGGTGAAACCCCGTCTCTACTAAAAATACAAAAAATTAGCCGGGCGCGGTGGCGGGCGCCTGTAGTCCCAGCTACTCAGGAGGCTGAGGCAGGAGAATGGCGTGAACCCGGGAGGCGGAGCTTGCAGTGAGCCGAGATCGCGCCACTGCACTCCAGCCTGGGTGACAGAGCGAGAGTCCGTCTCAAAAAAAACAAAAAGAAAAGAAAAGAAACATGCATATGGAAAATAATATCAGAGGATAAAGCATACTCAATCCACCTCCACGCTTCTAGAGACCCTCACCAGGAGCAGCCACTGTTACCAGTTTTGTGTGTATTTTAACCTGTTTTTTTTCTTTTCTTTTCTTTTCTTTGAGACAGAGTCTTGCTCTGTGGCCCAGGCTGGAGTACAGTGGCGTGATCTCAGCTCACTGCAAACTCTGCCTCCCGGGTTCAAGCAGTTCTCTGCCTCAGACTCCTGAGTAGCTGGGATTACAGGCACCCACCACCATGCTCAGCTGATTTTAATATTTTTAGTAGAGATGCGGTTTCACCATCTTGACCAGGCTGGCCTTGAACTCCTGACCTCGTGATCCACCGCCTTGGCCTCCCAAAGTGCTGGGATTACAGGCGTGAGCCACCGCACCTGGCCACTTTTTTTTTTTTTTTTTTTTTTTAAGAGGAGATGGTATCACTATGTTGCCCAGGCTGGCTTCCAACTTCTGAGCTCAGGCGATCCTCCAACCTCAGCTTCAGGGGTAGCTGGGACTGCAGACACAGGCCACTGCTCCTGTCTTCTTAGGCATTTTCTATAGTGTATACAAGCATATATGGGAGCTTGGGGACTTTTGGGGTGGGGGTTCCTGTTTGTTTTGCACAAGTGAACCTACTATATATGGTCCTGCACCTTGGGCAATGTAATTTTTAACCTCATTAAACTGTTTTGCAAACTTCATTAACCTCTAGCCCTGTGAAACAATATAATTTATCTGGGAAAATATCCCCAGGGTTGCTTCTGAAGTGATGAGATGTAGGTCATGGCTACCTAGGCGGTGTTTGCCTTTTTCTTTTTAGCACACCCTCATGTGTAAGGTCAAAAACAAAAAACAAAACGTCTTCTCCAGTTAACCCTGTGAGCGTGCAGGAAAAAAGAATCATAGCAAGCAGAGTGTTCCCTGGAAATGCTTTACCCTTTCTCAAAACATTTTTACTACTACAGTACAGGTTAAATTCCACAGAGAACCCACCATGGCTTGATTTTTGTTTTTGTTGTTGTTGTTATTTGTTTATTTATTTGAGATGGAGTCTTGCTCTGTCGCCCAGGCTGGAGTGCAGTGGCATGATCTTGGCTCACTGCAACCTCCGCCTCCTGGATTCAAGCGATTCTCCTGCCTCAGCCTCCTGAGTAGCTAGGACTACAGATGCCCGCCACCATGCCCGGCTAATTTTTTTTTTTTTTTTTTTTTTTTTTTTTTTTTTTTTTTTAGTAGAGACGGGATTTCACCACATTAGCCAGGATGTTCTCGATCTCCTGAGCTCGTGATCCGCCCACTTCAGCCTCCCAAAGTGCTGGGATTACAGGTGTGAACCACCACGCCCTGCCTTTTTATTAATTAATTAATTTATTTATTTTTGAAATGGAGTTTCACTCTGTTGCCAGGCTGGAATGCAGTGGCACGATCTTGGCTCACTGCAACCTTCACCTCCCGGGTTCAAGCGATTCTCTTGCCTCAGCCTCCCAAGTAGCTGGGACTACAGGTGCATGCCACCCCACCCAGCTAATTTTTGTATTTTCAGTAGAGACAGGGTTTTACCATGTTGGCCAGGATGGTCTCAATATCCTGACCTCTCGTGATTCACCAGCCTCAGCCTACCAAAGTGCTGGGATTACAGACGTGAGCCACCATGCCCAGTCTATTTATTTATTTTTCTGAGACAGAGTTTCACTCTTGTCGCCCAGGCTTCAGTGTGATGGCATGATCTCAGCTCATTGCAACCTTTGCCTCCTGCGTTCGAGCGATTCTCCTGCCTTAGCCTTCCAAGTAGCTGGGCTTACAGGTGTGCACCACCATGCTTGGCTAATTTTTGTATTTTTAGTAGAGATGGGGTTTCACCATGTTGGCCAAGCTGGTCTCAAACTCCTGACCTCAGGTGACCCACCCACGTGGGCCTCCCAAAGTGCTGGGATTACAGGCTTGAGCCACCACACCTGGCCTCTATCTTAAAAAACAAACAAACAAACAAACAAGGCTGGGTGCAGTGGCCCACACCTGTAATCCAAGCACTTTGGGAGGCCAAGGCAGGTGGATCACAAGGTCAGGAGATGGAGACCATACTGCCTAACATGGTGAAACCCTGTCTCTACTAAAAATACAAAAATTAGCTGGGCATGGTGGCGTGGGCTTGTAATCCCAGCTACTTGGGAGGCTGAGGCAAGAGAATTTCTTGAACCCAGGAGGCGGAAGTTGCAGTGAGCCGAGATTGCGCCACTGCACTCCAGCATGGGTGACAGAGTGAGACTTCATCTCAAAAAACAAATAAACAAAAACCCAAGTGCTGAGATTACAGGCATGAGCCACCACACCTAGCTCTATTTAATTATTTTACTATTTTAATTTTATTTAATTTTTTTTCTAGACAGGGTTTTGCTCTGTCACCCAGGCTGGAGTGCAGTGGCACTATCATGGCTCACTGCAGTCTAGACCTCCTGGGCCCAAGTGATCCTTCCACCTTGGCCTCCAGAACTGCTGGGATTACATGCATGAGCCACCGCACCTGTCTGTTTTCTTCCTTTTTAACATTGTCCTGGTTATACAACCCTTACATAGGAGAGCTGCGATTCCTCTTCTTGGAGTACAAATTTATGAGTGCAGGTGCCCTTTTGTTACATGCATAAGATTGCATAGTGGTCAAGTGGACTTTTAACCAAATGGGTTTTTTGACAGGGCTGATTGCCAACACCTGGACATTTTAAATTACCAACCTGAAAAGGGAAACAGCTCTCTGCTTGTTTTGCATTTTGGTGACTATTGTTAATGGTTTTCTGTTTTGATATATTCAATCTGTTCAATCTGTATTAGTGCCTTCTCTGCCACTGTGTTGGGTGGGAATCTGATTTTGTTCTGTGGTTGGAGAGCCAAGTTGACCAGAGCTTAGGCATTTTAAGATAACTACCTCAGCTTGATGGGAAAGCCTGCTCTGCCCGGGGTTGAGGGGTACGGGCGTAAGGGTGACAGAATCGACAGCCCCAAGTGGGCAAAGGGTGGCCAAACAGGAGCGGCCTCCGACGTCACTGTGGCGCGCCGCTTCCGGTCTGCAGCCTTGTAGTGGGGCTGGAGCAGAGCCTGCCGCGAACCCCCGGAGCCCACGGTCAGTGTACCGTGCCATCCCTCGAATCCGAATCTGCCAGCACGAGCCTCCCACCCGCACCTGGGACCATGGCCACTGACTCATGGGCCCTGGCGGTAGACGAGCAGGAAGCGGCAGCCGAGTCGGTGAGTTGGCTTAAGCCCTAAAAGGGTTAGGGACTAGTTCTGGCCGGAGACTTGGTCCCTGGGAAAGGGTGGTTCCTAGGTTGATTAGAGACTGGATGGGGTGGCGGGGAGGATAGGGATGGAGCCTGGACCCTGAGGGGGCTTTGTTTACGCAGCCGCCCCCGCGTTACGTAAGCGCAGGTGAGTGCTCCTGTCGGTAAAGCGCTGAGCCGCCTGTCTGTCTTCCTGGAACCAGGAATGATCGTAGATTGTACTCATCACCCTAGATTGTGTTTTGTTTGTTTTTAATTGAAATAGAGACATGGTCTTGCTAGGTTGCCTAGGCTGGTCTGGAACTCCTGGCCTCCAGCAGTCTTCCTGCCTCCGCCTTTCAAAGCACCAGGATTACAGGCTGAGCCACGGCTCCTGGCCGCCCCGGTTTGTAATAGCTATTTTAGGTGTCATTCTCCACCTCTAGATTCAGAGCTTCTTTGGCTCAGGGACCATGTCTCTGCTCATATTTGTGTGCTTGCTCAGTGATAAATGATGGACCCAGTAGGTCTGGCAGTCAGCAAATCCTTTCCTCATCGGCTTCACTTTGTTCTTTTTTTTTCTGGGCCTGACACATGGTAAGGAACATATGTGTTAAACACTACTGCGTAGAATTAATTTCTCCCACTGAAACACTTTAAATTCTAGTAGGCTTTAAACCTACTTCTATTAGTACTTATTTCTATGACTTCCTCAAGAATAAGAACCTTGTCTTTTATATTTTATAGATGATAAAAAATAAGTTGTATATACACATTATTTAAAGAGTCAAGTGATTTTAAAAATAATGGTTCCGGCCAATTTTTTTTCCTCCCCAGAGGCAACTCCTTTTTTTTTTTTTTTTTTTTTTAGAGACAGGGTCACACTCTGTTGCCCAGGCTGGGGTGTAGTGGAGTGATCTTGGCCCACTGCAGTCTCTGCCTCCTGGTCTCAAGCCATGCTCCCAGCTCAGCCTCCTGAGTAACTGGGACTACAGGCATGTGTCACTATGCCCAACTAATTTTTGTATTTTTTTTGTAGAGATGGGGACTTGCCATGTTGCCCAGGCTGGTCTCGAACTCCGGGATGCAAGTGATCCACCTGCCTCAGCCTCCCAAAGTGCTGGGATTACAGGTGTGAGCCACCATATCCAGCCTCTTTTTTCTGTTTCTTTCTTTCTTTACATATATTTTTTGAGAGACGGTCTTGCCCTGTCACCCAGGCTGGAGTGCATTGGCACCATCTCTTGCTAACTACAACCTCCGCCTCCCAGGCTCAAGTGATCCTCCCACCTCAGCCTCCTGAGTAGCTGGGACTACAAGCATGAGCTAACCTGTGCAGCTAACTTTTTAATTTTTTGTGAAGATGAGGTCTCGCTATATTATCCGAGTTGATCTCCACCTCCTGGGCTTAAGCCATCCTCCCACCTTGGCCTCCCAAAGTGTTGGGATTATAGGCCTGAGCCACTTCGCCTGGCCCTTTGCTTTTCTATAAAATTTATTTTACTTGGAATTCTTAATTGCCTTATGTTTTTGCTTCATTTTTTTTCTTAATTATCAATTCAACCCCAAACTCTCTTCCAGTTGTCTAAGTTTATCTCAAAATGCTTAGACTCATCAAATATTCTATCAATTCCATTTCTCCCAGGCCTTTTAAGTCTACTTCAAATTGGACTAGTTACTCCTGTCTTTAGAGCACAGTTCATATTGGGGGATAGAGGGAACAGGGCAAATTTCCCTTCAGCCTAATTCTGCAGATTCATTTCTCCTTTCTCTTGTCTTTTGGATCTCTTGGATCCCTTCCTTTCTGTCCTTCCATTCTTCCGTCTTTCTTGATTTATTCCTTATTTTTGTGCAGCCATCTGTCAGCTTTCTAGAGGTGTACAGGAAGTAAATTACTTTAAGAATATTCCATGTTGAGGTGGGGGGAGGGGGGAGGGATGGCATTAGGAGGTATACCTAATGTAAATGATGAGTTAATAGGTGCAGCACACCAACATGGCACATGTATACATATGTAACAAACTTGCACGTTGTGCACATGTGCCCTAGAACTTAAAGTATAATTAAAAAAAAAAAAAAAAGAATATTCCATGTCTTAAAAAATCTAATTTTGCCCTGTAATTTGGATAATAGTTTGGCTGGGTATAGAATTGTAGGTTGAAAATTACTTTCCTGCCAAATTTTAAAGTTATTGTTCCATTGCCTTCTAGATTTCTGTATTTGTTGTTGAAATGTTTGAGACCATCCTGATTCTTGATGTGACTTGTTTTCCCCTTTCTAGGCTTGGAGAATCTTCTGTTTTCAATATTCAGAAAATGTATGGTAATATGTCTTGGCATGGGTGTATTTTCATCCATATTACTGGCCCCTGGGTGTGGGTACTTTCAATCTGAAAAACTCTTGTTCTTCAGTTATGAGAACTTTTCTTGAATAATTTCATTGTTGATTTCTTCTCCTTTGTTTTTTCTTAATTCTCTCTTTTCTGGAACTCACTCACTTTCTTTCTCTCTCTCTCTCTTTTTTTTTTTTTTCTTTTTAAGACAGGGTCTGTCTATGTTGCCCAGTCTGGAGTGCAGTAGCTATTCACAGGCAGAATCATAGTGCACTACAGCCTTGAACTCCTGGGCTCAAGGGATCCTCCTGCCTCAGCCTCCCTCGTAGCTGGGACTACAGGTGCGCACCACTACACAGCTTTTCCCAGAACTCTTATTAGATGAATGTTGTATCAGTTGGACTGGCCCTTTAGGTTGTTTTTTTTTTTTTTTTTTTTTTTTTTTTTTTTTTTGAGATGAAGTTTCGCTCTTGTCCCCCAGGCTGGAGTGCAATAGCGCGATCTTGGCTCACTGCAGCCTCTGCTTCTTGAGTTTAAGCGATTCTCCTGCCTCAGCCTCCTGAGTAGCTGGGATTACAGGCATGTGCCACCATGCCTGGCTACTTTTTGTATTTTTAGTAGAGGTGGGGTTTCACCATGTTGGCCAGGCTGGTCTTGAACTCCTGGCCTCAAGTGATCCACACACCTCAGCCTCCCAAAGTCCTAGGGTTACAGGCGTGAGCCACTGCACCTGGCCAGCCCTTTAAGTTTTTAAAGTCAGGTTTATGGAGGTATAATTTACATAGAGTAAAATTAAACTTTGTTAGTGTACAGTTCTATGAATTTTGACAAAAGCATACAGTTCTGTAACTACCACCACAGTCAACATATAAACCATCTCTACAGAGAACTACAACTGCTTGTAGTTCACTCCCTCTCCTCACCCTTCTCTGGCAACTGCTGATATGTTTTCTGTCATTATAGTTTTGCCTTTTCCAGATGTTATAAAATGGAATCATGTAATATGTAACCTTTTGAAAAGTCTAGCTTCTTCCACTTAGTATTATGCATTTGGAATTCAACCAAGTTGCATGTATCAGTAGTTCGTTCCTTTTTATTGCTAAGTAGAATTCCATTGTGGATATACACAGTTTGCTTATTCTTCTATTGGTGGACACTTGTGTAATTTTCAGTCTGAGACAATATGAAGAAAGCTACTCTATACATTAAGGTACAGATTTTTGTATGGATATATGTTTGCATTTCTCTTGGGTAAAGTCAATACTGAAGAGTAGGATTTACTGTGTTATGTGGTATGTGTTTAACTTTATAAGTTATATGCCAAACTGTTTTCCAAAGTGTATCATTCTGCTTTCCCAACAGCAATGGATGAGAGCTTCAACTGCCCCACATCCTTCCCTGCACAGTATTGTCGGTTTCCTTCATTCTGATAGGTACATGGTGGTGGTGTCTCATTGTGATTTTAACTTATATATCTCCCTAATGACTAATGATGTTGAAAATCTTTTCATGTGCTTATTTGCCATCTATGTAACTTCTTTGAAGTGGGTTTTCAAACCTTTTGCCCATTTTTAAAGTAGGATTGTTTTTGTTTTTAGTTGGGAAGGTTTATATATTCTGGATAGAAGTTCTGTTTTTTTGTTTGTCTGTTTGTTTGTTTTAGACAGGGTCTCACTCTGTCACCCAGCTAGAGTGCAGTGGCGCTATCTTGGCTCACTGAAACCTTCACCTCCTGGGCTCAAGGGATCCTCCCACTCGGCCTCCAGAGTAGCTGGGACCACAGGCATGCGCCACCACATCTGGCTGATGTTTGTATTTTTTGTAGAGACAGGGTTTTACCATGTTGCCCAGGCTGGTCTTGGAACTCCTGGGTTCAAGCAATCCACCCACCTGGGCCTCCCAGAGTGCTGGGATGGATAACAGGCGTGGTAAGTCCTTTATCGGATATGTTTTGCATATATTCTCCCAAACTACAACTTGTCTTTTTTCAACAGTACTTTTCAAATAATAGACATTTTCAACTTTGATTAACCTAATTTATCAATTTTTAAGTGATTAGTTCTTTTTATGTTCCAAGATATACACCTTATCCAAGGCCACAAGGATTTTCTCCTGTGTTCTCTAGAAGTCTTACAGTTTTAAATTTTACATTTATGTCTGTGATCCATTTTACATTTTGAGTTAAATTTTTTCTAATAGGTATGGATTGAGGTTCATCTTTTTTTTTTTTTTTTTTTTTTTTTTTTGAGGGGGAGTCTTGCTCTGTCTCCAGGCTGGAGTGCAGTGGCGCGATCTCGGCTCACTGCAACCTCTGCCTCCCAGGTTCAAGCAATTCTCCTGCCTCAGCCTCCTGAGAAGCTGGGATTACAGGTGTCCGCCACCACGCCCAGCTAATTTTTGTATTTTTAGTAGAGACAGGGTTTCACCATATTGGCCAGGCTGGTCTCAAACTCCTGACCTCGTGATCTGCCCGCCTCAGCCTCCCAAAGTGCTAGGATTACAGGCGTGAGCTGCTGTGCCGGCTGAGGTTCATGTGTTCATCTTTTTCACATAGAGATGTCTTTTTTTTTTTGAGACAAAGTCTCACTCTTGTACCCAGGCTGGAGTGCAGTGGCACGATCTTGACTCACTGCAACCTCCGCCTCCTGGGTTCATGCGATTCTCCTGCCTCAGTCCCCCAAATAGCTGGGATTACAGGTGCCTGCCACCAAGCCCGGCTACTTTGGTATTTTTAGTAGAGACAGGGTTTCACCATGTTGGCCAGGCTGGTCTGGAACCCCTGACCTCACCCGCCTTGGCCTCTCAAAGTGCTGGGATTACAGGCGTGAGCCACCGCGCCTGGCCAGAGATGTCTTAATTGTTCCAGCACCATTTGTTGAAAAGTCCTTTGGTTTTATTTTTTCTTCTGTTTTTCATCTTTGTCTCTTTTTTTTTCCTTTCTTTTTTTCTATATTTCGTGGGAGATTTTCTTAAGTACTGTCTAGTGTATTTCATTTTCACTTCTACTTTCGTATTTTTAATTTAAGGAACTTTTTTCTTCTTCCTTTACTGTTCCTTTTTTACAGACAATACCCTGTACTGCTTTCATGGTCATAATATCTGCATCATTTGGAGGATATTTTTCTTCATCTCTCTGCTCAGTCTCTGTTTCATGTGAGGCGTGTTTTATCTTTACATTTCAGTATCTACTTTTTCATGATGACTATTTCTCAGATGTCTGTAATCCTTGCTTGGCCACTCATATTTAAGAGTGAGTGACTAAAAAGTTGAGTGGAAGCTGTAAACACATGAGTGGGGCTTGTCTATTCTGACCTTAACTATATATATTTAGTGGTCTGTGTCAGTGTCCTAAGAACTTTCCTCCCGGTCTGGCCAGATTTTGCAGAGAGGGATCCTCTAATTTCCTGCCTAGATGGTAGAGGTCTGACTCAGTGTTCTGGAATCTAGGTGGAGGAAAGGGTGAGGGAGGTCTCAGCACTCAGAATACCTGCTTCCACTTAATGCTCCTATTTTCATTATGGCATCCCCTCCCTTAAGTGTGGCCCTTATCCATTTGAGCATTTCTCATGCCTAACCTGGCAGGCATTGTTAATTGAGTAAATGAACTGTGTAGTTTGTTATTCTGTTACATGGCTCTGTTGCAAAGAAACTTTTGAGCATTCACTCTCAATATGTACATATCTGTTTAGAAATTGCATACTTTATTGTTTTACTAAATATATTATGTACATTATAAAGCAAATACAAAATTAATAAAGGCTGAGATAAAAATGAAATAATGCTTTCCTGTGCTTCTGTGTGCTGGCTTCATATTTTTATTAGCCAATGTCTCAAGGCACAATATACACTTAGAAAAAAACCACATCATTAGTCAATGTAGAGATAAATATGTATTTCAAGTAGTTCTGAGAGGTTTTTACTTTTTTTTTAATTTTTATTATTATTTTTAATTTTTATTTATTTATTTTTTGAGACAGAGTCTCACTCTGTCGCCCAGGCTGTAGTGCAGTGGCGCGATCTCGGCTCACTGTAAGCTCCGCCTCCCAAGTTCACACCATTCTCCTGCCTCAGCCTCCTGAGTAGCTGGGACTACAGGCGCCCACCACCATGCCTGGCTAATTTTTTTGTATTTTTTTTGTAGAGACGCGGTTTCACTGATGGTCTCAATCTCCTGACCTCGTGATCCACCTGCCTTGGCCTCTCAAAGTGCTGGGATTATAGGCGTGAGCTACTGTGCCTGGCCTGTTTTTTTTTTTTTATTTTTTAGTTCTGAGAGTTTTGACTATTTTAACTAACTTCTTGTTAGGTCAGTTTTTTTGTTGTTGTTGTCTTTTTTTTTTTTTTTTTTTAAATAGTGTCTCACTTTGTCACCCAGGCTGGAGTGCAGTGGTGTGTACATGGCTCACTGCACCCTTGACCTCCCAGGCTCATGCAGTCCTCCCACCTCAGCCCTGCAAGTAGCTGGGACTACAGGTGTGCACCGCCACACCTGGCAAATTTTTGTATTTTTTGTAGACATATGGTTTCACCATGTTGCTCAGGGTAGTCTCAAGTTCCTGAGCTCAAGCGATCACCTGCCTTGGCCTCCCAAAGTGCTGGCATTATAGGCATGAGCCACCGCACCCAGCCATTCAGGTCAGGTTAAATTGTCATTGTTTTAACCTATTAATGTGCCTAAGAGGGTTTGTTAGGAGTAGGTAGCTTTGACATTTTCTATTTGGCTTGAGTTTATGTCATAGAATTATCTTTCAGATAGAACAGAAACTCATAATAATGAACCCAGTGATAATAAAAACTCAGGTGTAAAAAGATTAACTCTTGCTATTTTTAGCAGGCCCAAACTAGCCATTTTATTAACCTTACAACAACAAATTCCTGCATTTTATGAAACAGAATCTTGAGACCCTATTATTACAACATTACGGTGAGATTAAAGTGTACAGTTCACTGATGGTGTATTCAGAAGTGTGTAGCTTATATCAGTCAGTTTTAGAACATTTTTATCACCCCAAAAGGTAACTCTGTACACATTAGCAGTCACTCCCTGTTTCCCCACAAACTCCCCAGCTCTAGGCAACCACTAATCTACTTTCTGTCTCTTTAGATTTGCCTCTTTTAAACATTTCATATAGATGGAAACATACGGTATGTGATCCTTTGTGACTAGCTTCTTTTACTTAGTATAATGAACTAAGATTCATTAGTTGTAGCATGTATCGGTACTGTATTCCTTATTGTTGCCAAATAATATTCCATTGTGTGGATATACCACATTTTATTTATCCATTCGTCAGTTTCTGGACATTTGGATTATTTCTACTTTTTAGCTACTATGAATAATACTGCTTTTGATTGATTAATGTACAAGTTTTTGTGTGGACACATAGTTTCAATACTCGGGTATATATCTAGAAGTGGAACTGCTGGATTATATAGGAATTCTCTGTTTAACTTTTGAGGAAGTGCCAAGATGTTTTCCAAAGCAGCTGCATCATTAATCTTTAAGATTAGTATTGTCTATGAATGGCACTTTTTTTTTTTGAGACAAGAGTCACGCACTGTCGCCCAGGCTGGAGTGCCATGGCAGCATCTCAGCTCACTGCAACCTCTGCCTCCTGGGTTCAAGCGATTCTCATGCCTCAGCTTCCTAAGTAGGTGGGACTACAAGCATGTGCCACCGTGCCCAGCTAATTTTTTGTATTTCAGTAGAGATAGGGTTTCATCATCTTGCCCACACTGGTCTCGAACTCCTGAGCTCAAGCAATCCACCCATGTCAGCCTCCCAAAGTACTAGGATTACAAGGGTGAGCCACCACATCTGGCCGTGTGTGTGTGTGTGTGTGTGTGTGTGTGCATTTTTTTTTTTTTTTTTTTTTGAGATGGAGTCTTGCTCTGTCGCCCAGGCTGGAGTGCAGTGGTGCGATCTCGACTCACTGCAAGCTCTGCCTCCCGGGTTCATGCCATTCTCCTGCCTCAGCCTCCTGAGTAGCTTGGCCTGCCACCACACCCGGCTAATTTTTTGTATTTTTTAGTAGAGACAGGGTTTCACCGTGTTAGCCAGGATGGTCTCGATCTCCTGACCTCATGATCTGCCTGCCTTGGCCTCCCAAACTGCTGGGATTACAGGCGTGAGCCACCGCACCCTGGCATGTGTGTATTTTTTTAAAATAGAGATGGGGTCTCACTCTGTCACCCAGGCTGGAATGCAGTGGCAAGATCATAGCACATTGTAACCTGGAACTCCTGGGCTCAAGCAATCCTCCCGCCTCAGCCTCCCTGGTAGCTGCCCAGCTAATATTTTTATTTATTTTATTTTAAAATTCATTTAAATGTATTATTTATTTTATTTATTTATTTTTATGTATTTATTTTTTTGAGACGGAGTCTCACTGTGTCATCAAGGCTGGAGTGCAGTGGCACCATGTTGGCTCACTGCAACCTCCGTCTCCTGGGTTCAAGTAATTCTCCTGCCTCAGCCTCCCGAGTAGCTGGGATTACAGGCACCCACCACCATGCCCGGCTAGTTTTTATATTTTTAGTAGAGATGGGGTTTCACCATGTTGGCCAGTCTGGTCTCAAACTCCTGACCTTCAGGTGATCCACCTGCCTTGGCCTCCCAAAGTGCTGGGAATTACAGGTGTGAGCCACTGCACCTGCCCTATTTATTTATTTTTTTTAAGACAGTCTCACTCTTTTGGCCAGGCTGGAGTGCAATGGCGGGATCTCGGCTCACTGCAACCTCTGCCTCCTGGGTTCAAGTGATTCTCCTGCCTCAGCCTCCTGAGTAGCTGGGATTATAGGCATGCACCACCATATCTGGCTAATTTTTTTTTGTATTTTTTTTAGTAGAGACGGGGTTTTACCATGTTGGTCAGGCTGGTCTCGAACTCCTGACCTCAGGTGATCAGCCTGCCTCGGCCTTCCAAAGCACTGGGATTTCAGGAATGAGCCACCATGCCCAGCCTATTTATTTATTTATTTTTTAGGAGATGGGGTCTTGCTATGTTGCCCAGGCTTGTCTCAAACTTCTTGAGTTCAAGGGATCCTCCCTCCTCGGCCTCCAAAAGTGCTGGGATTGAAGTCACAAGCTACCATGCTCTGCCAATATTTTTTTTTTTTTTTTTTTTTTTTTTTTTTTTGAGACGGAGTCTTGCTCTGTCGCCCAAGCTGGAGTGCAGTGGCGCGATCCTGGCTCACTGCAAGCTCCGCCTCCTGGGTTCACGCCATTCTCCTGCCCCAGCCTCCCGAGTAGCTGGGACTACAGGCGCCCACCACTGCGCCCGGCTCATTTTTTGTATTTTTAGTAGAGACGGGGTTTCACCGTGGTCTAGATCTCCTGACCTTGTGATCCGCCCGCCTCGGCCTCCCAAAGTGCTGGGATTACAGGCGTGAGCCACCGCGCCCAGCCCAATATTTTTATTTTTAAGCTTTGTAGAGGTGGAGTCTCACTATGTTGCCCAGGCTTGTCTCAGACTCCTGGCCTCAAGGGATCCTCCCACTTCAGCCTCCCAAAGTGCTGGGGATTATAGGCATGAGCCACTGCACCTGGCTCTCTTTTTCAATTTAGAGGGCAAAGGGATTGAAAAACTGATGAGAGGCTGGGCGCGGTGGCTCACGCCTGTGGCTCACGCCCAGCCTGGGCAACAGAGCAAGACTCCATCTCAAAACCTCACAATTTTGCCAGAGACAGTTCCTATTCAGGATAGTTCATTACCATTAAATCTTCCTTCTTATGTTTCAAGAATCCTTTCTCAAGTAGCTTTGGAATAAAATGAAGTATAACTGAATTATTCTCAATTATTTTGACATCTTAACTATTAAAGCACTGAAAATTCTGGGTATTATAAAAGTAGAGCTTTGGGCAATTTGGAAATGGTGGGAGTTTTTAAAAGTTTGTCTTGCCTTTTCATTAGTTTTCTGGATTTCAAAATGGTTTCCAATCAAGTTGCAAGAAAAATCGGTTTTTCCTTTTGATTCAAATAAACAGAGCACAGGTATCTGAACTAACTGCTTTCAACATAAGTTTTAGCATTCAGTTCACTGACACTAAGGTGGGTAATGCAAACTTTAATGCTGCTTTTGTATTGTAGGCTTTGAGATCCTTACAGCCAAGTAAAGGCTGTGTCTTCTAGATTCTACAGGAACCTCTTCAGAATTCTGATACATTGTAATCAAAACAACATCTATTGGCCCTGCACAGTGGCTCACGCCTGTAATCCCAGCACTTTGGGAGTAATCCCAGCACTTTGGGAGGCCGAGGTGGGCGGATCATGAGGTCAGGAGATGGAGACCATCCTGGCTAACACAGTGAAACCCCATCTCTACTAAAAATACAAAAAAAAAAAAAAAAAAATTAGCTGGGCGTTGTGGCCAGCGCCTGTAGTCCCAGCTACTTGGGAGGCTGAGGCAAGAGAATGGCATGAACACAGGAAGTGGAGCTTGCACTGAGCCGAGATCGCGCCACTGCAGGCCAGCCTGGGTGACAGGGAGACTCCGTCTCAAAAAAAAAGAAAAAAAATCTATTATTTTTATTTACAATGTTGCTACCACCTTTTCCTACACATTTCATTTTACCCTGTTAACTTTGAGTTGAACAATGTATCAACAAAAGAATGTTAGCCCAGCCTGGTGGCAGGCACCTGTAGTCCCATCTGCTTGGGAGGGTGAGACAGGAGGATCCTTGATCCTGGTAAACTGAGGTTGCATGAGCCATGATTATACCAATGCACTCCAGCCTGGGCGACAGACTGAGACTCGTTCTCAGATAAATGAATAAATAAAAATATAAAAACAAAAGAATGATCCTTATTGTTGTGTGTCCTTTTATCATTGAATATTAAAAAAACTTTTTGGGCCGGGTGGGGTAGCTCATACCTATAATCTTTGGGAGGCCGAGGCGGGCAGATCACCTGAGATCAGGAGTTTGAGACCAGCCTGACCAACATGGTGAAACCCCATCTCTACTAAAAAATACAAAAGTGGCCGGGTGTGGTGGCTAACGCCTGTAATCCTACTACTTTGGGAGGCCGAGGAGGGTGAATCATTTGAGGTCAGGGGTTCAAGACCAGCCTGGCCAACATGGTGAAACCACATCTCTACTAAAAAGTCAAAAAAAGTTAGCGGGGCATGGTGGTGGGCACCTGTAAACCCTGTAAGCCTGGGTGACTGAGCGAGACTCCGTCTCAAAAGAATAAAGTAAAATAAATTAGCCAGGTGTGATGGCACATGCCTGTAATCCCAGCTACTTGGGAGGCAGAATTGCTTAAACTTGGGAGGCGGAGGTTGCAGTGAGCTGAGATCACGCCATTGCACTCCAGCCTGGGCAACAAGAGCAAAACTCCGTCTCAAAACAAACAAACAAACAAAAAACTTTATGGCAATGGCTATTTCTAGTTCATTTATACCTCATTAACTCATTTAAACTTCAGGTCTGTCATTTATTTTAGGTAGTTATTATCACCATAGGAATAAGTACTGTTAACTTTACTCCTGTAAACTTGCTATTTATTTATTTTGAGACGGAGTCTCGCTCTGTCGCCCAGGCTGGAGGGCAGTGGTGCGATCTCGGCTCACTGCAAGCTCTGCCTCCCGAGTTCATGCCATTCTCCTGCCTCAGCCTTCCCAGTAGCTGGGACTACAGGCGCCCACCACCACACCTGGCTAATTTTTTATATTTTTAGTAGAGATGGGGTTTCACCGTGTTAGCCAGGATGGTCTCGATTTCCTGACCTCGTGATCTGCCCACCTCCGCCTCCCAAATTGCTGGGATTACAGGCATGGGCCACCGCGCCTGACCGAACTTGCTATTTAAAAAAAAAAAATTATTGAGTGCAGTGGCATCTTCATGGCTCACTTCAGCCTTGACTTCTTGGGCTCCAGCAATTCTCCCACCTCAGCCGCCTGAGTAGCTGGGACCACAGACAAGTGCCATCATGCCCGGCTAATTTTTCTATTTTTGTAGAGATGAGGTTTCGCCATGTTGCCCAGGCTGGTCTCAAACTCCTGAGCTCAAGCAATCCATCCGCCTCAGCTCCCAGAGTGCTGAGATTACACACATGAACCACAGCACCCCGCCTCTCTTTCTCATTTTAACAGCCCTGAGTACTAGACCAGGTTAATTGGCAGGATGTAGGGAGTGCTTTTTATTTATTTATTTAGAGATGGAGTTTCGCTCTTGTTGCCCAGGCTGGAGTGCAATGGCACAATCTCAGCTCACTGCAACCTCCTTCTCCCAGGTTCAAGCGATTCTCCTGCCTTAGCCTCCTGAGAAGCTGGGATTACAGGTGTATGCCACCACGCCTGGCTAATTTTTGTATTTTTAGTAGATACGGTGTTCACCGTATCAGCCAGGCTGGTCGTGAACTTCTGGCCTCAAGTGATCTACCTGCCTCAGCCTCCCAAAGTGCTAGAATTACAGGCATCAGCCACTGTGCCCAGCTGTTTTTGTTTTGTTTTGTTTTGTTTAAGTTCTGGGGTACATGTGCAGGATGTGCAGTTTTGTTACATAGGTAAACATGTGCCATGGTGGTTTGCTGCACCTATCACCCAGTCACCTAGGTATTAAGCCACACATGCATTAGCTCTTTTTCCTAACGCTCTCCCCCACTGCCCTCCCCAATTAGTGTGTTCTTTATCCTTCAGAATTAGTGAAGGATTTTTACTGCTTTATAATGATTTCTTTTTTGTTGTTTTTCAGTTGGCTTTCTCCTGTTGAATGGTTTCCTTTTTGTTAATTTCCTTTTTTCTAATCTCTTTAATGTGTTCCCTTTCTGCTGCTTCTTTCCCAATACCAAAGCAGAAAGACACCAGAAACTTCCTGTCCATTTCCATGAATAGAAATGGGGCTCCTCCATTCTCAACAAACCACCCATTAAAACATTTTTTTGTTCTCTCCTCCCTACCCTCCTTCCCCTTTCTCCTGTTCTTGGACTTAGAGGGACAACAGAAATGCGGCCTAATGCAGTGGTTCATGCTTATAATCTCAGCACTTTGGGGGGCTGAGGCAGGAGGATCGCTTGAGCCCAGGAGCTCAAGACCAGCCTGAGCAACACAGTAAGATCCCAACTCACAATAAAAGATTATCTGGGCAGGCCGGGGGCAGTGGCTCATGCCTGTAATCCCTGCACTTTGGGAGGCCAAGGTGGGCAGATCATGAGGTTAAGAGATCGAGACTGGCCGGGCGCGGTGGCTCAAGCCTGAAATCCCAGCACTTTGGGAGGCCGAGATGGGCGGATCATGAGGAGATCGAGACCATCCTGGCTAATACGGTGAAACCCCGTCTCTACTAAAAAATACAAAAAACTAGCCGGGTGAAGTGGCGGGTGCCTGTAGTCCCAGCTACTCGGGAGGCTGAGGCAGGAGAATGGCGTGAACCCGAGAGGAGGAGCTTGCAGTGAGCTGAGATCCGGCCACTGCACTCCAGCCTGGGTGACAGAGCAAGACTCCGTCTCAAAAAAAAAAAAAAAAAAAAAAAGAGATCGAGACCATCCTGGCCAATGTGGTGAAACCCCGTCTCTACTAAAAATACAAAAATTAGATGGGGATGGTGGTGTGCGCCTGTAGTCCCAACTACTTGAGAGGCTGAAGCAGAAGAATTGCTTGAAACCAGGAGGCGGAGGTTGCAGTGAGCCGAGATAGCACCACTGCACTCCAGCCTGGCAACAGAGCGAGACTCCGTCTCAAAAAAAAAAAAAAAAAATTAGCTGGGCATGGTGGTGAGCACCTGTCCTCTCAGCTACTTGGGAGGCTGAGGCAGGAAGATTGCCTGAGCCTTAGGAGGTTGAGGCTTCAGTGAGCTATGATCATGCCACTGTACCACTCCAGCCTGGGCAACAGAGTAAGACCCTGTCTGCAGAAAAAAAAGAAAGAACCATTAGGTTGTGATTTTCATTTTGTTTTTACTAGATGATGTCTTAGGCCCTGCTTGATATTTTATGATTAGGGTTGGCTTTAGCTTGAAAGGTTACTTACTCACGCCAGACTTTTCATCTATCTAATCCCTGTGCTGGGGTCCAAGACTTACGGATGCTTTCTGACCTTTAAAAAAGTCTTTTTTTGGCCGGGTGCAGTGGCTCATGCCTGTAATCCCAGCACTTTGGGAGGCCAAGGCAGGCAGATCATGAGGTCAGGAGATCAAGACCATCTTGGCTAACACGGTGAAACCCTGTCTCTACTAAAAATACAAAACAATGAGCTGGGGGTGGTAGCGGGCGCCTGTAGTCCCAGCTACTCAGGAGGCTAAGGCAGGAGAATGGCGTGAGCTTGGGAGGCAGAGCTTGCAGTGAGCCGAGATCGCACCACTGCCCTCCAGCCTGGGCGACAAAGCGAGACTCCATCTCAAAAAAAAAGAAAATCTTTTTTGTTTTGATTTTTTTTTTTTACGAAAAATTTACTACTAGAGCACTTACTTTACTCTGTGCTACATCCAAAGACCAAAAATAGAAATATCGGCTACTCTGGGCACATTTCCTGTGGGGTAGCCCTGCTACTCAAGGAGCAGTAGAAAACGAAATAGGCCCTGTCAGGAAGGTATTTGCATTCTAATAGAGGAGATAAAACCTGCTAGGATATCCCTAATATACAGTATTTGATCAAAGTCATAGTAATTCATTCTTTGAAATGTCTCTTTGCTCTGTCTCTTTCTTTCTATTTCCGCTTCAGCCTAGTGGGTATTTTAATTACACAGTATGCCACAATGCGCCTGGCTGTTCCCAACTACAGTATCAGACACCAGCAAAAGGTGACTTGAATGTGAGGCTGCACATAAGCATACTGTGGTCTTACAACTCTAACATCATCCTGCAGCATGACTAATTCCTACCCACAGATGCTTTTCTTTTCTTATTTATTCATTTATTTATTTATTTATTTTTGAGACGGAGTCTTGCTCTGTCGCCCAGGCTGGAGTGCAGTGGCGTGATCTCAGCTCACTGCGAGCTCTGCCTCCCGGGTTCACGCCATTCTCCTGCCTCAGTCTCCCGAGTAGCTGGGACTACAGGAGCCCGCCACCACCCCAGCTAATTTTTGTATTTTTAGTAGAGACAGGGTTTCATCATGTCGGCCAGGATGATCTGGATCTCTTGAACTCGTGACCTGCCTGCCTCAGCCTCCCAAAGTGCTGGGATTACAGGTGTGAGCCACCACACCCGGCTTTACAGATGCTTTTCATGGCAGTCCTCCCTTCCCAGTGTTCTCCGAAGTATGACTGCATTTTTTCAACATCTCTTTAAATTTCCTCGTTTGAAATATGATTTGAAATGGAGCAATTCCCACACACACAAAAGAAATATGAGAGAATGACAAGTCTAATGATATTCTACAAAGAGAGAGAGTTTATAATCAGGGCATTAAGCAAACTCACAAATTACAATTCTCTCACAGAATTGTAAGTAGAAGGTACCGATGTGGAGCATTTTTTTCCACTGATGTATTTATGGGAAATTTTGTTTATTCTCATCAGACATTTAGTAAACGGAACAACTCAATGAATTGGTCCTAATGAATATACCTTGAGAATGGCTGTTTTATCCCCAGCTTCGTTAGGGAGGCTCTGTTGATTCCAAATCTTTTTAAGTGGTTTTCCTGACACTTTCCCCCTCCCCCATATTCTCCATTTAGTTGAGCAACTTGCATCTTAAGGAAGAGAAAATCAAACCAGATGCCAATGGTAAGTAACTAATAGCTAGTTTGAAAACAAATGTGATTTCCTTCAGTATTTTTGTTTTGGTGTAACAACTGTCTGGAAAAAAAAAAAATTGTATTTGTACCAGGCAGGGCGTTGGACGATACTGGTATCATCTGATTTTTAAATCAACAAACTGGTTTGTATGACCGAAGTGTTTTTATTTATTTATTTTTATTTGTTTACTTTCTAAGGGACAGGTTCTTGCTCTGTTGCCCAGGCTGGAGTGCAGTGGTTCAATCATGCTTCACTGGAGCCTCAACCTCCCAGACTCAAGTGATCCTCCGCCTCAGCCTCCTGAGTAACTGGGACTACAGGCACAATGCACTACGCCCAACTAATTTTTTATTTTTATTTTTTATAGAGATGAGGTCTCCGGCCGGGCACGGTGGCTCAAGCCTGTAATCCCAGCACTTTGGGAGGCCAAGATGGGCGGATCACAAGGTCAGGAGATCGAGACCATCCTGGCTAACACGGTGAAACCCCGTCTCTACTAAAAAAAAAAAAAATACTAAAAACTAGCCAGGTGAGGTGGTGGGTGCCTGTAGTCCCAGCTACTCGGGAGACTGAGGCAGGAGAATGGCATAAACCCGGCAGGCAGAGCTTGCAGTGAGCTGAGATCTGGCCACTGCACTCCAGCCTGGGCGACAGAGCGAGACTCCGTCTCAAAAAAAAAAAAAAAAAAAGAGATATGAGGTCTCCGTGGGTTGCCCAGGTTGGTTTCTAACTCCTGGGCTCAAGCAGTCCTCCTGTCTCAGCCTCCCAAAGTGCTGGGATTACAAGAGTGAGATACCGCACCTGGCTTCAAAGTGTTTTTAATACAAGAATGAGGATTGCACACTGATAGCAAGGGTGTGGGAGTGAAAAACGAATTAGGCTACTTAAGTGGGACTAATTACTAACCATGGGACTATACTGACAAAGACTAATTTTTTAATGTTCTCAATTTTGGATGAGATAGACAAAGTGGGAGGAATCTGACAGTTTACCTATCCTAATTATTCTGAAATCATATTTATCTAAATTTAAGATTTCCATTATTGTTGATGTACTTAATATTACTGGAAGGTAATGTAACATTTGCCTTTCTCAAAATTCACTTACAATCTTTTTTGTATGATTTTATATAACCACAGTATCATTTGACTATAAATTTATATTAATCAATAATTTATAGGCCGGGTATGGTGGCTCACACCTATAATCCCAGCACTTTGGGAAGCTGAGGTGGGCAGATAACCTGAGGTCAGGAATTCGAAACCAGCCTGACCAACATGGTGAAACCCCATCTCTACTAAAACTACAAAAATTTACCAGGTGTGGTGGTGCACACCTATAATCCCAGCTACTCAGGATGCTGAGACAACGGAATCTCTAGAACCTGGGAGGCAGAGGTTGCAGTGAGCCGAGATCACACCACTGCACTCCAGCCTGGGCAAGAGTGAGACTCCGTCTCAAAAAAAGAGAAAAAAAATTATTTGCATGAATTTTGTTGGTCTTACTGCTCATTTGTTATATACATGAATTTTAATGGCATTATTGTGTTCACATATTAATAAAATCCGATTTGCATAGATATTCCTCTGTTGAGCATCAAGGTGGTTTCTGATCACTAATTGCTCTAATCTTTCTATAATATTTCAGAAGTATTGATTCAATGAGGGAAATAATAGTTTTTGAGGTACGGGGAGGAGACCTAGAATAGGAAAGAATATGAGCAACAGAGGTCGGGCGCGGTGGCTCACGCCTGTAATCCCAGCACTTTGGGAGGCCGAGGCAGGTGGATCACGAGATCAGGAGATCAAGACCATCCTGGCTAACACGGTGAAATCCCGTCTCTACTAAAAATACAAAAAAAATTAGCCGGGCATGGTGGCGGGTGCCTGTAATCCCAGCTACTCGGGAGGCTGAGGCCAGAGAATGGTGTGAACCCGGGAGGTGGAGCTTGCAGTGAGCTGAGATTGCGCCACTGTACTCCAGCCTGGGCAAAACAAATAAATAAATAAATAAAATCTCTCTCTCTATATATATATGAGCAACAGTGTTTTACACCTTTGTTTATTTAGGGACAATAAAATGTTTTTATCAGCGGCTTGGTTTCCTCATTTTTTTTTGCTCTCTAGGCCTTTACAAAAACTTCTAGTGCTATAGAATTTGAATTGTCCCAGCTATTGGGTATGGGATGTGATTTTGAGTGATGGCCACTTTGTGTCTGATAAAGGTGCTGTTGTCAAGACCAATACCAATGCAGAGAAGACAGATGAAGAAGAGAAAGGTAACACAGCCGTGGAGCTTTATATAATAACAAGCTTCTACATTCTAAGAAAGTGGATTGTTATGAGGCTTCATTTTTATACCCAGTTTGGCTCGACTTTAATGGGTGATACAGTGCTAGCATAAAAGTTCAATATAGGGGCCGGGTGCAGTGGTTCACGCCTGTAATCCCAGCACTTTGGGAGGCTGAGGCGGGTGGATCATGAGCTCCGGAGATCAAGACCAACCTGGCTAACACGGTGAAACCCCATCTCCACTAAAAATACAAAAACAAAATATCCAGGCATAGTGGCAGGCACCTGTAGTCCCAGCTACTTGGGAGGCTGAGGCAGGAGAATGGCGTGAACCCAGCAGGCAGAGCTTGCAGTGAGCCAAGATTGAACCACTGCACTCCAGACTGGGAGACAGAGCGAGACTCTGTCTCCAAAAAAAAAAAAAAAAAAAAAAAAAAAAAGTGCAATATAAATAGTCAATAGGTGAAGGAGTTCTAATGGTTTACGTTTAGAGAAAGTTTACACTGAACAACTGAACACTTGAACAGGCCATTATAAAAAATTTTAAGTTTATTGGACAATCTCTATTGTCAAATAAAATTAAGCTTAATGTTATTTTGACACATTTGACATGCATGACAAGATGAGACCAACTTGTCCAATATTAAGGTACAGCCGGGCGCGGTGGCTCAAGCCTGTAATCCCAGCACTTTGGGAGGCCGAGATGGGCGGATCATGAGGTCAGGAGATCGAGACCATCCTGGCTAACCCAGTGAAACCCCATCTCTACTAAAAAATACAAAAAATTAGCCGGGCGCGGTGGCGGGCGCCTGTAGTCCCAGCTACGCGGGAGGCTGAGGCAGGAGAATGGCGTGAACCCGGGAGGCGGAGCTTGCAGTGAGCTGAGATCCGGCCACTGCACTCCAGCCTGGGCGACAGAGCGAGACTCCGTCTCAAAAAAAAAAAAAAAAAAAAAAAATTAAGGTACAGACTTTGTTAATTCCTGTTTTTTTTTTCCCATTGTTGTGATTGTTAATTACTTTAGGTTTATACATAGTGCAAATGGGGGAGTAAATATGTGTGTCTGGATAAGAGGAATAGGTAACTGCAGGAAAAGAGGGCTGTTAGATAGAGTCTGGAGAAGAGTATGAGGCCTAAATGGGTGATGTATCATAACTTTTTTCTTTAATAAAACTATTTTAATTTATAAGTCAAAACTATGAGGTACCTTGAAGTTGAATGTTCAGTACATTATTATTCAAAATACAAATGGCAGTTGAATTAGAGTAAATGCTTGGTAGGTTTCAAGGACTTTTAAAAATTCTTTGCTTTCTTTTTCCTGACAGAGGACAGAGCTGCCCAGTCCTTACTCAACAAGCTGATCAGAAGTAACCTTGTCGATAACACAAACCAAGTAGAAGTCCTGCAGCGGGATCCAAACTCCCCTCTGTACTCAGTGAAGTCTTTTGAAGAGCTTCGGCTGTGAGTATTTATTCACTTTCTGACTCTCCCCTTTGCACTGAAATAGAGATCCTAGGTCTGTAATAGATATCTTTTTATCACAACAGAACAGTTTTAGCTAACCAAGGTTTTTTTTTTGTTGTTTTTTTTTTAGATGGTGTCTCACTCTTTCGCCCAGGTTGGAGTGTAGTGGCGCGATCTCGGCTCACTGCAAATTCTGCCTCCCGGGTTCAAGTGATTCTCCTGCCTCAGCCTCCTGAGTAGCTGGGATTACAGGCGTGCACCACCACACCCGGCTACTTTTTGTATTTTTAGTGGAGACAGGTTTCACTGTGTTGGCCAGGCTGATCTTGATCTCCTGACTTCGTGATCCACTTGCCACAGCGTCCCAAAGTGCTGGGATTACAGGCATGAGCCAAAGCGCCCAGCCACTAACCAAGTTGTATAAAAGAATTTAGCTGCATGCGGTGGTGCACACCTGTAATCCCAGCACTTTTGGAGGCCAAGGTGAGAGGATCACTTGAGGCCAGGAGTTGCAGACCAGCCTGGGCAACAGAGCAAGACCAGACTCCATATAAAAAATATAAACAAATACTTTAGATGTTTTGGGATATTTAGTAAAATTTCCAGATAATGGGTGAAAGCTTTAGCTGTACTAACATGTATTCAGTTCAGCACAGCTCAATTATTGTTGATTACAAACTATGTGTAGGCCAGGCATAGTGGCTGACACCTGTAATCCCAGCACTTTGAGAGGCTGAGGCAGGCAGATCACTTGAGGTCAGGAGTTGCATGGCCAACATGGTGAAACCCTGTCTCTACTGAAAATAAAAAAATTAGGTCAGGTGCAGTGGCTCACACCTGTAATCTCAGGACTTTGGGAGGCCGAGGCAGGTGGATCACAAGATCCGGAGACCAAGACCATCTTGGCCAACACGGTGAAACCCCGTCTCTACAAAAATACAAAAAAAATTAGTCGGGTGTGGTGGCGGGCACCTGTAGTCCCAGCCACTCAGGAGGCTGAGGCAGGAGAATGGCGTGAACCCGGCAGGTGGAGCTTGCAGTGAACCGAGATCGCACTACTGCACTCCAGCCTGGGCGACAGAGCGAGACTCTGTCTCAGAAAAAAAAAAAAAAAAAAAAAAAAAAAAAACATTAGTAGGGCATGGTGCCATGCACCTGTAATCCCAGCTATTCGGGAGGCTGAGGCATGAGAACTGCTTGAACCCGGAAGGTGGATGTTGCAGTGAGCCGAGACTGCACCATTGCACTACAGCCTGGGCAACAGATTGAGACTCTGTCTCACAAACAAATAAACAAAAAACTATGTGTAAACAGTAAAGGAGAAAAATCCTCCAGATATTTTGCTGCTTTCCTCAACCAAAGAGACAATGACTTTCATCTTTAACTGTTTTTCTAGGAAACCACAGCTTCTCCAAGGAGTCTATGCCATGGGTTTCAATCGTCCATCCAAGATACAAGAGAATGCGTTACCACTGATGCTTGCTGAGCCGTATGTGTCCTATTACAACTCCGTTTCATTTTAGATTTTCCATTTTTGAAAACTTTTATTATTTTCACAGGCCAGCAATGTGGCTTGTGCCTATAATCCCAGCAACTTGACAGGCAAGGCAGGAGGATCGTTTGAGGCCAGGAGCTCAAGACCAGCCTGGGCAATGTAGCAAGACCCTGTCTCAACAAACAACAACAACAACAAAAAAGTTATAAACTTGGCCAGGCGTGGTGGCATGCAGTTATAGTCCCAGCTACTTGGGAGGATGAGGCAGGAGGATCACTTGAACCCAGGAGTTTCAGGCTGCAGTGAACCGTGATCACACCATTGTACTCCATTCTGGGCAACAAAGCAACCCTGTGTCAAAAGAGAAAAAGAGGACGCTGAGGCACAAGATTTGTTTGAACCCGGGAGGCAGAGGTTGCAGTGAGCCGAGATCATATCACTGCACTCCAGCCTGTACAACACAGCGAGAGTTTGTCTCAAAAAAAAACCAAACAAACAAAAAGGGCGGGTGGGGGGTGGGTGCAGTGGCTCACGCCTGTAATCCCAACACTTTGGGAGGCCAAGGCAGGAGGATCTCTTGAGGTCAAGAGTTCAAGACCAGCCTGACCAACATGAAACCCGACTCTACTAAAAAAATACAAAAATTAGCCAGGTGTTGTGGTGTGCTCCTGTAGTCCCAGCTACTCAGGAAGCTAAGCCACGAGAATGGCTTGAACCCAGGAGGCGGAGGTTGCAGTGAGCCAAGATCACACCACTGCACTCCAGCCTGGGCAACAGAGTGAGACTCCATCTCAAAAAAACCAAAAACAAAAAACAAAAAAATCATTTGTAATATCCCTCTCCCTACATTATTAACATTTTGGAGTGGAGACTTCTAGACTTTTCTCTATGTAAATATATACGTATAACTTTTTTGTTTTTGTTTTTTTGAGATGGAGTCTCACTCTGTCGCCCAGGCTGGAGTGCGGTGGCAAGATTTCAGCTCACTGCAAGCTCTGCCTCCTGGGTTCACTCCATTCTCCTGTCTCAGCCTCCCGAGTAGCTGAGACTACAGGTGCCCGCCAACTAATTTTTTGTATTTTTTTTAGTAGAGATGGGGTTTCACTGTGTTAGCCAGGATAGTCTCTATCTCCTGACCTCAAGAGATCCGCCCGCCTCGGCCTCCCAAAGTGCTGGGATTACAGGTGTGAGCCACCGTGCCCAGCCATATATATAACTTTATGGCCGGGGGTGGTGGCTCACACCTGTAATCCCAGCACTTTGGGAGGCCGAGGCGGGCAGATCACCTGAGGTCAGGAGTTGGAGACCAGGCTGGCCAACATCAGTGAAACTGTGTCTCGAAAAAAAAAAAAAAAAAGTTGACATATGGCCGGGAGCAGTGGCTTATGTCTGTAATCCCAGCACTTTGGGAGGCCGAGGCCGGTGGGTCACGAGCTCCAGAGATCGAGACCATCCTGGCTAACACGGTGAAACCCCGTCTCTACTACAAATACAAAAAATTAGCCGGGCGTGGTGGCAGGCGCCTGTAGTCCCAGCTACTCAGGAGGCTGAGGCAGGAGAATGGCGTGAAGCTGGGAGGCAGAACTTGCAGTGAGCCAAGATTGTGCCACTGCACTCTAGCCTGGGCGACAGAGCGAGACTCCATCTCAAGTAAAAAAAAAAAAAAAGGCCAGGCGCGGTGGCTCAAGCCTGTAATCCCAGCACTTTGGGAGGCCGAGATGGGCGGATCACAAGGTCAGGAGATCGAGACCATCCTGGCTAACATGGTGAAACCCCGTCTCTACTAAAAATACAAAAAACTAGCCGGGCGAGGTGGCGGGCGCCTGTAGTCCCAGCTACTCGGGAGGCTGAGGCAGGAGAATGGCGTAAACCCGGAAAGCGGAGCTTGCAGTGAGCTGAGATCCAGCCACTGCACTCCAGCCTGGGTGACAGAGCGAGACTCCGTCTCAAAAAAAAAAAAAAAAAAAGGTTGACATATAAATAATGTTTTATATGCTGTGTTTTTAAATTATATGATAATCTTCCTATGTTGGTAAATATACATTTATATCGTATATGCACCATGATTTCATTGTATTGATATATAAAAGTCATTGTGTCAAATATAATAGAAGCCAAACAGCTCTAGCAGACCTGAATAATACAGTAACTAAGGTGGTTTCCTGGTGCAGGGCATTTCCCACTTTCACAGGCATACAAATCTCATAGACATTTATTAAAATGCAGGGTCTGAATTTAGTAGGTCTAAGTGGGGACTGAGGGTCAACATTTCTAATAAGCTTGCAGGTAATGCTAATGCTGATGTTTCAGATCACATTCTGAGTAACAAGATTCTAGAGCATGATGGAAATTTAATACAGATTGATCCTATATTTTATATGATTATATACAATTCTGCATATAATCCTAAATTCTGAATCTTTTTTTTTTTTTTGTCTAAAAATAGATATTTTAGGCCAAGTGTGGTGGTTCATGCCTGTAATCCCAATACTTTGAGAGGCCGAGGTAGGCGGATCGCTTGAGCCCAGGAGTTCGAGAGCAGCCTGGGCAACATGGTGAGACCCTGTCTCTACTAAAAATACAAAAACTTAGCCAAATATGGTGGCATGTGCCTGTAGTCCCAGCTACCCGGGAGGCTGAAGTAGGAGGTAACCTGAGCCCAGGAGATTGAGGCTACAGTGAGCAAAGACTGCACCACTGCACTCCAGCCTGAGCAACAGAGTGAGACCCTATCTCAAAAAATCATAAATAAAAATAAAAATAGATATTTTGGGTCTGTATTTTCTCAAGTTTTCTTTGTTCTGTGTCATAACAGTGACATTTTCTCCAGATGGATAGTGTCTTTTTTTTAGCTTGGGACTTTGAGCATGCTTAGGGTGAATAAATGGAGTATTTATGACATGGTTTCATATTGATCATTTATATTTGTGGATCTAATATTTTTGTAGATGCTAACTTTTTTTTTTTCTGTGAGATAAGGTCTCACTCTGTCACCTAGGCAGGAGTACAGCAGTGTAGTCATAGCTTACTGCACCCTGAGCACCTGGGCTTAAGCAATCCTCCTGCCTCAGCCTCCCAGGTAGCTAGGACTACAGGCCCGTGCTGCCATGCCTAGCTAATTTTCTTTATTTAATAGAGATGGGCGTCTTGCTATGTTGCCCAGACTGGTCTTGATCTCGTGGCCTCAAGCAATCCTCCCACCTTGGCCTTCCCCCAATTTTTTTTTTTTTTGAGACAGTTTCTCACTCTGTTATCCAGGCTAGGTGCACTGGCACCATCTTGGCTCACTGCAATTTCTGCCTCCTGGGCGCAAGCAATCCTCCCACCTTGGCCTCCCAAGTAGCTGGGGCCACAGGTGCAAACCACCATGCCTGGCTAATTTTTATACAATTTTTTTTTTTTTTTTTTTTTTTTTTGAGACTCGGCTCACTGTAACCACCGCTTCCCAGGTCCCAGTTCAAGTAATTCTCCTGCCTCAGCCTCCCAAGTAACTGGGATTACAGGCACACTCCACCATGCCCAGCTAATTTTTTTGTATTTTTAGTAGAGATGGGGTTTCACCATGTTGGCCAGGCTGGTCATGAACTCCTGACCTCGTGATCTGCCCCCCTCGGCCTCCCAAAGTGCTGATATTACAGGTGTGAGCTACCACACCAGGCCTAATTTTTATATCTCTATCAGAGACAGAGTTGTGCTATGTTGCCCAGGTTGGTCTCAAACCCCCAAAGTGTTGGGATTACAGGTATGAGGTGTCACACCAGGCTTTTTTTGTTTTTGTTTTTCAGGGGGGCTTTGGTAGAGATGGGGTCTTACTTTGTTGCCCAGACTTGTCTTGAACTCCTAGGCTCAAGCACGCTTCCCACCTTGCCTTCCCAAAGTGCTAGGGTTACAGGCATGAGCCATTGGGCCTAGCCAAGAAGCTCATTTTTAGATTGACAATATTAGAAGAGACCAGCATTATTACTAGAATTATCTAGTACCTTTTATCATCAACAAATACTTATTGAGTGCCTGTTATATAACAGATACTATGCTAGGCACTTGGATACATTAGTCAACAATGCAGAACAAAATTCCTGCCCACAAGGAGCTTACATTCTAGTTTGAAATATAGCTAATTCATTTTTATTAAAATATAACAGGTGATAAATTACAAATGTTAATGCCGCTGAATAGCACACTTAAAAGTGGGTAAGCCGGGCGCGGTGGCTCACGCCTGTAATCCCAGCACTTTGGGAGGCCGAGACGGGCGGATCACAAGGTCAGGAGATCGAGACCATCCTGGCTAACACGGTGAAACCCCGTCTCTACTAAAAGTACAAAAAAAACTAGCCGGGCGAGGTGGCGGGCGCCTGTAGTCCCAGCTACTCGGGAGGCTGAGGTTGGAGAATGGCGTAAACCCAGGAGGCGGAGCTTGTAGTGAGCCGAGTTCGCGCCACTGCACCCCAGCCTGGGTGACAGAGCAAAGACTCCGTCTCAAAAAAAAAAAAAAAAAAAAAAAAAAAAAAAAAAAAAAAAAGTGGGTAAAAGGGCAAATTTTATGACATTTTTTTTTTACTTCAAATAAAAATAATAAATTTTGGCCAAGTGCAGTGGCTCATGCCTGTAATCCAAGCATTTGGGGAGGCTGAGGCAGGCAGATCATTTGAGGTCAGGAGTTCGAGACCAGCCTGGCCAACATGGTGAAACCCCGTCTCTACTAAAAATACAAAAAATTAGCTGGGCGTGGTGGCATGTGCCTGTAGTCCCAGCTACTCAGGAGGCTGAGGCAAGAGAATCACTTGAACCCAGGAGGCAGAGATTGCAGTGAGCTGAGATCGCACCATTGGACTCCAGCCTGGGTGACAGAGTGACCCTCCGTCTCAAAAAAAAAAAAAAAAAATTAATAAATTTTGGCCAGGCACAGTGGCTCATGCCCATTATCCCAGTAATTTGGGAGGCCAAGGCAGGCAGACGGCTTGAGCCCAGGAGTTTGAGACCAGCCTGGGCAGCACAGTAAGACCTCATCAGTATTAAAAGGTAAAAATAAAAAAGAAATTAAATGTACAACACTTTATTCTAACTACAAGGGGTAACAGATGTTTTGACAGGGAATCTAGATGTTTAAACAGAAATAGAATAAAGAGTTACCACTGTGGTGGCTGGGCGCAGTGGCTCACACCTGTAATCCCCGGACTCTGGGAAGCTGAAGTGGGCGGATCACTTGAGGTCAGGAGTTCGAGACCAACCTGGCCAACATGGTGAAACCCATCTCTACAAAAAAAAATACAAAAATAGCCAGGCATGGTGGTTCATACCAGCCCCAGCTACTCAGGAAGCTGAGACACCAGAATTGCGTGGAACCCGCGCAGTGGCGGCTACAGTGAACTGAGATTGTGCCACTGCACTCCAGCTTGGGCGACAAAGTGAGACCTTGTTTCAAAA
Source organism: Macaca thibetana thibetana (assembly GCF_024542745.1). Classification (NCBI taxonomy): domain Eukaryota; kingdom Metazoa; phylum Chordata; class Mammalia; order Primates; family Cercopithecidae; genus Macaca; species Macaca thibetana. The sequence goes on along the minus strand of NC_065597.1, from coordinate 17,180,291 downwards.
AAAAAAAAAAGACCAGGTGTGGTGGCTCACGCCTGTAATCTCAACACTTTGGGAGGTCCGAGGCGGGTGTATCACCTGAGGTCAGCAGTTTGAGACCAGCCTGGCCAACATGGTGAAACCCCATCTCTACTAAAAATACAAAAATTAGCTGGGCGTGGTGGCGGGCACCTGTAATCCTGGCTACTCGGGAGGCTGGGGCAGAAGAATTGCTTGAACCCAGGCGGTGGAGGTTGCAGTGAGCTGAGATCGCACCTTTGCGCTCCAGCTGGGCAACAAGAGCAAAACTCCGTCTCAATAAAGAAAAAAAAAAAACAAAAGAAGTCCCCACAAGGAACAGCTTACTTTTGCCAGATTTTTAAATTCCACCTGTGGCTGGGGGCCCTCCCCATGGCTTCACTTTTAGTACATGTTTCTTCTGTTCTTTTTTTCTTCTTTTCCTACTGGAAGACCTCATTTTCCTTGTCCATCTCTTTGGCCTGCCGCGGCTGCTCCATTTTTTTGTTTTTTGTTTTTTTTTTTTTTTTTTGAGACGGAGTCTTGCTCTGTCGCCCAGGCTGGGGTGCAGTGGCCGGATCTCAGCTCACTGCAAGCTCCACCTCCCGGGTTTACGCCATTCTCCTGCCTCAGCCTCCTGAGTAGCTGGGACTACAGGCGCCCGCCACCTCGCCCGGCTAGTTTTTTGTATTTTTTAGTAGAGATGGGGTTTCACCGTGTTAGCCAGGATGGTCTCGATCTCCTGACCTCGTGATCCACCCGTCTCGGCCTCCCAAAGTGCTGGGATTACAGGCTTGAGCCACCGCGCCCGGCCTGTTTTTTGTTTTTTGAGACAGGGTCTTGCTCTGTCACCAGGGCAGCAGTGCAGTGGCGCTGTCTCAGCTCACTGCAGCCTGCAACCTCTACCCTCCACCTCCTGGGCTCAAGAGATCCTCATACCTCAGCCTCCCGAGTAGTTGGGACTACGGGTATGTACCACCATGTCCAGCTAATGTTTGTATCGTTTGTAGAGAAAGGGTTTCGGTATTTTGCCCAGGCTGGTCTCGAACTCCTAGGCTCAAGAAATCACCCACCTCAACCTCCCAAAGTGCTGAGATTGCAGGCATGAGCCACCGCACCTGACCTTGCCTGCTTTTTTTTTTGAGACTGAGTCTCACTCTGTCACCCAGGCTGGAGTACAGTGGCACGATCTTGGCTCACTGCAACCTCTGCCTTGTGGGTTCAAGTGATTCTCCTGCTTCAGCCTCCCAAGTAGCTGGGACTACAGGCGCTCACCACCATGCCTGCCTAATTTTTGTAATTTTAGTAGAGGCAGGGTTTTACCTTGTTGGCCAAGCTGGTCTCAAATTCCTGACCTCGAATGATCCACCCACCTCGGCCTCCCAAAGTTCTGGGATTGCAGGCATGAGCTACTGCACCTGGCCTTGCCTGTTTCTTGAGCTGCTTCAGAGGCTGCTTCTTGCCACCTTCAAGGCAAGACTTGGTTCTTGCCACTCTTACCCCTACCCTGCTACCAAAACCTACATCTTGTATTTTTTAGGCATTTCAAAGTAGATTACACTTTTAAATCAAGTGGTTAAGGTAGGATCTCCTGAAGTAGGTGAAATCTGGGCAAAGACTTGAAGGAGAGAAGGGAGTTAGCATGTTATCTGGGGACAGTAGTCCCAAGCACAACACAGCCAGTGCAGAAGCCCTAAGACAAGAGCATGACTGGCATGTTCTCGGAGCAGCACTGGGGCCCTGTGGGGGAGCGAAGTAAGGGAGAGAAAGAGAGAGTAGTAGGAAATGAGAGCTGAGGTGTAATGGGGAGCAAATCATGCAGGACCCTGTATGCCATTATGAGGGTTTCAACTTGTATTTTGAATGAAACGAGGAATTATTGGAAGGTTTTTGGGCAGAGAAGTAACATGAGCTGACTCACATTTGAAAAAAATCAGTAGGCTCACTGCAGTGACTCACACCTATAATCCCAGCGCTTTGGGAGGCTGAGGCAGGAGGATCACTTGAGCCCAGGAGGCTGAGGCTGCAGTGAGCCAAGATTGTGCCACTGTACTCCAGCGTCTCCTATAAATGAATTTTTAATACTAAAAAGGTTACTTGAGATTTAAGCTCCTAACCAGTTTGTTTCTTGTGCAGCCCACAGAACTTAATTGCCCAATCTCAGTCTGGTACTGGTAAAACAGCTGCCTTCGTGCTGGCCATGCTTAGCCAAGTAGAACCTGCAAACAAATACCCCCAGGTAAGGATTTATGAATTTAGGTTTCTACTAGTGCATAGATAGAGGGGATTTCCATTTGATGGATTAAAAGCCAAGCTGTGGGCCGAGTGCGGTGGCTCAGGCCTGTAACCCCAGCACTTTGGGAGGCTGAGGTGGGCAGATCACCTGAGGTCAGGAGTTCTAGACCAGCCTGGCCAACATGGTGAAACCCCATCTATACTAAAAATAAAAAATTAGCCGGGCCTGGTGGTGTGTGCCTGTAATCCCAGCTACTTGGGAGGCTGAGGCAAGAGAATCATTTGAACCTAGGAGGCAGAGGTTGCAGTGAGCTGAGATTACACCGCTGCACTCCAGCCTGGACAAAAAGAACGAAACTCTGTCTCAAAAAAATAAAATAAAAGCCAAGCTATGCATTTATGCATTACTTTTTACACAAACTAAAACTCCTTAAATTGAGCACAAATAATGTGGAATATCCTCTAACAGCAGTAAAAATCCTGTTTCCTTTTTCATGGTGTGCCAGTTCTGGGATGCTTCTTATAGGCCTGGCTCCTTTACTTGCAGGAAAACCTGTTTCATCAGCAACTGTCATCCATTAGAAAGTTCTGAGAGCTTTCTGAGTAAATGAAAAGAAAGCTAATGCCAACTGGAACTTTAGATCCGTGCTCATGGGTAGGTTTTGTATTGCAATGGCCAGTGTCTGTTTCCAAGTGTCTTTACCTACCCAGAGTTCTGACACCTAAGAATTCTAGCTTATGATGCTGTAGCTTAAAGAATCAAATGGTGGCCGGGCGCGGTGGCTCAAGCCTGTAATCCCAGCACTTTGGGAGGCCGAGACGGGCGGATCATGAGGTCAGGAGATCGAGACCATCCTGGCTAACACGGTGAAACCCCGTCTCTACTAAAAAATACAAAAAACTAGCCGGGCGAGGTGGCGGGCGCCTGTAGTCCCAGCTACTCGGGAGGCTGAGGCAGGAGAATGGCATAAACCCGGGAGGCGGAGCTTGCAGTGAGCCGAGATCGCGCCACTGCACTCCAGCCTGGGTGACAGAGCCAGACTCCGTCTCAAAAAAAAAAAAAAAAAAAGAATCAAATGGTGTACACTTTAATGTACATATTCTTTCCTTCACCTTCAGCTGGAGGAGTGGCTAAGTCCTAATGGTAATTCCCCTTTGCAAAAGAGCTATTGTCTTGAATTTGCACTCTGCACTCTTTCCCTACCAGTGTCTATGCCTCTCCCCAACGTATGAGCTCGCCCTCCAAACAGGAAAAGTGATTGAACAAATGGGCAAATTTTACCCTGAACTGAAGCTAGCTTATGCTGTTCGAGGCAATAAATGTGAGTATGTGAATGTGGTCCTAAATCATCAACCTAATTCTTTTTATTTTGAAACATTTCAAAACATACCCAATAGTTGAAATAATACAATAAACACATGTATTTTTCCACCTAGATTCAAAAACTTAACATTTTGCCATATTTGCTTTACATAAATGTATACATTTTTGTCAAACCATTTGAAAGTAAACGCAGACATGCACCTCATCAGGACATTCCTTGGCATCCCAGCACTTTGGGAGGCTGAGGTGGGCAGATCACCTGAGGACAGGAGATAGAGACCATACTGGCCAACATGGTGAAACCCCATCTCTACTAAAAATAGAAAAATCAGCCAGGCATGGTGGCGTGCGCCTGTAGTCCCAGCTACTCAGGAGGCTGAGGCAGGAGAATCACTTGAACCCGGGAGGTGGAGGTTGCAGTGAGCCAAGATCATGCCACTACACTCCAGCCTGGGCGACAGAGCAAGACTCTGTCTCAAAAAAAAAAATTTTTTTTTTTTTGGTAAAGACTTCTTTTTTTTTGTAAAGACAGTGTCTTGCTATGTTGCCCAAGTTGGTCTAGAACTCCAAGTCTCAAGCAATCCTCCTGCCTCAGCCCCTCAAAGTGATGGGATTACAGGTGTGAGCCACTAGGCCAGGACTGAATTTGTTTAATTACCTAATTTACTTCTCTTCATCAGCAGAATAAAAACCCAGAATGTTTATGGCTATTGACTCTGGGGATTATTCTGTTAATTCTTTTTTGTTACTAATTTTTTCTACACTAGTTTGTTTTACAACTAATATTACTTAAGTAATTTTAAAAGTGGTGTTGGCCAGGCGTGGTAGATCATGCCAGCAATCTCAGCACTTTGGGAGCCCGAGGTGGCTGGATCATTTTAAGGTTAGAAGTTCGAGACCAGCCTGACTAACATGATGAAACCCTGTCTCTACTAAAAATACAAAAAAATTAGCCGGGCATGGTGGTGCACACCTGTAATCCCAGCTACCCAGAAAGCTAAGGCTGGAGAATTGCCTGAACCCGGGCCGGGGGTGGGGGGAGGTTGCAGTGAGCCGAGACAGCACCACTGTACTCCAGCCTGGGCGACAGCATGAGATTCTATCTCCAAAAAAAAAAAAAAAAAATGTTAGAGGTTTGGTTGAGTTTTATGGATCTCTGAAACAAATGTGACTTTATGAAAATCAAGTCTGCATACAATGTCCGAATGCCAACCTGAGGCCAGTTCTGAAAAGTAAATAATATAATGAAACTTATTGGGAGATAATCATTTAAAATTTTGCAATTTGTATTCAAAGTAGAAGGGTAGAAAATTCTGATTTTTTTTTCTTTTTTTTTTTGAGACAGAGTCTCACTCTGTCGCCCAGGCTGGAGTGCAGTGGCACGATCTCGGCTCACTGCAAGCTCCACCTCACGGGTTCACGCCATTCTCCTGCCTCAGCCTCCCGAGTAGCTGGGACTACAGGCGCCCGCCACCACGCCTGGCCAATTTTTGTATTTTTAGTAGAGATGGGGTTTCACCATGTTGGCCAAATGATCTCCAACTCTTGAGCTCGTGATCTGCCCGCCTCAGCCTCCCAAAGTGCTGGGATTACAGGCATGAGCCACGGCACCTGGCCTTTTTTTTTTTTTTTTTGAGACAGAGTCTCCCTCTGTCACCCAGGCTGGAGTGCAGGGATGCAGTCCTGGCCTACTGCAACCTCCGCCTCCTGGGCTCAAGTGATTCTCGTGCCTCAGCTTCCTGAGGAGCTGGGATTACAGGCATGCGCCACCACGCCCAGCTAACATAAAAGCAACTGACATATTTGAAATAGATGCCAGGATAGAGCTGAAGGGGCAGAGTGCATTAGAAAGATAAGAACTGTGAAAAAGTCTGCATAAGAGGAAGTGTCCCAGTCTGTTGTTGACAGAAATGTTGACAGAAAAAAAATAAAGATCAGATACTTCAGAGAGAATTGGATGATTACAGAGATGAGAAGAATGCTACTGAAGAGGATTCATCTTCTAATTGTTTATATCCTTACTATGTCTTTTCAGCATTTTTTTTTTTTTTTTTTTGAGAGGGAGTCTCGCGCTGTCGCCCGGGCTGGAGTGCAGTGGCCAGATCTCAGCTCACTGCAAGCTCTGCCTCCCGGATTCACGCCATTCTCCTGCCTCAGCCTCCCGAGTAGCTGGAACTATAGGCGCCCGCCACCTCGCCCGGCTATTTTTTTGTATTTTTTAGTAGAGACAGGGTTTCACTGTGTTAGCCAGGATGGTCTTGATCTCCTGACCTCATGATCCGCCCGTCTCGGCCTCCCAAAGTGCTGGGATTACAGGCTTGAGCCACCGCGCCCGGCCAGCATTTTTTTTAATTTTTGAATTTTTGTGGGTACATAGTAGGTGTATATGTTTATGGGGTACATGAGATGTTTTGATACAGGCATGCAATGCATAATAATCACATCAGGGTAACTGGGGTATCCATTGACTCAAGCATGTATCCTTTCTTTATGTTATAAACAATTTAATTTGTGGTTGTTTTTTTTGGTTCTTGTTTTTGTTTTTTTAGACGGATTCTCACTCTGTCGCCCAGGCTGGAGTGCAGTGGTGCAATCTCAGCTCACTGCAACCTCCACCTCCCGGGTTCAAGAGCTTCTCCTGCCTCAGCCTCCTGAGTAGGTGGGACAACAGATGCCCACCACACTAATTTTTTTTTATTTTTAGTAGAGATGGGGTTTCACCATGTTGGCCAGGCTGGTCTTGAACTCCTGACCTCAGGTGATCCGCTTGCCTTGGCCTCCCAAAGTGCTGGGATTACAGGCGTGACCCACTGCTCCCTGCCGGTTTTTTTTTTTTTTTTTTCAGACAGAGTTTCACTCTTGTTGCCCAGGCTGGAGTGCAATGGCGCAATCTCAGCTCACTGCAACCTCTGCCTCCCGGGTTCAAGTGATTTTCCTTCCCCAGCCTCCCAAGTAGCTGAGATTACATGAGCCCACCATCACACCCAGCTAATTTTTGTATTTTTAGTAGAGATGGGGTTTCGCCATGTTGACCAAGCTGGTCTCGAACTCCTAACCTCAGGTGATCTGCCTCCCAAAATGCTGGGATTAGAGTCATGAGCCACCACGCCCAGCCCTTTTAGTTATTTTTAAATGTACATTAAATTGTTGACTGTAGTCACTCAGTTGTGCTATCAAATACTGGATCTTACTTATTTTAATTGTATTTTTGTACCAATTACCTTTTCAGCATTTTGTCTGGTTTTATGTCCATTAAATACTATAGTGCTATCCTAACGTTTCCTTAATATATTAATGCAAACAGCAAAACATTTGCATTAAAATATATAAAAGGTTTAGAATTTCTCAGAAAGAAGAGCTGGCTTTGCCTTTGAAATACCCATGGAGGCGGGCACGGTGGCTCACGCCTGTAATCCCAGCACTTTGGGAGGCTGAGGCAGGTGGATCACCAAGTCAGGAGTTCAAGACCAGCCTGGCCAAGATGGTGAAACCCGTCTCTACTAAAAATACAAAAAAAATTAGCCAGGTGCAGTGGCAGGTGCCTGTAATCCCAGCTATTTTGGAGGCTGAGGCAGGAGAATTGCTTGAACCTGGGCGGCAGAGGTTGCAGTGAGCCAAGATGTTGCCACTGCACTCCAGCCTGGGCAACAGAGTGAGACTCCGCCTCAAAAAACAAAACAAAACAGAACAAAAACAAAAAGAAAAAATGCAAACAAACAAAAAAAACAAAAGAAATATCCATGCATGGAAAACATCTTGGGTCTCCACAGTGGAAAGAGGCCAGAAGATCAGCGAGCAGATTGTCATTGGCACCCCTGGGACCGTGCTGGACTGGTGCTCCAAGCTCAAGTTCATTGATCCCAAGAAAATCAAGGTGTTTGTTCTGGATGAAGCTGACGTCATGATAGCCACTCAGGGCCACCAGGATCAGAGCATCCGCATCCAGAGGTAGGGATCTCGAGGGCAGAGGACTCCTCAGCCTCCCCATCTGCAGTGTCTTCTCCCTTCACTTCAGACGCCTCCTCTGGCCTCTGCCAGGGTCTTGTCTCTCGTACTCTCAGCAGCATTTGTTTGACAGGCCATTTCCTTGTCAGCACTGACCACAGTCCCTCCCAGCCTGGGCTGAGAAAGGAGACCCCAACCCCTGTCCCCCACCCAGGCCTGCTGCTCCTCCTTCCCCTTCAGCCTTCCTGGGCATCTAGACCCAGCTGGGGAGGCTGTGCTTCCGCTGCTTCCGCTGCTTCCCGGGGCCACCTGGGGCCACATGCCAGGGCCTTCCCTTGCAGGATGCTGCCCAGGAACTGCCAGATGCTGCTTTTCTCTGCCACCTTTGAAGACTCTGTCTGGAAGTTTGCCCAGAAAGTGGTCCCAGACCCAAACATTATCAAACTGAAGCGGGAGGAAGAGACCCTGGACACCATCAAGCAGTACTATGTCCTGTGCAGCAGCAGAGACGAGAAGTTCCAGGCCTTGTGTAACCTCTATGGGGCCATCACCATTGCTCAAGCCATGATCTTCTGCCATGTGAGTAGTAGCAGCAGTGGCAGGGCTGGCCATTCCCTCTCAGCCAGCTCCCCACAGGGCTCAGGAGGACTGGATGCCCCTGGGCGCCGTGGGAAGAAAGGAAGTGGTTTGTTCTCCTAAGGTTTTAATGAGTTGTAGGAGGGAGACTTTGATTCCACTTCTTAGTGATTACTGGGGGAAAAAACCCCAAGTAACAGCCAATGAAATAATCTTTAGATTTTTAAGAATATAAGCTGGGCAGCCAGCACGGTGGCTCATGCCTGTAATCCCAGCAATTTTGGAGGCCAAGGCAGGTGGATCACCTGAGGTCAGGAGATCAAGACCAGCCTGGCCAACATGGTGAAACCTTGTCTCTACTAAAAATACAAAAAATTAGCCCTGTGTGGTGGTATGCACCTATAACCCCAGCTACTCAGGAGGCTGAAGCAGGAGAATCGCTTGAACCCAGGAGGTGGAGGTTGCAGTGAGCCAAGATTGTGCCATTGTACTCCAGCCTGGGTAACAAGAGCGAAACTCCGTCTCAATACAAAAACAAACAAACAAAAAAACCCAACAACAAAAAAAGAATATAAGCTGGGCAAGTACATGTAGTCCCAGCTACTCAAAAGGCTGAGGTGGGAGGATCGCTTAAGCCCAGGAGTTCAGGCCAGCATGGGCAACAACATAGTGAGACCTCATCATTAAAAAAATATATATGGCTGGGCACGGTGGCTGACGCCTGTAATCCCAGCCCTTTGGGAGGCTGAGGTGGGGGGATCTTCTTGAGCCCAGGAGTTCAAGACCAGTTTGCACAACATAGCAAGATCCCATCTCTACAAAAATTTTAAAAATTAGCCAGGCATGGTGGTGCGTGCCTATGGTCCCAGCTGCTTGGGAGGCTCAGATGGGAGGATTGATTGAGTCCAGGAGGTTGAGACTGCAGTGAGCTGTGATTGTGCCACTGCACTCCAGAGTGGGCAACAAAATGAGATCCTGTCTCAAAAAATATATAAAATTTTAATATATATATATTTTTTGTTTGTTAGTTTTTGAGATAGGGTCTTGCTCTATCATTCAGGCCAGAATACAGTGGCATGATCATAGCTCACTGCAGCCTTGGCTGTTGTTACTAGGGCTACAGGTGTGTGCTCCATGTATGTCAGGCTAATTATTTTTATTTTTGTAGAGATGGGGTCTTGCTCTGTTGTGCAGGCTGGTCTCAAACTCCTAGCCTCGAGCGATCTTCCAGTCTCAGCCTCCCAAAGCGCTGAGACTACAGGCACGAGCCACCATATCTGGCAAGAACATAGACTATTTAGGAATGAAGATCTTTAGCTAAAACCACACTCTCCCTAGATAAAAAACTAACAGCAGTTACGTAACTTATCTAAAAAGAAAGAAATCATATGACGAAAATTCTATTTGAAAAAAAAAATTTTTTTTGAGATGGGTTCTTGCCATGTTGCCCAGGCCAGCCTTGAACTCCTGGGCTCAAGTGTGTAGCTTGGACTGTAGGTATGTACCACCATACTTCATTGATAAATTTTAAGCTTAACCTCCTAACTGGATTTAGCAGCGCCTTCATGTATTTTAATTGTGGCAAGCCACTTTTTTGCAGTTGTCTTCCTTTTGTTTTTAACAGGTCTGTTCATATAAAACAATTCTTTTCACTACAGACTCGCAAAACAGCTAGTTGGCTGGCAGCAGAGCTCTCAAAAGAAGGCCACCAGGTGGCTCTGCTGAGTGGGGAGATGATGGTGGAGCAGAGGGCTGCGGTGATTGAGCGCTTCCGAGAGGGCAAAGAGAAGGTTCTGGTGACCACCAACGTGTGTGCCCGCGGTGAGCAGAGGATGTGTCCTACCTGGTCTGCCAGGCTCGGGGTCCCAGGCCCAGTTAGAGCTAGAAATCCTTGTACACAGGGAAGTCAGATGGTCTCAGGGAGATCGGTGGGGTTGGTGACAATATTCTTTTCTAGGAGAGACTGCATTTCCCTCAGGTGATAAAAACTCCCACAGAAACCAGGAGTCTTGACTTGGTGGAAGGAAATGTACAGGCATCTGACTGGTAGAGAACAGAGCCTGCTCTTCCAAGGGCGCCCATCTCCAGAACATTGTGTCTCCTGGAGGCTTACTGACTGATTTCATAATTTTGTTGGCACCTGCCAGTTTTGTTATTTTCCTCCAGGTTCTGCTATATGCCTGTATGTGCCCTCTCTTGTACCCAATTCCCAGAGTTGGCCTGTCCCCCCAGTTTTTTTTTTTTTTTTAGACAGAGTCTCGCTCAGTAGCCCAGCTCGAGTGCAGTGGCACAATCTCAGCTCACTGTAACACAATCTCAGCTCACTGTAACCTCCACCTCCTGGGTTTAAGTGATTCTCCTGCCTCAGCCTCCTGAGTAGATGGGATTACAGGCGCCTACCATCAAGCCCAGCTAATTTTTGTATTTTTAGTACAGCCGGGGTTTTGCAGTGTTGGCCAGGCTGGTCTTGAACTCTTGACCTCAGCTGATCTGCCTGCCTCGGCCTCCCAAAGTGCTGGGATTACAAGTATGAGTCACCATGCTCGGTCCCCCAAATTCTTTCCCTCTACCCAAAGTTGGTATGTATTGACTTACCTTTGGACAACAGTGATTTTTGTCTCTTGTCCTTACTTCTCTCTGTCTCCAACTCTCAGGGACTCATTCATCACCTCTCCCTGCACCCCACCCCGTGGCCCCTGCTAGTTTGGTTTCTGTGCCTGTAGTTTTGCTTTTGGGCATCATCTAAATCTTGCACTGCATGGCCTTTCAGATCTGGCTTCCTACACTTGACGTCATATACATCTCTTAGTGCCGAGTTCCCTTAATGCTGAGTCATGCTCCATTGTATGGATGGACCACATGACTGATTTGTCTCCTGTCTTTGGTCTTCTCAGCTTCCATCTCTCCTTCCCGCAGGCATCGATGTTGAACAAGTGTCTGTCGTCATCAACTTTGATCTTCCCGTGGACAAGGACGGGAACCCTGACAACGAGACCTACCTGCACCGGATCGGGCGCACAGGCCGCTTTGGCAAGAGGGGCCTGGCAGTGAACATGGTGGACAGCAAGCACAGCATGAACATCCTGAACAGAATCCAGGAGCATTTTAGTGAGTCCCGGGGAGGGTACTGTGCCTGGTGCCCTTTACTAAGGGGGGCGGGGTGGGGAAAGGGGTAGGATCTTCTGTAGCCCCGAGAGAGGCTCTGTCCCTGGCACACTCCCCTCCTTTCTGACCATATGGCAGTTCTCAGGGCCACACCTGGAGACTTCAGGACCCAAGGACTCCAAGGACAGCTCCCCCATGACCGGGCTTCGGGGCGTGGGGCTCTGACTGTTGCTGTCAGTGACTAGGGGCCCTGCTGCCCCCTGCTCAGGCACCCAGAGCCTTTGGGGATGAATGAATGATTGCTGTGGCCCGGGGTGGGGCACATTCCTGGGCACGGTAGAGACCTGTGTATTTTTCCCCCAGATAAGAAGATAGAACGATTGGACACGGATGATTTGGATGAGATTGAGAAAATAGCCAACTGAGAAGCTCCACCAGCCACTGGTGCCAGCCCTGACACTGCCCCTGCACGGGAGACAAGTGTGTTCAGGGCACAGCCCCCAACATCACCCCAAGGACAACGGCATGAGTAGAGAGAAACTACCTACCTCACTTCAAATTATGTTTGGACTTGACAAAAATGTGTGCAAATGATGGGGGATGGTAGAAAAAAATTATTTACACAACCTTGGAAGATTAGGCATGAATACACAGAGATTTACCTTTTGGAAGTTTCATCTTTTAATTTGGCCAGTGTTTCCTTCATGCTAATCTAGATGCTGTGGCTGATTGCTTGCCTAGGATCTCCTGTGGCAGCCTCTGCTTATTCTCTGGCTTGGAGTGGATGGGCCAGCCTCCAGCTCCTGTGGAAGTAATGGAATAGCGGTGAAAAGGGAACACAGAGAGGGAGGCCTCCAGTAAGATAGGTGTGTAAGCCCAGCCATCATGTTTGGAATGGCATGAAGCAGCAGAGGCCTGAGAGCTGCTGCTTTGGACTTGGGGGTGGGACAGCTCACCTGAGTATTGCCAGCCCCCTGTCCTAATGCCCACAGCAGAAGGGGATTTGTTAAATAAGCACGGACCAAAATGCCAGCTTCTCCGACCTGTGTATATGGGTTTGTGTCACAGACTGTGACCTGTTCTTGGTGGGTGCAGTCTGTGTAGAGTGCACATCTGATTATTGGTGGGTCCCGTGCCTGTGCTTAAGCAAGTCCTGTAGAGAAGTCATCGTGGAGAATTAGTGGTGGCCCTAGCTTGCCACAAAACCTGGTCTCATGAGCATCTGCAACATCCTTTTTACATCCTTTATATCACCTTACCCCGTAGTAGCCCCAAGCAAATGTGATCTGAGGTTTAGATCCTCAGTGAAAATTGTGGTTTCAAGTCTCTCATGGCTAGCCTCAAGGCAGTTCTAGATGTGGTCAGCAGTAATCACAAATTCTTGTTTTGTTTCCACACCCAGAAGGCAAGTTTTGTCAGAGCTGGGGAATAATTTCAGATATTTGACATATTGATTATAAAGGGCTTCTGAACGTCTGTGTTTACTGCCTTTGGAATACAAACAGGTGCAACTGAGGGACTAGCTGCACTACTGCCATTTGTCTGTCCAAGGCAAGAGTATCACCAAGGCCTTTGCTCCAGCCTTACTTGGCATCTTTGTGCAAGATAGAGCAAACAACAGTAATGGACACTTCTCATGCCTGGCCAAGACTGTTGTACCTTGGCCAGGTACGACATGTTGTGTGTTGGTATCCACAAAATGATGGCAAAGATGAGAGGAACCTGAATTGCCAGAGCAATATGAAACCTGAGCCAAGAGGAGTACTCTGCAGTTCTTTGGCTTTCAGAGTGGCCACTTTCTCTAGAACCTGGAAGAAGAGTTTTATGTGCTAAGAACGATTGTGATCCTAGGTCTTCCTTGTAGGCATCTCTGTATTTAGGCCAGATCTGTCTCCTGGGAAGGGAAGGAGCCAATGTCAGCCTCCAGGTGATTTATTTAGTCTGACATTACAAAGAGACCAATAGACTGCCAATTCTACCACATTCCCCTGGGGGGTACTTGACTATGTAGTCTTCTCTATGCTTCTAGTCAACTCTGACACATCTTGGAATTCTTGTAAGAAAAGAAATTTTTATGCTTTTTTCTCCTTCCCTGAGTCCTGTGGACCAACCCTGAAATACCAAAAACAAGGGCAATAATTAAAGAAGTATAGACTCTTTAGTAGGCCACAGGCAGAGCAGACCCCCACCTTCTCACAGCACATACAACCTCTCTACTGGTGTAGCCCCAAGTCTGAGACGGAAAGTGGGAAGTCGGGTGCTGCAGACTGTTTGAAAGCAGGAGGAATGGGAATCTGGTAGAAGCATAGATCAACAGTTCTTGTTTTTTTGGAGATGGAATCTCACTCTGTCACCCAGGCTGGAGTGCCACAGCATGACCTCGGCTCACTACAACCTCCACCTCCCAGGTTCAAGCAATTCTCCTGCTTCAGCCACCTGAGTAGCTAGGACTACAGGTGCATGCCACCAAGCCTGGCTAATTTTTGTATTTTTAGTAGAGATGGGGTTTCATCATGTTGGCCAGGCTGGTCTCGAACTCCTGACCTCAAGTGATCCACCCACTTTGGCCTCCCAAAGTGCTAGGATTACAGGCATGAGCCACCGTGGCCAGCCAACAGTTCATAATCAGGGGTCTTGGACCTCTAAGAATTCACTGGATGGGTTTCATGGAGTCTATGAAATATATATGTATCGGGGGAAATTCACCTCCGATATTCAACATGGGTTCTTTTCTATTTCCCTAAGTGTCAGCTGGTCTGAGAAATAAAGGGAAAGAGTACAAAAGAGAGAAATTTTAAACCTGGGTGTCCAGGGGAGACATCACATGTTGGCAGGTTCTGTGATGCCCCCTGAGCCATAAAACCAGCAAGCTTTTATTAGTGATTTTCAAAAGGGGGGGGTGTGGGTCACAGAGTTCACATGCTTCAAAAGGTAATAAAATATCACAAAGCAAATGGAGGCAGGGCGAAATCACGACCACAGGATGGGGCGAAATTAAAATGGCTAATGAAGTTTCAGGCACGCATTGTCATTGATAACATCTTATCTCCTGACAGGGATTGAGAGCAGACAACCTGTCTGACCAAAATTTATTAGGCGGGAATTTCCTCGTCCTAATAAGCCTGAGAGCGATATGGGAGACTGGGGCTTATTTCATCCCTTTGTCTACAACCATAAAAGACAGCCGTCCCCAAAGCGGCCATTTTAGAGGCCTCCCCTCAGGGACACATTCTCTTTCTCAGGGATGTTCCTTGCTGAGAAAAAGAATTCAGCAATATTTCTCCTATTTGCTTTTTTTTTTTTTTTTTTTTTTTGAGATGGAGTCTCACGCTGTTGCCCAGGCTGGAGTGCAGTGGCGCGATCTCGGCTCACTGCAAGCTCCACCTCCTGGGTTCACGCCATTCTCCTGCCTCAGCCTCCTGAGTAGCTGGGACTACAGGCGCCTGCCACCGCACCCGGCTAATTTTTTTTTGTATTTTTTAGTAGAGACGGGGTTTCACTGTGGTCTCGATCTCCTGACCTTGTGATCCGCCCACCTCGGCCTCCCAAAGTGCTGGGATTACAGGCTTGAGCCACCGCGCCCGGCCTTTCTCCTATTTGCTTTTGAAAGAAGAGAAATAGGCCGGGCGCGGTGGCTCAAGCCTGTGATCCTAGCCCTTTGGGAGGCCGAGGTGGGCGGATCATGAGGTCAGGAGATTGAGACCATCCTGGCTAACACGGTGAAACCCCGTCTCTACTAAAAAATACAAAAAAAAAAAACTAGCCGGGCGAGGTGGCAGGCGCCTGTAGTCCCAGCTGCTCAGGAGGCTGAGGCAGGAGAATGGCGTGAACCTGGGAGGCGGAGCTTGCAGTGAGGTGAGATCCAGCCACTGCACTCCAGCCTGGGTGACAGAGCGAGACTCCATCTCAAAAAAAAAAAAAAAAAAAAAAAAAAAAAAAAGAAAGAAAGAAGAGAAATATGGCTCTGTTCTGCCCGGCTCACAGCAAGTCAGAATTTAGTTATTGCCCTTGTTCCCTGAACATTGCTGTCATCCTCTTCTTTTTTCAAGGTGCCCAGATTTCATATCGTTCAAACACACATGCTTTACAATTTGTGCAGTTAACGCAATCATCACAGGGTCCTGAGGCAACATACATCCTCCTCAGCTTACGAAGATGATGGGATTAAGAGATTAAAGACAGGCATAGGAAATAACAAGGGTATTGATTGGGGAAGTGATTAAGTGTCCATGAAATCTTCACAATTTATGTTCAGAGACTGCAGTAAAGACAGGCATAAGAAATTATAAAAGTACTAATTTGGGGAACTAACAAATGTCCATGAAATTTTCACAATTTATGTTCTGCCATGGCTTCAGCCGGACCCTCCGTTCGGGGTCCCTGACTTCCTGCAACGTATGTGCAGTAGTTTGAGTTTAAATGTATTTTCCTGGCTGGGCACAGTGGCTCACGCCTGTAATCCCAGCACTTTGGGATGCCAAGGTGGGCGGATCACCTGAGGTCGGAAGTTTGAGACCAGCCTGACCCACATGGCGAAACCCCATCTCTACTAAAAATACAAACTTAGCCAGGCTTTGTGGCACATACCTATAATCCAAGCTACTTGGTAAGGCTGAGGCAGGAGAATCGCTTGAACCTAGGAGGCAGAGGTTGCAATGAGCTGAGATCGCGCCGTTGCACTCCAGCCTGGGAAACAAGAGCAAAACTCCATCTCAAAAACAAAAACAACAACAACAAAAATAATAAATGTATTTTCCTGGGGAGACTCCCAAAATAGTACATGTCTTTTAAAAAGGTAAGTCCCACTGTTGCGGATGGTTCTGGCATGTCACCCCAGCATTACTGCAGGTCATATTTCTTCCTTATTCCTTCCATATTCATTCCTGACAGTGCCTAGCTCCCAGGGCCATAGCTGCCTCTGTGACCTTGTGTAGCCTAGAGCCAACAGTGATGTAAATCTGCATTGAGCTTGGTGAGCTTTGGTCCCCAGGGATTCTTTTACTGATTTTAGTAAGTACCTATATATGAAATGATAGCTGGGTGGGTTGACTCATGCCTGTAATCCCAGCACTTTGGGAGGCTGAGGCAGGAGTACTGCTTGAGCCCTAGAGTTCAATACCAGCCTGGGTAACAAAGTGAGACCCTGTCTCCACAAAATACTTTTAAAAATTAGCCAGACATGGTAGTTCATGCCTGGAGTCCCAGCTACTGGGGAGGCTGAGGCAGGCAGATTGCCTGAGCCCAGGAATTCAAAGCTTGAGTAAGTTATGATTGTGCTGTTGCACTTCAGCCTGGATGGCAGAACAAGACTCTGACTCAAAACAAGAGAAAAAAACACCAGGAGCAGTGGCTCATGCCTGTAATCCCAGCACTTTGGGATGCCAAGGCGGGCAAATCACCTGAGGTCAGGAGTTTCAGACCAGCCTGGCCAACATGGTGAAACTCCACCTCTACTAAAAATACAAAAATTAGCTGGGTGTGGTAGTACATGCCTGTAATACCCACCTACTTGGGAGGCTGAAGCAGGAGAATCACAGGAACCCGGAGGCGCAGGTTGCAGTGAGCCGAGATCTCACCACTGTACTCCAGCCTGGGCAACAGAGTGAGACTCTGTCTCAAAAAAAAAAAAGAAAAGAAAAGAAAAGAAAAAAGAAATGATAAACTGTTCTAGAACAGAGAAACCTGGGAAAAGGAATTTTTGGCCCAATGGAAAATTCTGGATATATTCATTATCTATAAATAATGCATGTTATTATTTTTCTTGAGTGTCATTCATTGGCTATATGCCTAAGAACTAATTGTTGATGTATTCTTGTTAATTGATGATTAACCTGAATTGAGGATTAACATGAAGATTAATAATAATTCATGTTAATTGAACTTAATTATGAAGTTTTCATATTACCAAGAAATCATTAATGAGTATGAGAAGGAAACAGCCGGGTGCAGAGTGTCACACCTATAATCCCAGCTACTTGGGAGGCTGAGGCAGGAGGATCACTGGAACCCAGGAGTTCGAGACCATTCTGGGCAAAGAGCAAGATCTTGTTTCTTAAAAAGTTTAAAAAAGAAAATTAAGCCAGGCACAGTGGCTCACTCCTGTAATCCCAGCACTCTGAGAGGCCAAGGCAGATGGACTGCTTGAGGCCAAGGGTTTGAGACCAGCCTGGGCAACATAGTAAGACCCCATCTATAAAAAATAAAAAATTACAAAAGAATTAGCCAAGTGTGGTGGCGCATGCCTTTAGTCCCAGCTATCCAGGAGGCTGAGGTGGGAGGATCACCTGAGCCAGGGGGGTTGAGGCTGCAGTGAGACATGCTCCATGCTACTGCACTCCAGCCTGGGCAACAGAGCAAGACCCTATCTCCTGAAAAAGAAGGTAGGAGAAACAGCAGTATGTTTTTGGTTGCTGGTATTTGGGTATTTTTGTTTTAACAAGGCTAATGTCGTAAAGTTTAGCATTCAGTGCATTGGGATTGCCCATGGCTGAGCTCTATAGTCATTCTGAACTGGCGTGGTGGAGGTGCTCATGGTCACATTGGTTGAAGTTTTCTGAAATCTGTAATGTGTAAACCTATTTGGGTCTGTAAGTTATCTTTGAGCTTAGATGAAATTCACTGTGAATGCTCTGCAAAGCAAAGCAAGTTTTCCATTGATATGTAGATCACTGTCCCAGTGTTGGACTGAAATGCTTAGTTCAGCAGTTTTCACAGTAATGCTGTAAATCACAGCTTTCCAGTGAATATTGTAAATGCAAAGAATTCACCATGAGGTGGGTTTTGTGCAATTTTTCACACATAGAACTTATCAGTATTAATGCTATAATATCACAGTCACCAGTGAGTCACTCCATCCTTGTTCAGGTCAGAAGAAATACAAGCAGGAGAAGCTGAAGCCACAGTAACAGCTGGTGGTGGATTGGAAGCATCAGGAGCCCAAGCAAGATGTATCTTCCCAATAAACAGGACATCCTACATGGATCTAGAATGCATACATTAGGGATCCATTTGCAATATGTCAAGTTTGGTGTCAAGCACTTTCTATTTTTGTTGTTGTTGAGATGGAGTCTTGCTCTGTTGCCCAGGCTGTAGTGCAGTGGTGCCATCTCAGCTCTCTGCAACCTCTGCCTCCCGGGCTCAAGCGATTCTTGTGCCTCAGCCTCCTGAATTACTGGGACCACAGGTGCCACCACGCCTGGGTAATTGTTGTATTTTTAGTAGAGATGGGATTTCACCCTCTTGGCCAAGGTCTTGATCTTCTGACCTCAAGGGATCCACCTGCCTCAGCCTCCCAAAGCAATGGGATTATAGGCGTGAGCCACCATACATGGCTAATTTTTGTATTTTTAGTAGAGACGGGGTTTCACCATGTTAGCCAGGCTGGTCTCGAACTCCTGGCCTCAAGTGAGCAACTCACCTCAGCCTCCCAAAGTGCTGGGATTACAGCTGTGAGCCACCATGCCCGGCCAGGTTCGTTAATTTCTATAGCAAGTAGGATTATGCCAGAGGAACAAATTAAATATTTTACTTCATCTGATTTTTTTTTTTTTTATCTTTCTCTGCCTTTGAAAAACTCTGACTTTGTATTTAACATCAATGGAAAGGATAACTTCAGAAAAAGCTGCAGTACTTCTAGTCTCATGGACCGTTCTTCACTGTCTCATGGACCCACACTTCACTGACCATTTCAAGACTTTCACTCACCTCATAATTCCAACCCTATCATCCCTCTCAGGTGTCAGTAAATAAGCTCCTTACTCTAAGAAAATGGCTAACATACAGAAACTCCCTCAACCTTCCACCACCAGAACTTCCTCCATGAGCACTGGTCCTTCCCTCTCCCTCCTGTTTCAATGAGAGATCCCTGTTATCAAAATTTCTCAGCTGGGTGAGATTACATCTAATCTCAGCAACTTCGGGAGGCCAAGGCAGGAGGATCCCTTGAACCCAGAAGTTTGACACCAGCCTGGGCAACACAGGGAGACCTCATCTCTACAAAAAATAATTAAAAATTAGCCAGGTGTTGGCCGGGCGCGGTGGCTCAAGCCTCTAATCCCAGCACTTTGGGAGGCCGAGACGGGCGGATCACGAGGTCAGGAGATCGAGACCATCCTGGCTAACACGGTGAAATCCCGTCTCTACTAAAAAAATACAAAAAATTAGCCGGGCGAGGTGGCGGGCGCCTGTAGTCCCAGCTACTCAGGAGGCTGAGGCAGGAGAATGGCGTGAACCCGGGAGGCGGAGCTTGCAGTGAGTCGAGATCGCACCACTGCACTCCAGCCTGGGGCACAGAGCAAGACTCCGTCTCAAAAAAAAAAAAAAAAAAAAAAATTAGCCAGGTGTGGTGGCTCATGCCTGTAGTCTCAGCTACTTGGGAGGCTGAGGCAGGAGAATCACTTGACCCCAGGAGTTTGAGGCTGCAGTAAGCCGTGACTGCACCATTGCACTCCAGCTTGGGTAACAAAATTAGACCCTGCCTTTAAAAAAAAAAATTAAAAAAAATATATATATATGCACATTTTTCTGCCAATCCACCAAATTCCCTCTCCTGGCTTTTAAGAACTTGCTCTGTCAACTCTCCCCTCATATTTGCTACCTCTCTCACCCCAACAGCTCTTTCTCATTGATATTTTAACATGTTCATACTTGAGAGCTCTTTACAATTCAACCCTCTATTCCTCATCTCTCAGCCTAACATGTCTCCTAATGGCAGAAAGTCTTGTAAGGTGGTACGCAGAGTCCCATTCCTCATCCCTCTGCAGTCTTGACTTCTGCTCCACCACTCCCCTGAAATAGCCTTCATGAAAGACACTGATGACCTACATGTTCCAAATCCGAACCCAAATCTGAAAACCACTTTTTTTTGAGATGGGAGTCTCACTTTGTTGCCCAGGCTGGAGTGCAGTGGCATAGTCACAGTTTACTGCAGCCTTGAACTCCAAGCTCAAGTGATCCTCCTGCCTCAGCCTCCCTAGTAGCTGTGGCTACAGATGCATGCAACCACACTCAGCTTAAAAGCTACATTTTAATCCCTGTTATATTTGCCTTCTCAGCAGCATTTAACTCTAACAACTGTCTCTTCCTCTGGCCACTCTTCTGGGGAGGAAAGTGACACAAACTTTGCTTCCTGGTCTTCTCTCTACCACTTCAGTCTCCTTGGCAGACCCCTCCTTTATTCACCTCCTAAATGGGCCTGTTCCTCATGGCTGTATTCTGGGTTAGTTCTCTTTCCATGCCAGAGGCAACGCTGTTTATTCCTATGGCTTTGTCTGCTGGTGACACCCAAATCTATACCAAGACCTGATCCTTGAGCTCCAGGGTCATGGAAACAAAAGCACACATGGCACTTGAACTTGGGGTGTCTTCTATGAGTCCTGTCCTCGTGTCTAACATTGAACATATGCCACTACCAAGCACCACCACTCAAAAAACCCAGGTTCTGCTCTCAGCTCTTCCTCTAACTTCCCCTCACAAAATGGTACTGCAATTGCCTGTTACTCAAGCCAGAAGCCTGGGGTTCGTCATGAATCTTCCCGCCCTGCCCTGCATATAAAACTGTCCTTTTATATCAGTTTTACATATAAAACTGTTTTACATATAAAACTGTCCTTTTATATCAGTTATCCACTGCTGTGTTGCAAATTGCCCCAAAACAATGGCTTAAGACAACAGCCTTTCTCACAATTCTGAGTTGTCTGGAAAGCTCTGCTGGTCTCTCCCAGCCTGGCTGAAGCAGCTGTCTCATCCCAGCTAGTGTCTGAACTCAGCTAGGGCTGCTAGGCCTCTCCATGTGGCCTTTCATCTTCACAGTATGGTGGATGGTCTCTGGGCTCCTCCTCTTTTTTTTTCCAGATAGAGTCTCACTCTGTTGCCCAGGCTGGAGTGTAGTGGTGTGATCTCGGCTCACTGCAACCTCTGCTTCCCCAGTTCAAGTGTTTCTCCTGCCTCAGCCTGCCCAGTAGCTGGGATTACAGGTGCCCAACACCATGCCCGGCTTTTTTTTTTTTTGTATTTTTACTAAAGACAGGGTTTCATCATGTTGGTCAGGCTGGTTTCGAACTCCTGACCTTGTGATCTGGTTTCTGGGCTCCTTCTAAGAGGAAAGAGCAGAAGCTGCAAGGTCTGTTGAGGCCTGGGCTCAGAACTCTCCCAGTGCCACTTCTGTCACATTTTTTGGTGAAAGCTAACTACAGGGCCAGCCCAGAACCCACAGGTGGGGAAATAAACCTCATATCCTGGTGAGGGAAGCTATGAAGTATCTGTGGCCATCCTTCATAACTATAATTCTACCATCTATTTGGTAAAACCAAACAAAATTGTTACTCTTTGGCCATTTTTGGCCTAAGAAGTAGCACTTTTACATGGCTCAATCCAATACTTTTGGCTGGGCGTAGTGGCTCATGCCTGTAATCCCAGCACTTTGGAAGGCCAAGGTGGGTGGATCACCTGAAGTCCGGTTCAAGACCAGCCTGGACAACATGGTGAAACCCTGTCTCTACTAAAAATATAAAAATTAGCTGGGTGTGATGGCGCATGCCTGTAATCCCAGCTACTCGGGGGGCTGAGGCACAAAAATTGCTTGAACCCGGGAGGTGGAGGTTGCAGTGAGCTGAGATCGCACCACTGCACTCCAGCCTGGGCGACAGAGCAAGACTCTGTCTGGAAAAAAAAAAAAAAATTTAATAGTTTGGAGTTTGTTTTTTATAGAGACAGGGGTCTCACTATGTTGCTCAGGGTGGTCTCAAACTCCTGGCCTCAAGTGATCTTTCCGCCTTGGCCTCCCAAAGTGCTGGGATTACACGTCAGTCACCCTGTGTAGCCTCAATCTAATACTTCCTGAATTCACCCTGGTCTGGATCACTGTGGTCATCTGGTCTACTACACTAGCTTCCTAGCAGTTGCCTATGCCTCCACTGAGGTTTTCCTGCAGTTCTTTTGTCTCACAACAGCCAGTAAGATATTTGCCACCTTTGAGTGTGATTACCCCACTCCTGCTGAAGACTCCCAATTCGTTTACATTTTTCCTAAGTGGCATGTGAGCCCCTCCAGATCAGGCACCTACTTAACTCACCCATTCCATTTGCTTCCCAGCTCATACCCTCTGCTCCACCTCCACTATTGCTGGACTTTCCTCAAGTTCCCTTGTACCCCTTTCCAGTCAATCCTACTCATCCTATCTCATCCCCAGGCAGCCACTGTTCTGATTTCTATCTCTATAGATTAGATATACCTGTTTTGGGCTTATATGAATGGAATCATGCAATATGTACTCTTTTTGTACCTGGGTTCTTTCACGCAATATAATGTCTATGAGATGTCAAATCTCTCCACTTGATCTTGGCCAAGAGGGCGAGAAGTGATGAGATGTCAAATCTCTCATCCATGTTACTGCATGTATTTCATTCCTTTTTATTATTATTTTTTGAGACAGAGTCCTGCT
Organism: Macaca thibetana thibetana; assembly: GCF_024542745.1. Classification (NCBI taxonomy): domain Eukaryota; kingdom Metazoa; phylum Chordata; class Mammalia; order Primates; family Cercopithecidae; genus Macaca; species Macaca thibetana. The sequence continues at coordinate 17,157,672 of NC_065597.1, read as the reverse complement.
CTGTCACCCAGGCTGGAGTGCAGTGGCGCAATCTTGGCTCCCGCAACCTCCGCATACCGGGTTCAAGTGATTCTCCTGCCTCAGCCATTCCTGAGTAGCTGGGATTACAGGTGCACCCCACCACGCCCGGCTAATTTTCTTTTTTTTTTTTGAGACAGGGTCTTCCTCTGTCGCCTAGGCTGGAGTGCAGTGGTGCAATCTCAGCTCACTGCAAGCTTTGCCTCCTGGGTTCACACCATTCTCCTGCCTCAGCCTCCCGAGTCGCTGGGACTACAGGCACCTGCCACCACACCCGGCTAATTTTGTTTTTGTATCTTTAGTAGAGACAGGGTTTCACTGTGTTAGCCAGGCTGGTCTCGATCTCCTGACCTCAGGTGATCCACCTGCCTTGGCCTCCCAAAGTGCTGGGGTTATAGGCGTGAGCCACCGCGCCTTGCCCTTTTTTTGATTTTTAATCAACATTATTGAGAGGTATAATTTATATACAATATTTTAAATACATAAGTTCTCATATAAAAATTAGCCAGGGGTGGTGGCGTACTGCTATAGTCCCAGCTACCGGGGAGCTGAGGTAGGAGGATCACTTGAGTCTGGGAGATCAAGGCTGCAGTGAGCTGTGAACATGCCACTGCATTCTAGCCTAGGTGACACAGCGAGACCCTGTCTCAAAAAACAAAAACAGTTATTCTTCCTTGGGAACTGCTTATAAAAAAGAAAAAGCAGGCCAGGCACTGTGGCTCACACCTATAATCCCAGCACTTTGGGAAGCCCAGGCAGGCAAGGCCTCCTGGCCTTGAGCTCAGGAGTTCAAGGACAGCCTAGCCGATGCGGTGAAACCCCATCTCTACTAAAAATACAAACATTATCCGGGTGTGGTGGTGTGTGCCTGTAATCCCAGCTACTTGGAAGGCTGAGGCAGGAGAATCGCTTGAACCCAGGAGGCAGAGGTTGTAGTGAGCCAAGACCCCGCCCAGCCTGGGTAACATCTATAAATAATAGTTCCATGAGTTTAGAAATACAAAGTAGCATGACTTAACAAACTTACACATCTATGTAACCAGGCACCAATTAAGATACAGAATAATTCTATCACCAAGGAAGTTTCCTTGTGTCTGGCCCAAACAAACATCCTTCTCCACAGGTAAGCTCTGTTAGTTTTTATCACCATAGATTTCATTTGTCCTATTCTTGAATCTCATATAGATTATACAGTATGTATTTGGTGGTCCTTCAACATAATGACCAGGTGTGGTGGCTCATGCCTGTAATCCCAACACTTTGAGAGGCCAAGGAAGGGGGATCTCTGGAATTCAGGAGTTGGAGAGCAGCCTGAACAATATAATGAAGACCCCCGTCTCTGCAAAAAGTTTACAAGTTAACCGGGCGTGCTGGTGCGGGCCTGTGGGCCAGCTACCTGGGAGGCTGAGGTGGGAGGTCAAGGCTGCAGTGAGTGATTGCACCACTGCATTCCAGCCTGGGTGACACAATGAGACTCTGTCTCAAAAAAAAATTAAAAAAAAAAAAAGAAAAGAGAAAACGCATTGTGTGTTGTATTTATTGGATGATGGAATTATGGGGTTTACGGGCCTTCTGTTGCGTTTTGATTTTTGTTTTCTTACCTGTTATCGCGTTCTTAACAGTAGGCATCATATAGTATTCCCATGGAACTTTCCTTTGTTTAAAGCCTTACAGTTTGGAGACTTACACATTTAAGGTGAGATGTGACAGGCTTAAAAATAAACTTTGGAGGCCGGGCGTGGTGGCTACCGCCTTTAATCCCAGCACTTTGGGAGGCTGAGGCGGGAGGATCACGAGGTCAGCAGTTGGAGACCAGCCTGGTCATCATGGTTAAACCCCGTCTCTTACTAAAAATACAAAAATTAGTCGGGCGTGGTGGCGGGCGCCTGTAATCACAGACAGTCGGGAGACTGAGGTAGGAGAATAGCTTGAACCTGGGAGGCGGAGGTTGCAGTGAGCCGAGATCGCGCCACTGCACTCCAGCCTGGGACAGGGCGAGACTCCGTCTCAAAAAAATAAATAAATAAAAAATAAAATAAACGTTGGGTTATTTCAGTGTGAAGTAAGGCAATAAACAGAGGGCTAACAGTTCCACTTCGTAGAGCTCAGGAGTTTTAAAAAGCGAGGAGGCCGCGTCCTGGAAGGGTGAGCAAAAAGCCTCCCTTTGAGGTTTGCGCACAAAGGGAGAGGCCAGTCCAGAGAGACCCAGCGCCGCGCAGAATGATGATGTCGCACGCCGGGTGGGAACTGACGTCACCTGTGCTCACCGCCGCTTCCGGTCCGCGTGAGGTGCATTCTCGCGCCGGTGGCGGGCTTGGGGCCGGCGTTGCGACGTGGTGCGGCGCATATTTTCACAAGTGTGTCGCCCTTGGTCTGGACTATGGCCACCGACTCTTGGGCCCTGGCGGTGGACGAGCAGGAAGCGGCTGTCAAGTCGGTCAGTGGCTTCATCTCCAGGCGGGGAGGACGTAGCAGGGGCCCAGGCGAAACCTGCCTAAAGCACAGGGAGCTCCCCGGGTTGGGGAGGCTCCTGGGCAACGCGCTGCTAGAGTTTGCTGGGGCAGTCACTTGCCCTTGATTTGCTCTTAGAGCTAAAGAGACCAGTGTCGAGCTTTTTATCTCCATATGGGCTGGTTAAGGACTTCATCCTTTGGTATATCCACCCCACTATGCATGCTGTCATTCCTCTATTGACCTCCTCGGTGACGATTATAAGGAAAGCCAAGTTTAGATGCTGATTCTCATTTTCATTATGCGACTGTTCTTCGCATGTTTCTGTGCTACTCTGTATTTAACATTTCTTAGATCCATGCTTAACGTGGTTGGCAGTTTGTAGCTCTTTGTAGAATAACAGATTCACTTTTAGATGTAATACCTCAATCTGCAGATGTTGGAAGGAGGCACTACAAATTGTTTCATTGATGTTTAAAGTGACACTTAGTTTCATATACTTGTTCTTTAAGTAATGAATATTCATTCAACTGGAATGTAATTACAGCATACACCGTGGCTTTCTGTTCTTATATCTAAGACCTAAGCTTTAGGTTTGTTTAGTGATAATGGACTGGTTTTTTGTTGTTGTTGTTGTTGTTTTTGTTTGAGGCGGAGTTTTGCTCTTGTTGCCCAGGCTGGAGTGCAGTGGCGTCATCTCGGCTCACCACAACCTCCACCTCCTGGGTTCAAGCGATTCTCCTGCCTCAGCCTCCTGAGTAGCTGGGATTACAGGCATGCGCCACCACGACTGGCTAATTTTGTATTTTTAGTGGAGACGGGGTTTCTCCATGTTGGTCAGGCTGGTCTTGAACTCCCGACCTCTGGTGATCCGCCCACCTCGGCCTCCCAAAGGGCTGGGATTACAGCCGTGAGCCACCACGCCTAGGCGGTATGGGGATTTTTGAGAGGGCTATTGACAGAATTAGACAAGGCTGGCAAGGATTTACTGAACTACAGAGAACAGAATATGTTACAAGTGATGGCTAATAGAAATATCGGTGTAGAAGTTATTCTGGGCCGGGCGCGGTGGCTCACGCCTGTAATCCCAGCACTTTGGGAGGCCGAGGCCGGCGGATCACGAGGTCAGGAGATCGAGACCATCCTGGCGAACACGGTGAAACCCCGTCTCTACTAAAAAAAATACAAAAAAATTAGCCGGGCGTGGTGGCAGGCGCCTGTAGTCCCAGCTTCCCGGGAGGCTGAGGCAGGAGAATGGCGTGAACCCGGGAGGTGGCCGAGCTTGCAGTGAGCGGAGATTGTGCCACTGCACTCCAGCCTGGGCGACAGAGCGAGACTCTGTCTCAAAAAAAAAAAAAAAAAAAAAAAAAAAAGAAGTTATTCTGATAGATAGAGGGCCTATATGTTGGGCAGTGGAAGTGAAAATGAGGGGATGGATATAAGATACAAAGACAGAATGGGTAGGACTTGCTAACATAATAAAGGAGAGAAGGGAGATAAAGCGAAAGGTTTCTGTTTTCAACTTGGATCCTATTGGTATTACTAACGTTCCAATAACAGGAATACGAAAGTGGGAGGAAGGGCAGATTTGATAAAATGGTGAAGGCAGCCGGGCGTGGTGGCACCCACCTGTGATCCCAGCACTTTGGGAGGCCGGGGCGGGCAGATCAGTCGAGGTCAAGAGTTTGATACCAGCCTGGCCAACATAGCGAAACCCTGTCTCTACTAAAAATACAAAAGTTAGCCAGGCATGGTAGCAGGCGCCTGTAATCCCAGCTACTCAGAAGGCTGAGGCACGAGAATTGCTTGAACCTGGGAGGTGGAGGTTACAGTGAATCGAGATCACGCCACTGCACTCCAGCCCGGGCTACTGAGTGAGACTCTGTCTCAAAAAGAAAAAAAAAAAAGAATGGTGAAGGCTGGGCACGGTGGCTCACACCTGTAATCCTAGCACTTTGGGAGACTGAAGCAGGCAGATCAGTTGAACCCAGGAGTTCAAGACCAGTGTGGGCAACATGGTGAAACCCCATTTCTACAAAAATACAAAAAATAAATTAGCTGGGTGTGGTGGTGGCGCACTCCTGTGGTCCCCATTACTCAGGATGCTGAGATGGGAGGATCACCTGAGCCTAGGGAGGTTGAGGCTACAGTGAGCTGTGATCACACCACTGCACTCCAGCATGGGCGACAGTGAGACCCTGTTTCAAAAAAAGAAAAAAGGGAATGGTGAGTTCAGGTTTGGCTGTTCTGAGTTTAAAATAAGGAGACATCTTGGTAAGTACCTGTTGTGGGAGTCCCCAGGAGATGCCAGGTTTGACGATTTGTTAGGAGAGCTCACAGGCTCAGTATGCAGTTGTACTCACAGCTATGATTTATTATAGTGAAAAGATACAAAGCAAAATTAGTGGAAGAAAAAGGCTCATGGGCTAAGTCCAGAGGAAACCAGGCAAACTTCCAAGTTATCTCCCAATGGAGTCCACAGAGTGTGCTTAATTCTTCCGGTAGCAAATTGTAACAGCACGTATGAGGTGGTGTCAGGGAAGCTTGTTAGAGACTACTTGAGGCTTTTATTGGGGGCCTGTCATATAGTCACCCTGTGCCTGGCTTGTACCAGAATTCCAGACTTCCAGAAGGAATGCGGGTGGTTAGCATAAATTCCATGTTTTTACAAACAGTTGAGGCAGACTGACCGCCTCTTATCAGTTCTAGGAATGATGGGAACCTTCCCAAAGTCCAAGTTCTCAGGTGACAGCCAAGGGCCAGCCTTGCAAATAGGCTTTCCTAAGGAGAGTGGTCAGGCCTGCTGTGTTCTTTTCTGCACGGTAGCCATCAGGCATTTGGAAATACAGCACTGGAATTCAGGGGAAGGAGCAGGTCAGAGGTATAAAACCAGCAGTTTCCACAAAGAAATTACAAAGCATTATCAAGAGCATAGGCCTTGTACTCTGGAGTTTAAAATCTAGCATTTGGCCGGGCGCGGTGGCTCAAGCCTGTAATCCCAGCACTTTGGGAGGCCGAGACGGGCAGATCACGAGGCCAGGAGATCGAGACCATCCTGGCTAACACAGTGAAACCCCGTCTCTACTAAAAAAATACAAAAAACTAGCCGGGCGAGGTGGCGGGCGCCTATAGTCCCAGCTACTCGGGAGGCTGAGGCAGGAGAATGACGTAAACCCGGGAGGCGGAGCTTGCAGTGAGCTGAGATCTGGCCACTGTACTCCAGCCCGGGCGACAGAGTGAGACTCCGTCTCAAAAAAAAAAAAAAAAAAAAAAATCTAGCATTTAGCATCAGATCTACTCTGAAAGACAGTTACTGATAATTGGTTTCAAACCTTGTGAAATCTGTGACCCTAACCTAGCTGTGATATGAATATCACAAATACAGGCCTAAACATACTTGGTGTCTGCTTCTAAGCATTCAGCTTATCAGAAGGCTGGTGTAAATAAATGCTTCCTAATAGTTGAAGAATACCTGTTTTTTCACCACTTAGACTTGTGTACCTTCACTTAATAAATGATTCATGGTCTTAGGTTATCATGTGGCTCTGCTCTCTGGAGTAGAGAAAACCAATGAAAGTGACAGAAGAGGCTGGGCGCGGTGGCTCACGCCTGTAATCCCAGCACTTTGGGAGGCCGAGGCGGGCGGATCACAAGGTCAGGAGATCGAGACCACGGTGAAACCCCGTCTCTACTAAAAATACAAAAAAATTAGCCGGGTGCGGTTGTGGGCGCCTGTAGTCCCAGCTACTCGGGAGGCTGAGGCAGGAGAATGGCGTGAACCCGGGAGGCGGAGCTTGCAGTGAGCCGAGATCGCGCCACTGCACTCCAGCCTGGGCGACAGAGCAAGACTCCGTCTCAAAAAAAAAAAAAAAAAAAAAAAAGAAAGAAAGTGACAGAAGAAGGCTGGGTGCAGTGACTCACACTTATAATCCCAGTGCTTTGGAGGCCAGGGTGGGAGGATTGCTTGAGCCCAGGAGTTCGAGTTTGAGTTCGAGTAGGCATGGTGGTCTACACCCTGTGGTCTCAGCTACTAGGGAGGCTGAGGTGGGAGGATCGCTAGAACCCAGGAGGTTGAGGCCACAGTGAGCCATGATTGTGCTGCTGCACTCCAGCCTAGGTTACAGAGTGAGACCTTGTTTTAGAAAATAAATAAATAGAAAAAAAAAGAAAAAAAGAAAAAACTTGAGTTGGGAGATAAGCAGAGTTTGAGGTTTTCTGAAACTTTCCCCCCAACCATTATATTTAGGCCACCCCTCGCCTTGTTTGAAGGCTGTTGAAGATGTTTGAAATGATGGTTTCACACAGACGTTCAGCAGTTCTACTTTGAGGGAACAAACCAATTCCCTCAATACTGGTGCTGAAAGTTTCAGACTAGACTTTTACTGAAAGTTTCTCTTTTCTTAGGGACCTTCCTTTTATTGGATCCTTTGCTTAACCCTGTTTTCTTTTATTCCTATTCAGATGACCAGTTTGCAGATCAAGGAAGAGAAAGTCAAAGCAGATACCAATGGTGAGTCACTAGTAACTACAAGCTAGAAAAGAGTTCCATGTGGGCCGCTGCTTTGCACTCATAGCTGCATTGTACAAAGAGCTGTTGTTTGGTGTAACCGTTAGCTGTTTACAAGCCAGTACATTAGATTTTGTTACTGAAGGGATATGTCAATTTTCCAAAGTTTATCCTTTGACTTCTTAAAATTAAGAGTCTCTCTATTGGACTGTACTGCTACTGTTCATTTGATAATATTTTGGCTAATTATTTATTTATTTTGTTTGAGACGGAGTCTCGCTTTGTTGCCCAGGCTGGAGTGCAGTGGTGCAATCTCGGCTCACTGCAGGCTCTGCCTCCTGGGTTCATGCCATTCTTCTGCCTCAGCCTCCCGAGTAGCTGGGACTACAGGTGCCCGCCACCACGCCTGGCTAGCTTTTTGTTTTTGTATTTTTAGTAGAGATAGGGTTTCATCGTGTTAGCCAAGATGGTCTTGATCTCCTGTCCTTGTGATCTGCCCGCCTCGGCCTCCCAAAGTGCTGGGATTACAGTCGTGAGCCACTGCGCCTGGCCTAAATTTTTTATTTTTTATATTAGATTTTTAAAACTTTATTTGAGACAGGGTCTCACTCTGTCGTGCAGGCTAGAGTGGAGTGGCATGGCGTGATCTTGGCTCACTGCAAACTTGCCACCCAGGCTCAAGAGATCCTTCCACCTCACCTCCCAGGTAGTTGAGACTACTGGTGTCCACCACCACACCCGGCTAATTTTTTATATTTTTAGTAGAGGCGGGGTTTTGTCATGCCCAGGCTGGTCTCGAACTCCTGAACTCAAGCGATCTGCCTGCCTTGGCCTCCCACAGTACTGGGATTATAGGCATGAGTCACTGCACTTGGCCTAATTTTATTTATTTATTTTTTAATTTATTTCTTGAGATGAAGTCTCGCTCTGCCACCCAGGCTGGAGTGCAGTGGCGCGATCTCGGCGTACTGCAAGCTCTGCCTCCCGGGTTCACACCATTCTTCTGCCTCAGCCTCCCGAGTAGCTGGGACTACAGGCGCCCGCCACCACGCCTGGCTAATTTTATTTTGTATTTTTAGTAGAGACAGGGTTTCACCGTGTTAGCCAGGATGGTCTCCATCTCCTGAACTTATGATCCGCCCGCCTTGGCCTCCCAAAGTGTTGGGATTACAGGCGTGAGCCACCACACCTGACCCATTTTATTTTATTTTATTTTATTTTATTTTATTTTATTTATTTATTTTGTGAGACAGAGTCTCGCTCTGTGGCCCAGGCTGCAGTGCAGTGGCGCGATTCGGCTCATTGCAAGCTCCGCCTACCGGGTTCACGCCATTCTCCTGCCTCAGCCTCCCAAGTAGCTGGGACTACAGGCGCCCGCCACCTCGCCCGGCTAATTTTTTATATTTTTAGTAGAGACGGGGTTTCACCGTATTAACCAGGATGGTCTCGATCTCCTGACCTCGTGATCCGCCTGCCTCGGCCTCCCAAAGTGCTGGGATTACAGGCGTGAGCCACTGCGCCTGGCTATTTTTTTTTAAATAACATCCAGATCCTGCACGAGGTAAATTTTTTAACTTTTTGAAAAGTGAATCTGGGTTCAAAAGTCAGAAAGTATAATAAGGTACAAGGGTTAGGGCCCACCCTAGTGACCTCATCTTAACTACAGCTGTAGCAACCCTATTTCAAAATCAGGTCACATTCTGAGGTACTGGTTAGGACTTGAATATATGAGTTTGGGGTCAGGGGGCCACACACAATTCAGCTCATAACAGCATCCTATCCCATAAGTAGCCACTGTTCATGGATTTTTTTTTTTTTTTTTTTTTTGAGATGGAGTCTTGCTCTGTCGCCCAGGCTGGAGTGCAGTGGCCGGATCTCAGCTCACTGCAAGCTCCGCCTCCCGGGTTCACGCCATTCTCCTGCCTCAGCCTCCCGAGTAGCTGGGACTACATTAACTGGGACTACAGGCGCCCGCCACCTCGCCCAGCTAGTTTTTTGTATTTTTTAGTAGAGACGGGGTTTCACTGTGTTAGCCAGGATGGTCTTGATCTCCTGACCTCATGATCCGCCCGTCTCGGCCTCCCAAAGTGCTGGGATTACAGGCTTGAGCCACCGCGCCCGGCCTGTTCATGGATTTTTAATATTCTTCCAAAGACTTTATGCAAAGCAAATATAAGTATAGATTATCATATTCTCTCAACCAAAATGCGGCATGATATATACAGTACACTTACTTTTTCACTCAACAGTATCCCTTGGCAAACTTTCCATATCAATACATGCAGTTTCATCCCTGCCTTTTTTTTTTTTTTTTTTTTTTTTTGAGGCAGAGTCTTGCTCTGTCACCCAGGCTGGAGTGCAGTGGTACAGTCTTGGCTCACTCCAACTTCTGCCTCCTGGGTTCAAGCAGTTCTCCTGCCTTGGCTTCCCGAATAGCTGGGATTACAGGTCTCTGCCATCATGCCTGGCTACTTTTTATATTTTTAGTGGAGACAGGGCATCACCATGTTGGCCAGGTTGGTCGTTAACTCCTGACTTCGGGTGATCTGCCCGCCTCGGCCTCCCAAAGTGCTGGAATTACAGGCGTGAGCCACTATGCCTGACCCCTCCTTGTGTTTTATAATTATGTGATACTGCATTGTGTGAATATACCATGGTTTTTTGTTGTTGTTGTTGTTGTTGTTTTGAGACGAAGTTTCTCTCGTTGCCCAGGCTGGAGTACAATGGTGTGATCTCGGCTCACCACAACCTCCAACTTCCGGGTTCAAGCGATTCTCCTGCCTCAGCCTCCTAAGTAGCTGGAATTACAGGCATGTGCCATGACACCTGGCTAATTTTGTGTTTTTTAAGTAGAGAGAGGGTTTCTCCATCTTGGTCAGACTGGTCTCGAACTCCTGACCTCAGGTGATCTGCCCACCTCAGCCTCCCAAAGTGCTGGGATTACAGGCTTGAGCCACTGCACCCGGCTGATATACCATGACTTTTTAAGCAATCATAGATGTTTGGGTGGTCCCATTCTTTTGCTATTATAAATAATGTTTCATGAAATAACCATGAACTTAGCTCTTTTTACATGTATACAAGTGTTTGTAGGATAAATTCCCCAAAAATGGATTTGCTAGGTCAAAGGTATATGCGTTTGCAACTTTTTCTTTCTTTTTCTTTTTTGTTTTTTTGAGATGGATTCTCTCTCTGTTGCCCAGGCTGGAGTACAGTGGCAGCTCACTGCAACCTCCGCCTCCCAGGTTCAAGCAGTTCTTCTGTCTCTGCATCCCAAGTAGCTGGGATTACAGGTGCACGCCTCCATGCCCAGCTAAATTTTTTGTATTTAGTACAGACAGGGTTTCACTGTATTGCCCAGGCTGGTCTTGAACTCCTGAGCTCAGGCAATCTGCCTGCTTGGCCTCGCAAAGTGCTGGGATTACAGGTGTGAGCCACCACGCCTGGCTTTTTTTTTTTTTTTTTTTTTTTTTTTTTTTGACGGAGTCTCGCTCTGTCGCCCAGGCTGGAGTGCAGTGGCGCGATCTCGGCTCACTGCAAGCTCTGCCTCCCGGGTTTACGCCATTCTCTTGCCTCAGCCTCCCGAGTAGCTGGGACTACAGGCGCCCGCCACCATGCCCGGCTAGTTTTTTTGTATTTTTTAGTAGAGACGGGGTTTCACCATGTTAGCCAGGATGGTCTCGATCTCCTGACCTCATGATCTGCCCGTCTCGGCCTCCCAAAGTGCTGGGATTACAGGCTTGAGCCACCGCGCCCAGCCTTTTTTTTTTTTTTTAAAGACAGGATCTTGTAGGCTGGACATGGTGGCTCATGCCTGTAATCCCAGCACTTTGAGAGGCCAAGGTGGGCAGATCATGAGGTCAGGAGTTTGAGACCAGCCTGGCCAATATGCTGAAACCCTGTCTCTACTAAAAATACAAAAATTGGGCCGGGCGCGGTGGCTCAAGCCTGTAATCCCAGCACTTTGGGAGGCCGAGACGGGCGGATCACGAGGTCAGGAGATCGAGACCATCCTGGTTAACACGGTGAAACCCCGTCTCTACTAAAAAATACAAAAAATTAGCCGGGCGCGGTGGTGGGCGCCTGTAGTCCCAGCTACTCGGGAGGCTGAGGCAGGAGAATGGCGTGAACCCGGGAGGCGGAGCTTGCAGTGAGCTGAGATCCGGCCACTGCACTCCAGCCCGGGCGACAGAGCGAGACTCTGTCTCAAAAAAAAAAAAAAAAAAAAAAAAAAAAAAAAAAATTGCCCAGGCATGGTGGTGTGCGCCAGTAGTCCCAGCTACTTGGGAGGCTGAGGCAGAAGAATCACTTGAACCTGGGAGGCAGAGGTTGCAGTGAGCCGAGATTGTGCCACTGTACTCCATCCTGGGCAACACAGTGAGACTCTGTCTCAAAAAAATAGGCCGGGCGCGGTGGCTCAAGCCTGTAATCCCAGCACTTTGGGAGGCCGAGACGGGCGGATCATGAGGTCAAGAGATTGAGACCATCCTGGCTAACATGGTGAAACCCCATCTCTACTAAAAATTACAAAAAACTAGCCGGGCGAGGTGGCGGGTGCCTGTAGTCCCAGCTACTCGGGAGGCTGAGGCAGGAGAATGGCGTAAACCCGGGAGGCGGACCTTGCAGTGAGCTAAGATCCGGCCACTGCACTCCAGCCTGGGCGACAGAGTGAGACTCCGTCTCAAAAAAAAAAAAAAAAAGACATGCTCTTGCTCTGTCACCCAGGCTGCAGTGCGGTGGCTCAAACTCCTGGGCTCAAGCTGTTCTGCTGCCCCAGCCTCCTGAATAGCTGGGATTACAGGCTAATTTTTTAAATTGTTAGCAGAGACTAGGTCTTGCTGTATTGCCCAGGCTGACATTTGCAGTTTTTCTCAGTATTTTCAAAGTCCTTTCCTTAGGTATTATACCAATTAATATTTCTGGTTTTGTTTGTTTGTTTGTTTGTTTGTTTGAGACAAGAGTTTTGCTCTTGTTGCCCAGGCTGGAGTGCTGTGGCATGATCTCGGCTCACCACAACCTCCGCCTCCTGGGTTCAAGCAATTTTCCTGCTTCAGCCTTCCCGAGTAGCTGGGATTACAGGCATGCGCCACCACACCCAGCTAATTTTGTATTTTTTAGTAGAGACAGGGTTTCTCCATGTTGGTCAGACTGGTCTCAAACTCCTGACCTCAGGTGATCCACCCGCCTCAGCCTCCCAAAGTGCTGGGATTACAGGATGAGCCACTGTGACCGGCCACCAATTAATATTTCCATCAGCAAAAATGAGAGTGTTTTTCTACAATCTCATCACAGAATTAATAGTCAAACTTTTAGAATTTGCCAATCTGAAAGGTAAAAAATGGTAGACTATGTTTGCTAATAAGGCTGTATTTTAAAGTAGGACTGTTAAGAGGTGACATATTCTGATCTGTCTGAAATTAGTCAAAATTTCTAGAAATTTTAAAAATTTTCACCAGGTACAGTAGTTCATGCCAGTAATCCTAGTGCTTTGGGAGACCAAGGCAGGAGGATTACTTGAGGCCAGGAATTTGAGAACAAGCTGGGCAACACGGCAAGACTCCATCTCTACAAAAATGTTTTTGTTTTAAATTAGCTGAGAATAGTGGCGCATGCCTGTAGTGCTAGCTACTCAGGAGGCTAAGGCAGGAGGATGTGGTGGTATGCACCTGTAGTCCCAGCTAAGTGGGAGCCTGGGGTGGGAGGATCACTTCGGCTCAGGAGATTAAGGTTGTAGTGAGCTATGATTGCACCACTGCACTTTAGCCTGGGCAACAGTGGGAGACCCTGTCTCAAAAAAAAAAAAAATTCTAGAAATAAAAATTCACTAAACATAAAGAAATGCCAACTATTTATATTTTGATTACTTAAAATAAATTTCATACTGGGCGCTGTGTCTCATGCCTGTAATCCCAGCACTTTGGGAGGCCAAGGTGGGCGGATCACTTGATTGAGGTCTGGAGTTTAAGACCATCCTGGCCAACATGGCAAAACCCCGTCTCTCCTAAAAATACCTAAATTAGCCATGTGTGGTGGCACACGCCTAATCCCAGCTACTCAGGAGGCTGAGGCAGGAGAATCGCTTGAACCCAGGAGGCGGAGGTTGCTGTGAGCCAAGGTTGCGCCATTGCACTCCAACTTTGGGCTACAAGAGGAAAACTCTGTCTAAAAAATAAATAAATAAAATAAATTTCAGTGTATTTATTTATATTGTCCCATATTTTTGGTGGTTCTCATATTTGCCTTTCTAATTATGACAACTGTTTTCTTGTGTAGGTATTATCAAAACCAGTACCACTGCTGAGAAAACAGATGAAGAGGAGAAAGGTAACTACTCTTGGATGCCCTTGGCAAGAGACAGTATGACCCAGGGCTTGCCTTCCCGGAGCCAGAGGCACTCCAAGCTACAAGATCCAGGAGATGAGAGGAATCAGAGAAGGAATAGTCAGTGAGAGGAGGAGAACCGAACAAGTCCTGAAGCAGTGGCTCATGCCTGTAATTCCAGCACTTTGGGAGGCCGAGGTGGGAGGATTGCTTTGGGCCAGGAGTTCAAGCCCAGCCTGGGCAACATAGGGAGACCCCAATTCTACAAAAGATTTCAAAATGAGCTGGGTGTGATAGCACACACCTGGACTCCCAGCTACTTGGGAGGCTGAGGTGGGAGGATCGCCTGAACCCAGGAATTCTAGGCTACAGTGAGCTATGATTGTGCCACTGCACTCCAGCCTGGGTGACAGCAAGACCCCATCTCTAAAATAAATAAATAGAGACCTATCAGTGTGATGGTTTTTCTCCAGTCATGCTTGACTGCCCAGCTGCTAGTGTGGAGAGGGAGAAAGAGTGGCTTCATAAGCGTGGGGTTTGCCAGATGAGAATGTAGATCTACTGGTTTCTTCCTGACAGAGGACAGAGCTGCCCAGTCCTTACTCAACAAGCTGATCAGAAGTAACCTTGTCGATAACACAAACCAAGTAGAAGTCCTGCAGCGGGATCCAAACTCCCCTCTGTACTCGGTGAAGTCGTTTGAAGAGCTTCGACTGTGAGTATTCGCTCCTTTCAACAGCTCTTCCTTGCCATTCTCTCCCCACATAAAACTTAGCATCTCAGAAATTCTTGTGAGAATTTTTACTTTTAAAAAGTTAGCATTTTTTTTTTTTTTTTTTTTTTTTTTGAGACAGAGTTTCACTCCTGTTGCCCAGGCTGGACTGCAATCGCGTGACCTTGGTTCACTGCAACCTCTGCCTCCTGGGTTCAAGCGATTCTCCTGCCTCAGCCTCCCAAGTAGCTGGGATTACAGGTGCGCGGCATCACACCCGGCTAATTTTTTGTATTTTTAGTAGAGACAGGGTGTCACCATTTTGACCAGGCTGGTCCTGAACTCCTGACCTCAGGTGATCCGCCCGCCTCGGCCTCTCAAAGTGCTGGGATTACAGGCATGAGCCACCGTGCCTGGCTGTTTTTTTCTTTGCAAAGAAGTCACATGAATAAATCACATGATTCAAAAGTCAAAAAGTATGAAAACATTTGCAGTATTAATTTCCCCCCCTAGTGTCTTGGCTACCCTGTTCTCTCGGTAGGAATTTTTTAATGCTTCAAATTTATTAATCATAGCTAAAAGTCTTATTTCTCTTATACTCTTAGAACTTTCAATAAAATATTGGCTGACAGGTGATTTCTGGATGTCAGGAACATTTCTGATTAGGTAAGCCCTTAAGTGAGAACATGTGCTATTTTTTTTTTTTTTTTTTTTTTTTTTTTTTTAAAAAAGGCCAGGCACAGTGGCTCACGCCTGTAATCCCAGCACTTTGGGAGGCCGAGGTGGGCATATCACAAGGTCAGGAGTTTGAGACCAGCCTGACCAACATAGTGAAACCCTATCTCCACTAAAAATACAAAACTTAGCCGGGCATGATGGCACAGGCCTGTAATCCCAGCTACTCAGGAGGCTGGGGCAGGAGAATCACTTGAACCTGTGAGGCGGACATTGCAGTGAGCCAAGTTCGTGCCACTGCACTCCATCCTGGGCAACAGGGGCAACAGAGTGAGACTCTGTCTCAAAAAAATATACATATATGTATATTTAGACTATAGGGTTTACAGTCTTACAGTTTATCTGCTTTTTAAAAAATCTATCAAATCTGTTTTTGGTTTTTTTTTGTTTGTTTTTTTGAGATGGAGTCTTGCTCTGTTGCCCAGGCTGGAGTGCAGTGGCGCTATTTCAGCTCACCACAACCTCCACTTCCCAGGTTCAAGCGATTCTGCTGCCTCAGCCTCCTGAGTTAGCTGGGACTACAGGTGCACACCATCATGCCCGGCTAATTTTTGTATTTTTAGAAGAGACAGGGTTTCACTATGTTGGCCAGGCTGGTCTCGAATTCCTGATCTCGTGATCCGCCTGCCTCGGCCTCCCAAAGTGCTGGGATTACAGGCATGAGCCACCGTGCCTAGCCTTATGTTTTAGGTTTACTTCAGTAAATTAATAGATGATTAAGTATGGATCATTGTGTTACATACATGCCACTGTGCCGGGTGTTACAAGGAACACAAGACCTACTTATTATTCTTGCTGCCTGCCAGGATCACAACCATAGAAAGTAGCTGATGAATAAGAATGTGGTGGAATCAATGGATTATTTGCCATAATTCAGCAAAATCTATAGTATGGCCACTGTGGACAAATTGAAGCCACATTCCTTCCAGCTATTACCACTGAGTAAGAGACACGTAAAACAAAGCTAACTAGTTGTTAAGTAATCTTGAAGAACAATTTTTTATTTTTATTTCTATTCATTTATTTATTTACTTTTGAGACTGAGTCTCACTCTGTTGCCCAGGCTGGAGCGTAGTGGCACAATCTTGACTCACTGCAACCTCTACCTCCTAGGTTCAAGCGATTCTCGTGCCTCAGCCTCTCACATAGCTGGGATTACAGGCCTGAGCCACCACACCTGGCTCATTTGGGTATTTTTAGTAGAGACAGTGTTTCATCATGTTGGCCAGGGTGGTCTCAAGCTCCTGGCCTCAAGCGATCTGCCCACCTCAGCCTCCCAGGCTGCTGGATTACAGGCATGAGCCACTGCACCCAGCCTTATTTTTTTATTTTTAAAAATAGAGGTGTGGTATTGCTGTGTTGGCCAGGTTGCTCCTGAACTCCTGTTCTCAAAGATTCCTCCTGCCTCACCCTCCAAAATTGCTAGGATTACATACAGGTGTCAGCCACAGCACCTGGCCTAAGAACTTTTTTTTTTTTTTTTTAAATGGAGATGAGGTTTCACCATGTTGCCCAGGCTGGACCAAAAATGTATTTTTAAACAGTTACACTTTTGTTTGGGCACGGTGGCTCACGCCTGTAATCCCAGCACTTTGGGAGGCCGAGGCAGGTGGATCGCCTGAGGTCAGGAGTTTGAGACCAGACTGGTCAAAATGATGAAACCCCGTCTCTACCAAAAATACAAAAAAATTAGCCGGCCATAATGGCACATGGCCTGTAGTCCCAGCGACTCAGGAGGCTGAG
Source organism: Macaca thibetana thibetana (assembly GCF_024542745.1). Taxonomy (NCBI): domain Eukaryota; kingdom Metazoa; phylum Chordata; class Mammalia; order Primates; family Cercopithecidae; genus Macaca; species Macaca thibetana. Next base: position 17,141,185 of record NC_065597.1, on the reverse strand, counting down.
GTAGGAGAATTGCTTGAACCCTGGAGGCGGAGGTTGCAGTGAGCCGAGATCATGCCATTGCACTCCAGCCTGGGAGATAAAAGCGAAACCCCTTCTCAAAAAAAAAAAAAAAATTTTTTCAGGAAATTATGCTTTTGTATGTGTTTTTTCTATCAGGACTTTATTCGCCAAATCTGTCATCTCCACTTCTATTTTTAAGCTGTATCAGGACACCTAGACATGTGGTATTATTTCCTTAGAGTGACAGTTTGCTCCTCCAAGTATCAACTGGCTTTTTAATTTCTTCCATTTAGAAGACGTGAGCTCTCAGTTTAACCACTGATGAATTGTCCTCTGTAAAAGGCAGGTTCTCTCTGATTTAGTTGTTCGTAGGAAAAGGAAACAAAGAATGAAACCAAGGTCACCTTTTGAGTCTCAATTAAGTAGTGACTTTGTTTCGTTGGCAACCAAGTCAGAAGCTGCCGAGTGTCACAGCGTTTTCTCCCAAATGGAAGATACTAAAGATTAAGTTTTTAAAGTTCTTTGTGTCTGAGAACCAACATACGCCAGAGAATTTGCCTTTTAGAGAGCCTACTAAACTCCAAGGAAGGCTTAGAGAACAGTTGGGTGGCCTTTTCTTTAGAAACAATCTGGTGTGATTTTTCTTAAACATCTTGTCGATTTAGAGGGAGCAGAGAGCTTATTGTAAATGCAGTGTAAGAGCAACTTAAATGATAATTCTTGTATAGCTGCTTACATAAGAAGTTGGTGTCCAGGTACGGTGGTTCACGCCTGTAATCCCAGCACTTCGGGAGGCCAAGGCGAGTGGATCTCTTGAGCTCAGAAGTTCAAGACTTGCCTGGGCAACATGGTGAAACCCTGTCTCTACAAAAAATTTTAAAATAATTAGCCGGGTGTGATGGCACGTGCCTGCAGCCCCAGCTACTTGAGGGGCCGAGGTGGGAGGATCTCTTGAGGCCCGGGAGGTGTCGGTTGCAGTGACCCCACTTCACACAACTGCACTCCAGCCTGGGCAACAGAGTGAGAACGTCTCTCAAAAAGAAGTTAGTGTGTGTCTGTTTACTTTGATTAGACCTAAGTGAATCTGAGCATTTGTAAAGTTTAGTAGGTTAATTGAACAACCTTTAACTGTTTACTCTATATCAGCTACTAGAAACTGGCTTCATCAATTTTCTTTTTTTCTCGCTGGGCGCAGTGGCTCACGCCTGTAATCCTAGCACTTTGGGAGGCCGAGGCAGGTGGATCACCTGAGATTAGGAGTTCAAGACCAGCCTGGCCAACCTGGCAAAATCCCGCCTGTACTAAAAATACAAAAATTAGCCAGGTGTGGCAGTATGCGCCTGTAATCCTAGCTACTCAGGAGGCTGAGGTAGGAGACTCGCTTGAACCCAGGAGGCAGAGGCTGCAGTGAGCCAAAATCACGCCATTGCACTCTAGCCTGAGTGACAGAGTAAGATTCCATCTCAAAAAAAAAAAAATTCTTTTTTCTTTTTTTTTTTTCTTTTTTTTTTAAAAAGAGATGACCTGGCCCTGTTGCCCCGCCCAAAGTGCAGTGGGGCAATCATAGCTCACTATAGTCTCGAACTCTTAGCCTCAGGCAATCCTCCTGCCTCAGTCTCCCAAGTAGCTAGGACTACAGGTGCATGCCACCTTGTCTAGCTCATTTTTAGAGACGGGGTCTCACTGTGTTGCCCAGGCCAGTCTTTTTTTTTTTTTGAGACGGAGTTTCGCTCTGTCACCCAGGCTGGAGTGCAGTGGCCGGATCTCAGCTCACTGCAAGCTCCGCCTCCCGGGTTTACACCATTCTCCTGCCTCAGCCTCCCGAGTAGCTGGGACTACAGGCGCCCGCCACCTCGCCCGGCTAGTTTTTTGTATTTTTTAGTAGAGACGGAGTTTTACCGTGTTAGCCACGATGGTCTCGATCTCCTGATCTCGTGATCCGCCCATCTCAGCCTCCCAAAGTGCTGGGATTACAGGCTTGAGCCACCGCGCCCGACCGCCCAGGCCAGTCTTGAACGCCGGGACTCCTCAAGCAATCATCCCACCTAGGCCTCCCAAACTGCTAGGATTACTCGAGTGAGCTACCACGTCCAGCCCATCAATTTCCTTACCTGTTGACAGTCTTGAGTATTTGCACAGCTGGCTTTGGAAGGAACATGGAAAAAAAGGACTTCTAAATCTTAGCAGTATAGTAAATAGTGTTTATTTTCATTTATTATATACTTATTTAGAGTCCCAGTCTGTCACCCTGGCTGGAGTGCAGTGGCTCAATCACAGATCACTGCAGCCTTGAGCTGCGAAGCTCAAGTGAGCCTCCCACCTCAGCCTCTTGAGTAGCTGGGACTACAGGTGTACCCAGCTAATTTTTGTATTTTTTTTTTTTGTAGAGACGAGGTATCACCGTGTTGCCCAGGCTGGTCTCAAATTCCTGGCCTCAAACAGTTGGCCTGCCTTGACCTCCCAAAGTGCTGAGATTACAGGCATGAGTCACTGCACCTGGCCTATTTTTAGATATATATTTTATAATTTATTTAATGCTATGAATTAATAACCACCACCCTTGCTGTGTCCAGGGAACACTTGTCCTCCAAGGCCAGCCAGATTTGTGGGTCTGCTGAAAGCATTAATTTCTCTAAGAAAATAAAGCAGTCTGTATTTTATGAATTATGGAAATAGTTGCAGATTAAGTTTCCTTAGGGAGAGGCAGTAGCTTGGTTTGGTTTGCTTTGGTTATTGACAGTGTTTTTTAAGGAAAATGCGTCTGACAGAGGTAGGAAGCATCATTCCTAACTATAGAAAAAGATAAGATTCTAGGCCTCTAAACAATTCCAACTTCTAGCCATCCATCCTCTGTCTTCCTGGCTTCCTAGGAAACCACAGCTTCTCCAGGGAGTCTATGCCATGGGCTTCAATCGACCTTCCAAGATACAAGAGAACGCATTACCCATGATGCTTGCTGAACCGTGAGTATGCAGACCAAGTGCATCTCTCCCAGTATAATTAAATCAGTCTTCCACAAACTGCCTTTTTGTGCCTGAGAACAGAAGGGGCTGTTTGGGGCCACGTGTTTCCTCAGGAAAACAGCTTAGGCAAGTGCAGAGAGAATTGGATGGAGTTAGATACAGTTTCTGCCTTTTCCACTTACCAATAGAAACTTACAGAGAAAAATAGTGCTTTATTCTATGCTATCTTAAAAATTGGGCTTAAGGCCGGGCATGGTGGCTCACTCCTGTAATCCTAGCACGTTGGGAGGCCGAGGCGGGTGGATCACCTGAGGTCAGGAGTTTGAGTCCAGCCAGGCCAACATGGCAAAACCCTGTCTCTACTAAAAGTACAAAAAATTAGCTGGGCACAGTGGCCCACACCTGTTATACTAGCACTTTGGGAGGCCAAGGTGGGTGGACTGCCTGAGCTCAGGAATTTGAGAGCAGCCTGGGCAACATGGTGAAACCCCGTCTTACTAAAATAAAAAAAAATTTTTTTAATGAATTATCTGGGCCTGGTGGCATGTGCCTGTAGTCCCAGCTACTGGGGAGGCTGAAGCAGGAGAATTGCTTGAACCCGGGAGGCAGAGGTTGCAGTGAGCTGAGATGGTGCCACTGCACTCTAGCCTGGGCAACAGAGCAAGACCCTGTCTCAAAAAAAAAAAAAAAAAAAAAAACCTAACTAAAAATACAAAAATTAGCCTGGCATAGTGGCACGTGCCTGTGGTCTCAGCTACATGGGAGGCTGAGGCAGGAGAATCGCTTGAACCCCAGGGGCAGAGGTTGCAGTGAGCCGAGATCGCGCCACTACACTATAGCCTGGGAAACAGAGTGAGACTCTGTCTCAAGAAAAAAAAAATTGGGTTTGAAAAATATTATTTTGATGTGAATGGTGTTGCAATGAATTAAAAAACAAACAAAATAGGCCGGCCACGGTGGCTCAAGCCTGTAATCCCAGCACTTTGGGAGGCCGAGATGGGCGGATCACTAGGTCAGGAGATCGAGACCACCCTGGCTAACACGGTGAAACCCATCTCTACTAAAAAATACAAAAAACTAGCCAGGCGAGGTGGCGGGCGCCTGTAGTCCCAGCTACTCGGGAGGCTGAGGCAGGAGAATGGCGTAAACCCGGGAGGCGGAGCTTGCAGTGAGCAGAGATCACGCCACTGCACTCCAGCCTGGGCGACAGAGTGAGACTCCATCTCAAAAAAAAAAAAAAAAAACAAACAAAATATTATTTGGAAATTTTTGAGACCTACACAGAGGTGTAAAGTACAATACCAAGAATAGCTCTGTAGCCCTATCCTGCCAAGAAAGGAAGCATGTCCAGTTGATAGTTGAAGCCCCTGAATTCCCCTCCTTCCACATCCTGCTCCCACCCTGACCAGAGTGAGCTCCTTTTGAGACAGGGTCTCACTGTTTCCCCGGCTAGAGTGTAGTGGTGCAATTATAGCCCACTGCAGCCTCGACCTCCTGACTTTAAACAAATTTTTTTGTAGTTTGAGAAGCTGAGGCACGTGGATCACCTGAGGTCAGGAGTTTGAGACCAGCCTGGCCAACATGGTGAAACCCCGTGTCTACAAAAAATAAAAAAAAATTAGCTGGGCGTGGCAGCACACACCTGTAATCCCAGCTGCTAGGGAGGCTGAGGTGGGAGGATCGCTTGAACCCAGGAAGCAGAGGTTGCAATGAGCCAAGATTACACCACTGCACTCCAGCCTGGGCGACAGAGTAAGACTCTGTATCAAAAAAAAAAAAAAAAAAATTTGTAGAGACAGGGTTATCACCATGTTGCCAGGGCTGGTCTCAAACTCCTGGCCTCAAGTGAGTCTCCAGCCTCAGCCTCCCAAAGTGTTGGGATTACAGGCATGTGTTACTGCATCTGGCATATTTATCTTTTTTTCTTTTTTGAAATGGAGTCTCCTCTGTCACACAGGCTGGAGTGCAGTGGTGCGATTTCGGCTCACTGCAGCCTCTGCCTTCCGGGTTCAAGTGATTCTCCTACCTCAGCCTCCTGAGTAGCTGTGATTACAGGTGCCTGCCACCACACCTGGCTACTTTTTGTATTTTTTGTTTGTTTGTTTGTTTTTGAGATGAAGTCTCGCTCTGTTGCCCAGGCTAGAGTGCAGTGGTGCAGTCTTGGCTCACTGCAACCTCCGCCTCCCGGGTTCAAGCGATTCTCCTGGCTCAGCTTCCTGAGTAGCTGGGATTACAGGTGTCCACCACCATGCCTGGCTAATTTTTGTATTTTTAGTAGAGATGGGGTTTTACCATGTTGACCAAGCTGGTCTCGAACTCCTGACCTCGTGATCTGCCCGCCTCGGTCTCCCAAAGTGCTGGGATTACAGGCATGAGCCACCGTGCCCAGCCTAATTTTTGTATTTTTAATGGAGGTGGAGTTTCACCATGTGTTGGCCAGGCTGGTCTCGAACTCCTGACCTCAAGTGATCTGCCCACCTTACCTTATTTAGCCTTTTTTTTTTTTTTTTTTTTGTGAGACAGAGTCTAGCTCTGTCGCCCAGGCTGGAGTGCAGTGGCACAGTCTTGGCTCACTGCAAGCTCCGCCTCCCGGGTTCACACCATTCTCCTGCCTCAGCCTCCCGAGTAGTTGGGACTACAGGTGCCTGCCACCACGCCTGGGTAATTTTTTGTATTTTTAGTAGAGACGAGGTTTCACCATGTTAACCAGGATGGTCTCGATCTCCTGACTTTGCGATCCGCCCATCTCGGCCTCCCAAAGTGCTGGGATTACAGGCGTGAGCCATATTTATCTTTTTTAAAAATGACAAACATGCCACCTATTCCCATGATGCTGAGTCCCATAAAGTGGAATGTAAAAATTCCCCCTAAAACATCCACCTGACTTAGCATCTTGTCCATAAAGCTGGGGAAAGGCACACACAGAAGGAGCCAAATTTTGGAATGCATCACGCCTCAGCCAAAAATATTGATGGGAACTTGTCTGGGTACAGATCTTACTCTGCATGCTTGATTTCCCTGTGACCCTTGGGGTACAAAACTGGAGTCCTAGCTGTGCTAGAGGCTAGAATGAGAATTTCTTGGTGTAAGCCCGTTTAAAATAATAATTTATTTTACAATTTAAGCAGCTTTTTAACAGCATATTAAAAAATGTATGAAAGTAATTTGTGCTTAGTGGAGAAAACCTGGGTAATACAGAGAAGCATCAGGGGGAAATATGCCTTTCATTTCAGAAAGAACGTTGACATGTTACTGAGTTTCACCAATATGTTTCATTTCTGCTCTTCCTTGATCTAGCCCACAGAACCTGATTGCACAGTCTCAGTCTGGCACTGGTAAAACAGCTGCCTTTGTCCTAGCCATGCTCAGTCGAGTGGAGCCAGCAGACAGATATCCCCAGGTGAGGGCTTGCGGGGCTGGGTATCCTGGGTTGCTTGCCCTGGGGAGCGCAATGCCATCTGGTGGGGATTAACGAGAGGTCTGAAGCTTCCGATGCCTTAGGCTGTGGCTCAGGCAGAGCAAGTTCCTACATCAGGCCCTGACCTGGGAGGATGTGCTTGGAAGCAGCAGCCTTAGACCATGGCTTCCAAAGCCCTCTGCCAAGCCAGGGCTACCTGCTGCAGGCTTCAATCTATAGCTGAAAGGTGGGCCTGGATGGAACGACATGCTTCCCTGTGCTATTCAAGTGCTAATAACATCAGCATACTGGGTGCCTTCAGGTCTGTTACCAAATGGTTCTCCTAAACTCATCCTTTATGATTTTTCTGTCAGTGTCTGTGCCTGTCCCCAACATATGAGCTGGCGCTTCAAACAGGAAAAGTGATTGAGCAGATGGGCAAATTTTACCCAGAACTGAAGCTTGCCTACGCTGTTCGAGGCAATAAATGTGAGTACAGCAGGCGACACCTGAACAGTGAGCAGGGTAGGGGGTTGGGTGTTTGAATTTTGAAGATGCGACGACCATATTCAACTTTCTAATTCAGTCTGACTCTGGAGCCTAACTGTGTTGCTCTCTTTGAATCTATTTGAATACCTGCTAATTTGTTAACAGTCTTTTTCAGTCTTAAAATAAGATTTTTGGTTGATTAAAAAAATCCATGCATGGCTCACAGAGTTCTTAATATCTAGAGTTCTTCGCTAAGAATGTAGAGTTTTGAATTTAGCATCCAGAGTTCTGGTACCTGCTTACCAAAGAGGGATTAACAGGACTGAGGATGGAAGGTTGGGGTCAGCTCCCTTTCTTTAAAAGTAAGCAAAACCAGGTACAGTGGCTCACACCTGCAATCCCAGCCCTTTGGGAGGCCAGGGTGGGAGGATTGCTTCAGCACATGGTTCAAGACCAGCCTGGGCAACATACACACACACACACACACACAAAATTAGCCAAGCGGCCGGGCGTGGTGGCTCACACCTGTAATCCCAGCACGTTGGGAGGCCGAGGTGGGCAGATCATGAGGTCAGGAGATCGAGACCATCCTGGTTAACACAGTGAAACCCCATCTCTACTAAAAAATACAAAAAATTAGCCGGTTGTGGTGGCGGGCATCTGTAGTCCCAGATACTCGGGAGGCTGAGGCGGGAGAATGGCATGAACCTGGGAGGCAGAGCTTGCAGTGAGCCGAGATCACGCCATTGCACTTCAGCCTGGACAACAGAGCAAGACTCCATCTCAAAAAAAAAAAATTAGCCAGCGTGGAAGTGCCAGCTTGTAGTCCCAGCCTTTTGAGAGGCTGAGGCAGGAGGATCACTTGACCCTGTGTGGTCAATGCTACAGTGAGCCATGACTGTGTCACTGCACTCTAGTCTGGGCAACAGAGTGAGACCCTATCTCTAAATAAATAAATAAATAAACAAACATAAAAAGAGTTGGATGGTGTTGGATTATAGGAGGAAGAAGAAAGGAACTGATGCTTATTGAAGGATTGCTGTGTGGGATTTGATCCTGACCACAGTGCACTGAGATAGGTATCATTCTGCCCACTTCACAGCAGAAGAAACCAAGACTGAGGGGAACACTCATGTGTGTTTTGAAATCTGGAAATAACTTGTTCTCCTAGTCCTAGAAGGATGGGCAGGGCTTTGATTTCCAGAGCTGGCTTTGCCTTTGAAATACCCATGAAAATCACCTGGGTCTCCACAGTGGAAAGAGGCCAGAAGATCAGCGAGCAGATTGTCATTGGCACCCCTGGGACCGTGCTGGACTGGTGCTCCAAGCTCAAGTTCATTGATCCCAAGAAAATCAAGGTGTTTGTTCTGGATGAAGCTGACGTCATGATAGCCACTCAGGGCCACCAGGATCAGAGCATCCGCATCCAGAGGTAGGGATCTCGAGGGCAGAGGACTCCTCAGCCTCCCCATCTGCAGTGTCTTCTCCCTTCACTTCAGACGCCTCCTCTGGCCTCTGCCAGGGTCTTGTCTCTCGTACTCTCAGCAGCATTTGTTTGACAGGCCATTTCCTTGTCAGCACTGACCACAGTCCCTCCCAGCCTGGGCTGAGAAAGGAGACCCCAACCCCTGTCCCCCACCCAGGCCTGCTGCTCCTCCTTCCCCTTCAGCCTTCCTGGGCATCTAGACCCAGCTGGGGAGGCTGTGCTTCCGCTGCTTCCCGGGGCCACCTGGGGCCACATGCCAGGGCCTTCCCTTGCAGGATGCTGCCCAGGAACTGCCAGATGCTGCTTTTCTCTGCCACCTTTGAAGACTCTGTCTGGAAGTTTGCCCAGAAAGTGGTCCCAGACCCAAACATTATCAAACTGAAGCGGGAGGAAGAGACCCTGGACACCATCAAGCAGTACTATGTCCTGTGCAGCAGCAGAGACGAGAAGTTCCAGGCCTTGTGTAACCTCTATGGGGCCATCACCATTGCTCAAGCCATGATCTTCTGCCATGTGAGTAGTAGCAGCAGTGGCAGGCCTGGCCCTTCCCTCTCAGCCAGCTCCCCACAGGGCTCAGGAGGACTGGATGCCCCTGGGCGCCGTGGGAAGAAAGGAAGTGGTTTCTGAAGGTGTAAGAGACAGGCTCTCCTTTAGTGGGGGTGATGGTAGTATCCCGAGGGATACATAGCCTAAACATAGAGCCCCTGAACTTTATGTCTTATTTGTGGATGATGTATTATTGTGTAACCCAAGAGAATCAACTCATATTTGTAAGAAAAATTAAAAATTCAACAAGATGGCCAGGCACGGTGGCTCATGCCTGTAATTGCAGCACTTTGGGAGGCCGAGGCGGGCGGATCACGAGGTCAGGAGACCGAGACCATCCTGGCTAACATGGTGAAATCCCATTTCTACTCAAAGTACAAAAAATTAGCTGGGCATGGTGGCGGGTGCCTGTAATCCCAGCCACTCGGGAGGCTGAGGCAAGAGAATGGTGTGAACCTGGGAGGCGGAGCTTGCAGTGAGCTGAGATCACACCAGTACACTCCAGCCTGGCGACAGAGTGAGACTCCATCTCAAAAAAAAAAAAAAAAAAAGTTCAGCAAGATGGTTAGTCATAACATTCACACACATAGTTTTCCATTCTCAAACAGCAAATACTTAGGAAATAGGATAGTTCTCATTGATAATAGAAAAAATAAATATTTAAGATCTCTGAAGAAAATGTCAAAATGATTTTAGAATAAAAGAGACAGCTGAGCACGGTGGCTCACGCCTGTAATCCCAGCACTTTGGGAGGCCGAGGCGGGCGGATCACCTGAGGTCAAGAGTTGGAGATCAGCTTGACCAACATGGAGAAACCGTGTCTCTACTAAAAATACAAAATTAACCAGGCGTGGTGGCTTACGCCTGTAGTCCCAGCTACTCGGGAGGCTGAGGCAGGAGAATCACTTGAACCCGGGAGGCGGAGGTTTCAGTGAGCCGATATTGCGCCATTGCACTCCAGCCTGGGTGACAGAGCGAGACTCCATCTCAAAAAAAAAAAAAAAGAGGCCAGGCTCAGTGGCTCATGCCTGTAATCCCAACACTTTTGGAGGCCAAGTCAGAAAGATCGCTTCAGCCCAGGAGTTTGAGACCAGCGTGGGCAACATCGCGAGACCCCATCTCTAAAACTCTTTAAAAAAAATTGGCCGGGCGCGGTGGCTCAAGCCTGTAATCCCAGCACTTTGGGAGGCCGAGACGGGCGGATCACAAGGTCGGGAGATCGAGACCATCCTGGCTAACACGGCGAAACCCCGTCTCTACTAAAAAAAAAAAAAAAACACAAAAAATTAGCCGGGCGAGGTGGCGGCGCCTGTGGTCCCAGCTACTCGGGAGGCTGAGGCAGGAGAATGGCGGGAACCCGGGAGGCGGAGATTGCAGTGAGCTGAGATCTGGCCACTGCACTCCAGCCTGGGCGACAGAGCGAGACTCCGTCAAAAAAAAAAAAAAAAAAAAAAAAAAAAAAAAAAAAAAATTTAGCTGGATGTGGTGGCACACACCTGTGGTCTCAGCTACTCGGAAGACTGAGGTGGGAGGATCCCTTGAGCCCAGGAGTTAGAGGCTGCAGTCAGCTGTGATCATGTCACTGCACTTAGCATGGCTCACAAAGCAACACTCTGTCTCGAAACAAAGAAACATACAAGGTAATGATATAGTGATAACAGTAATATCTCAAATATAATCTGCATTCTCCTTCCTCCACTTGTGCCAAAAGTATTCTTTTTTCTTTTTTTGAGACAGAGTCTAGCTCTCACCCAGGCTGGAGTGCAATGGCTTCATCTTGGCTCACTGCAACTTCTGTCTCCCGGGTTCAAGTGATTCTGCTGCCTCAGCCTCCAAAGTGGCTGGGATTACAGGCACCTGCCATCATGCCCAGCTAATTTTTATATTTTTGGTAGAGGGGTTTTCACCATGTTGCCCAGGCTGGTCTTGAACTGCCGACCACAGGTGATCCACCTGATGTGGCCTCCCAAAGTACTGGGATTACAGGCGTGAGCCACTGTGCCTGGCGCAAAAAAAAATTCTTTTTTTTTTCTTTTGAGATGGTCTCACTACCTTGCCCAGGCTGGACTCAAACTCCTGGGCTCAAGCGATTCTCCCACCTCAACCTCCCAAGTAGCTGGGACTCCAGGCATATGGCACTGTGCCCAGCTCATCTTTATTGCTTTTTGTTTTGTTAAATCCAAGAGCCAGTCAAGGTTTGCTTGTTGCATTTAATTGTCATGTCTCTTAAGACTCCTAAGAAGAATTTCCTCACTTGCATTTTATTGCCTCCCATTACAATGATTCTCCTGCCTCAGCTCCTGCAAGTAGCTGGGACTTACAGGCCCACGCCACCATGCCTAGCTAAATTTTTTGTAGAAACAGGGTTTGGCCATGTTGCCCAGGCTGCTCTCAAACTCCTGAGTTCAACGGATCTACGTGCCTCTGCCTCCCAAAGTGCTAGGATTACAGGTGTGAGTCACCATGTCTAGCCAGGTACAAATATTTTTGTAAGATTACAACCCAGGTGACATTGTTACTCCCTGTTGCACTATATCGGGTTTATAAAATTAAGAAATTTAGCCTTTAGCTGCTAAGTTTCAGGAGCAGTCTTCCAGATCAAAAATATGTTCAGCTGAGTGTGGTGCCTCACGCCTTTACTCCCAGCACTTTGGGAAGCCAAGACAGGATAATGGCTTGAGCCCAGGACTTTTGAGATCAACCTGAGTGACAGCAAGACCCTGTCTCGAAAAGAAAAAATATATACTCAAATACTTTTCATTTCTCAATTGTTTTTTTTCTTCCAGACTCGTAAAACAGCTAGTTGGCTGGCAGCAGAGCTCTCAAAAGAAGGCCACCAGGTGGCTCTGCTGAGTGGGGAGATGATGGTGGAGCAGAGGGCTGCGGTGATTGAGCGCTTCCGAGAGGGCAAAGAGAAGGTTCTGGTGACCACCAACGTGTGTGCCCGCGGTGAGCAGAGGATGTGTCCCACCTGGTCTGCCAGGCTCGGGGTCCCAGGCCCAGTTAGAGCCAGAAATCCTTGTATACAGGAAAGTTGTATGGTCTCAGGGAGATCGGTGTGGCTGGTGACAATATTCCTTTCTAGGAGAGACTGTTTGCATTTCCCTCAGGTGATAAGAACTCACACATGCTGGGCACGGTGGCTCACACCTGCAATCCCAAGGCAGGAGAATTACTTGAACCCTGGAGATGGAGGTTGCAGTGAGCCGAGATTGTGCCATTGCACTCTATCCTGGGTGACAGAGTGAGAATCCGTCTCCAAAAAAAAAAACGAAGAGGCCAGGCGCAGTGGCTCACGCCTATAATCCCAGCACTTTGGGAGGCCGAGGTGGGCAAATCACCTGAGGTCAGGAGTTCGAGACCAGCCTGACCAATATGATGAAACTCCATCTCTAGTAAAAATACAAAAATTAGCCAGACGTGGTGGCATGCGCCTGTAATCCCAGCTACTCGGGAGGCTGAGACAGAGAATTGCTTGAACCCGGGAGATGGAGGTTGCGGTGAGCAAGATCACGCCATTGCACTCCAGCCTGGGCAACAAGAGCGAAACTCCATCTCAAAAATTAAAAAAGAAAGAAAAAGAACTCTCACAGAAGCCAGGAGTCCTGACTTGGTGGAAGGAAATGTACAGGCATCTGAGTGGTAGAGAACAGAGCCTGCTCTTCCAGGGGCGCGCATCTCCAGAACATTGTGTCTCCCAGAGACACAATCTCCCTGATTGATTTCATGATTTTGTTGGCACCTGCCAAAGTTCTCTTCTTTTCCTCTGGGTTCTGCTGCCTGCCTATATGTGCCCTCTCTTGTACCCAACTCCCAGAGTTGGCCTGTCCCAAATTCTTTCCCTCTATCCAAAGTTGGTATGCATTGACCTACCTGTGGACAACAGTGATTTCTGTCTCCTGTCCTTAGTCCTCTCAGCCTCCATCTCTTCTTCCCATAGGCATCGATGTTGAACAAGTGTCTGTCGTTATCAACTTTGATCTTCCCGTGGACAAGGACGGGAACCCTGACAACGAGACCTACCTGCACCGGATCGGGCGCACAGGCCGCTTTGGCAAGAGGGGCCTGGCAGTGAACATGGTGGACAGCAAGCACAGCATGAACATCCTGAACAGAATCCAGGAGCATTTTAGTGAGTCCCGGGGAGGGTCCTGTGCCTGGTGCCCTTTACTAAGGGGGGCGGGGTGGGGAAAGGGGTAGGATCTTCTGTAGCCCCGAGAGAGGCTCTGTCCCTGGCACACTCCCCTCCTTTCTGACCATATGGCAGTTCTCAGGGCCACACCTGGAGACTTCAGGACCCAAGGACTCCAAGGACAGCTCCCCCATGACCGGGCTTCGGGGCGTGGGGCTCTGACTGTTGCTGTCAGTGACTAGGGGCCCTGCTGCCCCCTGCTCAGGCACCCGGAGCCTTTGGGGATGAATGAATTATTGCTGTGGCCCAGGGTGGGGCACATTCCTGGGCACGGTAGAGACCTGTGTATTTTTCCCCCAGATAAGAAGATAGAACGATTGGACACGGATGATTTGGATGAGATTGAGAAAATAGCCAACTGAGAAGCTCCACCAGCCACTGGTGCCAGCCCTGACACTGCCCCTGTACGGGAGACAAGTGCGTTCAGGGCACAGCCCCCAACATCACCCCAAGGACAACGGCATGAGTAGAGAGAAACTACCTACCTCACTTCAAATTATGTTTGGACTTGACAAAAATGTGTGCAAATGACGGGGGGCAGTAGAAGGAAAAATTTGCATTTTGGAAAATTGGGTCCTTTCCCCACTTTTTTAAAAGCCACATTTCCCCCATCTTTATAATAATCTGGTCACATTGGCAGTCACTGGCCCCAAGACCCCCTTCAGATTTTGGCTAGGCATCGTGGAACCAGCTCCAGCCCTTGAAGAAATGGTAGACATGCAGGTTGTGCGGAGGAGGCTGAGTGGAAAATGGTGTGAGCCTCACCGCCATGGATTGAACGAGGGAAGCGGCAGCAGAGGAGGCCAGAGCTGCCCCCTCCCTGTCTCTTCACTGGACCCTTCACATGTGTTTCTCTTGCCCTTGGGCCGTCTTCCTTCTCCTGAAATCCAGAGACTTTCTTGCTTATCCCTTCTCCCTTTCACTTCTGTTCTCTGCTGCAGAAAGTAGCCTTGCGTATCCCTGATGAGCAGCTCAGCTACTTTGTAAACTTCAGATTTGGAGAGAAACATGGAAGTCAGTGAATCCTGACCTCTTGAGAGAGAGTGACCTGGCAAGGGCCGATGAAGGGGCTGGGCCTGGGCTTGGCTTCTCTTCCTTCTCTCAGTTGCTCCCTCTGCTTAGGCCCCTGGTACTCAGTTGCGGCAGCCGGGAGACCCCAGGTGAGTTTGTGAGCACACATGTAGTTGGTTCTTACCCCCGGGTGTCACACTGGGCCGGGAGCTGAACAAGAGTTTGGAACGGAAGTTATGACCAAGGGAATACTCTGATTATGCTGCTCATTTATAATAGTGGACATTATGAAGAGCTCTGATTCCTACATAATATGAATAAGGATGAATAGGCCGGGCGTGGTGGCTCATGCCTGTAATCCCAGCACTTTGGGAGGCTGAGGCGGGTGGATCGGTTGAGCTCAGGAGTTCGGGACCAGCCTGGCCAACATGATGAAACCCCGTCTCTACCAAAGATAGAAAAAATGTAGCTGGGCGTGGTGGCGCACGCCTGTAGTCCCAGCTACTCGGGAGGCTGAGGTAGGAGGATCGCTGAAGCCTGGGTAGAGGCTGCTGTGAGCTGAGATGGCGCCACTGCACTCCAGCCTGGGTAACAGAGTGAGACCCTGACTCAATAAATAAATAAGGATGGATAAATTATAGCTGTATGCATCATTCATTATGCTAAGACATTTTAAAGTAATTATGAGAAATGCTCTACTAATCATGATTTGTTTTTATTTGTATTTTTCCGCTTATTAGACAAATATATACTCATTTTAAAAAGGCGTGTGTGTATATAAAGTGAGAGTGCTCTCTATCCCTACTCCTCTGGGATCCTGATTCCTGGCAGCTTGGTGACTATTCTACCATATTGCCTTTTATTTGCATAAACCCATTTTTCTTTTACAAAAATGGGAACATTCTATTCACACTACTGTGCAACCTGCTTTCACTGATCAGCATGTGTTAGACATGTTGAAGGTCCAATATACACACATCTTCCTTGCCCTGGAAACACCATCCACCGTCCTTTCAGCATGTAGCTGTCCCAGCATTTATCTCCTGGTTCCTCTAGTGACAGGCATGGGGGATTTCCAGTACATGGCTCTTACCCACATTACTACAATGAACTTTTTTTTTTTTTTTGAGACAGAGTGTCACTCTGGCCTGGAGTGCAGTGGCGTGATCTTGGCCCACTGCAACCTCTGCTCCCAGCTTCAAGCAATTCTCTTGCCTCAGCCTCCCAAGTAGCTGGGATTACAGGCGCATGCCACCATGCGCGGCTAATTTTTATATTTTCAGTAGAGACGGGGTTTCGCCATGTTGGCCAGGCTGGTCTCGAACTGACCTCAAATGATCTGCCTGCCTCTCTTGGCCTCCCAGAGTGCTAGGATTGTAGGTGTGTGCCATCACGCCCGGCTGAACATCTTTTTTTTTTTTTTTGAGATGGAGTCTCACTCTCTCGCCCAGGCTGGAATGCCGTGGTGTGATCTTGGCTCACTGCAACCTCCACTTCCCAGGTTCAAGCCATTCTCCTGCCTTAGCCTCCTGAGTAGCTGGGATTGCAGGTGCCCGCCACCATGCCCGGGTATTTTTGTATTTTTAGTAGAGACGGGGTTTCACCATGTTGGTCAGACTGGTCTCAAACTCCTGACCTCGTGATCCGCCCACCTCAGTCTCCAAAAGTGCTGGGATTACAGGTGTGAGCTACTGCGCCTGGCCTGAACATCTTTTTAAAAAAGATTTATTTTTGTAGAGATGGAGCCTCACTATGTTGCCCAGTCCAGTCTCAAACTACTGGGCTCAAGTGATCCTCCTACCTCAGCCTCCCAAGTAGTTGGGATTGTAGGCATGAGCCCTTAACCCAGCCTGAACTTCTTTGTTCTTTTTTTTTTTTTTTTTTTTTGAGACCAGCTCTCACTTTTGTCACCCAGGCTGGAATACAGTGACATGATCTTAGTTCACTGCAACCTCGAGCCAGTCTCAGGTGACCCTCCTGCCTCACCCCTCCAAGTAGATGGGACTTTAGGCCTGCACCACCACACCCAGCTAATTTTTGTAGAGATGGGGTCTCACCATGCTGTCCAGGCTGGTTTTGAACTCCTGAGCTTAAGCAGTCTGCCCACCTGGGCCTCCCAAAGTGCTGGGATTACAGGCATGAGTCACTGTGCCCAACCTCTTATTTTTGAGCGTTTGGTGAAAATCACTTCAGGCTATTATTCCTGGAAGTAGAATTGTTGGGTCAAAGAGTAGGGACATTTAAATTTTTAATTCATTGCCATTTACACTTGCCAAAAGGTTTTTAGCAATTTATGTTACTGTGATACAAAAATACATATTATCTTACATGGTTGCCAACACTATAATCAATGTTTAAAACTTTGCCAACAGATTATGTCATTGTTTTTTCGATTTTGACTTAGTAAGGCTTGGCAAATATTCAGTTTCTTGGAAAATCTTTTCTGTTGGGGAGCTGCCCATTCTTGTCTCACTACTTTATTATTACTATTATTATTATTATTATGAGACGGAGTTTCGCTCTCGTTGCCTGGGCTGGAGTGCCGTGGTGCGATTTTGGCTCACTACAACCTCTGTCTCTCGGGCTCAAGTGATTCTCCTGCCTCAGTCTCCCAAGTAACTGGGATTACAGGCATTTGCCACCACGCTGGGCTAATTTTGTATTTTTAGTAGAGATGGGGTTTCACCATGTTGACCAGGCTGGTCTCAGACTCCTGACCTCATGACCCACCCACCTCAGCCTCCCAAAGTGCTGGGGTTACAGGCGTGAGCCACCGTGTCCGGCCTAAGTGTACTCAAGCCTTAGGTAAGGTTTATTTCTGTTTATAGCAAAGATAGCTGAGATGTCAGACTCTTCCCTTTCATGGTCTCCAGTGCGGTGCCTGTGGTAACAGCGTTTCACAGGAAGCACCGTGGAGACGCAGCCCAGGGGACTGCCATGGCCCCACGAGGGGGCAGCGTCTCTTCCCTCTCTGGTCCCCTTTACCCATTCCATGACAAATGGTGGGCACAAAAAAGATATTGCAGGAAGGCCCTCGGTGATTCACTTCATATGTTTATGTATTGGTTGAATTATTTTTGTAATTTTAAAAAAGGAAAGGCAAAGTCATTTTATAGGGAGGCCGGATGGAACTGGGCGCCCTGAGTGCAGATGCCATATGTTTCTTCTGCTTCACAGGCTTCCCCTGGAGAGAAGCAGGCTGCCAGAGAGCCTGTGCTGTTCTCAGCAGCACAAACAGTCGCTAGAGGAAAGATGTTAATTCCACACTCTGAGGACCAGGCTGGCCCACGTACATACTGCTCCGCAGCCTCACAGAGTTGGGAGAGGGGGACCTCCTCTTGGATTTTGTGGGTTGGTTGTTATCCAGGCATAGACTTGCTGCAGGAGCTGTGATTTTTTTTCACAAGAGTAGTGAGAAGGCGCATTGATTCTTAATTCACACTCAAAAGGGAATACTTTTATTTTTAAAAATGTAGTTTCAGTATTTTACCTTCCCTTTGCCTAGCAAGGAATGATGCATCTGACCTTGCCAGTCACAGAAGGTACTTCCTTGTCTGCTGCCTGTGGATAGGTAAAATACCTTTTTTTTTTTTTTGAGATGGAGTCTTACTCTGTTGCTCAGGCTGGAGTGCAGTGGCTTGATCTCAGCTCACCACAACCTATACCTCCCAGGTTCAAGCAATTCTCTGCCTCAGTCTCCCAAGTAGCTGGGATCACAGCCGCCCGCCACCACGCCCGGCTAAATTTTTTGTGTTTTTAGTAGAGATGGGGTTTCACCATCTTGGCCAGGCTGGTCTTGAACTCCTGACCTTGTGATCCACCCACCTCAGCCCCCCAAAATGCTGGGATTACAGACATAAGCCACCGTGCCTGGCCATAAAATATTTAAAAAAAATTTTTTTAGCTGGGCTCCAGCTGCTCCGGTGGCTGAGGTGGGAGGATCACTTGAATCCAGGAGTTTTTGAGGCTGCAGTGAGCTCTGCACCAGTCTGGGTGACAGGAGACCCTGTCTCTTAAAAAAAAAAAAAAAGGCCCGGGCGCAGTGGCTCACGCCTGTAATCCCAACACTTTGGGAGGCTGACACGGGCAAATGACGAGGTCAGAAGATCCTGACCATCCTGGTGAACATGGTCTCTACTAAAAATACAAAAAAATTAGCCGGGTGTCGTGGCAGGCACCTGCAGTCCCAGCTACTCGGGAGGCTGAGGCAGGAGAATGGCGTGAACCCGGGAGGCAGAACTTACAATCAGCCGAGATTCCCGCCCCTGCACTCCAGCCTGGGCGACAGTGAGAATCAGTCTCAAAAACAAAAAAAAAAGTGGCCAGTCACAGTGGCTCACGCCTGTAATCCCAGCACTTTGGGAGGCCGAGGCAGGCAGATCACCAGAGGTCTGGAGTTCAAGACCAGCCTGACCAACATGGAGAAAATCTGTCTCTACTAAAAATATACAATTAGCTGGGTATGGTGGTGCTTGCCTGTAATCCCAGCTACTCGGGAGGCTGAAGCAGGAGAATCACTTGAACCCGGGAGGTGGAGGTTGGGATGAGCCGAGATCGGGCCATTGCACTCCAGCTTGGGCGACTAGAGTGAAACCCCATCTCAAATTAAAAAAAAAAAAAAGAAAAAGAAAAATTACATGTATGCATTCATGAGAGGGCACCGGCATCTCTGAAAAGCTCAGTGGTGGCTGTCCTCAGAGAGAGGTGACAGTGGGGGTACGCTGCACTAGAACCACTTCCTTGGTATCCTTGCTGGGTCAAAACAACACAGTGCTTGGCCAACAGGAAATTTTCAAAAGATGAGATTATGTGGGACTCTGTATTCTGGAGGTCTGGCACTTGGTGTGCTCGCCGACCAATTGCAGCATAAGGCAGTCAGTTTTGAGGGATATGCAGGACAAGAAACAGATCTTGGCAGGTTCATAGACAGGCTGTGGTACACACTGTCTTCCACTGGGCCTTAAGACTCAGCTGGGGCCAGGCACAGTGGCTCACACCTGTAATCCCAGCACTTCAGGAGGCTGAGGCGAGTGGATCACCTGAGGTCAGGAGTCTGAGACCAGCTTGGCCAGCATGGCGAAACCCTGTCTCTGCTACACTTGATCTTAGCCAAAAGCCGAGAAGCGATACCTGTCTCTACTAAAAGTACAAAAATTAGCCAGGCGTGGTAGCAGGCGCCTGTAATCCCAGCTACTCAGGAGGCTGAGGAGAATCACTTGAACCTGGGAGATGGAAGTTGCAGTGAGCCGAGATAGCACCACTGCACTCCAGCCTGGGCAACAGAGCAAGACTCTTGTCTCAATAAATAAATAAATCAAATAAAAAAAAATGGGGGTTGCCTGTGGCATGGTGGAAATTGGGCTGTGGAGGCAGGGCTGTGCCAGAGGGGCAAACCGGACTTAGATGCACTTCCCTGAGAGGTGGGGACAGCCCAGCCTGTGGCCACCCAAATGCATCGGAGCCTGATGGAGAACTGGAGACATCATGTTGATAGAGGCCAAAGTGGTTACAGGACAGCCACTGCAAGGAGATGATACCAGGAATTCTTTCCAATGAGTTCCTCTCTTGGAGGGAACTCAAGAGGCGACAATGAGCTGATTTTTAACCAAAATGCTTGTACCCGCTCAGACTTCAGTGTCTTGGAGAGCAGAGTCCAGGAATGAGGTGCCTGTTGTATGAGGGGGCGGGGAGGGTGTCTGGAAGTCATCTTGCTCCTCCCATATCCCCCAGCGTTCTCAGCTATTATCAGTCACAGCTACCCTATGAGAGCTGCCTTCTTCCCACCATCATGCCCATTTCAGAACAATGAAGGACTAGACAGTTTTTTGCTCCTTTTAATTCAGAACGAGAAAGGGAAGGAAATAAACAAGTTTGTTTAAATTACTATTGCAGAAAAGATCTGGCTGGATGCTGGGACCTACCTCTTCCAGGATGGGGATTCATGATTTAATTTTTTTTTGAGACAGGGTCTTGCTCTGTCGCCCAGGCTGGAGTGCAGTGGCACAATCTCGTCTCACTGCAACCTTTGCCTCCTGGGTTCAAGGGATTCTCCTGCCTCAGCCTTCCAAGTAGCTGGGATTACAGGAGCGCACCACTGCGCCTGGCTAATTTGTGTGTGTGTGTGTATATATATATGTGTATATATATATATTTTTTTTTTTTTGGTAGAGACGGGGTTTCACCATGTTGGCCAGGCTGATCTGGAACTCCTGACCTTAGTATTAAGTACTCCGCCCACCTCGGCCTCCCAAAGTGCTGGGATGACAGGTGTGAGCCACCATGCCTGGCGGGATTCATGATTTAAAGCAAAAGAAAAAGAAAAAAGAAATAAATTATTCTGCTCAATACTGTTTGGCATAATTGCATTTTCATCTTTTCAACACTCAAAACAGCCTCTTCAGGAAGCACTGAGATGGGAGTGACAAAACTGGCTGGGGCCTAGCTCTCTAAAACGGTGGGGGAGGGGGGGCGCCCTAAGAGAGGCATTCTAGCCTCACCCCAATCACCCCTATTTTTACTCTTCCTACTTTCGGAATTGGAAAGAACGACACTCGAGCTAGGTTCGAATATATTAACTTTCAGGGCCCACTGCCCATCCCAACCCTCCCCTAACAAAGTCCCCTGCCAGTCCCTGTTCCCCCAGCCAGCTGCAGGAACCTACCAACAGCCAGGAGGCTGCCTGGTGGTGTCAACTAAAAAGAGGGAGCGTCTGCACCGTCACTGTTGGGGAGGGGGCTCTATTAGTGGTTTGAGAGCTTCACAGAAGCCTTCCCCCTCCTAAACCTCCCCAGCCTCCAAGGGGGAGAATTCCACCAGCAGCCCCGCTAGGAACCTAAGCTGGGTTCAGCCATGCAAGCAGCTTCCAGGTGGAACCCCGGCCGTGAGCTTCCCAGCCCTTCTGAAGTGGGAGATGGAGAGCAGGGTGGAGGGAGGCGGCCTGCAGCGTGTAAGTCTCCTCTTCCCTGGCCGGCTCCGGGCTGCGGGCTCTGCCAGCTCAGAATTTGCAGAGAATCTGCAGGTCGACCACCCTCGGCAGCTTCAGCTTAACCAAAGTATCAGCCCCAGGCTAACTCTTCCCCAAGCAAGAGGCTATGGGTGAAGGAGGAGGTGCATGCAACAGGCAGCTGGGCCCATCGCCAGCCTCCTTCTGCCGTGCAGCCCCCTCCCCAGAGCCCGCCGAAAACGGGGGGGGGGGGGGAGGAGGAGGCGTATGGATGGAATCGGGGACTGTGGACTGTTTTCCAGAGCAACAGGCTGGTGAGGCGGCCCCGGGCCCAGGGAGAGGCGCTGAGAAGGCTGCGGGTGAACGGGAGGGCAGAGGGCACACGTGAGAGCACCTTGCACTGGAGGGGACAGGGCTTCCTCGAGCCCTGCCGTCCCCTCCACCTGTCCGGAGTTCGGCCTGGGAGCACCCCACCCCGCAGGGGACGCCACTCCCGGCTTCCTGGAGACGCAGGCGGCCCTGGGGGCGCGGCCGTCCCACAGCGCGGCCGAGGTGGGACTGGGGGTCCCGAGCCCTGGGCCCCGCAGCGACCGCTTTTCTTTGGTGGGTCTGCACGCACCCATCCGGGCAGGCGGGAAAAGGGGCCGGGCGGCCACCTCTCCTGACGCCCGCAGCGACTGCCCGTTCTCCTCCGGGTCTGGCCAGCGATGGAAACGCTCCTCCGGCCGAGCCTCAGGGAAGTGCTTCGCCGAGGCCTGCGCCATGCTCTCCTCCTCAGAAAGCGTGAAAGAAAACCCTAACCCAAAGCATGAGGGAGTGGGGATTGAGCGGCCGCCGGCCCGCCCCCGAAGGCCATTGATTGGAGGAGACTGGACACAGCGCCAGAAGTTCTCCTTGAGTCGCATGATTGGCTGGGAGAAACAGAAGCTCCGCCCGACCGCAGCGCATATTAGTGCCAGACCCGGCCGGTCCCCAGTGTCTCGTGATTGGCGGGGCGCAGCGGACGCCCCCTGGGCTGCAGCATGATTGGTCCTGGGTTGCGGGTCCCGGGTCCCTGGTCGGAGCGCCGGCACCTAACAGATGGGCCGGGAAGGTCGCGGTGAGGCCCGGCTCAGTTACCCCGGTAGACTTCGATCTTGCTGGCCTTGGCCAGCATATCGATGATATGGGCCTCGAAGTCCGCGTCGTGCACGCCAGTCTTCCTGAACTCGCCCGCGTACCGGTTGTTCTCCCAGTAGTGGTGCCAGTTGCCCCGGCTGTCGGCCCCGAACCCGTACACGTTCACCTGCGGGGAAGCGCAACGCAGCGTCACCCCAGGCGGTGACCCAGAGAACGGCGCGGGGCGGGCTCGGGATGACAGAGAGGAGAGGGGAGCGGGAGGCTCCAGGGAGATGCGGGAGCCCCCAGGCCTGGCCTAAGAACATGGACTCACATGGGGACACCACCTTCCCTTTGCAGTTGTCCTTCCTCTGCAGCCCTTGCTAATTCCTTTTTTTTTTTTTTTTTTTCTTTTTAAATGGAGTATTTTGATCAGCACCACTCAATGAAGCACTTGCCGGCAACGTGGGCGTGCTGGGCCTCAGCTCTTGCTCTTCGTGGCAGGGCAACCCTGGTCACTGGTTGAACGGGTTCTCTGAACGACTAAGCTCCATTTTTACACAAAGTAGGCCTGGGGCTCAGAGCTGGTGGGGGCAGCCGTCCAGATGGAATTCAACTACATACACTCTCCATTCTATTTATGTTTTGTCGTTGTTGTTTTCTTTTTCATTCTGTCACCCAGGCTAGAGTAAAATGCCGCTATCTCGGCTCACTGCAACCTACACCTCCTGGGTTCAAGTGATTCTCCTGCCTCAGCCTCCCGAGCAGCTGAGATTACAGGCGTGCCCCACCACGCCTGGCTAATTTTTTGTATTTTTACTAGAGATGGGGCTTCACCATGTTGGCCAGTTTGGTCTTGAACTCTTGACCTCAAGTAATCCACCCACCTCAGCCTCCCAAAGTGCTGGGATTACAGGCGTCAGCCACCACGGGGTCAATAACTTAACTTTTTAATGAAGAGATTTTGGATTTAGTACAATCATGAAAGCAGAAACATTTGGGAAAGGCATAGCTATACTTTATAGCCTAGAGATGGGGAAAACCAAGGCCACATGAATTCTGCCTACAGAAGCACATTCCTCTGTTAGCCTACTAAGACCTCAGAAGGCCTGCACTCCTCTGTTCCATGGGATCCCACCACCCACACCACGGGCCTACCCACCTCATCACACACATGCAGGGCAAAGAAGAGCACCAGCATCCCCGTGGAAGGGTACCGCCCATGATGCTCTGTCCACCGGTCATGGATATACTTGAAGAAGGCTGGGTTGTAGATCTGGACCTGGGAGAAGAAGAGATGACAGGTACATGAGGGGTTTAGGGGCAGAGATTCAGGCTAGACTGAGCGGCTTCTACTTGTCTATGCCTGTCAGCAGACCTGTGCATGTGTCTCCTGAATCGTATGGCACCTACTGGGGTCAGGCATCTGGGCAGATGGGGACCCTGAGGTTCTGGAGGGGAACTGGAACACCTGAGCTACAGGACCAGGCGCACAGGCTGGGCCAGCACTGTTTCCACTGAGGTGGGGAGGAAGTGGGGAGCTTACCTTTTCTTTATCCACTCGAAGGAAGGACTTCACTGGGGCATAGGTGCTGTAAGCAAATAGAAAGAAATGTAACATTTCAGGCTGGGCGCGGTGGCTCATGCCTATAATCCCAGCACTTTGGGAGGCCGAGGCGGGTGGATTACCTCAGGCCAGGAGTTCGAGGCCAGCCTGACCAACATGGTGAAACCCCATCTCTACTAAAAAAAAAAAAAACAAAATTAGCTGGGCTTGGTGGAGCACGGCTGTTATCCCAGCTACTTGGGAGGCTGAGGTTTCAGTGAGCCGAGATCACACCACTGCACTCCAGCCTGGGTGACAGAGTGAGACTCTGTCCAAAAAAAAAAAAAAAAAAAAAAAAAAAAGGAGAGGAGGGGAGGGGAGAAAGGAAAGGAGAAGGGAAAGGAAGAAAAGATAACATTTCAGGTGGCCCCATGGCTCCTAGGGATGCCCCCCATGCCAGGCCTGAGCAATGTCAGCCCCACAACTTCCAGACTGCTCTGCTTCTGGACTGCTCTCCTGTGGCTTGTTCATCACTGCCATGCCTTGCTCCAAAGCCTTCAATGCTATCCATGGCATCCAAGATAAAATGGGGATGTTTTAGGCAAGCAATGGGGCCGTCCCTAGTCCAGCCCCAACCTTCTTCCCCTAGCTCTGTGCTCCAGTAGAGCTGGCAATCATCTCCAATCCACCATGTCTCTGCTCTCACCCCTGCTCTTGATCCACTCCCCTCAGGCTTCCCAGACCACACCTCCCTGTAGCCAGCCATGGCGCCCGTAACCTACATGCCCTTCTCTGAGTGTCTATGGTACTTCAACTCTACTGCACCCATTTTAGCCCTCAGGTCTCCCAAACATGAGATAATGAACATCCTAAAGTCAGGAAACTGTAACTCATTACTTCTGTGTTTATAAAATACATGGTGATGATACCCAAAAGGTAGAACACAAAACAAGTGTCCTTGAAGGATAAACAGATAAACAAAATGGGTATATCCCTACATTGGCATAGTATTCAGCCTTCAAAAAACAGGAAATTCTGACACATGCTACAATATGGATGAACTATGAGGACATTATGCTAAGTAAAGTAAGTCAGACAAAAGGACAAATACTGTTATGATCCCACTTACATGAGGCATAAAGAACAGTCAAATCAGGCCGGGTGTGGTGGCTCACGCCTGTAATCCCAGCAATTTGGGAGGCCAAGTTGGGTGGATCACCTGAGGTCAGGAGTTCGAGACCAGCCTAGACAATGTGGTGAAACCCCGTCTCTAGTAAAAACACAAAAACTGGCCGGGCTCAGTGGCTCATGCCTGTAATCCCAGCACTTTGGGAGGCCAAGGTGGGCGGATCACGAGGTCAGGAGATCGAGACCATCCTGGTTAACATGGTGAAACCCCGTCTCTACTAAAAATACAAAAAATTAGCCGGGCATGGTGACGGGCGCCTGTAGTCCCAGCTACTCGGGAGGCTGAGGCAGGAGAATGGCGTGAACCCGGGAGGCGGAGCTTGCAGTGAGCCGAGATCACGCTACTGCACTCCAGCCTGGGCGACAGAGCGAGACTCCATCTCAAAAAAAAAAAAACAACACAAAAATTAGCTGGGCGTGGTGGCCCATGCCTGTAGTCCCAGCTACTGGTGAGGCTGAGGCATGACAATTGCTTGAATCTGGGAGGCAGAGGTTGCAGTGAGCCGAGATCATGCCATTGCACTATAGCCTGGGCAACAGAGCAAGACTCAGGCTCAAAAACAAACAGGCCAGGCACAGTGGCTCATGCCTGTAATCCCAGCACTTTGGGGGGCTGAGGTGGGCGGATCACAAGGTCAGGAGATACAGACCATCCTAGCTAACATGGTGAAACCCTGTCTCTACTACAAATACAAAAAATCAGCTGGGCGTGGCGGCGCTTGCCTGTAATCTCAGCTACTTGGGAGGCTGAGACAAGGAGAATCGCTTGAACCCAGGAGGCGGAGGTTGCAGTGAGCCGAGGTGGCACCACTGCACTCCAGACTGCGCGACAGAGTGAGACTCCATCTCCAAAAACAAACAAACAAACAAACAAACAAGAATAGTTAAATCATAGAGACAGAAAGTAGAATAAGGTTACCTGGGGTTGAGAGGAAAATGGAGAGTTAGTGTTTAATGTGTACAGTTTCCATTTGGGATAATGAAAACGTTCTAGAAATGGACACTGGTGATGGCTATACAATAATGTGAATATACTTAATGTTACTGAGCTTTACACTTAAAAACAGTTAAAATGATAAATGTTATATTGTGTATATTTTACCACAAAACAAAAATATATGGTGAGACAGAGTAGATTAATGGTTGCCTAGGGCTGGGGTGGGAGGAGTGGGGAGTGATGGCTTAGGGACCCAGGGGTATCTTCAGATTTTTATCTTTAGATGAAAGACCCTTAGAACATGAAAACGTTCTTTTTTTTTTTTTTTTTTTTGAGGCAGAGCCTCGCTTTGTTGCCCAGGCTGGAGTGCAGTGGCACAATCTGAGCACACTGCAACCTCTCTCTGCCTCCCAGGTTCAAGCGAGCCGATCCTCCCACCTCATTCTCAAGTGGCTAGGAATACAGGAGCGTGCCACCATGTCTGGCTAATTTTTGTATTTTTTGTAGAGACAGTTTCGCCATATTGCCCAAGGTAGTCTCGAACTCGGGCTCAAACAATCCCCCCCTCCTTGGCCTCCTAGAGTGCTGGGATTACAGGCATGAGCCACTGCATCCAGTAGAACATGAAAATGTTTTTGTTTGTTTTTTTTTTTTTTGAGACGGAGTCTCTGTTATCAGGCTGGAGTGCAGCGGCACAATCTCATCTCACTGTAACCTCTGCCTCCCGGGTTCGAGCGATTCTCCTGCCTCAGCCTCCTGAGTAGCTGGGACTACAGGCGCCTGCCACCACACCCAGCTATTTTTTATATTTTTAGTAGAGACAGGGTTTCACCATGTTGGCCAGGATGGTCTCAATCTCGACCTTGTGATCTGCCTGCATCAGCCTCCCAAAGTGCTGGGATTACAGGTATGAGCCACCGCACCCGGCCAAAAAATTTATTTTATTTTTTTTGAGACAGAGTTTTGCTCTTGTTGCCTAGGCTGGAGTGCAGTGGCGTGATCTCGGCTCACTGCAACCTCCACCTCCTGAGCTCAAGCGATTCTCCTTTCTCAGCCTCCTGAGTAGCTGGGATTACAGGTGCATGCCATCACGCCTAGCTAATTTTTGAATTTTTAGTAGAGACGAGGTTTCATCATGTGGGCCAGGCTGGTCTCGAACTCCTGACCTCGTAATCCACCTGCCTCGGTATTTTTAGTAGAGACGGGGTTTCACCATGTTGGCCAGGATGGTCTCGATCTCTTGACCTCGTGATCTGCCTGCGTCAGCCTCACAAGGTGCTGGGATTACAGGTGTGAGCCACAATGCCCAGCCATGAAAATGTTTTAAAATTAATTGCGGGGCTGGGTGTGGTGGCTCATGCCCTGTAATCCCAGCACTTTGGGAGGCTGAGGTGAGCAGATCATCTGAGGTCAGGAGTTCGAGACCAGCCTGGCCAACCTGACGAAACCCCATCTCTACTAAAAATACAAAAATTAGCCAGGTCCATGGTGACATATGCCTGTAATACCAGCAACTCGGGAGGCCGAGGCAGGAGAATCGTTTGAACCTGGGAGACGGATGTTACAGTGAGCTGAGATTGTGCCACTGCACTCCAGTCTGGGCAACAGAGTGAGACTCTGTTTAAAAAAAAAAAAAAAAAGTAATTGTGGGCCGGATGTGGTGGCTCATGCCTGTAATCTCAACACATTGGGAGCCTGAGATAGGTGGATCACTTGATGTCAGGAGTTTGAGACCAGCCTGGCCAACATGGCAAAACACCATATCTACTAAAAATACAAAAATCAGCCAGGCATGGTGGCATGTAATTCCAGCCACTCAGGAAGCTGAGGCACAAGAATCCCTTAAACCCGGGAGGTAGAGGGTGCAGTGAGCCAAGATCACCACTGCACTCCAGCCTGGGTGATAGATTGAGACTCCATCTCAAAAAAATAATTAAAATTAAAAATTAAAATTAACTGTAGCTGTGGTTATACAACTCTGAATATATAAGAAGTTACCGGATTGTACACATTAAATAGGTGAGATGTATGGGATGTGAATCTTATCTTGATAAAGCTGCTAAAAAATACACTTTGTGAACTAGATTTCCCATGGTTCCCAACTATGATGGGATGACTGCCCCCAAAGAAAGTCCTCAGAAGGCAGAGCTTCCTCAGTCAGAAGCTATCACCCAGAAAGGAGACCAAAATCAGACGGTCTGGTCAGGCGTGGTGGCTTATGCCTCTAATCCCAGCACTGTGGGAGCCCGAGGTAGGAAGACCACCTGAGGTCAGGAGTTCGAGACCAGCCTGACCAACATGAAGAAACCTGTCTCTACCAAAAATACAAAATTAGCGGTGCGTGGTGGTGCATCCCTGTAATCCCAGCTACGCAGGAGGCTGAGGCAGGAGAATTGCTTGAACCCGGGAGGCGGATGTTGCAGTGAGCCAAGATGGCGCCACTGAACTCTGGCCTGGGCAACAAGAGTGAAATTCTGTCTTTAAAAAAAAAAAAAAAAAAAAAAAAAACAAAAAAAAAAACAGATGGTCCTTCCTCATCTTTCCACCATCAGTATGCTACATGTCACCACGCAGAAGGTGACACAGAGCAAGCTGTGTCTTCAGCTCACTCGCCATCTTAGGCCCTCCCTTCTCATCAGCTCCTCTTGGCCAAAATATTCAATGAAAGGAATTCTACAATCTGACCCCTAGGAAGACTCTGCCCAAGGTGGTCCTGTCACCCGTATTCTACCCAGGCCAGCAAGAGGCTCACAATCGGATCTGCCCCGTGGACAGGGCGCTGGCAATCCACAGAAGGTCCAGGGCCTTGAAGGGCACCAGCACGAAGCTGACGTTGGCGGGCAGGTTCTTGGCACTCTCAGGGTACATGAAATGGTGGGTGGTTCGGCTGCCAACATCCTGCTCAAAGCCCACGGTTGGCGCCTGATTCATCCTGCAGGGACAAGAGGGTGACATGAGAATCAACTGCCATGGAAACTGGTACAAGATTCTTAGAGGACAGTTCGAAGCCATCCATCAAAAATGCAAACGGGTGTATACTCCAACCAAGCAATTCCATTGCTAGAAATCTAACCTACAAAAATGGTTATGGCCAGGCATGGTGGCTCACGCCTGTAATCCCAGCACTTTGGGAGGCCAAGGTGGGCGGATCACGAGGTCAGGAGATAGAGACCATCCTGGCTAACACGGTGAAACCCCGTCTCTACTAAAAATACAAAAAATTAGTGGGCGTGCTAGCAGACGCCTGTAGTCCCAGCTACTCGGGAGGCTGAAGCTACTCGGGAGGCTGAAGCAGAAGAATGGTGTGAACCCGAGAGGCAGAGCTTGCAGTGAGCCGAGATTGGGCCACTGCACTCCAGCCTGGGTGACAGAGCAAGACTCCATCTCAAAAAAAAAAAAAATATGGTTACATAAGTGTGCAAAGATGTGTATGAGGATATTCACTGCAGAATTATTTACAATAGTAACACTAGAATCAATCAAACAGGCCGAGTGTCGTGGTTCACACCTGTAATCCCAGCACTTTGGGAGGCCAAGGTAGACGGACTGCTTTGAGGCCTGGAATTCGAGACCAGCCTTAGCCAACATGGTGAAACCCCATCTTTACTAGAGAAAAAAATACAAAATTAGCCTGGCATGGTGGCATATACCTTTAATCCCAGCAACCTGGGAAGCTGAGGCAGGAGATGTGCTTGAACCCTGAGGCAGAGACTGCAGTGAGCCGAGATCGCACCACTGCACTCCAGCCTGGGTGACAGAACAAGACTCTGTCTCCAAAAAAAAAGGTTACTCTCAGAGTAACTTTGGGGGCTTAACTCATTTTTTTTACTGTATACATTTTTATTTATTTACTTTAACTATTATTTTTGAGATAGGGTCTCACTCTGTTGCCCAGGCTGGAGTGCAGTGGTGCTATCTTGGCTCACTGCAACCTCTGCCTCCGCCTCCCAGGTTCAAGCAATTCTCCTTCCTCAGCTTCCTGAGTAGATGGGACTACAAGCATGTGCCAGCGCGCCCAGCTAATTCTTTGGTGTGTTTTTTTTTTTTTTTTGAGACGGAGTCTCGCCCTGTCGCCCAGGCTGGAGTCCAATGGTGTGATCTCAGCTTACTGCAACCTCCACCTCCCGGGTTCAAGGGATTCTCCTGCCTCAGCCTCCCGAGACCTCAAGTGATCTGCCTGCCTCAGCCTCCCAGACTGCTGGGATTACAAGCGTGACCCACCACACCCAGCCACTTTTGTATTTTTAGTAGAAAAGTGGTTTTGCCATGTTGGCCAGGCTGGTCTCAAACTCCTGGCCTCAGGCAATCTGCCTGCCTAGGCTTCCCAAAGTGCTGGGATTACAGCCCCGAGCCACCACGCCCGGCCCTGTTTGGTTTTTTTTTTTTTTTTTTTTTTTTTTTTTTTTTTTTTTTTTGAGACAGAGTCTTGCTCTGTGCCCCAGGCTGGAGTGCAGTGGCGCGATCTCGGCTCACTGCAAGCTCCGCCCCCCTGGGTTCACGCCATTCTCCTGCCTCAGCCTCCCGAGTAGCTGGGACTACAGGCGCCGGCCACCTCGCCCGGCTAATTTTCTTGTATTTTTAGTACAGACGGGGTTTCACCGTGTTAGCCAGGATGGTCTCGATCTCCTGACCTCGTGATCCACCCGTCTTGGCCTCCCAAAGTGCTAGGATTACAGGCTTGAGCCACCGCGCCCGGCCTCCTGTTTGTTTTTTAAGTCTCACTCTGTCACTCAGGCTGGAGTGCAATGCCATCATCATGGCTCACTGCAGTCTCGACCTCCTGGGTTCAATCAATCCTCCAGCTTTAGCCTCCTGAGCAGCTGGGACCACAGGCGTGCATCACCATGCCCGTTTTGTTTTCTGTTTTGTACAGATAGGGGTCTCACTATGTTGTCCAGGCTGGTCTCAATCTCCTGAACTCAAGCAACCCTCCTGCCTCAGCCTCCTGAGTAGCAGGGACGACAGGCAGATGACACCAGGCCTGGCCTTTTATAATTTTTAAAAGAAAGAACTTTTAAAGAACAGCCTTCCACAGCTTCCACCTTACTTGGCTGTTCTGCCTCTTTCCTATAAGATGGTGAAAGAAAGATAGGAAGTTCAAGCCTTCCCTCAGGCCCTGGGCTGGATGGAAGCCTCTGTCCTGCCACCTACTACCACCCTATTCCTGTCTGCCGCCTTAAGACCCTGTCTGCCCTTCCACTCCAAGGCCAAGAGAAACGTCCCAAGTTCTCACGGTCTGCCCTTGCTATCTCTCTGATGATGTGCAATGTCCCCTCTCTTCTGCTGCTGTCTGGACAGAGGGGACATTGCTGTGGCTCCTGTCTAGAAACCCTCTCTGTGGGTATAATAAGCCAAGAAGGAGTCTCGCTCTGTCGCCCAGGCTGGAGTGCTGTGGCGTGATCTCGGCTCACTGCAAGCTCTACCTCCTGGATTCACACCATTCTCCTGCCTCAGCCTCCCGAGTAGCTGGGACTACAGGTGCCCGCCACTGCGCCAGGCTAATTTTTTGTATTTTTAGTAGAGACAGGGTTTCACCATGGTCTCGATCTCGTGATCCGCCTGCCTCGGCCTCCCAAAGTGCTGGGATTACAGGCGTGAGCCACTGCACCCGGCCCCACTTCCTTTCAATTTATGCAAAATACAAGACAAGTAAAAACCAAAGCTCCCCTTTTTAGTATGCATCTTACGTAACAGGTGAACCAGGTTTAAATACAAACCTGTTGGTCTTTTTTTTCTGTTATGACTGTTTACCTTGTGGAATCATGACTACCAAGGCAGGGTGATCATAACCTGGCCCTCCACTAGGAGCACAGGGACCCAGGGAGGGAGGGAGCGCAGTCCCTAGGTGGCTCTCCCGGCTTTTTATGCCAGTTCTGTAAAACCAGCACAAACATTCCCTGTCCTTACAGTGGCTGGCAGCAGCTAGCTGGCCTGGGTGAGGACTTGCTGTGTTGCAGGGGCTGCCACGCTATCTTCATCAAGGACGGGACTGGGGAGGACAGTGGGCTGTGCTGTCCCCTTGCCCTGCTGGTCACATCGCTGTGCCCCCTACCTCTCATTTTCCCTTGAGGGTCTGGAGGGTGCTTTGGGGTTGGAGGTCTCAAAACCTAGAGGACATCTGTGTTCCTAACCACTTCGTTCTAGCTAGCTTCAAGCAGATACCTAGAATTTCTTCCAGAGAAACTAACATGCTCTGTCTCCAGAACAGGGATCTAGTTCCTGCCTCTCCCCCAAATTCATGTCTTTCAGTGAACTGCCCCTTTGAGCCCAGTCTTTAGGGTTTAGAGATCCTGTCTCCTAGAAGAGCCAAGAAGTATCTTTCCCACCCATGAATAACTCTTAACAGCTTGTGGGCTGCTGAACTCCCCACACAGGCATTGGGGTCCTACGGTCACACTGACGCAGTCTGGACCTGCCTCCTGCCAAGCACCATGGGGCCTGTGAGGAACAGAGCAGTTGGTGAGGAAGCCTTAACAGGGTATGTCAGAGCCAAGTGTGTCTCAGCTGCCCAGGGTATGGCAGGGGTAAGGAGGAGGTGGAGGAATTGGGCTGGTGACACAGGCTGGCCGGGGCCCTGGGTGGGGCAGGAGCTAGGATCAAGGTATGCTCTTTTTCTTCTCCCTTTTTTTTTTTTAAATAGAGATGGGGTTTCGCCATGTTGCCCAAGCTGGCTTCGAACTCCTGGGCTCAATCAGTCCTCTCGCCTCAGCCTCCCAAAGTAGTGGGATTACAGGCGTGAGCCACCGCGCCCAGCCAAGGTGTACACTTGAGAGGACCTAAGAAACAAACTTCATCTCACCAGAGATGGTGAGGCCAAGAGATTCTGCAGAGCACAGGGCTGCATCCAGCCCAGGCTGGCTTCTGAAGACCCACCTTCTACAGTGACTTGGCAGCCCGAGCTGTCATGAAGTCCCCATGGGACCTGTCAGCCAGGGTCACCCTGCCTCCAGGCTGGCCGTGCTACAGAGCCTGGCCTTCCCTCACTTCCCCCGTGGCTGGCCAGTCACCAGCTTCGAAATATCTGGGAATAAAGGGAGCAAGAGGTCCCAAAAGATGTTTCACAGCCTCCACAGGAAAGGGAAGGAACATGGCACTCTAACAGGGACAAGGTTTTGTTTCAAGGCTCTGATTCATCCTGGAGAAGCCACGCCCTGGAAAGGGGCCAGAGCAGGACAAGGAGGATGAGCTGCATCTCTGGGACTCGGGAACACGGCATTCTAGAAATCTATCTGTCCCTGGCTGCCTCCAGCAGCTAAAGAAGTATCCAGACCAGGGCGCAAGTGGGGTGTGTACTCCCTGGTTAGGACCTGCTGTTGGCTGCCTAGTCTCCTTCACTCCTGCATGTATCTGTGGCACGCCTCCTGTCTAGAGGGCACTGTTCTCGGAGTTGTGGATGGATCTGCAGGCCAACTGAGGCAAGATCAGCTTAACTGGACTTGAAGCGGTCCACAGGGCTCAGAGGACAAAGAGGAGGAGGGAATGGCAGCGAGGTGGGCGGGGCACAGGTGGATCAGGCCATCATCTTGCTGTAACTCAGTTCAGCCCTCCAGTGGGTCTTGCTTCCAGGACCATTGGTTCCAAACTTGGATATGCCTACAATTGGAGTCACCCCCAGTGCCATCTGTTGTTTTTGTTTTTGAGACAGGGTCTTGCTCTGTTGCCCAGGCTAGAGTGCAGTGGTGCCATCACAGCTCACCACAGCCTCAAACTCTTGGGCTCAAATGATCCTCCTGCCTTAGCCTCCCGAGTAGCTAGGACTACAGGCTCACACCAGCAAGCCCAGCTTATCCACTGCCAGCCAGTTCCTTAGACCAGCAGATGGCCAATTACTACCCAGGTCACCTCTTCCAGAAAGTGATTCTGGGGTCCACTCTATACCACCCCACTTCCTTACCTGGCTCCCGGGAGGAATCATCTATAAATTTTTTTTTTTTTTTTTTTTTTTTTTGAGACAGTTTCTCCCTTGTTGCCCAGGCTGGAGCGCAATGGCATGATCTTGGCTCACTACAACCTCCGCCTCCTGGGTTCAGACGATTCTCCTGCCTCAGCCTCCTGAGTAGCTGGGATTATAGTTATGCACCACCATGCCCGGCTAATTTTTGTATTTTTAGTAGAGATGGGATTTCACCATGATCACCAGGCTGGTCTTGAACTCCTGACCTTAGGTGATCTGCCTGCCTCGGCCTCCCAAAGTGCTGGGATTACAGGCGTGAGCTGCCGCGCCCAGCCTTATAAATTTCTTTCTGCAGCCCTGCCTGACAGTACCGGCCAGGAAACTTAGAGCCAGTCCTTTTGGGCCTGCAGGGCTTCCACCCAGGAGCTTCCTGACCATCACGTAGGTGCCTGCCCAGTGAAAGCTCAAACCTGATGCAGGTGCTTCAGGCAGCTGAGAGCACTGTCCTGGGCTTTCCGAGTGCCCAGAGCTGCATGGAAGTGACAGATCCCTCAATTCCCAACCTGGCCATGGTGTCTGGAAAGAGGAAAGGCCCCTCTAACACCAGTTCCCATCCCATCTCTCTCCCATTGGGGTATCAGCAGTTGGAGGATATGGATATCCTCAGGTGGTTCCAGGGTCCTGGACAGGGTCCAGTCCATCCTGCTCACCCTCCCACTTGCACCATTTCCCAACATGAGGAAGGTCTTACATGGAATGCTGAATGCCTCCGAGACATATTGCTGCCTTTGTGTTGCTATGGAGACAGTAACAGTTTCTAAGACAAAGCCCTTCCTTCTGCCTCCTGGGAAACCTGGTCTTTCTGCAATGCTCAGCCTAAGAGATGAGTGAAAACTGGGCATTGGCAGGATCTCGGTTCTTCAGGCTCTTCCTCCATCAAGGAGTTGGGTAGAAGGATCCCCACTGTGGCATTTCTTGTCCCCAGCCAAGTCAAGGGGGGACATCAGAAAACACAGGCTCTGGAGCAGAGCAAGCAGCCCATGTTCAGGTCGCGAGCCTGCCCCCGTTCCCTGTTCATGCCCAGGCCTTCGCTGCAGAGTCTCGGTCAGGACTGAATGCCCTCCCAACTCTTCTCCCCTCCTCACAGCGGGGAATAGACGTCTTGGGAATGAATGAGCCCCAGAGTAAATACCAAAGAGCTCCTTTTAGCACCCACGACATCTGCCTTCCGTGCATCTGCCAGAGAGAATCACCTGCTGCTGAGAAGCAGGATGCTGGCTGGGCTTGGGGCCCTCACTCGCTCAGCTGCTGAGGGGATGAGGAGGACAGGGCCGGCTTCTGATGGGAATTTTTGTTTTTGAGACAGTGTCTCAGTCTATTGCCCAGGCTGGAGTGAACTGGTACAATCATAGCTCACTGTAGCCTCGAACTCCTGGGTTCAAGCAATCCTCCTGCCTCAGCCACCCCAGTAGATGGGAATACAGACACACACCACAATGCCCAGCTAATCTTTAAAAAGTTTTTGCAGACACAGGGTTTCGCCATGTTACCTAGGCTGGTCTCTAACTCCTGGGGCTCAAGCGATCCTCCCACCTCAGCCTCTCAAAGCACTGGAATTACAGGGATGAGCCACTGTGCCCGGCCTCTGGTGGGATTTTTCACCAAACGTCAGCCAGGAATCTCATGTCAGCTGTTTCCAGAGGAATTCAGAGCATTGGAAACAGAGTGCAGGCCTCAAGCAAAGCTTAGATTTGGGATTCTGGCTCCCCATCCACCCCAAACAGGCAAAGGAGAGAGCTCGAAGCCTGCTATGAAAGACGCTAGGAGGCAGGGCCCCAGAGCACACTGGTAACTGGCAGCATGCACTCTGCCAGACATGGCAGAGGAGAGCAGTCCCCTTCCCGGAGGCCCATCCTGGACCCACCCTTGGGCTCCGCAGGGGCTCACCTCATGATGAAGTTGTGTCCGTCCACGTCCTGCCCATAGCCAGAGCCCCGCAGGTTGCCGGAGTTCCCCACCACAGCACAGCGCCGGCACTGGTGGGGGTCCCGGAAGCGGTAGGGGTTCTCACCGGGCACTATTTGGAACAGCTTCTCCAGCACCTCGTTGGTGTTGTGTGATTTGAACTGGGGCTGCAGCATCTATGGAAGGGAGAGGAAGACGGAAAATGAGGAAGGGGAGAAGTGTGTGAAGAAGGAGGGGCCCCATCCTCCCCTCTTCTGCTCTCACTCTCCAGTGCCTGGGCACAGGCCTCTTTATCCAGGGCTCTGCCAGGGAACAGGGATTCTTTCCTCTGGGCAGTGAGGGTCTCTCCCTCTCTCAACGAC
Organism: Macaca thibetana thibetana; assembly: GCF_024542745.1. Taxonomy (NCBI): domain Eukaryota; kingdom Metazoa; phylum Chordata; class Mammalia; order Primates; family Cercopithecidae; genus Macaca; species Macaca thibetana. Next base: position 17,105,168 of record NC_065597.1, on the reverse strand, counting down.
AGTGAAGTCCCCAGTTGTGAGTGAGTCTCAACGTCCGGAGATTGGGTGCCCTGCTAGTCACGGGTGGCTCTGATGCACTAGAAAGGGCTCTGGATCAAGGTGCCTTTCACACATTCTCTGGGAACCTGCAGGCCTGGGCCACGGAACAGAGCAGCCTCCTTTAGGGGCTCCTTCCTAGTCAGCCTACAGGGGGCGCCCTCAGCACTCAGGCTGAGGACTGGGGTTGCAGAAGCCGCGTCTAGGGCAACAGTCCAGCCACTCCCTGAGCCCCCACCCAGGGAAGGGCAGAGAGGCTGATAATTCTTTCAGAGCCAGAATGGCTGGAATAAAACTGGTGTCCTGGTGTCCCCTCCTACCAGCGAGACCTGTACTAACCAGCTGGTGGTCAAAGACCATGAAACGAGGCAGCACCAATCAGATGCTTACGGGCCCAGCAGGTACCACACAGGAGTAACATGGTAGGTAAGGTCCACACCCAACAGATCTGAGCCCCGGCAAAGAAGGGCAACTTCAGCCAACTGTTGCCACGTGGGATCATGAGCCCAGAAGGGCCAAAGTTTCCCACTTTTCAAGAGACAATGAAAGTAAGGATTTTCTCCAGCCTGGGCGACAGAGCGAGACTCCGTCCAAAAAAAAAAAAAAAAAAAAGAAAGTAAGGATTTCATATGAAATAAGAAAAATGAAATCCTGATTTTTCTTTTTTTTTTTTGAGATAGAGTTTCACTCTTGTTGCCCAGGCTGGAGTGCAATGGCACAATCTTGGCTCACCACAACCTCCGCATCCTGGATTCAAGCGATTCTCCTGCCTCGGCCTCCTGACTAGCTGGAATTACAGGCATGCGCCACCACACCCAGCTAATTTTGTATTTTTAGTAGACATGGGGTTTTTTCATATTGGTCAGGCTGGTCTCGAACTCCCGAACTCAGGTGATCCACCTGCTTTGGCCTCCCAAGGTGTGGGATTACTTTTACTCAAAAGTAAATTACTTTTACTCAAAAGTGTTAGAATTATTTTTACTCAAAAAAAAAAAAAAAAAACCCACATAAAAATAAAATAAAACATTCTGTGGATGGAGCCATAACTCAATGGGTTTGTGGGTGAGCAGGGCCTGCTCAGGGGAGATGGGAGATTGATCTGTAGGGAGAGATTGACTCTGAGACGAGAATTCCTATATAAAAATTAGCCAGGTGTGGTGGTACGCGCCTGTAGTCCCAGCTACTCTGAAGCTGAGATAGGAGGATCGCTTGAGCCTGGGGGCGGTCAAGGATGCAGTGAACCAAGACTGTGCCACTGCAAAGACAGTGAGAACCTGTATCAAAAAAAGCTGTCACAGTAAGAGCCCACGGGGCTCCTAGTGGCCCTAGCTCTGCAGACCCCGGTCCTTGGGCACTCTGATAGTCTGGGCTGGAAGGCATGTTCTGTGGCATCGTTCTGATAAGCCTGATCACATGAGCTCATCCCTCACAGCTTGGGAGCCTGCAGGGGCTCAGTGCTGACATGGTTCCACCCATGACATGTGTGGCAACCAGATGGCCTGCAGAGCCTGGGGAGTGACTCCAGAGCCTTGGGGCGAGGCAGAAGGAATTACAAGTAGCAGAAAAGTGATGACTGGAAAGACAGGGAGAACCCCCCAGCCCCACCCCTTCAACTCCCTTAGCCCCTGACGGTTCTTTACATTGCTTGTTTTTTTTAACTCTAGAATCAGGCAACACTTTATTTTATAAAATAGATTAAGTCTTCCCTACACACCTTTCTTTTCTTTTCTTTTTTTTGAGACAAAGTCTCACGTTGTTGCCCAGGCTGGAGTGCAGTGGCGTGATCTTGGCTCACTGCAACCTCTGCCTCCCAGGTTCAAGCGATTCTCCTGCCTCAGCCTCCTGAGTCGCTGGGCTTACAGGCGCCTGCCACCATGCCTGGCTAATTTTTTTTTTTAATTTTTAGTAGACGGGGTTTCAACATGTTGATCAGGCTGGTCTCAAACTCCTGACCTCGTAACCCGCCCAGCTTGGGCTCCCAAAGTGCTGGGATTACAGGCATGAGCCACCGCGCCCAGCCTTCCCTACAAGGCTTTCTTATCCCAGCCCAGTAAAAAGTCTTCCAGCAATTGTAAAGAACCAAGCAAGAAGCTCTGTTATAATGGTATTTACAATTACTTCGGCTGGGCATAGTGGCTCACACCTGTAATCCCAGCACTTTGGAAGGCTGAGGCGGGAGGATCATCTGAGGTCAGGAGTTTGAGACCAGCCTGGCCAATACGGTGAAACCCCGTCTCTACTAAAAATACAAAAAAATTAGCTGAGGGTGGTGGCGCACGCCTGTAATTCCAGCTACTAGGGAGGCTGAGGCAGGAGAATCACTTGAATCTGCAGGCAGAAGTTACGGCACCACTGCACTCCAGCCTGGGTGACAGAATGAGACTCCATCTCAAAAAACAAACAAACAAACAAATAGAAAACAATTATTGTGAGTCAATATTCATAAATTAGGATACTTAGTTTTAAAATCTGGATTTCTGGGTTTGCTTAAAAAAAAACCCAGATCCAGCCTTGTGCAGCAACAACTGCTGGGGCCAAGGGGTGGCTGCCTCCTTCCTCTGGGGCAGGCCCCCCATGGCTGTACTCCTCACTCCCACCTGCTCCCTGTGTCCGTGCTGCCTGCCTGGTCCAGGAGGCATTTCTGGCCTATGCTCAGGTCCTACAGGCACTGGAAAATACTAGTCCACTCCATCAGGTCAATGCTCGCTCTGCCCTTCAGTCATCTGTGATCCTATAAATGGCTTGGTCAAACAGGCATTACACTTTGTCAAGGCTCTGGGGGCCAGAAATCCAAGAGGGGGCCCTGAGTGGCTTTAAAACCGGGGACAGATCCCTGGAAGGGGGCAGCAACTCTTACCATCCACCACCTCTGGACATCCGGTGGAAGATCCATGTTCTCTCGGGTCCAGACGGGGGAAATGTTGCCATCAAAGTGGCTGTCAAACCAGTCGGAGGTGCCAGTGTCACCCATGCAGCGGCGACAGGTGCAGCTCTTGCCCGAGAGCCCCTCCTTGCTAAGGCGCTGCAGGCCGGCATAGCCGGGCACCAGCTTCACCCGGTGCGTCCCACCCAGGGCCCCCGAGTCCAGGTAGGGCAGTGTGGCCATGCTGTGGTGCGAGTAGGTGAAGAGTAGGGACATGATGAATACCAGCAAGAAGGCCACAGAGAGGAACCACACCCGCAGGGAGCACTTCATGGTGCCAGCAGGTGGGTGGTGGTCACCGTGGCCACTCCTTTCCCAGCCCACTGAGGGGCCAGCCACAGTGTAGCCTGTCTATTCTGGCACCACATGCAAAGGGCATAGGGGCACGTGCTGTAGCAGGGGACAGTGGCAGGGGTCCCTTGCCACGCTCTCCCTCAATGTGGGGAGAACGCACGTTGGCAGGAGTGGCTGTCCTGTCCCTGAGTCAGGTGGGGCCCCTGCTTAGGGCTTCATCGGGTCTGTCACTAGCTGGGCCACAGAGGCTCTGCCTCTCCCGCCACCCTGGTGAGGGGGAGGTCAGTCCATCGCAGCCTTCTAGTCCCTTGGGATTGCTGGCTGCCAGCTCTAGGGGTCCCCCTCTTTGGCGGCTTGAAATAATCCAGTCTGGAGCAGTCGGGGTCCTTGTGGTTCATGAGCAGACAATGAGGCGGCCCCTCGTCCCCGGCAGCGGGGAAGCCCTAGAACTCCAATCACAACAGAGAGCACATGGGCTTCAGGAGACCTGGGTTCCATGCACGTGTCCCACCTCGGCTGGTCCTCCTGGCCCAAAACCTCTGCCAGAGGAGGGAAGCCAAACCCCAGGCCTGAGAGGAGAAAAACGGGAAGGCTGTGAGTGCTGGAAAACTTCGCTGCAGAGATCGAGGTCCTTTTCGTGGTAGGTCCTGCCCTACTGCTTCCCATATGAGGTGCTGGGCCCTTCTCCTCGTGGTCTCAGCCCCAGCTGCAGTTGCATAGGGGTCGCAAAGCTCCTACTGTGGCTGTGGGGTCCTCTGGCGTTGGGAACAGCTGCCGTTCAGCGGGGAACTGTGTCCAATACCATCTGGGTCAGGCGAGCGTGTGCTGAGCTCCCCATCAGGGCCCAGGTCTCCTTCCTGGTACTGCTGGCCCAGGTTCAGCAGCTGCTCTGCCCATCCCCGCTCCCCGGGGCCAGCCTGTCCTGCTGTTAGCTCGCAGTAATCCTGACAGGTTCCCTTTCACATGTCGAGCGCCAGGCTGCCGCAGTGCGACCCTAAAATGGCAGAGAGGAGAAATAATGTGCAGATGAATCGCACGAGCACCAGGCTTTGTCCCAGCACCAGGCTTTGTCCCAACCCCACCCCAAGTCCCAGAGGGGACAAAGCTAGCAGCACAGGAGATGCCCACTTAATCAAAGGGTGGACATGACCAAGGGCTCTGCCCTCTAGTTGTACACATAGCATCACTCTGTGGGACTCCAGGGCCTGGAGGACTAGATTAACCCAGAGTTTTCACTTCTTAGCCAGAAGGTAAACAAGGAGTCAAGTGATTTTCCCTAAGCCACATGCTGGAAGTATCAGATTTAGAAGGTTCCTAGCCCAGCTATGTACAGTTAGTTTCAGGTGAAACGTCAGAGAAAACAGCCCAGGGAAGATCCCAGGGGACTATGGATGCTGACTGCCCCCACAGCGCTCTTTGGAGCCTGTCAGTGCCTGCAGAGGCCTCTCCCAGTCAGAAGGGAGGGCTGGCCGGTCTCTGACCGCCCCTCTTCTCTCGACTGTGGATTATCAATGAGGCATTGCTGCGTCCACTCAGTGAACCATGAACAGTCCTGTCAGCTCCGACGTTGGGGGAGAACCTGGCTGTGTCAGGAGGTGTGGCTGCTGGGCTTGGTCCTGCCCCCAGACAGCCCTGAGGGCAGTTGCCTACATCCATATGTACATTATGGACAAAGTGAATGCCAGGGTCCCGGGTAGTGCTGACAGCCTAAGGCCCCATGCTGTCCTTCCAGGCAAGAACAGGGAGAAGAGGCCACTTGTAGGCAGTTTGGGTCTCAGCCATAAGGAAAGGAGCTCGGATCCATGCCAGGTGCGAGGGAATCACAGCAGGTGAGAGGAACGCTGAGAAGGGAACCCCTGAGCACTGGCTCTGTGCCGTGGGAATCCTGCAAAGCTGGCTGCCTCGCCTCTCCCCAGCTCCCCTCCAAATCCGCCTAGCAGCGCTGCTGACCTAGCCCCTGGGCCTGTTCCCGATCCTTGTTGAAGTCTCCAGCCCACTTTTGGGGTCTCCTGGCTGCTTCCAGCAGCTGCAGACAAGGCCTCTCAGGCTCTGTGTTCAAGAAACCTAGCTGCCCCTCCATTTGTGGCCACAAAGCCAGCAGGGAATGGAACGAACATATTGCAATAAGGACATTATTCTGGGTGGGAAAATGATGTTCACAAAAGTAGAGGAACTTACCTAAGGTCACGACCTTGTGAATAGAGGTGACTTTGGGATAGGTCAGGGCACAGAAAGGCTGTGGCCTCCCTGAACCACCCAGGGCTCAGGGGTGAGGGAAGGAGATGTGGAGTTGGCTTCTCAGGGTCACAAGTGAAGCCCCGCCCACAGGCCTCACCAGGGCTCCTGGGTCTAATTCAGAGACCCCAGCAGTACTGGCTCAAATGTGCTTCTTCCAATGTTCTGCTGTACCCATTTAGCAGATCCCACTCTAGTCATGGCCTTGTCTGAACAGACTGTAGACGGGAAGCCAGGTCCTTGTCTCCTCTCATTCTCCCTCTGCCTGCTGCATGCTCAGCATCTAAGGAAAGAACTCAAGTTCTTTCAGGGTTCCGCTCCCAGCTTCCTGTGACCTGAGGAGAGCCAGTCATGAGGCAGGTGGCCCTGGAAGGCAGTGACTTTGCAGTTGATGGGAGCAAGAGGTCCTGCCTGGGGAGACCTGGTTTCTGGCTAGGCAGTCCTGCAGTGGCCACTGAAGGCGGGGGTGGGCAAAGCTGGCACAGGAGGCTTCCAAAGGAAGCAACTCAATCAGAGGTCACTAACTCCTTGGGATGCTAGATCAACGCAGAGGGCACCTGATGGAATTGCACTGCCTGTTGGGGAGAGGAAAATCCCTGGTTTTGACAACATGTCTGGAAAGAGCATAGAAGTAGAACATCTGGCAAAGGCCCTTGCTTTGGGAGCCCCAGGTCCAGGTGTTACTGCAAACTTAGGCTGCTCAGCTTGCTGTGGTGAGGGCAAATGGAGCAATGGGGAGGAGCTAAAAAAAAAATCAGAGGCCCCTTACATGCACTAAAAATCCCAAAAGTGACCTGGCACTGACTCTCTCACAGTTCATTTCTACCTGTGCCTCTCAGCTGCCCACTGCGTCATGGGCTCGCTCCCCTTCACAGCTACTCAGATCATTCATGATAAGACCATGCATACCTCGATATAAAGAGCTCAGAGAAGGCAGGCCTAGTGGCTCATGCCTGTAATCCCACCACTTTGGGAGACTGAGGCAGGTGGATCATCTGAGGTCAGGAGTTCAAGACCAGCCTAGCCAACATGGTGAAACCCCATCTCTACTAAAAATACAAAAATTCAGCCAGGCGTTGTGGTGGCCAACTATAATCCCAGCTATGCAGGAGGCTGAGGCAGGAGAATCACTTGAACCCAGGAGGCGGAGGTTGCAGTGAGCCGAGATCACACCATTGCACTCCAGCCTGGGTGACAAGAGCAAAACCCTGTCTCAAAAAAAAGAAAAGCCCAGGCGTGGTGGCTTACGCCTGTAATTCTAGCACTTTTGGAGGCCGAGGTGGGTGGATCACCTGAGGTCGGGAGTTTGAGACCAGCCTGACCAACATGAAGAAATTCCATCTCTACTAAAAATACAAAATTAGCTGGGCATGGTGGCACATGCCTGTAATCCCAGCTACTCGGGAGGCTGAGGCAGGAGAATCGCTTGAACCCCAGAGGCGGAGATCGCGCCAATGCACTCCAGCCTGGGCAACAAGAGCGAAACTCTGTCTCAAAAAAAAAGAATGGATAAATTGTGGTGCATTTTGTGCCATAGAGTAAAACGAATGAACTCCAGTTTCAGACATTAACAGGGATGAATATGGCCAAAAAACTATTATATCGAGCAAAAAGAGTAGTCATAGATAAATGATCACAGCACGAATCCATGAAAAGCTAAAAAATATGCAAAGCTAAGCAAGACATTGTCTATGCCTCTCTGTAAAGATAATAATAGAGAAAATCAAGGAAACAACACAAAATTCAGGGAATTCCTCTGGAGGGAGAAGAGAGGTAGATGAAATAAGGAGGGCTGAAGACGCTTCAGGAGTACTGCGTACCTCATAATGCAGGTGGTGGGTACAGAAGTATTTTTTTTCTTTTGAGACGGAGTCTTGCTCTGTCACCAGGCTGGAGTGCAGTGGCATGATCTTGGCTCACTGCAGCCTCCACTTCCTGGGTTCAAACAATTCTCCTGTCTCAGCCTCCCGAGTAGCTGGGATTACAGGCGTGTGCCACCACATCCAGCTAATTTTTTTTTTTTTTTTTTTTTTTTTTTTTTTTTTTTTTTTTGAGACGGAGTCTCACTCTGTCCCCCTTGCTGGAGTGCAGTGGCCGGATCTCAGCTCACTGCAAGCTCCGCCTCCCGGGTTCAGGCCATTCTCCTGCCTCAGCCTCCCGAGTAGCTGGGACTACAGGCGCCCACCACCTCGCCCGGCTAGTTTTTTTGTATTTTTTAGTAGAGACGGGGTTTCACTGTGTTAGCCAGGATGGTCTCGATCTCCTGACCTCGTGATCCACCCGTCTCGGCCTCCCAAAGTGCTGGGATTACAGGCTTGAGCCACCGCGCCCGGCCTAATTTTTTGTATTTTTATTAGAGATGGGGTTTCACTATGTTGCCCAGGCTGGTCTCCAACTCCTGACCTCAGGTGATCCACCCGCCTCGGCCTCCCAAATCGCTGGGATTACAGGCGTGAGCCACTGCACCCGGCCATGGAGGAGTATTTCTTGTTTATTCTTTAAAGAGCACAAACACGCTATATACTACTTTGAGTCTATGATGCATTTCATAGTAAAAATCTAAAATGCTTTTAGGTTAAAACATGTTTTATTAAAGGACTACTCTGGCTGTTGCATAAGACTAGCAGGGAGACCAGAAAGGAACTGCTGCAATATCCCAGGTGGTGGAGGTGGTGAGAAATGGCTGGATGTACTGTGAAGGGCTTAACTAGTAGGGTAGTTGGAGGGTACAAGGAGGGGGCCCATGGGGAAAGGAAGAGGGGAACAGGGTGGGAAGAGGAAGACAGGAATCAGGGAGACATGGAGGCTGTGGCCTGAGCAACCTGGTGGATGGGGATGCCATTCACTATACAGAAAAGACAGAAAATTAATGGGTTTTGCTGAGAAAAAACAAAAGTTCTGGTTAAATTTAAAATGTCTTTTAGGCTGGGTGTGGTGGCTCATGTCTGTAATCCCAACATTTTGGGAAGCCAAGGCGGGAAGATCACTTGAGGTCAGGAGTTTGAGACCAGCCTGGGCAATACAGCAAGAACCCATCTCTACAAAAAAGTAAAAACACTGGGCATGGTGGCTCACGCCTGTAATCTCAACACTTTGGGAGGCCAAGGTGGGCGGATCACGCGGTCTGGAGATTGAGACCTTCCTGGTCAGCATGGCAAAACCCCGTCTCTACTAAAAATACAAAAAATTAGCTGGGCGTGGTGGCGGGTGCCTGTAATCCCAGCTACTCGGGCAGCGGAGGCAGGAGAATTGCTTGAACCAGAGAGTCAGAGATTGCGTGAGCTGAGATCGCACCACTGCACTACAGCCTGGCAACAGAGTGAGACTGCGTCTCAAGCAAACAAAGAAACAAGTAAAAACATTAGCTGGGCATGGTAGCACGTGCCTGTAGTCCTAGCTACTCAGGAGGCTGAAGTGTAAGGATCACTTGAGCCCAGGAGTTCAAGGTTGCAGTGAGCCGCGATTATGCCATGGCACTCCAAGATGGGTGACAGAGTGATACCCCAACTCAAAAAAAAAAAAAAAAAGGAAGTTTTTTAGACATTCACATGCAGATGGAAACAGGCAGTTGGACACACCTGTCTGAAGCTCATGGGTGAGGTCAGAGTTAGAGGGATATATTTGAGAGTCATCAGAGTACAGTTCATTCTTAAAACTATAGGACCAGAAGAAATGATCTAGGGAGGGTCTGTCACAGACAAGAGTAGGCAGCTCAGGACAGAGCCTGGGGTACTCTGCTGTCTAAAAGAGAAGCCAGGAAAGAAAAAGCCAGTGAGGTAAGAGGAAAAAACAGCCCTGCATCTGGGAAGCCAAGAGATGAAAGTTTCAAGAATGAAGGAGGAATTAACAGTGTCAAGTGTTTGAAAAAGTAAGGTGAGGACTGAGAATTGACCACTGGATGGAGGGCAGTGGTGACCTTCACAATGACTGATCCGGGGGTATTGCAAGGCTCAAGCACAGGAAAAGATGCTCAACGTCATTAATCATCAGGGAAATGCAAATCAAAACCATAATCAGATACCACTTCCTGCCCATCAGGGTGGCTGTTATTAACAAGACAGATAATAACCAGCGTTAGTGAGGACGCAGAGACATTGGAACCCTCAGACTTTGCTGGGGGGAATGTGAAATGGTGCAGTCACTTTGGGAAACAGTCTGGCAGTTCCTCAAAAGATTAAATGTCCAGTCACCATAACATATGACTCAGCAATTCCACTTCTAGGCATAAACTCAAGAGAAATAAAAACTTAGGTTCACATAAAAACTTGTACACATGGCTGGGCGCAGTGGCTCACGCCTGTAATCCCAGCACTTTGGGAGGCCAAGGTGGGTGGATCACTAGTTCAAGAGATCAAGACCATCTGGCCAACTTGGTGAAACCCCATCTCCATTAAAAATACAAAAATTAGCTGGGCGTAGTGGCAGTGCCTGTAGTCCCAGCTACTCGGGAGGCTGAGGCAGGAGAATCGCTTGAACTTCGGAGGCAGAGGTTGCAGTGAGCCGAGATCGCGCCACTGCACTCTAGCGTGGTGACAGAGCGAGACTCCATCTCAAAAAAAAAAAAAAACAAACTTGTACACAGCATTATTCATAAGAGTGCCAACATGGAAACAACTCAAAGTTCCTTCAACCAATATATAAACAAAATGTGGTATATACGTACAAGGGAGTATTATTCAGATATAAAAAGGAATCAAATTCTGGTACCTGTTACAACATGGATGAACCTGAAAACCCCGTGCTAAGTGAAAGAAGCCAGGCACAGCCAGGTGCGGTGGCTCAAACCTGCAATCCCAGCACTTTGGGAGGCCGAGGCAGGTGGATCACGAGGTCAGGAGATTGAGACCATCCTGGTTAACACAGTGAAACCCCGTCTCTACTAAAAACACAAAAAATTACCCGGGCGTGGTGGCAGGCGCCTGTAGTCCCAGCTACTCAGGAGGCTGAGGCAGGAGAATGGCGTGAACCCGGGAAGGCGGAGCTTGCAGTGAGCCGAGATCGCGCCACTGCACTCCAGCCTGAGCGACAGAGCAAGACTACGTCTTAAAAAAAAAAAAAGGAGCCAGGCACAAAAGGCCCCATGCTGGATGATTTATATAAAATGTACAGAATAGGCAAATCCATAGAGAAAGACAGTAGACTACCAGTTGCCAGGGGCTGGGGGATAGAGGAGAATGGGGAATGACTGCCTGTGGGCTGGAGTTTCCTTCTGGGGTAACGTTCTAAAATTGTTTGTGGTGAATAGGTCAAAAGCCACTGACAGCCAGGTGTGGTGGCTCACGCCTGTAATCCCGCCACTTGGGAGGCTGAGGCAGGAGACTCGAATGAACCTGGGAGGTAGAGGCTGTGGTGAGCCGAGATCGCGCCACTGCACTCCTGCCTGGGTGAGAGTAAGACTCTGTCTCAAAAAAAAAAAAAAAAAAAAAAAGGAATGGGATGTAAGAGTGGAATATGGAATGGGGTTCAGCTGAGAGATGGTCCAGAATGTATGTACACTGATGGGAATGAATTATTAGAGGAGAAATTTATGATGCAGGAAAAAGAGGCAAACAGAGGAAAAAAGACCAGGAGCAGCAAGAGATGACAGCATCGAGCCTGGTCCTGGAGGGGCTTCGTGTGGGACAGGTGGCAAAGCCGAGCAAGCGGCACAGACAGTGAGGGTCCCTTTATTGTTGGGGTTGGAGATTTACAGAGAGACCAGGTGTGAAATAGTCTTCTAAAAGAGAAAGGGAGTAACTAGGGAAATTTAGGAGGTGGCTAGGCAACACTATGGCCTATTTTTTTTTTTTTTTAATGGAGTCTCACTCGGTTGCCCAGGCTGGAGTACAGTGGCGCAATCTTGGCTCACTGCAACCTCTGCCTCCTGGGTTCAAGCAATTCTCCTACCCCAGCCTCCCAAGTAGCTGGGACTACAGGCCCACACCACCAAGCCCAGCTAATTTTTGTATTTTCAGCAGAGATGGGGTTTCGTTATGTTGGCTAGGTTGGTCTCAAACTCCTGACCTCAAGTGATCCACCCGCCTAGGCTTCCCAAGGTGCTGGGATTACAGGCGTAAGCCACTGTGCCAATCCTACAGTCTTCTAAGAAGTTTGTGGTCACAAATTTGGCAAATTTGGGGAGACCACTTATCAATAAACGTCCCCTGAATGGCTGATCCATGTCCAGGTAGCTGAGGCTGTCCAGAGCAACTGGCAGCCAGGATCCAGAGGTCAGGGGCAGCAAGGGCCTTGAAGACCCCATCTTCCATCCCCAGGAGATGCAGCCTTGAGCTACTTCTACCTCCCAGTACAGGGAACCTGAAAGGAGACCCTCACCAGCTCGCAGGTAAATGGAAGGATAAACAAAAGCACCGGATTGAGGAGCAAAGCAGAGAGTGCCCCAAAAGGAGAACAGCAGGGACTGTTTTGGAGGCTGTAGCAGCTTTAGAGCCAATTCTCGGTCAGATCCCAGGAGACAACCATCAACGAATTAACCTAATGAAGCACAGGAGAGCACCACCTCAGACCAGCACAGTTGAATATAACCTTCTTGGTATGCAGAGAAAAGAAACGTCAAAATAAGGCACTGAGGCTGGGGGGATGGGTGCTGCTTGCCTCTGGGAGGGAGGGGAGAAGGACAAAAGATAAAGCCCCTCTTCACCCACTTACACACAGCCTGAGGACGTGTCCCAAAGCTCATTCTAAAGGCATTAAGCCACAACCTACTGCTCCAATGGCCCGATGCCTTATGAACCTCTGAGCATTTTCGGGGGATAGCCTCTCATTTAGAATGCGCAAGAGTCCCAGGACCAGCTGAACAAGGTCAGCCAGGCGGAAGTGAAGATGCTTTAATGCCACGGAAGTGAAGATGCTTTAACGCCACGCCAGGTCTGATGACTTCAAGCCCAGAGCTCCTTCCACAGCCCCCACTGCCTTCCCAAAGCATTCTTCCATTAACTGGGGTACAACCATCAAAAGATTCGCTGTGTCCCAGATCCCTGCCAGCCTAGCAATCCAGAACACTCCCTGCCTCCTGGGTGGGGGGCAGCACCCAAACCAGGCAGAAGGAGTTGAGGGGGGGCAGGTGGTGAGTTACCGAAAGCCCCTCCCTCCCCAACAACTCAAAAGCAGCAAGGCCTGTCCTTGACCTGTCTGAGAATGGGCCACTTCACCACCCTGCTTGGTTAACTGAAGTCACCCGCATTGCAACACCCTGGCATCAGCCTCTGGCACAGACCCCTCAGTGCTACCCTTGGGACTCAGGCCCTTTCCACTCACCAGCACCAAACCCTCGGGCAGTCACTCCCTTCCTGCAGGACATCCAGCCTTGACTTGATATCCAGCTGAAATCTCAGCTCTGGTACCTCCGATGCTGCCCAGAATTTGTAGTCAGAAACCCAGAAGGCAAGAGCTAACACCTTTCTTCAAACCAAGAACATAACTTTGGCTTTCAATGAAGTCCTAGAGAAATAAACTGTCAGTCTTCACTGGACAAGGATCGAGGCTGCACCCTAACAGCCTCTTCCTGTAGGAGATAGCTCAAAGAAACAAAAGAAAAGAAAGAAAAAATAAAGAAACAGCTTCTAAGAGGAGGAAGCTGGGCCCTGAGGCACAGGGAGGGGTGCGGCAGAGGAGTTGGGAGGAAGGGTGCCTTCAGATCCACCACGTGCTGCCTTGGGAGGGAGCCCCACTGTGTTTTGAGTCGGGGTGGGCAGGGAGAAATCCAGTATCTTGCTGTACCTATCTATACTAAGGCATAAAGTAACATGTAGAAAAACAGTTCTCAGCCGGGTGTGGTGGCTCACACCTATAATCCCAGCACTTTGGGAGACTGAGGCTGGAGGATCGCTTCAGTCCAGGGGTTGCAGCCTGGGCAATAGAGTGAGACCTCATCTCTATTTTATGAAAAAAGTTCAAACCACCTGTGTGGGGAAGACCAGGTCTCTCCACATTCTAGACAGCTTCCCACCTCCGGCGTCCTTTTTTTTTTTGAGACGGAGTTTTGCTCTTATCGCCCACCGCACCCACCCAACCCTCACCACTTTTTCCCCCCTCCTGGTTTGGAAATTATACTTTTTTTTTTTTTTAGAGATTAATCTTATATGTACATTTTCTTGATGAAGTCTTCAGTTTTTCAGTAATGCCATTCTCTTAACAAGGCAGAAATTTGGTGTGGCTTAACAATAAAATTCTCTATTCTTATTCTTCCATGGTAATGTGGTCAATAATTCCAGTTTTCCCTTAAAAAAAAAAAAAAAGTTTGGCCAGGCGCGGTGGCTCAAGCCTGTAATCCCAGCACTTTGGGAGGCTGAGACGGGGGGATCACAAGGTCAGGAGATCGAGACCATCCTGGCTAACACGGTGAAACCTCGTCTCTACTAAAAAATACAAAAAACTAGCCGGGCGTGGTGGCAGGCATCTGTAGTCTCAGCTACTTGGGAGGCTGAGGCAGGAGAATGGCGTAAACCTGGGAGGTGGAGCTTGCAGTGAGCTGAGATCTGGCCACTGCACTCCAGCCTGGGCGACAGAGCGAGACTCCGTCACAAAAAAAAAAAAAAAAAAAAAAAAAAAAAAAATTAAAAGCCCTTTAAGATCTGGTGTTTTTTTGGTTTTTTTTTGTCTCTGTGTTTTGCCATCTGTAGCAGACACTGTTGGCTGCCTACCAGCGGCCACTCTCTTTTTCACTTGCCAACAGAATCCTGATTTGTTTGGGCAGCTAAGGACCCAGTGCTGGCAGATGATGCAAGACTGGCTAAAGCCAACCAGAGCCAACCACAGCAAGCCTGTCCCTTTTTCACCAGGAATTGGTTTGAGGATGGACAGGCTCAGGTCAATGAGACCCAAGGGAGTATCTACTAGGGCCATCTTGGAAAGATTTTCCTTTCCAAATAAACAGCCGGGCACAGTGGCTCACGACTGTTATCGCTTTGGGAGGCTGAGGCAGGCAGATCACCTGAGGTCAGGAGTTTGAGACCAGCCTGGGCAACGTGGTGAAACCCCATCTCTACTAAAAATACAAAAATTAGCTGGGCTTGGGGGCAAGTGCTTGTAATCCCAACTACTCAGGAGGCTAAGGCACAAGAGTCACTTTACCCAGGAGGTGGAAGTTGAAGTGGGCGGAGCGGAGATCACACCTTCCGGCCTGGATGACAGTGACTGCAACAACAACAACAACAACAACAACAAAGCAGCAGCAGCACATGAAAAGAAAGCTTCCTTTCTCCTAGGATCTCTGTGCCTTCCTGTCTGGGATGTCACAGGGTGATGATATAACGACTGGACCTATGGCAGCCATCTCACAATCATGAGAGACACCTTGCTCACGCCTGTAATCCCGGCACTTTGGGAGGCCGAGGCAGGCGGATCACCTGAGGTTAGGAGTTCGAGACCAGCCTGACCAACATGGAGAAACCCTGTCTCTACTAAAAATGCAAAATTAGGCCGGGCGCGGTGGCTCAAGCCTGTAATCCCAGCACTTTGGGAGGCCGAGGCGGGCGGATCACGAGGTCGGGAGATGGAGACCATCCTGGCTAACACAGTGAAACCCCGTCTCTACTAAAAAATACAAAAAACTAGCCAGGCGAGGTGGCGGGCGCCTGTAGTCCCAGCTACTCGGGAGGCTGCGGCAGGAGAATGGCGTGAACCCGGCAGGCGGAGGTTGCAGTGAACTGAGATCCGGCCACTGAACTCCAGCCTGGGTGACAGAGCGAGACTCTGTCTTAAAAAAAAAAAAAAAATGCAAAATTAGCTGGGCGTGGTGGCACACGCCTGTAATCCCAGCTACTCGGGAGGGTGAGGTGGGAGAATCGCTTGAACCCGGGAGGCAGAGGTTGCGGTGAGCCGAGATCGCGCCATTGCACTCCAGCCTGGGCAACAAGAGCAAAACTCCATCTCAAAAAATAAAAAAAAAGTTAATTCAATTGACCAACATGTATCCACTTCTGTGCTCACTGTTGGCACCAACAACCTAATCTTTCTTCAGGGGTTTACTTTTCTTTTAACTGAAGTACATCTGTAACCATTCTTTCAGCAAAGGTCTGTAGGTGATAAAAGTGTCTTAGCCTGTCCAAAAATACCTTTATTTTACCTCATTCTTGAATGATAGCTGGCTATGAAATTTTAGGTTGACAAGGAGCTTCTCTAAGACATTCTTCTATTGTTGTCTGGCATCCAATGTTGATAAGATGTTATTTGTGATCTAACTGTCAATTCTTGGAATTCTTTCTTAACTCCAGCAGTTTTTAACTCTCTTAGTCTCGTGGGGTATGGCAGCTCATGCCTGTAATCCCAGCACTTTGGGAGACCACAGTGGGCGGAATGCTTGAGACCAAGAGTTTGAGATCAACCTGGGCAACACAACACCCTGTCTCTACAAAAAATACAAAAATTAGCCGGGCGTGGTGGCATGTTTCTGTAGGCCCAGCTACTCAGGAGGCTGGGGTGGGAGGATTACCTGAGCCTCGCAGGTCAAGGCCACAGTGAGCCGTGACTGCGCCAGTGCCCTCCAACCTGGCCTCAGAAAGCAAAATAAAATCCTACTATTGTCTGTAGTTTCACTGTATTATATCTAGTGACATATTATTTATCCTGTTTGATGTTCATGCTGTTTTTTCGAATCTGAAATTTCAAGCCATTATTTCAAGCCATTATCTCTTTAAATATTATTTCTAGGCTGGGCACAGTGGCTCATACCTGTAATCCCAGCATTTTCGGAGGCCTAGGCAGGCAGATCACTTGAGCTCAGGAGTTCAAAATCAGCTTAGACAACATGGCAAAACCCCATCTCTATAATAAAAAATTAAAAAATTAGGTGTGGTAGTGCACGCCTGAGGTCCCAGAAAGTCAAGAGGCAAAGGTGAAAGGATGGCTTGAGGCTGGGCATGGTGGCTCACACCTGTAATCCCAGTACTTTGGGAAGCCAAGGCAGGTGGATCACCTGAGATCAGGAGTTCACAACCAGCCTGGCCAACATGGTGAAACCCTATCTCTATTAATCATACAAAAAATAAGCCGGGCATAGTGGCAGATGCCTGTATTTCTAGCTACTCAGGAGGCTGAAGCAGAAGACTCACTTGAACCCGGCAGGAGGAGGTTGCAGTGAGCTAAGATCGAGCCACTACACTCCAGCCTGGGCAACAGAGTGAAACTCTGTCTCAAAAAAAAAAAAAGTGGTGGTGAGTGCCTACAGCCCTAGTTACTTAGGAAGCTGAGGTGGCAGGATCGTTTGAACCAGGGAAGTCAAGGCTGCATTGAGCCATGATCGTGCCACTGCACGCCAGCCTGGGCAACAGAGTGAGACTCTGTCTCTATAAAAAATAAAAAGATGCCGGGCGCGGTGGCTCACGCCTGTAATCCCAGCACTTTGGGAGGCCGAGGCGGGCGGATCACAAGGTCAGGAGATCGAGACCACGGTGAAACCCCGTCTCTACTAAAAATACAAAAAATTAGCCGGGCGCGGTTGTGGGCGCCTGTAGTCCCAGCTACTCGGGAGGCTGAGGCAGGAGAATGGCGTGAACCCGGGAGGCGGAGCTTGCAGTGAGCCGAGATCGCGCCACTGCACTCCAGCCTGGGCGACAGAGCGAGACTCCGTCTCAAAAAAATAAAAAAAATAAAAAAATAAAAAAATAAAAAATAAAAAGCTGACCGGGTGTGGTGACTCATGCCTATAATCCCAGCACTTTGGGAGGCCGAAGTGGGCAGATCACCTGAGATCAGGAGTTCGAGACCAGCCTGACCAACATGGAGAAACCCTGTCTCTACTAAAACTACAAAAAAAAAAAAAAAAAAAATTAGCCGGGTGTGGTGATGCATGCCTGTGATCCCAGCTACTCCAGAGGCTAAGGCAGGAGAATCGCTTGAGCCCAAGAGGCGGAGGTTGAGGTGAGCCAAGATCATGCCATTGCACTCCAGCCAGGGCAACAAGAGCTAAACTCCATCTCAGAAAAATAACATAACATAACATAACATAACATAACATAACATAACATAACATAAGCTATAGCCCCAGGAAATGGTCAGTAGCAACTTTTCTCAGGCCACTGTCCAGCCTGTGGATTCAAGCAATTTCCTAGCTCTAATTCCATGCTCCAAGTGTAACACTTTATAGCTCTGTTATCCCAAATTTCTGCTTCCAGATTCAGAGACCAGCAGGCCCGCTCTGAGCCCGGCTTTCTTCCTTAAGTTCCTGTCTATTTCTCATCCACAGGGATATTTATCATGCTGAGTGTGGTGAGGGGTAGAAAAGCGGGGGCATGCATGAATATGTTTTTAGAATTTTATCTTTTTATGTATTACTGCTATGTGTTTAGAGTACAAATTTACAGTGGCATCTTGACTGGATGAATTGGATTTAACTATTCGTACCAGGAAACTGGGCATCCCTGCCAATACTAATCTCTTGGGAACAGGTATCAAACCATCTCTAACAAGATTCATAGAACTCTAGCCAACACAGTGAGGGAAGGAGACAGATACCCTGGGGTCAACTGATTGAAAGGCCGGATTCAAACTGCTCTCCCATTCCCACTGCTACCTTCATTCCAGTCCACAGAGGGATGGGGTAGGTCGTGCAGACATGCAAACAGGATCTTTCAGATGCGGTCTGGGCAGGCCTTCCCTGACCCAGGTAACACGGGACTTCAGTCTCTTCCACACCATTTGCTCATTTCAGTCTTTCACCTGACTAGTGAAAACTGCACACTGGCCATATAAACACCCCAATGGAAGGCCCATCTGACGAAGTCCCCAGTTTGCCAACACAGGTCCAGCCTGAAGTTCCACTGAAAATCAGAACAATTAATTCAGGAGCCAAATTCTAGTCTAGACTGTTACCAAGCAGCCAAGCAGGTTATTTTTAATTTCCAGGTCAAGTTTCTGTTTGTTTATTTTTGAGATGGAATCTCACTCTGTCATCCAGGCAGTAGTGTGATCTCAGCTCACTGCAAGCTCCGCCTCCCGGGTTCACGCCATTCTCCTGCCTCAGCCTCCCAAGTAGCTGGGACTACAGGTGCCGGCTACCACGCCTGGCTAATTTTTTTATTTTTTAGAAGAGACAGGGTTTCACTGTGTTAGCCAGGACGGTCTCGATCTCCTGACCTCGTGATCCGCCTGCCTTTGCCTCCCAAAGTACTGGGATTACAGGCATGAGCCATCGCACCCGGCCAATTTTTCTATTTTTAGCAGAGACGGGATTTCGCCATGTTGGCCAGGCTGGTTTCAAACTCCTGACTGTTAGGGACAAGCTGCCCCAGGAGCCCTCTGACACAATGCAGCTGACAGTTACCCTGAATACTCTGCAGCTGCATTCCTGAACCTGTATCTAGGCGCCACAGCAAGGTCACCAAACTTACTAGATTACAGCCCTCTGGGCGGCACGGGGAAGGTCATGAGAAACGTAGATAAACCTAAGTTATGCCCTCTTGTAAATTCCTGTTTTCACAAGATAATATATTGTAAGCCAGTCACGAGATGATATGTGGTAAAGTTAACTGACAAACAACCCCAGGGTCTCTCTCCCCCATACAAACCCCTCATTTTGTAAGCTCAGGGCTGTCTCCTCTGACTATGGTGGAGCAGCCCGGCAGGTTAATAAACTTACTCACCTGACCTTGGGTCTCTCTCTCTCTCTCTCTCACGTCCTCTCTTGTCCTCTCTTTTTTTTTTTTTTTTTTTTTTGAGACGGAGTCTCACTCTGTCGCCCAGGTTTGAGTGCGGTGGCCAGATCTCGGCTCACTGCAAGCTCCGCCTCACGGGTTTACGCCATTCTCCTGCCTCAGCCTCCCAAGTAGCTGGGACTACAGGCGCCTGCCACCTCGCCCGGCTAGTTTTTTGTATTTTTTTTAGTAGAGACTGGGTTTCACCGTGTTAGCCAGGATGGTCTTGATCTCCTGACCTCGTGATCCGCCCGCCTCGGCCTCCCAAAGTGCTGGGATTACAGGCTTGAGCCACCGCGCCCGGCCTCTCTTGCCCTCTCTCTCGCCCCCCCGCTTTCTCGTCCTGTCTCTCGGCTAACCTTACACTGACCTCAGGTGATCCACCTGCCTAGGCCTCCCAAAGTGCTGGGATTACAGGCATGAGCCACCTTGTCTGGCCAAGAAGAAAGGCTATTTTGTTTCTTTTCATTAGAGACAGGGTCTCGCTCTCTCCCCCAGACTGAAGCGCAGTGATGTGATGATGGCTCATTGCAACCTCAAACTCCATGGCTCGAGTGATCCTCCTGCTGCAGCCCCCCAAGTAGCTGGGAGGCACATGTCACCACACCTAGCTGATTATTTTATTTTTGTAGAGATGGGGTCTTGCTTTATTGCCCAGGCTCCAAGGTTCTTTCTTTCTTTTTTTTTTGAGATGGGCTCTCCCTCTATCGAGACTGGACTGCAGTGGTATGATCTCAACCCACTGTAACCTCTGTCTCCCAGGTTCAAGCGATTCTCCTGCCTCAGCCTCCTGAGTAGCTGGCACTAGAGGCATGTGCCACCACACCTGGCTAATTTTTCTATTTCTAGTAGAGATGGGGTTTCACCATGTTGGCTAGGCTGGTCTCAAATTCCTGACTTCAAGTGATCCACCCACCTCGGCCTCCCAAAGTGCTGGGATTATAGGCGTAGAGCCACCGTGTCCAGCTTCCAATAATTTTTTTTTTTTTTTTTTTTTTTGAGATGGAGTCTCACTCAGTCACCCAGCCTGGAGTGCAGTGGCACGATCTTGGGATCTCGGCTCACCATAACCTCTGCCTCCCTGGTTCAAGCGATTCTCCTGCCTCAGCCTCCTGAGTAGCTGGGACTACAGGCGCACACCACCACGCCCGGCTAATTTTTGTATTTTTAGTAGAGATGGGGTTTCACCATGTTGCCAAGGCTGGTCTCAAATTCCTGACCTCAAGTGATCCACCCACCTCAGCCTCCCAAAGTGCTGTGATTACAGGAGTGAGCCAACGTGCCCAGCTTCCAAGATTCTTTAACAATCAAAAGGAAGCAATCCTACCTCCACTCTCTTCCTCCTCAATGATCTCCGCGTTGGTTACTGCTGACCACCACTGTGATTTCCAGTTTCACCTATTTCTTTCAGCTGCTAATGTATTTCAAAAGCATGAAATGGGGTGCCCTTATTCATGCAGCCAAGGTCAAGATCCTTAACATAAATAGCATTCAGAGATGCCCAAACCTGGTTCTCCTCCCCAGCCTCATCTCTTATCAGACCCTCCTCTCTAAGGCTAACAAACTAATTTGGATCCCAGGCCAAATCTGGCCCACATTTATTAAGATTCTACACTGAAACTAAAAAGACATGTATGTGTCTCTCACTTATAAACCCTAAGAACTCTCAGGGTACAGAGACAATGCTATTTAATTTCTCATCTGCGTACCACTGCAGCACCTACCACTGTCCTCCATATAGGAGGCATCGATAAATGTTTGCCCAACTGAGTGTATCATCTCTCTACATAAGCCCAGGGCTATAAAAATCAAAAGAAATGATGGTTATAAAAAATGCTTTGAAACCATTATTATGAATTACATAAGTATGCATATTAAAGTGATAATTATATTCTGCCCCCACTTTTCCATCTCTGACATTCTACAAGTGAGAGCTTTCCCTAACTTCTCTTGGACCACCCAGAAACATGAGGCCTCAGGTACAAACCAGATTGAGCAAATCCAAGCCTGTGGGAAAGGGGTGTGCGTGTAAAGCTGAAGCAGCTGCCTGGACCACAGCAGGGACAGTGGGAGCGTGCTGCTGTTAAGGGCCCAGCAACAGACATCCGCCACAGCTGCTGACCTGGAACTCCTGCAGCTCGCTCCCCTCAGCACCGCAGGCTGCAGTTCTCCCAGCTGGGGCTTTCCAGATCGCTCACCCGTTCACCTCGGCTCAAAGCATCTCGAGATGAACAAAGTGCCTAGAAAAACTTGGATTCACATTGTGGGTTTGCCACTTGTCAGCTATTGACCATGTAACTTCTCTCATGGTCCTGATCTATGCAATGGGAATAGCGCCCATCTAGAAGTGGTTCCATGAGGATTACATAAAGGCACACATAAAGCTCTACCTCCATGGCTATCGTCCTGGGTTGGGCAGACTGAGGGCCACAGCTCTGCAGGAGCCCCATGGCATCACAAGGCACAAACCCCTCCTGCACAGCCCTCACTCTGGCTCCACAGCACCCCAGCCCTGCTCCACCTTCCCAGCCCCCGCTTCCCACAGGAACTCTCCTCCCTGGGGCCCCACTCCCAGCAGGCACCAGCCTCCAGGAAGGTTGCGGTTTCAGGGCCAGCTCTACCTTGGTTGATCCTCGCCCCTACACCCAGCAGAGGAGGGTGCACGTCCATCCTATGGAACATGGCCGTGACCCCTTCCCCAGCCCCCACTTTAGCACACCCTGCAGAGCAGAGGCCTGACCTGAGCTCGTTCTAAACAGCTCCCTGAGTCTTCAGGCCAGAGAGCCACAAGCCAGGAACAAGATTCTAGAATACAAAGTTATTATAATAAGGAGTTTCTCTGCAGAGCCAAAAGCCTCAGACATTAACAGAGACAGAAAAAGAGTGGAAGACCCTGAAGGTAGGAGACAGGAAGAGGAACCCAAGTCTCCAGGGGAGACTTCTGGAGGAAGTAGGAAGTGGGATGAATAAACGGTAGCCCAGGGGAAGCCAGAGAGGGTCTGGAGAATGTGGGGTGGCATGGTATGGCTGGGGGTGCGGAGGGAGTGTTAGAAGTTCATCTCCCAACCCTGCCCTCTGATGGCCTCCAAGGGGCCATTAAACTGGACCACATATCTCCCAGGGTGAAGGGACTAAAGTGCTGACGGTCTGCTCTGATTTCCTTTCAAGACAGGATTCAGAATGCCAGGTAGCTTGGCTGCTCATCACTGATTATGATTCTGATCTTGGTCACACCGCGGATGTATAATAAGGAGCCACTGAGGAGCTGTCAGGGTCCTCTTTCCTTCTGCGCTCATCTGCATGTCTGGAGTATGCTTTGAATCACAAGAGAAAAACAAGATGTGTGTGTTCTGCCAACAGTTATTGATCGACACCAGGCAGTGGCAGCCAGACTGGGAACAACCCTCACTGACCCCTTAGCCAAGCCCTTTTTCCTACGGTCTGGTGGGTCTTCTCAGGAAACAATCAGGCCAGCTTCCTGCTCTGTCAAGGAGCACAGCAGTGGAGCTCCTGTTTTGAGGACTTCCTGCAAGCCCTCCAGCCTACCACAAAGTCAGGGCTCCTTGGCTTTGACAGCTATCCTTCCTCCAGGAGGGCTGCCCCTTCCAAAGTTATCAAGGGCAGCTGACCTCAGAGACTGGCATCCCAGGGTCCCAACTGGAGACTTTCCCCTCTCTAAGGAGGCAGAGCTAGTGACAGGAATACTAAGCACCAGCAGGGCACTACTGCTGAGGGCAGAGCTGGGGCTTCAAGGAGGAAAAGGCAGACGCAGTCCCTCCACTTACAGCCCGCCTCGGCGAGCAGGACCACGCTCCCTGCCAAACTCACCCTCATCAAAGTGGGCCTTCCTTGACCTTCACAAAACACGGATCAGTCCACTCCTCCCCAAGCCCTGGCTTCCCCAGATACACAGACACGCTCTAGCCTGGTTGTGGAGGACCAGGTTGGGTGTGAGAGGGTTAGAAGAGAACCTCTGTGCACTCTGCTGTCCTCTCCAGAACAGGGGTGAAAGGGAAGCAAAGCGAGCGATTTCTCCAGGTAACCTTCAACCCTCTCCTCCCCTACCCACGCACCTGGGGCAGGAAATCAGCTGGTGGCAACAGAGCCCCCCACACCAGAGGCTTCCTGGAACAACCCTGAGCAAGTGCACACAGCAGGAAGAGGAGACTCCAGGGCAGGGACACAAACGCTCTCCTAAAGAGCCCAGCCAGGGCGACTCACACAAAGTGGCAGGGAGGGCAGGGCATTCCCTCCCCCTCTCCCAACTCTTGGATGTCAACATCAAGGCTGGAACATGGCAAGGGACTCTGGTCTGGTTCCTACCCTCCCTCCACTGTAAGCTCCGGCAGGCTGACCACCCTGGAAAAGGCTCAGGCCTGCTAGACCCCAGCAGGGGCTGATGGCAAGGGGCTAAGCTAGGGTGCCTCCAAGTCCCGCCCATGCATACCAAGGGAAAGAGGAGATATGCTCTGGAACCTCCAGGCCACAGTCTTTGTGGCCCAGAGTTGAAGGACTGGACTTAAAAATCCACCATCTATCCCCAGATCCTGTGAGGGATGTGAGAACAGGGGAGAGAATACCAGGAGAGGGGTCACAATCCAACCACCAGCACTGCGAACCCGCAAGACAGGGGCCCAGGCAGCAGGGGAAGAGGCTGCTTCAGTGGAAAGGAAAGCTGGAAGACGGGGTCTGTGGAGTCACTGCATAGGCATAGAGGCCCTCTGCAAACCAGAGGGCAGTGGCACAGTGACCCGGCTGGCATACTGAAACAGACTCAGCCCAAAGCTCCAACACAGAGGACAAGCTAAGCCCCTGAGAACGCTGAGAGCTTGTGGGACGTGAGGCCCTGGGGGTGCAGCAGCCTCGGGTCTCAGAGGCTTCCCTGTCCCAGCCTGGCAGCCAGAGGTCGGAGCAGCTCGCTCGCCTGGCTAGTGCTGGTGTCACACTCAAAGGTACAGGTGAAAACGAGGTTCTTTCTCATCATCAGCCCCAGTCACAGACCTCGCCTCCTCCACCGGGCTGGTATGACCTCTGCCTATAATCTTTCATCCTCCTGCCCAGACAAGCTACCAAGGTGGGGTGTCTGCTAGAGAAACTGGGGCCAGGCAATATGGTGACAGCAACAGTCCAGGCTGCAGGTATGGAGGCCTACTTTGTACCAGGCAAATCCCTCCAAAGAGCTCCTAAGTTCTAGGTGGGGTAGGGACACCACAACTGACAAATTGACCCCCCTTTCCTTTTTTTTTTTTTTTTTTTTTGAGACCAAGTTTTGCTCTTTCGCCCAAGCTAGAGTGAAATGGCATGATCTCGACTCACTGCAACCTCCGTCCCCAGGGTTCAAGTGATTCTCCTGCCCCAGCCTCCTAAGTAGCTAGGATTATAGTTGCCTGCCACTATGCCCAGCTAATTTTTGTATTTTAGTAGAGACAGGGTTTAGCCATGCTGGCCAGGCTGGTCTCAAACTCTTGAACTATGGTGATCCGCCCGCCTCAGCCTCCCAAAGTGCTAGGATTATAGGCGTGAGTCACCACTCCCGGTCTTGACCCCCTTCTTAATCTATCCTATCCCCACATTTCCCTGTGAGGCAGTGGTTCTTTTGATTTCTTGGGACTGCAAGTGAACACCTGGAATGAAATGGGCATACTGCACACGCCAGCAAGCAGCAGCCTGGGGTCACATCTGGCTCCTGGGCCCCGCCCAGATGCTAAGCAGCACGCAGAGCTGACACCACAGGCTAGAAACTGAACTTTTTGGCCACGATCTTATCTACTTCCTTCATTGACATGTGGTGGGGCTTTTTTTGTGCCCCGCTCCAAACCTAGAACAATCTTTTCCCCAGCCTACCCAAAAAACTTCCATCAACCAGGCCAACTTCTTATCAGTTTCTATTCTTGTGGCCCAGTGGGAGGAAAGAACCAGGTGGGGAGACTTGTATAGTTTCTGCCAAGATCAGATGTTGGAGAAAGCCTTTTGCGTGGCAGCTCGTGGGCTAAACTGGCCTGAGCAGTATGGCAAGAGGTAGGTCATATTCCAAGGCCTACTTGGAACAATGCTGCACTCCTAAAAGGTCCAGTCACATAGATGCCAATCACCTGGGAGACCTAGGGAAACAGGCATCCCTCCCTCCACCACCACAGCCAGCAGCCCTGGGTAGAGAAGAGGGCAGAACAGAGATCTGACCACAAGGTGGTCCAGTAGTCTGGAGAGGATTCCTGGTGGCACGGGTCCTAGAACACAACCTAGACAGTGGACAAGCCAGCACTAGGAGGCCAGAGAGCCTGGCAAAAGGATGTGCAGATGTCTGCTGGCCTTGGAGGTGGTTATCTCCTAGAAGGAGAATAACAGGGCAGGGTCCGAAAGCCCTGGAAACAAACCAGTAACTTGTTCTTTGTGAGCCAGGCTGTTTTTATTCTTCACACACCCTATCTTTAGCTTTCTTTTGTTCTCCTTTTATATTTAGTAATGTCTTTCGGAAAGGTCAGCCTGTGGCAGCTATGCTCATGGAAACTCAAGGAAGGTGTTTGCATCCATGCTTGGACCACAAGACTAAAAGGAAGTCATGTCCCCCCGCCTAGCCCTCCAGAGTGAAGGTACAGAAACGCAAAGGAAAAGACAAAGGGAACCAGAGGTGGGCCCCTTGCTCAGCTGCTGTGTCCTCTGGACACTTCCTGTCCAACAGGGACCCTGGAAGTTTCAGCTAGGAAGAGAGGTCACTGCGAGCCCATGGGCAGCTTAGTGCCATCGGGTAACTTCCAGCACCAACCCTGCAGGTGGCTTTGGGAAGCATCGCTGCCCCACACCCTGCTTTTCCCTGTCACTAAGGTTCAGCCCTGGGAGGTGGGCTGGGGAGGACAGTGCCCTGAGAGCCCAGCACACACCTGCCTTCATGTGTCCCGAGCTCCAGCTGAGCAGTCTTCCTCTTTCCTGAGGAGCCGACGACGTGCTGTGACCTACTCAGGCAGGGCCCCTGGTTGCTAGGGAATCAGTTCACCACCTCTGGAAAGTGGCACTATCGCTGCTGTGAGTAGGCCCAAAGTGGGCCTTTCCCTGGCACCGCCTCTGAGCCTCATTCCCGGTGAGAAAAATCAGGGCGGGGGAGGCCAGGGGCCCTCCTCAGTCCCTGCTGCCCTTCCTCAAGGACTGACCTGTCCTCCTGGATCTGGCCTAAGCTGAGTTATAAGCTCCCTGCTAAGACAACATCCATTGTGCCATGCACTGCTGTTGTCAAGTTTGGGGGGATGTGGAAAGGAGGGATACACAGACCTTGGTCCATTACAGTGGCCCCCAGGGAGCTGTCTTTGTTGTCTGGCTTTATTATATAGCTTGGGGTTACACAGGCATCGCCCACATGATGGTGCTATCAGGGACTGGGGCTGTGAGGAGGCGGGGCCCAGGGCCTGCTTTCAAACCCCACCACTCTTCGAGACAAGGTCTTACTCCAGCCCAGGCTGGAGTGCAGTGGTGGGTTCATGGCTCACTGCAGTCTTGACCTCCTGCCTCAGCCTCAGCCTCCTGAGCAGCTGGGACCACAGGTGCACACAACACCATGCCTGACTCTGCTTTCAAGCCCTTGCCTCCCCATTGTGAGGCTAGGGCATCCCCACCCCACATGTGGTTAACTCATGCCTATGAGTTACCATTTTGTTTGTTGTTATTGCTTGTTTTTGTAAAGCCAGGGTCTCGCTATGTTGCCCAGGCTGGTCTTGAACTCCTGACCCCAACTCTCCTGTCTCAGCCTCTGAAAGTGCTGGATGGGCCTGAGCCACCATGCCCAGCCTGCACTAACATTAGTGAATGATGGACCAATGCCAGAGGACTTTGATTCCAGGACTGGCTGTGCTCAATAGCAAAGCAGGTGTGTGTCTTTGGGCAAATCATACCTCTCTGGGCCTCGGGTCCTCCATTTGTAAAATGAGCATGCTAATGCCTACCTACTAACCTCACACACTCCCTGCAAAGATTAAATGAGCAATGACTGTAGGCTGTGGAGTGCTATATCCCCAAGTAACATTGAGTTTCAGCCTCACAGAGAGGAAGGAAACAGGGACGAGAGGCGACACTACGGCTAAGCCAAAGGGAACAGGTGTGTGTGAGACGGGATTAGGGGACCAGTTAGAACCGGCCTCAGGCATAAATAGGCAGGGTGCTCTGAGCAGCGAGCAGGAGAGGCAGACAGGTCAGTCTGGGCTGGCAGACAGTTCGGGAGAGAACTGGCTGTCAGCAAACATCTGAAGGGCAAAAGGAAAGACACAGGAGGGAGAGGCTCAGAATGAAAGAGGCATCCAGTCCCAAACTTCACTCCCGAGAACTCAGGAGCTGGTGAGCACTGCCCCAAAGTTCCCAGGCGCACCAGCATTTTGTTAATATACACATAACGCCATACCCTCAAAGAGCCCAAAGCCCTCATAGGGGCAGCCTTGACCTCTGGCCCAGAGACCCCAGCAAAGTGACTCACCTGAGGTAAGAAGCCTGTGTAAGACCGAACTGAGGTCTCCTCTTAAGTCAGAGACTCAAAGCCCAGAGCACACTGCTGAGCTCTTACTACAATACCCCATTCCTGGCTTTGCCAAGCTGAGTCAAATACCTGTCCCCTCACAAACTGGAGGAGACAGAGAACTGAGTCCAAAAGAGCGCTATTTTTGTCTTTCTGTACCTGAAACTGGCACCACTGTCCTGGGCATTCTCTTCCAAAGAAGGAGACAGAGAGGCAGCACGACTTACCCCAAATCTCTCAACAGAATCCAGAAAGCACAGCCACACCAGCCATGTCCTCATCCCAGTGCCAGCAAGAAACAGCACAGGAGGGTGGGCATTCAGGAAGCTCATGTCACTGAATGTCTCCATCTCAGACAGACCTAGCCACACACAGATCTCCCCCGGGCCATTAGGAGGAAGGGACCATTTGCCATAAAAATCAACACTTTAGGCTTGGCGGTGGCTCATGCCTGTAATCCCAGCACTTTGGGAGGCTGCGTCAGGCAGATCACCTGAGGTCAGGAGTTTGAATCCAGCCTGGCCAACGTGGTGGAATCCCATCTTTTGTATTTGTATTTGTACTAAAAATACAAAAATTAGCCGGGAATGGTGGCACACACCTGTCGTCCCTGCTACTGGGGAGGCTGAGGCAGAAGAATCGCTTGAACCTGGGAGGCAGAGGCTGCAATGAGCCAAGACCGAGCTACTGCACTCCAACCTGGGTGACAGAGAAAGACTCCATCTCAAAACAAACAAACAAAAAGTCAGTACTCCATACTGGAAAGAGCCTCCTGCCTGCATTTCAGACAACCTGGGTTCTTGCCTCAGTTCTTCTACCTCCTGGTTTGGGGACCTTGGGCAAATTTCTCAACTTCCACTTCCTGATCTGCAAATGGAATGACTCAATGATTTTTTTTTTTTTTTTGGAGATGAAGTTTGGCTCTTGCTGCCCAAGCTGAAGTGCAATGGCGCGATCTCGGCTCACCACAACCTCCACCTCCTGGGTTCAAGCGATTCTCCTGCCTCAGCCTTCTGAGTAGCTGGGATCACAGGCATGTGCCACGATGCCCAGCTAATTTTTTTTTTTTTTTTTGTATTTTTAGTAGAAACAGAGTTTCTCCATGTTGGTCAGGCTGGTCTCGAACTCCCAACCTCAGGTGATCTGCTTGCCTCAGCCTCCCAAAGTGCTGGGATTACAGGCGTGAACCACCATGCCCGGCTATGACTTAACAATTTTAAGTTCCATTTTACATTCTAACATTCAACTTTTAACAAGGTAAATTAATAAATGGCAATAGAACTACAGCAAAGCATGGTCTCCATGGGCCAAAATGGTACCTACCACTACTTCAATATATCACTTTTTTTTTTTTTCCTGAGACAGAGTCTCACTCTGTCACCCAGGATGGAGTGCAGTGGCACGATCTCAGCTCACTGCAACCTCTGCCTCCTGGGTTCAAGCAATTCTCCTGCCTCAGCCTCCTGAGAAGCTGGAACTACAGGCGTACATCACCACACCCAGCTAATTTCTGTATCTTTATCAGAGACAGGGTTTCACCATGGTGACCAGGCTGATCTTGAACTCCTGAACTCAGGTGATCCGTCCACCTCGGCCTCCTAAAGTGCTGGAATTACAGACTTGAGCTGCTGCGCCTGGCCTATCACATCTTTTTTATGTTGACCAGGCTGTATTTGAACTTTTGGGCTCAAGCAATTCTTCCACCTCAGCTTCCCAAGCAGTGGGGACTACAGGCATGCATCACCGTGCCCAGCTCAATGAAAGACATCTTTATCATGAACAACAGGTCTTTGGGGAATCATCTCTCCCCAGCTGCCATCTCTGTGCCCTGTAACCCAGGCTTGGCCAATCAGGGCAACAATGCACCCAGCCACAGTGCCTGGTTCGAGTTTGGACACAGGCTCCACATCAGAGTGAACCCAGGACTCCAGAAGGCATCTTGAGAAGAGATGCCGAGAGGAAAGAGGCCTGTGCCACGAGCAGACACCTTCCATCACGTGGGAACCAAGAGCGGCATTATTTTCCCTTCGTGTGGCCAGTCATACCCACAGGCACCTGAGTCAAAGGTTTCCCTTACATCAAAGGGCACTTCAAATTGAATTTTTGGCCAGTGTAATTAAAGAAGTCCAAATGATACAATCTTACACCATGTGCAACCATTTTCCATTTCATTTGCAAGAACTTTATTTTATTTTCTATCATTTTTCTTATTTATTTATTTTTGAGACAGAGTTTTGCTCTTGTTGCCCAGGCTGGAGTGCAGTGGCGCAATCTCGGCTCACTGCAACCTCTGCCTCTCAGATTCAAATGATTCTCATATCTCAGCCTCCCGAGTAGCTGGGACTACAGGCATGCACCACCATGACCGGCTAATTTTGTATTTTTAGTAGAAACGGGGTTTCTCCATGTTGGTCAGGCTGGTCTCGAACTCCTGACCTCAGGTGATCTGCCTGTCTCAGCCTCCCAGAGTGCTGGGATTACAGGTGTGAGCCACCATGCCTGGCCAAGAACTTTATAAAGCTACTTACTTGGCAGGGCGCGTACAGAACGTACACCATTCAGAACGTAACAGGAAGTTAGGATCCTACATTTCATTTCTCATCTTGTAATGCACTATGGGGGCCAAAGCCTTTTTTTTTTTTTTTTTTTTTTTTTTTTGAGATGGAGTCTCACTCTGTCGCCGGGGCTGGAGTGCAGTGGCCAGATCTCAGCTCACTGCAAGCTCCGCCTCCTGGGTTTACGCCATTCTTCTGCCTCAGCCTCCCGAGTAGCTGGGACTACAGGCGCCTGCCACCTCGCCTGGCTAGTTTTTTGTATTTTTTAGTAGAGAGGGGTTTCACCGTGTTAGCCAGGATGGTCTCGATCTCCTGACCTCGTGATCCACCCATCTCGGCCTCCCAAAGTGCTGGGATTACAGGCTTGAGCCACTGCACCCGGCCTTTTTTTTTTTTTTTTTTTTTTGAGACTGAATCTCACTCTGTCACCCAGGCTGGAGTGCAATGGCATAATCTCCACTTACTGAAACCTCCGCCTCCCGGGTTCAAGCAATTCTCCTGCCTCAGGCTCCCAAGTAGCTGGGACTACAGGTGCGTGCCACCACATCTGGCTAATTCTTTATATTTTTAGTAGACATGGGGTTTCACCAGGTTGGCCAGGCTGGTCTTGAACTCTTGACCTCAGTCAATCCACCTGCCTCAGCCTCCCAAAGTGCGGGGACTACAGGTGTGAGCCACCGCACCCAGCCCTCAAAAGTGTTTTTTCTTTCTTTTTTTTGAGACGGAGTTTCACTCTTGTTGCCCAGACTGGAGTGCAATGGTACAATCTTGGCTCACCACAACCTCTGCCTCCTGGGTTCAAGCAATTCTCCTGCCTGAGCCTCCTGAGTAGCTGGGATTACAGGCATGCACCACCACCCAGATTAATTTTGTATTTTTAGTAGAGACGAGGTTTCTCCATGTTGGTCAGGCTGGTCTTGAACTCCTGACCTCGGGTGATCCACCCACTTCAGCCTCCCAAAGTGCTGGGATTACAGGCATGAGTCACCGCGCCTGAACCAAAAGTGTTTTTCAACCTTTAAGAATTATCTCTGGATTTTCTTTTTCTATTTAATTTATTTTATTTTATTTTATTTTATTTTTTGAGACGGAGTCTCGCTCTGTCGCCCAGGCTGGAGTGCAGTGGCCAGATCTCAGCTCACTGCAAGCTCCGCCTCCCGGGTTTACGCCATTCTCCTGCCTCAGCCTCCCGAGTAGCTGGGACTACAGGCGCCCGCCACCACGCCTGGCTAGTTTTTTGTATTTTTTTAGTAGAGACGGGGTTTCACTGTGTTAGCCAGGATGATCTCGATCTCCTGACCTCATGATCCGCCCGTCTCGGCCTCCCAAAGTGCTGGGATTACAGGCGTGAGCCACTGCGCCCGGCCTATTTTTTTTTTTTTTTTTTGAGAAAGGGTCTTGCTCTGTGGCCCAGGCTGGAGTGCAGTGGCGCAAAAATGGTTCACTGCAGGATTGACCTCCCAGGCTCCAGTAATCCTCCCACATCAGCCTCCTGAGGGGACCACTGGTATGTACACCATTCCCAGCTACTTTATAAAATATTTTGTACCGACGTGGTCTCCCTATGTTTCCCAGGCTGGTCTCGAACTCCTGGGTTTAGGCAATCCTCTTACTTCAGCATCCCAAAGTGCTGAGATTACAGATGCAAGCCACCATACCTGACCATCTCTGGCTTTTCAAATGGTGCCAGTCACGCCCCTAAACACCAGACCCATCTATCCCACTAATTTCTGGATGCTGTCTTTTAGACGATACACCTTAGAGGTATCCCAAAAGTATCTCAAACTCAACCTGCTCCAAATGAAACTCATGCATAATCCAAGCCCCTCAAACCCAGTCTTCTTTTTTTTTTTTTTTTTTTGAGATGGAATCTCGCTTTGTTGCCCAGGCTGGAGTGCAGTGGCGTGATCTCGGCTCACTGCAAGCTCCACCTCCCAGGTTCAAGCAATTCTCCTGCCTCAGCCTCCTGAGTAGCTGGGACTACAGGCGCCCGCCACCACGCCTGGCTAATTTTTGTATTTTTAGTAGAGACAGGGTTTCACCATGTTAGCCAGGCTGGTCTCGATCTCCTGACCTCGTGATCCGCTCGCCTCGGGCTCCCAAAGTGCTGGGATTACAGGTGTGAGCCACCGCGCCCAGCCAAACCCAGTCTTCTTTCTGTATTGCCAATTTCTGGGAAAGGAACCCCCTTCCATCTAACTCTGAACCATAAGAGTCATATGTGAGCCCTCCTTCCTCAATCTCTCACAGCCAATCTATTACAAATCTCAACTAATTTTTACCACTGAAATGTCTCTCAGATCTTTCTATTTCTTGCTCTGTCTACAACCATCACTCCATCCAAGGAAATGTCATTCTTCACCTACAGCAGCCTCCTAACCACTTAAGCCCCAGATCTACTAAACAGACCCCCTTCAACTCCTTCTTCATAAGGAAGCCAAAGTGGTCTTCACATAAGCAAATCTCATCAGATCCCCATCTCTAATTCCTCTCAGCACAAAAGCCAGACCTCCCAATGCTCTGGGGTAAAGGCAGAACTCCCCAAAGGCCCCAGGTCTGGCTGGCTGGGCTGCAGGATAACCCTGAGACCAAAATGGAACGGAAAGGGTCTGGAAGTCACTGCTCCATCCACAGCCCTGGCGCCACTCCTGGGGAGGCTTCAAACTCCTGAGTCAGGCTCAGAATGAGCTCAGTCTTGCCAGGTTTGTCCCCTCCCCCAGTGCACAGCTGACCGCAGATGGGAAAGGGAGCTGGTGGCCAGGCAGGGGAAACCCAGCTGGGCCGAAGCCAGGGGTTGTGTATTTCAGGAGGAGGTGACAGAGCGGCAGCAGCACCAAAATCAACTGTCAGTATCTGTGGGGCCAGCTAAGAGAAGGCAGCTATCTGGCATTACAAAACTCAAGGAGTCTATCTCTTCCCTCTTATCAGACTGACCTTTGGCAGCTTCCGCAGCCTGTGAACAAACTGCCATTAACAACCCCTCCCACACTTCCTGTAAGCACAATTCTTTGTGACCAGCCCAGGACAGCCAGAGGCTGCCGGAAAGCCTGCCCCTTCCTCCCTGCTAGGGTGCGGCTTGGGGCCCATCTCTCCCCAGACCCCTCTATCCTACCCCTCCCTCTTGGATACGATCCAGGAAACCTTATGCTCTGCTCAAACTGGACTCCTCAAGGTCCCCAAATGTCCCCAGCCTTCTCAGTTCAGGCCTTTGTATCTTGGTATGTGTGGCCTTTTCCTCACTACCTTCCTCCTCTTCTCTATAATGAGATCCTACCCCGCCCCTTCCAAGCGGGTTCTCAACTCCTCACATATCTGCCACGTGGCTGTGAGGCTGACCCAGCGCCTCCCAGAATGTCTGTGATTCCACCTCCCACCCTGGCTTTGGGAAAAAGCCTGGCTAGAGCAGAGCACAGGACATAAAAGGGTGGGGGAGAACTTGGCAAATAAAAAAATGGGAATCCTATTAACAGTCACCCCAGGACCTAAATGGTGGCCAGAGTAAGAAGGGAGGAAAGAGACCCGATGGAGTTTTCTGCCTGAATCCAGGACAGAGCAGGAGTTGGAAGTGGGGGTGAGGAACTACTGGACGCAGGGGAACCCAGCACAGTCCCCTCAGCTGCAGGAGCCTGAGTTCTCCAGGCAGATGCCAGAGCAGGTTGCTGTTTAACGCATCCAAACAAGTTAGGAGAAAGTTCAAGCCAATTCCCACAGACATCTGGCCTTCATGATGACCTCCTGGGCCCCCAGTACTACCTCCCCACTCGGGCTGTGGCAGGCTTCTGTCAGGTTGACCAGATGGCTTAAGAGTGAATCTCTGAGCAGGGCTTTAAATTCTTTTTTTTTTTTTTTTTTTTCTTTTTGAGGCAGGGTTTCGCTCTTGTTACCCAGGCTCGAGTGAAATGGTGTGATCTCACTGCAACCTCCGCCTCCCAGATTCAAGTGATTCTCCAGCCTCAGCCTCCCTAGTAGCTGGGATTACAGGAGCCCTCCACCACACCCGGCTTTTTTTTTTTTTTTTTTTTTTTTTTTGAGACGGAGTCTCGCTCTGCCGCCCAGGCTGGAGTGCAGTGGCCGGATCTTGGCTCACTGCAAGCTCCGCCTCCCGAGTTCACGCCTTTCTCCTGCCTCAGCCTCCCAAGTAGCTGGGACTACAGGCACCCGCCACCTCGCCCGGCTAGATTTTTGTAATTTTTTTAGTAGAGACGGGGTTTCACCGTGTTAGCCAGGATGGTCTCCAACTCCTGACCTCGTGATCCGCCCACCTCGGCCTCCCAAAGTGCTGGGATTACAGGCTTGAGCCACCGCGCCTGGCCCCGGCTAATTTTTTGTCTTGTTAGTAGAGATGGGATTTTGCCGTATTGGCCAGGCTGGGCTTGAATTCCTGACCTCAGGTGATTCGCCCGCCTCGGCCTCCCAGGCTTAGAGAGGGGCAATGACTTGCCCTGGGTCACACAGCACCAAAACCCTGTGGGTAGCTAAGGCAGCAAGAATCCTGTATGCTTCCAACCAGACCAAGCCCTGGACTGTGAAAATCAGCTGCTCCCTCATGCCCCCTGAGAATAACAAGCTGCTTTCCCTTGAGGACAGCCAAACAGACCTGCCCTGAGGCTCTTGGGCCCTCAGCCAGCCCAGGCCTCCACCTGGGCCTCTGCGCTGCCAACAGAGGGCCAGCAGGCCTCACTCTGTCCGCACAGCATGAGTGGGAGGGTATGGCCAGGGATGCAGGTTGGGCAGGAACTGCCAGGACTGGCAGCATGGGTGGAAGACCATGCCCTCCAAAATACCTGAGCCAGGTCTGAAGGGACTGAGGAATGCAGACAGCTGGGCACTGCCACTTGAGATTAAAACTCACACTCATTCTAAAAGTCTGCCCACTGCTGCTTTAAGGACAAGAGTAAATCGCTTTTCAGGCACTGAGGAAAATCTTTCATCAAACAGCCACCACTGTGATCTTGGGCTGCACCTCCTTGACGAAAACCATTGACCTGCTTCCCATGCCACAGCCTCTTCCAGTGTAAGCAAGTGCCAGTGTTGGTCCCCTTCACGAGGGGAGCATGAACGGGGTGCCCATTCCTCTCCTCACCATCTCCTCCTACCCACGGACCTGGGATCTCTGAGCCACGCTGGAGGCCCCAGGAAACAGCCAAACACTAAACAGGCCTCAATCCAGGGAAATACTAAGCCCTCTGGGACAGGAAGGAACAGAGAGAGGGCCAGGCCCCAGAAACTCCCTTGTGGTCTGGCAACCCGAACCCGGGACTCACATTGCTCCCTAGAGCACCCAAGAGAGATGGGAACCGAGGAGGCCGGGGTTCTCTCCTCCCCCTTTACTTTCCCACACAGCCTCATTCCCTTTGGTTGCTGCCACCTTTTCTTGTGTAGCCTACAGACTCCACACAGGCCCACAGAAACTTTTACTTCCCCCTGAAACTCAGGTTCCAATTCACTGCCTGCATCAAATCGCTGGTGCTTTGTGTTTAACTGAACTTGGGTAGGAACAAAGGTTGGGGAAACCTGACTTACAGGGCAGGGGAGATTCCACATTCTACTAATGTCCCTTGCAAACTCAAAGAAGCCTGTGAAGAAGACAGGAAGGAGGGGGCGTGAAGGAGGCAGCAGGGGGTGGAGAGAAGGGGGTGACAGGGCAGGGCAATCCCCTGACCTGTGCCTCTCCTCACCTTCCCCTCTTCACTGTCAGCCCTAATCCCTCTAAGTTCCCTTTAGCCACACAAATAAATAACTTGTTCATTTTTCCACACCAAAGTAGTTACCTGTAGACCAATTAGCTATTAACATTTATTGCCAATTTTCTCCCTCCAAAGGCTGCTGACCTGCTGAGGCTGGGGGTTGCTGCCTGCCCACAGGGCTAGGACTGCTCAGTCAAGAGAGAAAGCAGAGCAGGTACTTGGGTCATGCCTCAACACCTCAAGGTCCCCTCTCTGCCCCTGAGCCCCACAATGCCACCTCCCAGGAGGACGGGCCCATTCACCTGGAAACTAATAGCATCCGAAAGAAAAAGCTGAGTTGTTTTCAAAATCTGATACCAGAACTATGTGTGTTGTGTTAATTATCACCATCATGCAAATAAAATTTAGCCAGGTGGGAGGATCACTTGAAGCCAGGAGTTCAAGACCAGCCTGGGAAACACAGCAAAACTTCCATCTCTTAAAAAAAAAAACAACTGGCCAGGCGTGGTGGCTCACGCCTGTAATCCCAGCACTTAGGGAGGCTGAGGTGGGCAGATCACGAGGTCAAGAGATCAAGAACATCCTGTATAACACAGTGAAACCCCGTCTCTACTAAAAATACAAGAAAATTAGGCCGGGCACGGTGGCTCAAGCCTGTAATCCCAGCACTTTGGGAGGCCGAGACGGGTGGATCACGAGGTCAGGAGATCGAGACCATCCTGGCTAATACGGTGAAACCTGGTCTCTACTAAAAAATACAAAAAAACTAGCCAGGTGAGGTGGCGGGCGCCTGTAGTCCCAGCTACTCGGGAGGCTGAGGCAGGAGAATGGTGTGAACCCGGGAGGTGGAGCTTGCAGTGAGGCGAGATGGTGCCACTGCACTCCAGCCTGGGCAACAGAGCAAGACTCTGTCTTAAAAAAAAAAAAATTAAAAAACTTAGCTGGGCACAAAACAGTGTACACCTGCAGTTGCAGCTACTCAGGAAGCCGAGGTGGAAGGACCACTTGAGCCCCAAGAGTTCAAGGCTGCAGTGAGCTATGACAGCACCACTGCATTCCAGCCTGGATAACAGAGCCCCATTTAGCATGATTGGCAAAATTTTAAAAGATTACATTTTTTCCCTCTAGATTTACCTTGGCCCTTATTCACCTTATTGTACACAGTAATATCCGCTGCATTAATAGAGGGTAAAACAGCACATATATTTGAATTGAAGGCAAGTCCTCTTCACTCCAGGAAGATGACCTGCTCTAAGAATCCGCAGGGATAAGGCACCCTTCAGCATAGCTCCTCCTGCCTCCACCCAAGACAACTCTGCTCCCCCCTCCCACCCATTTCTGCAGCAGGAAACCGCCAGGGCTCAGCTGGAAAGCTAGGATCGCCCAAAGCCCGGCCTGTGCCCTGGAACCCCACAAGGTCCGCAATGGCAACATGGAAGCTTGACAATGTGTTATAACTACAACAATAATTTATAAATAGCAACAAGAAGTACTCTAAAATGGCTGGTTAGGGACATAGGCAGGGGTCCCTGATGAGCATGGCATAACTGGAGGAAAAAGCCTGATTTCCCCCAGATAGCAGGTAAAGTTCAGACCCCCTCCTTGTGACATGTCACTTGGAGATGTCTACCCTAATAGCTGATGAGGACTTACCATTAACAAGCACTCTGAGCAGAGAGGAAGGAAAACTCGGTTTCAGAAAGCAGGGCCAGGTCCTTTAGTTGGTAAGGGCTCAGGTGTGTGAGAGGGAAGCTGGGACATGGGAACTGAAAGGACAGAAGGGGAAGGAGGAGAAGCCCATCCCTGGCTGCATGTGGAAACAGAAGAGATGCAAAAGCACCCAGCTGGCAGAGAGCCCCAGCTGCGTCCAGCACCTAGAGAGCCTCTGGGGCTCAGGGGCCCCACGGCCTCAGGGCAAGGCCCCCAACCTCAGGCAGCTCAACAGGATTCCAGTTGTGTGGTCAGCATAAGCACACAGCTCCTCCAAAGCAAGTCCACATCACCTTCTCCTCAACTCTTCCTCCTCCTGACTGCCCCATTTCAGTAAAGGAACCAGCTCTCATCATCAGGCACTGAAACTACAAGCCCGAGCCCATCAAGTGTCTGCTCCGAAGACAGCTACTTTCACAAGCTCTCTAGACTGTTCCCACTTTTCCGCTTCTATTGCCAAGTTCTGCATGATATCTCACCTGGACCTATCTACTTCTCCATCTCCTCCCTCCCTCCTCTCTCTGTCCCCTTATGACCCAGCCATACTGTGCTGTCAGTTTGCCCTCAGTCTGCTCAGAAACTAGTCAGACTAAAGCCCCCTGTGTCACCACCTGTCAGTTCAAGTCCTTATCCAGCACCTGTCTGGACTGATTTTTTGCAGTGTCTATTTTCTCTCCTTCTGGAGACTTTTGCTTTTGGATGCAGGGTTGCGAGGGAACTGCCCAACATGCCACCAGCCCTTCACTGGCCAAGGAAGAGAACAAGGGAACACGGCCCAGGTTGGGCCAACCAGACATTTCCTCCCTCGGATATGAATCCCAAGTGGTGACAAAATGACTGAGCACCGCTGGAGCAGATGCATCCTGGCAACAGTGGTTCCCTGAAGAGACTGGCCTTTGGTCCCTGCTGTACCCACTCCAAGACCCTGGAGGGGACCTGGGTCCTGAGTCGTCACTCTGATTTTATAGTTCCCACAGCTTTCCAAGGAAGTGCTTTCCTGCCAAAGGCAGCCAAGTTTCTGGTTGCAACCAAACAGGATTCCTTACTACTTTCTAAATAAATCCCCTATGCTCTAGACAAAAGGGACATCTCCCTAAATGTGCCTTGTAATAGCCTGTCTTTGTACCTGTTGGCCTGCACACCCCTCCAGCCCACAGGCACTGCCTGGAAACCTACCCTTAGAGGCCCATCCCAAAAATGCCTTTTCTGAACCCCCTATGGGGATGACTTAGACCTCCTTTAACTGGCCACTTCCCCTGTAGATCTACTGGTAGACTTGTCTTATCCCCCTCCCAGGGGACAGCAACTTGGACATTACTGTCTCCTCCACAACACTCAGCAAAGTTCTCGGCTCAAAAAAACTCAGACTTGGCCAGGCATAGTGGCTCACACCTGTAATCCCAGCAGTTTGGGAGGCTGAGGTGGGCAGATCACGAGGTCAGGAGTTCGAGACCAGCCTGGCCAACATGGTAAAACCCTGTCTCCAGTAACAATACAAAAATTAGCTGGGTGTGGTGGTGCGTGCCTGTAATCCCAGCTACTTGGGAGTCTGAGGCACGAGAGTCACTTGAACCCAGGAGTCGGAAGTTGCAGTGAGCCGAGATCACACCACTGCATTCCAGCCTAGTGACAGAATGAGACTCCGTCTCAAAAACAAACAAACAAACAAAATTCAGATTTTTGGGGGCAGACGACCCCAAAGGACAATTAAGGTTTGTTGAGCACAACAAGGAGCAGGAACTAAGAGCAGGGGCTGTGCGGCAGAAAGACATGAGTTTCAATCCCAGATCCTCCTGCTGTCTGTTTGGGCATGACTGATAAGTTCTCTAAGTCTCAGTTCATCATCTACAAAGCAGCGGCAACAACGCCAGCCTTGCAGTGTTGCTGTGAGGATTCACTAACACCAGAGAGCACCTAGCACCGTGCCTGGCTGGCAGCAAACACTCAATGAACAGCAGCCATGATTCAAGCTATTAGCAGCAACTGGTTCAGCAGCCACTCCGTTGGCGTTGGAATCAGGAGTCCCAGGGCCGCTGTGTGACCCACAGTGTATCTCTCTGTTCCTCAGTAACCCTACCTAAGTCTGTATCTGCCTTATAAATGTTCCACTGACCTATAAAACAACAGCTGGAAAATGCTCTGCAAAGCACAATGTAAGTGATGCCTCCTGCTTTTCTAAATTTCAAAGACTCCCAGGCACCCTGTCTAGTGTGCAGCCATGGCAGGACTTTACTTGGCAGGCACCCCAACCCTTTTTTTTTTTTTTTTTTTTTTTTTTGAGACGGAGTCTTGCTCTGTCACCCAGGCTGGAGTGCAGTGGCCAGATCTCAACTCACTGCAAGCTCCGCCTCCCGGGTTCACACCATTCTCCTGCCTCAGCCTCCCGAGTAGCTGGGACTACAGGCGCCCGCCACCTCGCCCGGCTAGTTTTTTGTATTTTTTAGTAGAGACGGGGTTTCACCATGTTAGCCAGGATGGTCTCGATCTCCTGACCTCGTGATCCACCCGTCTCGGCCTCCCAAAGTGCTGGGATTACAGGCTTGAGCCACCGCGCCCGGCCACCCCAACCCATTTGGTTGGGGAAACAGGCACAGGCCAGACGAGGGCCCGGTGCAGCAATTTGCTTCACTATGTCCACACAGTTACCCTTTTCCAAAGCCACGGCTCCTAAATTTCCTGCTTGGTTGTGGGGCATTCTTTCAAAAAACCGTGGGGCAGTGTCCTTCCAATCATTACCAATCCTAGGCAGCATCAGAATGAAAGAAAAGTCAAACCAGTACAGCTGCCAGAATAGCCTGGTGGGGAAGTAAGGTGGAAGAAAGTCCCTCTTAAGACTTTACATCTAGCTGTCCGGGCACAGTGGCTCATGCCTGTAATCCCAGCAGTTTGGGAGGCCACAACGGGCAGATCACCTGAGGTCAGGAGTTTGGGACCAGCCTGACCAACATGGAGAAACTCCGTCTCTACTAAAAATACAAAAAAATTAGATGGGCGTGGTGGTACCTGCCTGTAATCCCAGCTACTTGGGAGGCTGAGGCAGGAGACTCACTTGAACCCGGGAGGTGGAGGTTGCAGTAACCTGACATCGTGCCATTGCATTCCAGCCTGGGCAACAAGAACAAAATTCCATCTCAAAAAATAAAAAAAAAAATTTAAAAATACAAAAATTAGCCGGGCATGGTGGTGCATGCCTGTAATCCCAGCTACTCGAGAGGCTGAGACAGGAGAATAGCTTGAACCTGAGAGGCAGAGATCATGCCATTGCACTCCAGCCTGGGCAACAAGAGGGAAACTCCGTTTCAAAAAAAAAAAAAAAAAAAAAGACTACATTGAGCTGGGTGTAGCAGCTCACACCTCTAATCCCAACACTTTGGGAGGCCGAGACGGGGGGGGGGGGGCACCTGAGGTCAGGAGTTCAAGACCAGCCTGGCCAACATGGAGAAACCCCATCTCTACTAAAAATACAAAAATTAGCCGGGCATGGTGGCAGATACCTGTAATCCCAGCTACTGGGGAGGCTGAGGTAGGAGAATCGCTTGAACCTGGGAGGCGGAGGTTGCAGTGAGCTGAGATCATGCCACTGCATTCCAGCCTGGGCGACAGAGCAAGACTCTGTCTCAAAAAAAAAAAAAAAAAAAGACTTTACCTCTGGCCAGGAGTGGTGGCTGATGCCTGTAATCCCAGCACTTTGGGAGGCCAAGGCGGGGGGGATCACCTATCACCTGAGGTCAAGAGTTCAAAACCAGCCTAGCAAACATGGTGAAACCCTGTCTCTACTAAAAATACAAAAGTAGCCAGGTGTCCTGGCATATGCCTGTAATCCTAGGTTCCTGTCACCCCAGGAAGGGGTGGCCAACCAGGCTGAGACAAGAGAATCGCTTGAACCCTGGAGGCGGAAGCTGCAGTGAGCCGAGATCGTGCCACTGCACTCCAGTCTAGGCAACAGAGTGAGACTCCATCTCAAAAAAAAAAAAAAAAAAAAGACTTTACATCTGCTTGGATTAATCTCTCAAGCAATTGTGATGGCCCCAAACCAGTGGTTCTCAAAGTGTTAGCTTAGGGAGCTGGAGAGAGATGCAAAATATAGGCTCCACCCAGATTAAACCATAAAACTCTGGAGTCCCCCCCCACACACAATCTGTGCCTTAACCAGCTCTCCAGGGGACTCTGACTCTCAGTCAAGGGTGAAGAATCCTTCCCTAAACTTGTAACCATGAGACCTTCTGCTGTAATTCACTTACTGAACACCCACTATGTGCTGAGGACCAAACCAGGTGGTGGTATTTCAGAAAATGAGGACACATTTGAAGAGCATCCACAGTCTAATGACAGCCAAAATGAAGTACACAAATACCGCCAAAATAAGGCAGGATGTGGTACAGAACAATGCAAAAGAATCCATTTCCCATCCCTCTCCCCAGACCCTACCCCTCAGGTCTTCTTTTGCCAAGAATAGACATGGAAAAATCAAGCCTCCCCAAATCCCCAATCCTGGTATTGCAGACTCCTTAATCTCAGGTGCCTTCTCAAGAAGAGTGGTCCTTACCCTGAGGCTTGGCTGGAGTAGAAATGCTCCCCTGAGGCAATAGCCAGTCGCTCTTAGAAGCTTGGCTTTATCTGGGATTTGCACTCCAAAAGTTCCCAGGAGCCATCAGCGTGCCACAGCACATCACAACAATGCACTCCCATGCGTGGTCACTCCCACAGGCCCCTGCCAGGCTTGCAGGCAAGGGTGCAGAGGCAGACATAAACACCCACACAGACAGTTGGCCCCCTGGCCTCCCTTCCTCCATTCTCAAGTTACAAGGTTAAAAGCATCCAATTCACAGCCAAGGGGGAGGGCTGGGAAGGGGGTTGCTGAAGCAGTGAACCATCTGGTTCAGATCAAAATTGCTCCTTCAGGACCCCACAGAACTCCTGGAGCCTCCCGTCCCTCCCTTCCTCCACCCATCCCAGTGGAAACTGGGGACTGGGGTAGAATGGATGACCATCCTCCTCCGCCCCACCCCGCCCCCGCAAAAAAAAAAATCTGAAGAGGACAAAACAAAAAACTGAATAATACAGGCAAATCTGTGCCACCTTTCTGAGCCCTCGTTTCCTCTAAACACTGAGCACCACGACAAAACTTGAGATCACCGCCCACATACTCTGTGCCTTCCTCCACAGAGAGATCAGGGCAGCCAGCAGGCATCCCTCCCTGAAAGGGCAACCCCTCCAAAGTTAGCAGCAGAAGCAAGATGAAGCTGAGGGGTGTGGTCTCCCAGACTCCTCTTATGCCACCCTCTCTCTAAAAACCAGGGATACCTTCCACCTCAGAGAGGCTTCAGAGCCCACCGGGCAAGGAAGGGGTGGCCAACGAGCTTCCAAACATTCGTCCCAAAGACGAGGCAGGAGTGTGAGTTACTGGCCAGAGGCCCCAGAGTGCGTGTACCCCCTTGGAGGCTTTGACTGAAAAGAGGCCTCAAGTCCCTGCCTGCCCCCAGCACCTCTCTAGCCCCTTTCTCCAACACCACTTTTGACTCAGTCCTCCGCTCCTTTACGCAGCTGTAAAGCAAGAGGCAAGATGGGAGATGGGAGACGGGAGGTGGATGCAGTTGGCAAAAGATAACTCGAAAGGCTAACTTGAGCAAGCAAGCAATGGGTGGTGACTCCTCTACAGGCAGAGGGGGCCCGGAATGGGCTATGCGAAGTAGGGAAGGCCAACAGGAGTGACAGGAAGCTAAGGGGAGATCAAGTGAGCTCAGCCCAGAGCTGTAGCAGGGGGTGGAAGTTTGGTCCAGTCACAGGGTAATGACTGGGGGGAAGAAATGACTTCCATTCCCAGGCAGAGAAGGAATAGGAGAGAGGAGAGACGGGGTTCAGGCCAGCCTCCACGGGACTGGAGCACTGGCCAAGTTTCTGGCTTACGTGCTTCAGTTTCCCCAAAGTAGGAAGGTCGAGCCGTGAGAACTGGGCCACTGAGGGTGGTTAGGGGGCAGTGCCAGGTAGGGGAAAGATCACAGGGGAGAGAGGAGAGAGGTGCTGATGGGGCAGACAGGCTCCGGCCAAGAGTGGGGCCGGGGTCTCCCAGGTGGAGCAGAGGCCGGGAGAGCCAGGGGTTAGGGGTACGAACTAGGGAGTGGAATGAAGTCGGGACCAGGGCAGGGAGCTCTTCCGAGGGCTGGGGCTGGGGGCTACCGGCAAAGGAGCGGAGCGGGAGCCCTGGGAGGCTGGGAGCGGCTGGACTTGCAGAGCAAAAGGCGGGGATCCGGAATGAGGCCAACGCGCGCGGATCCCCGCCTACACGAGGGAGCCCGGTGCCCCGGCCCGGGGGAAGTTGCGGGGCTGGACCGGGCCGGTCTGGGTCGCTGGGCCGCGCCAGCTGCCCGCGCATAGGAGGTCTGGGCAGCTGGGGGCCCGGGGCGCTCCGCA
Organism: Macaca thibetana thibetana; assembly: GCF_024542745.1. Lineage (NCBI taxonomy): Eukaryota > Metazoa > Chordata > Mammalia > Primates > Cercopithecidae > Macaca > Macaca thibetana. The sequence goes on along the minus strand of NC_065597.1, from coordinate 17,061,192 downwards.
TCCCGCCCGCCCTCATCCCGCCCGCGCACCTCAGTCAGCGCCCGGCGCTGCGCGGGCCATACTCGCCGCTCCTGCCGCCGCCTCCGCCGGCGCAGAAAGCCGTCGCCGCTGCCGCCGCCGGCGTCCGGACCCGTTAGCTCGCGGCTCTCTTGTCCGCCCGCCGTGGGCTAGTCCCGCCCTTGCCTGGCCCAGCCCTACCCGAGCGCCGCCGCCGCCGCCTCAGCCCGGCCCCTCCCCCCACCCCTGCCCGGCTTGAAGGGAAGGGTGGGGGACAGGGGCGACTGCCCCCACCCCATTCACATCCTCCCCGTTTCTCCCTCCCTCCGCCCCCCGCACGCGCACCGGCATGCTGGGATATGGAGTCTAGGCGGCTCTGGGCCGCCGGAGACGCCCCGCGTCCAGGACTACATCTCCCAGAAGACAGCGCGCGATCCCCAGGGATTGTGGGCTTTGTAGTTTCGCTAGGGCTCGGGGGTCCGCCCCGCAGGAGGGGAGAAGGAGGGGGATGGGAAGTCTTCATTCTCAGAAGGCCAGGCTCGGGCGGCTGGAGCAGACGGCCCCGAGGCGGGTGGGATGCCTGGATTTCCAGTGAGGTGCACACTAGCCGACGACGCCTGTCAGATGCTGCTGTGGCCAGCTGCGGACGAGCCCGGCCGGAGGGCACTGTTCCCACTCGCGCTTTCAAAGAGCCGCGACCTGAGGCCAGCTTGGCTTCACGCCCAGGCTCTGAAAGCCCAAGCTGCGGTGGGGATGCTGCGCCCTGGCCCAAGGGGAGAGAGACCCCATCAGCGGTGCAGGCGGGGGTTTGGCCTCGCTGGACTTTGTGTTCCCCACCCGGGAAGAGAGGAAAAGGGGGCAGAGTGTCTGTTGTTTCCTCATCCACGGGGGCATCTCCCATTGCAGGCTCTGTCTTAGATGCCTGTAGCTTCCTACTGTTGAGGGCAAAGTGAATGTATTTTAAATATTTGGCATGTCTTTTCTTAGCTCATCCTTTCCCTAACTTCCGCACCTAGTTCAAAACCTTTATGAAACTCCAGGTGGACCGCAGTTTCGCCCCTCCAACAGGCTGAGGTGAGGCTAAAGTGGTTCTGAATTTTTGGTGTGTATGGGATCCTCTTGGTGAGCTTGTTTAAACGCAGATTGCTGTCCCCACTCTCAGCTTCTGGTTCTTTTAGCTCTAGGGCAGGCCCCAGGATTGGCATTGCTACCCCGTTTCCAGGTGTTACTCATGCTGCCGGTTACTGCTTTGATAACCTGATAACCTCTGCTGTTGGTGTTTGCTGCTAGCACACCGGTATCCTCTTTCAAGGATGGCCCTTCTGTGGGATAATTAATAACGGCCCTGAAGAGCCAAACCCGGGAAGGCAGGGTCCCAGTCTAGTCCAATTTAGCACAGGAATGCTCTTTGTTTTTGCGCCCAGGCTGGAGTGCAGTGACGTGATCACGGCTCACTGCAGCCTCAACCTCCCAGACTCAACAGATCCTCCCACCTCAGCCTCCTGAGTAGCTGGGACTACAGGCATGTACCACCATACCCGGTTAAATTTTGTGTTTTTTGTAGAGATAGGGTTTTCCCATGTTGACCAGGCTGGTCTCAAACTTCCCATGTTGCCCAGGCTGGGCTCAAGCGAACCTCCTGCCTCGGCCTCCCAAAGTGCTGGGATTACGCATGTGAGCCACTGTGCTCTGCCAGGAATGCTGTCTTTAATAGCAGTAAATCAGTACACTCCCTAAAGGAAGATACCACTTGAGCCATCTGCCTGCAGGTGTTCTGGCACCCCTTGAAATTCCCCCTAAAGCTGGGAAGGTTTTTCTCGTGCAAGGTGGGCAGCAGGGGCATGCCTGGTGCTACCTTCCAAGCCATGGATACAAGCCAGGATTTGTGATATCAAACCCCTAGGACAAGGTCAGTTTAGTAGTGTCTGCTACCTCTGGGTGGGCTATGGCCTAAGACAGGCTGGGGAAGTGGGAGGTGGGGCAGTAGATTCCTGGCTTGTCAGGTACTGAGAAAGGTTCTCATTCTTTTTGTTTATTTGTTTTGAGACGGAGTCCCGCTACATCGCCCAGGCTGGAATGCAGTGGCATGATCTCGGCTCACTGCAGTCTCTGCCTCTGGGGTTCAGGTGATTCTTGTGCATCAGCCTCCAGAGCAGTGGGGATTACAGGCATGCACCACCACACCTGGCTAATTTTTGTATTTTTAATAGAGACAGGGTTTCACTATGTTGGCCAGGCTGGTCTGGAATTCCTGACCTCAAGTGATATGCGCACCTCGGCCACCCAAAGTGCCAGCACCACACCCAGCCAAGAATGGTTCTCATTTTTTGACCCAGGTGGGCCCTTCTTACTACCTATTATTCTGCTGTTCTTGCAGCTACAAACTGCTGAAAAGAAAGCTTAGTAAGCATCACCCTCAAGCAGGAGGAACCTAGACTCTTCCACCTGTCAGCTGACCAAACTCCTTGACCAAACTCTAGACAAGCTTCGCCAAGCCCCCTTCTCAACTAGGCCTCAATCTTGGCCCATAAAAACTACAGACTCTTGGCTGGGCTCATGGCTTAAGCTTATAATCCCAGTGGCAGAGGCATTTGAACCAGAGCAACTCCATCTTGAATAGGGACTAGGTAAAATAAGGCCGAGACCTCCCGGGCTGTGTTCCCTAAAGGTTAAGGCATTCTAAGTCGCAGGATGAGATAGGAGGTCTGCACAAGACACAGGTCACAAAGACCTTGCTGATAAAACAGGTGGCAGTAAAGAAGCTGGCCAAATCCCACCAAAACCAAGATGGTGACGAAAGTGACCTCTGGTCATCCTCAGTGCTCATTATATGCTAATTAGAATGCATTAACATGCTAAGAGACCCTCCCACCAGTGCCATGACAGTTCATAAATGCCATGGCAACACCCGACAGTTACCCTATATGGTCTAAAAAGTGGAGGAACCCTTACTTTGGGGAATTGCCTACCCCTTTCCCAGCAAACTCATGAATAATCCACCCCTTGTTTAGCATATCCTAAAAAAAATAGGCTGGGCACTGAGGCTCACGCCTGTAATCCCAGCACTTTGGGAGGCTGAGGCAGGTGGATCACGTGAGGCCAGGAGTTCAAGACCAGCCTGACCAACATGATGAAACCCTGTCTCTACCAAAAATGCAAAACTTTGCTGGGCGTGGTAGTGCGTGCCTGTAATCCCAGTTACTTGGGAGGCTGAGGCATGAGAATTGCTTGAACCTGGGAGGTGGAGGTTACAGTGAGCTGAGATCCTGTCACTGCACTCCAGCCTGAGCAACAGAGTGAGACTCTGTCTTAAACAAAAAAGGGCCAGGCATGGTGGCTTACACCTGTAATCCCAGCACTTTGGGAGGCTGAGGCAGATGGATCATGAGGTCAGGAGTTCAAGACCAGTATGGCCAAGATGGTGAAACCCCGTTTCTACTAAAAGTACAAAAATTAGCCGGGCATGGTGGCAGGCGCCTGTAATCCCAGCTACTCAGGAGGCTGAAGCAGGAGAACAGCTTGAACCCGGAGGGGGGCGGAGGTTGCAGTGAGTCGTGCCCGGCCTGACTGGCAGAGTGAGACTCCGTCTCAAAAAAAAAAAAAAAAAACAAAAAAAAACCAACCAAACAAAAAAACACCTACAGACTCTCAACTCAAGTGATTTTACCCACCCTTCTCCCTCCACATTAAAAGGCTTCTACAAAGGCTGGTCACGGTGGTTCATGCCTGTAATCCCAGCACTTTAGGAGGCCTAGGCACATAGATTGTCTGAGCTTAGAAGTTTGAGACCAGCCTAGGCAACATGGAAAAACCCTGTCTCTATTCATAAAAAAGAAAAGAAAGCTGGGTGCGGTGGCTCACACCTGTAATCCCAGCATTTTGGGAGGCCAAGGTGGGTGGATCACGAGGTCAGGAGTTCAGGGGTGGCCTGAACTCTTCCAGCCTGGCCAAGATGGTGAAACTCTGTCTCTACTGAAAATACAAAAAATAGTGGGGCGTGGTGGTGGGCGCCCATAATCCCAGCTACTGGGGAGGCTGAGGCAGAGAATTGCTTGAACCCAGGAGGTGTAGGTTGCAGTGAGCAGAGACTGCACCACTGCACTCCAGCCTGGGCAACAGAGTGAGACTCCGTCTCAAAAAAAAAAAAAAAAAAAAAAAAAAAAAGACTTGGCCGGGCGCGGTGGCTCAAGCCTGTAATCCCAGCACTTTGGGAGGCCGAGACGGGCAGATCACGAGGTCAGGAGATCGAGACCATCCTGGCTAACACGGTGAAACTCCGTCTCTACTAAAAAAAAATACAAAAAACTAGCCGGGCGAGGTGGCGGGCACCTGTAGTCCCAGCTACTCGGGAGGCTGAGGCAGGAGAATGGCGTGAACCCGGGAGGCGGAGCTTGCAGTGAGCTGAGATCCGGCCACTGCACTCCAGCCTGGGCGACAGAGCGAGACTCTGTCTCAAAAAAAAAAAAAAAAAAAAAAAAAAAGACTTAAACACTAATATAGTTTCTAACAGTTCAAGGTCACATCTTAGCATGGCCCAATCCCACCTAAAAGTGCCTGCCTGAGAAAGCCCGCCACTGCCGAAAGAATTGACTGTTCCAGGCAACACCCAGCCATAGGCTCCGGCTACACGTTCTCAGAGCATTTACTAAAAAGGGCTCACAGTTGTGAATTCCTTCTCTGATCCTTTGAGATGTATAAGTATCTTCTATAACTCAAGAGTGTCTTTCTCAAGGACCTGAAAGCCATTCCTTGAATGTCATCATCCTGAAGGATGATGTGGGAGGATAGAATCCTAACTTCAATAATTGCCAGCTAGTGGACAGAGCTGTACATTGCCCGATCCTTTGCAATTTTTCATGTCCTTGACTCTACTGAACCTCTGCTTTCCACCTTCCCTACTCCTTCATCCACTCTGAAACACAAGTTTTAAGGTGTTTAGGCTGAGAGCAGTGGCTCACACCTGTAATCCCAGCACTTTGGAAGGCTGAGGTAGCTGGAGCACTTGAGGTCAGGAGTTCGAGACCAGCCTGGCCAACATGGTGAAAGTCCGTCTCTACTGAAAATATATAAATTAACCAGGCGTGGTGGTGGGTGCCTGTAGTTCCAGCTGCTTGGGAGGCTGACGCAGGAGAATCACTTGAACCTGGGAGGCAGAGGTTGCAACAAGCTGAGATTGCACCACTGCACTCCAGCCTGGGCAACAGAGCAAGACTCTGTCAGAAAACAAACAAAAAACACAAGTTATCTTGCCAGACTCACTGACTTGTGCCTGTAATCCCAGCTACTCTGAGGGCTGAAGTGGCAGGATCACTTGAGGACAGGAGTTGGAGACCAGCATGGGCAACATAGCAAGACCCCATCTCTAAAAAATAAATTTAAATTCCCAGTCACTTCTGTACCAATCAAAGTTGGGCCAAGTTCACACTGGACCCTCTTCCCTACTGCAATAGTGTATTACAAAGTAAAATCTGTTCTTACCACCTTTTTTTTTCATTTTAGAGACGAGGTCTTGCTGTCTCACCCAGGCAGGATTGCAGTGGTGTGATCATGGCTCACTGCATCCTCGAACTCCTGGGCTCGAGGGATCCTTCCACCTCAGCCTCCTGAGCTAGAAGTACAGGCACACACCACCATGCCCAGCTAATTTTCTTTTGTTTTTAAGATAGTGACGGGTCTTGCCATCTTTCCCAGGCTGGTCTCGAATTCCTGGACTCAATCGATCCTCCCACCTCAGCCTCCCAGAGTACTGGGATTACAGGCCACTGTGTGCCTGTTCTGTCCTTCCCACTTCAACTAACATCTAGCTTTATCTTTTTTTTTTTTCCTTGACTTTGTTTATCTTTGACAAAGTAGGTATCTACTCTGCGTCACAGGGGCCCAGGTTCTAGCTCCCCGCTCATTATCTCACTGAGTCAAAAGGGGCTGGGCACAGTGGCTCACGCCTGTAATCCCAGCACTTTGGAATGCCGAGGTGGGCAGATCACAAGGTCAGGAGTTTGAGACAAGCCTGGCCAACATAGTGAAACCCCGTCTCTACTAAAAAAATACAAAAATTGGGCCGGGCGCATTGGCTCACACCTGTAATCCCAGCATTTTGGGAGGCTGAGGCAGGCGAATCACCAGGTCAGGAGATTGAGACCATCTGGCTAACATGGTGAAACCCTGTCTCTACTAAAAAAATACAAAAAAATTAGCAGAGCGCGGTGGCAGGAGCCTGTAGTCCCAGTTACTTAGGAGGCTGAAGCAGGATAGTGGCATGAACCCAGGAGGTGGAGCTTGCAGTGAGCCGAGGTTGTGCCACTGCACTCCAGCCTGGGCAACAGATTGAGACTCCCTCTCAAAAAAAAAAAAAAAAAAAACAACTCGCCAGGCATGGTGGCAGGCGCCTGTAATCTCAGCTACTCAGGAGGCTGAGGCAGAGAATTGCTTGAACCTAGGAGGCAGAGATTGCAGTGAGCCAAGATTGTGTCACTGCACTGCAGCCTGGGTGACAGACTGAGACCCTTTCTGGAAAAATAAATAAATAAATAAATAAATAAATAACAGTCAAAAGAGGCTGGGCGCGGTGGCTCACGCCTGTATTCCCAGCACTTTGGGAGGCCGAGGTGGGTGGATCACGAGGTCAGGAGTTTGAGACCAGCCAGGCCAACATAGTGCAACTGCGTCTCTACTGAATAAAACCACAAAAGTTAGCCATGCTTGGTGGCGGGTGCCTGTAGCCCCAGCTACTTGGGAGGCTGAGGGAGAATTGCTTGAACCCAGGAGGCAGAGGTTGCAGTGAGCTGAGATTGTGCCACTGCACTCCAGCCTGGGTGACAGAACAAGACTCTATCTCAAAAAAAAAAAAAAAAAAAAAAAGACAAAAAGAGTCAAGAGGGGCTGGGCATGGTGGCTCATGCCTGTAACCCCAGCACTTTGGGAGGCTCAAGTGGGCAGATCACCTGAGGTCAGCAGTTCGAGGCCATCCCGGCCAACATGGCGAAACCCTGTCTTTTTTTTTTGAGACAGCGTCTTGCTCTGTCACCCAGGCTGGAGTGCAGTGGCATGATCTTAGCTCACTGCAGGCTCCGCCTCCCGGGTTCATGCCATTCTCCCGCCTCAGCCTCTCTAGCAGCTGGGACTACACGCATACACTGCCGCACCCAGCTAATTTTTATTTTTTGTATTTTTAGTAGAGACGGGGTTTCACCATGTTAACCAGGATAGTCTTGACCTCCTGACCTTGTGATCTGCCCACCTCGGCCTCCCAAAGTGCTGGGATTACAGGCGTGAGCCACCGCACCCGGCGCAAAACCCTACCTTTACTAAAAATACAAAAATTACCCAAGTGTGGTGACACATGCCTGTAATCCCAGCTACTGGAGAGGCTGAGGCAGGAGAATCACTTGAACTGGGTGGTGGAGGTTGCAGTGAGCTGAGATCACGCCACTGCACTGTAGCCTGGGCAACAGAGCGAGACTCTGTCTTAAAAAAAAAAAAAATTAAAGTGTCAATAGGATGAGTTAACCCTAGGTCCTTGGACAAGTTGCCAAATAGCTGCCAGAGGCAATGGACTCTGACTCACATGGACTCAGAGGTACTTTTCTGTTTCCTTTTTTTTTTTTGAGACAGAGTTTTGCTTTTGTCACCCATGCTAGAGTGCAGTGGCATGATCTTGGCTCACTGCAACCTCTGCCTTCCAGGTTCAAGTGATTCTCCCACCTCAGCCTCCAGAGTAGGTGGGACTACAGGCGCACCACCATGCCTTGCTAATTTTTGTATTTTTAGTAGAGACAAGGTTTCACCATATTGGCCAGGCTGGTCTTGAACTCCTGACCTCAGGTGATCCACCCACCCCAGCCTCCCAAAGTGCTAGAATTATTTGCGTGAGCCACCACGCCCGGCCGAGTCTCGCTCTTTTGCCCAGGCTGGAGTGAAGTGGCGTGAGCTCACTGCAACCTCTGCCCCGCCAGCTGGAACAATTCTCCATCCAGCCTTAGACTCCCAAGTATCTGGGATTATAGGCATCTGCCACCATGCCCAGCTAATTTTCTTTTTTTTTTTGTATTTTTAGTAGAAACAGGGTTTTGCCGTGTTGGCCAGGGCTGGGCATCTTTAGACGTGTCTATAGACGCATACCAACATGCTGGACTAATTTTTGTATTTTTAGTAGAGATGGATTTTCACCATGTTGGCGAGGCTGGTCTCGAACTTCTGACCTCAGGTGATCCACCTCCCTCAGCCTCCCAAAGTGCTAGGATTACAGGCATGAGCCACCGTGTCTGGCCTTCCTTTTTTTTTAATTTTTATTTTTTTGGGGCCGGGCGCGGTGGCTCACGCCTGTAATCCCAGCACTTTGGGAGGCCGAGGCGGGCGGATCACAAGGTCAGGAGATCGAGACCACGGTGAAACCCCGTCTCTACTAAAAATACAAAAAATTAGCCGGGCGTGGTGGTGGGCGCCTGTAGTCCCAGCTACTCGGGAGACTGAGGCGGGAGAATGGCGTGAACCTGGGAGGCAGAGCTTGCAGTAAGCCAAGATCGCGCCACTGCACTCCAGCCTGGGTGACAGAGCAAGACTCCGTCTCAAAAAAAAAAAAAATTTTTTTATTTTTTTGATGCAGGGTCTTGCTTTGTCATATATGCTGGAAAGCAGTGACACAATCATGGCTCACCAGCCTTGACCTCCCAGACTCAAGCAATCCTCCCACCTCAGCCACCTGCTGAGTAGCTGGGAATACAGGCATGTGCCACCACCACACCTGGCTAGTTTTTGTGTTTTTTTGTAGAGACAGGGTCTCACCACGTTGCCCAGGCTGGTCTGGAACTCCTGGGCTCGACTGATCCACCCACCTTGACCTTCCAAAATGCTGTGGTTATAGGTGTGAGCCACCGTACCTGGCCTCGGTTTTCCTTTTCATTTGTTCCCATCACAGCCCATAGGGGACTCAGTAATCCATATGCAGTCCCGAGTCTGCCCATTCAATCACCCGCCATGCCCTGCTTACAAGGACTTTGCCTCTGTGCCCAAGTCACATGCAGTGGCAACATTCCCTCACAGGCAGAAGTTAAATGAGCCTTTCTGAGTTTACATCCATCTCTCAGATATCTGTTAGCAGATTATTCAGGAAGAATTAAAAGGTCTTTGCCTGGGTGGGACCTCAGTTCCAACAGGACCCACCAGCATATCACCTGCACTACCTCCCAATTCCCTGTCCAATTGGGCCACCCATTTACCCTGTGCTTTCTGGTCCTATCCATTCATCTAAATTCTGCCTGACTGTCCAAAGTCCACTTTGAGTTTTCTTTCCTCTAGAAAGTTCTCCCCAGATGCCTCAGCCCCATGTCAACATCACCCTCACCCCCACTCTTTTTTTTTTTAAAGACAAAGTCTCACTCTGTTGCCCAGGTTGGAGTACAGTGGCACAATCTCAGCTCACCACAACCTCCGCCTCCCAGGTTCAAGCAATTCTCCTGCCTCAGCCTCCCATTTGGTTGGGATTACAGGCGCCCAACACCATGCCTGGCTAATTTTTTGTATTTTTAGTAGAGACAGGGTTTCACCATGTTGGCCAGCCTGGTCTCAAACTCATGACCTCAGGTGATCCCCCAACCTGGGCCTCCCAAAGTACTGGGATTACAGGCATGAGCCACCGCGCCCGGCCTTTTTTTTTTTTTTTTGAGACGGAGTCTTGCTCTGTCGCCAGGCTGGAGCACAGTGGCACAATCTCAGCTCACTGCAACTTCTGCCTCCTGGGTTCAAGTGATTCTCCTACCATAGCCTCACCAGTAGCTGAGACTACAGGCACGTGCCACCACGCCCAGCTAATTTTTGTATTTTTAGTAGAGACAGGGTTTCACCACTTTGACCAGGATGGTCTCTATCTCTTGACCTTATGATCCACCAGCCTCGACCTACCAAGGTGCTGGGATTACAGATGTGAGCCACCGCTCCCGGCCTTTTTTTTTTTTTTATTTGTGTCTTTTTTGGCTGGGCAAGGAGGCTCATGCCTGTAATCCCAGCACTTTGGAAGGCTGAGGTGGGCGGATCACTTAAGGATCATTAGCCAGACGTGGTGGCAGGTGTCTGTAATCCCAGCTACTTGGGAAGCTGAGGCAGGAGAATAACTTGAACCCTGGGGGCACAGGTTGCCATGAGCCAAGGTCGCGCTACTGCACCCCAGCTTGTGTGACAGCCTGCCTCAGCCTCCCGAGTAGCTGGATCTATAGACACGTACCAACATGCTGGACTAATTTTTGTATTTTTAGGAGAGATGGGTTCTCACCATGTTGGCAAGGCTGGTCTCGAACTCCTGGCCTGAAGCGATCCACCCACCTTGGCCTCCCAAAGTGCTGGGATTACAGGCTTGAGTCAATGCGCCCAGCCCTAATACAAAATAATTCTGCAAATCTGTAAGAAAATGACCAAATAGACAACTTGGCAGGGTGAGATGTGAGGATCCCTTGAGCGTGGGAGGTCCCAGTCCAGGCTGCAGTAAGCCGAGATTGTGCCACTGCACTCCAGCCTGCGTGACAGAGCAAGACCTTGTCTCTCAAAAAAAAAAAAAAAAAAAAAAAAAAGTAAAAGAAAATGACCAAGTAGCTAATAGGAAATGTGCAATCACATAGTACTTGTCCTCTTGTGACCAGCATATTCTACTTAGCATAATGTCCACAAGGTTCATCCATGTTGTAGCATATGTCAGAATTTCCTTCCTTTGTAAAGCCGAATAATAGTCTATTATATGTACATACCACGTTTTCTTTATTCATTCATCTGTCAATGATGGGTTGTTTGCAGTTCTTGGCTATTTTAAATACTACTGCTATGAACATGAGTGTACAAACATCTCTTTGAGCTCCTGCTTTCAATTGTGTTATTTGTCTCATTTTCTTTTTTTCTTCCTTTTTTTTTTTTTTTTTTTTTTTTTGAGACAGAGTCTTTTTCTCAATTTTTGCTTCAAAATAATCCAGGGTTGAGGTATAGGGATAGATAAAACAAGGTTGGTTAAATTGATAATTATAGAAGAGATGAGGCCAGGCACAGTGGCTCACACCCATAATCCCAGCACTTTGGGAGGCTGAGGCGGGCAGATCACTTGCGGTCAGGAGTTTGAGACTAGCCTGGCCAACATGGTGAAACCCTGTCTCTACTAAAAATACCAAAACTAGCCAGGCATGGTGGCAAATGCCTGTAATCTCAGCTACTTGGGAGGCTGAGGCAGGAGAATGGCTTGAACCTAGGAGGCAGAGGTTGCAGTGAGCAGAGATCGTACCACTGCATTCCAGCCTGGGCAACAAAACGAGACTCTATATAAAAAAAAAAAAAAAAAAAAAAAAAAAAGAAAAAAAGAGGATGAGTAGTTACTCTAGGTTAATTAATTATAACATTTTTATCACCTTTGGATAGATTTGAAGTTTCCATAATAAAATGATTTTTTGACTGGGCAAAAACTAACCAGGCATGGTGGCACACGCCTGCAGTCCCAGCTGTTTGTGAGGCTGAAGCAAGAGGATCAATTGAGCCTGGGAGGTCCAGGCTGCAGTGAACCATGACTGGGCCACTGCACACCAGCCTGGGTGACACAGCAAGCGAAATTGCTGGATCATATAGTAATTTTTTTTTTTTTTGCCCATAATCAAAACTATTTTGGAAAACGGACACCAAAATAGATCACTGTTGTATACTTTGCAAAATCAAACATAATTATGAATACATTATTTTGGTAGATGAATTAGAATTGCTAGACTTATGATAAGGCTTTCTGTGAGAGAACACAGATTCCGGAAGTGGTGTGGATCACTCCATTCGTGATGCTTTCCTCTCAGTGAACACGCTCTGTGAGTCTGGCCTTTCCTTCTGTAGGCTGATACTGTTAAACAACCCACACAAAGAACCACTGTCTGAGCATGGCTGAAAACTATGGTAATCTTGGGACAATCTCAACATTTTACATCCATAAAATAAGAATCTGGACTTTGAACTAGCCGTTTCTTTTGTGATTTTTCTCTTCTTCTTCCAAAGACGGATGTAATAAATCTGTAGACAAAGACTTGTTGATCCTTTTGCAAACCCTGCCTGTCCCATCCAGACCTAGTAATTCTAGTGTTAATTTTTTGAGGAGCACCATACTGTTTCCCATAGCTGCTACACCATTCTCCACTCCCATCAGCAGTGGACAGGCTTCCAATTTCTCCACATCTTCACTAACATTTGCTATTTATTTATTTATTTTTTGAGACAAAGTTTCGCTCTGTTGCCCAGGCTGGAGTGCAATGGCAGGATCTCAGCTCATCACAACCTCCACCTCCTGGGTTCAAGCAATTATCCTGCCTCAGCCTCCCGAGTAGCTGGGATTACAGGCATGCGCCACCATGCCCTGCTAATTTTTGTGTTTTTAGTAGAGACGTGGTTTCTCCATGTTGGTCAAGCTGGTCTTGAACTCCTACCCTCAGATGATCCCCCCCCTCGCCTCGGCCTCCCAAAGTGCTGGGATTACAGGCATGAGCCACCGCACCCGGCCCCACATCACTCTCAAAAGAAATGCAGACGGGGCGCAGTGGCTTACGCCTGTAATCCCAGCACTTTGGGAGGCCGAGGTGGGTGGATCATGAGGTCAGGAGTTCGAGACCAGCATGGCCAAGATGGTGAAACCCTGTCTCTACTAAAAATACAAAAATTAGCCCGGCATGGTGGCACACACCTGTAGTCCCAGCTACTTGGTAGGCTGAGGCAGGAGAATTGCTTGAACGCGGGAGGCGGAGGTTGCAGTGAGTCGAGATCATGCCATTGCACTCCAGCCTGGGAGACAAGAGAAAAACTCCACCTTAAAAAAAAAGAAATGCGGATGAAAATCACCACACTGAGATATCATTGTTCACACACCAGATTGGCAACGATCAAAACACTTGATAACTATCTTGGCAAGAGTGTGGGGCATCCGTATCCACTGCTAGTGTAACTGGAAATCTGTGCCACCTGTATGATGGTAATATCTTCAAAATTACAAATGCACAAACCATTTGACCTAGCAATTTCTTTTCTTTTTTTAATTTTTATTATTATTATTTTTGAGATAGAGTCTTACTCTGTCGCCCAGGCTGGAGTGCAGTGGCGCAATCATGGTTCACTGCAAGCTCCGCCTCCTGCTTATAAGCAATTCTGTGCCTCAGCCTCCGGAGTAACTGAGATTACAGACAGGCACCACCATGCCCAGCAAATTGTTTTGTGTTTTCAGTGGAGACGGGGTTTTACCATCTTGGTCAGGCTGGTCTTGAACTCCTGATCTGGCCGGGCGCGGTGGCTCAAGCCTGTAATCCCAGCACTTTGGGAGGCCGAGACGGGCAGATCACGAGGTCAGGAGATCGAGAGCATCCTGGCTAACACCGTGAAACCCCGTCTCTACTAAAAATACAAAAAACTAGCCGGGCGAGGTGGCGGGCGCCTGTAGTCCCAGCTACTCCGGAGGCTGAGGCAGGAGAATGGCCTAAACCCGGGAGGCGGAGCTTGCAGTGAGCCGAGATCCGGCCACTGCACTCCAGCCCGGCCTACAGAGCAAGACTCCGTCTCAAAAAAAAAAAAAGAAAAAAAAGAACTCCTGATCTGGTGATCCACCCACCTGGGGCTCCCAAAGTACTGGGATTACAGGTGTGAGCCACTGTGCCTGGCCCTAGCAATTTACTTTGTAACAAAGTATCCTATTTGTATATGTTCAAAGTTACACATAGAGAAGGTTATTTGTTGCAGCATGGTAAGAGCAAGAGCACAGTGGCTCACTCTTGTAATCCCAGCACTTTGAGAGGCTGAGGTAGGAGGCTCACTTGAGCCCAGGAGCTGGAGAGCTGCCTAGGCAATATAGGGAAACTTTGTTTTTACAAAACATTTAAAATTTGGCCTGGTGCGGTGGCTCACGCCTGTAATTCCAGCACTTTGGGAGGCCGAGGTGGGTTGATCATGACGTCAAGAGTTCGAGAGCAGCCTGCCCACATGGTGAAACCCCGTCTCCACTGAAAATTTAAAAATTAGCTGGGCGTGGTGGTGCACGCCTGTAATCCCAGCTACTTGGGAAGCTGGGGCAGGAGAATCACTTGAACCTGGGAGGCGGAGGTTGCAGTGAGCCGAGATTGCGCCACTGCCCTCCAGCCTGGGCAACAGAGCAAAATGCCATCTCAAAAAAGAAAAAAAAAAAAAGATAATTATAGAATAGATGAGGCCAAGCATAGTGGCTCACACCCATAATCCCAGGACTTTGGGAGGCCAAGGCGGGCAGATCACTTGAGGTCAGGAGTTTGAAACCAGCCTGACCAACATGGGAAACCCTGTCTCTACTAAAAATACCAAAATTAGCCAGGCATGGTGGCACACGCCTGTAGTCCCAGCTATTTGTGAGGCTGAAGCAAGAGGATCAATTGAGCCTGGGAGGTCCAGGCTACAGTGAACCATGACTGGGCCACTGCACGCCAGCCTGGGTGACAGAGCAAGTGAAATTGCTGGATCATATAGTAATTTTTCTTTTGCCCATAATCAGGACTTTATTGGAAAATGGACACCGAAATAGATCACTGTTGTATACTTTGCAAAATCAAACATAATTATGAATACATTATCTTGGCAGATGAATTAGAATTGCTAGACTTATGATAAGGCTTTCTGTGAGAGAACACAGATTCCGGAAGTGGTGTGGATCACTCCATTCGTGATGCTTTCCTCTCAGTGAACACGCTCTGTGAGTCTGGCCTTTCCTTCTGTAGGCTGATACTGTTAAACAACCCACACAAAGAACCACTGTCTGAGCATGGCTGAAAACTATGGTAATCTTGGGACAATCTCAACATTTTACATCCATAAAATAAGAATCTGGACTTTGAACTAGCCGTTTCTTTTGTGATTTTTCTCTTCTTCTTCCAAAGACGGATGTAATAAATCTGTAGACAAAGACTTGTTGATCCTTTTGCAAACCCTGCCTGTCCCATCCAGACCTAGTAATTCTAGTGTTAATTTTATGAGAAGCGCCATACTGTTTCCCATAGCTGCTGCACCATTCTCCACTCCCATCAGCAGTGGACAGGCTTCCAATTTCTCCACATCTTCACTAACACTTGTTATTTATTTATTTATTTTTATTTATTTATTTGTTTGTTTAAGCCGGAGTCTCTCTCTGTTGCCCAGGCTGGAGTGCAGTGGCACGATCTCGGTTCACTGCAATCTCCACCTCCTGGGTTCACGCCATTCTCCTGTCTCAGCCTTCCGAGTAGCTGGGACTACAGGCGCCCGCCACCACACCCAGCTAATTTTTGTATTTTTAGTAAAGACGAGGTTTCACTATGTTAGCCAGGATGGTGTCGATCTCCTGATCTCGTGATCCGCCTGCCTCGGCCTCCCGAAGTGCTGGGATTACAGGCATGAGCCACTGTGCCCAGCCTATTTATTTATTTTTTTGAGACAGAGTTTCACTCTTGTTGCCTAGGCTGGAGTACAATGGCACAATCTCGGCTTACTGCAACCTCCGCCTCCTGGGTTCAAGCAATTATCCTGCCTTAGCCTCCTGAGTAGCTGGGATTACAGGTATGCGCCACCACATCCCACTAATTTTTGTATTTTTAGTAGAGATGGGATTTCTCCATATTGGTCAGGCTGGTCTTGAACTCCTGACTTCAGGTGATTCCGCCGCCTCAGCCTCCCAAAGTGCTGGGATTACAGGCATGAGCCACTGCGCCCAGCCTAACACTTGATGTTTTCTCAGAGCATCATTCTTCTTTTTTTTTTTTCCCTGTGTACCTCAGTGGGATGCAAAGGAAGCATCACTTTTCCCCTTTCTCCTTCCGCCTTCTTTTTTTTTTTTTTTTTTTTTTTTTTTTTTTTTTTTTTTTTTTTGAGACGGAGTCTCACTCTGTCGCCCAGGCTGGAGTGCAGTGGCCGGATCTCAGCTCACTGCAAGCTCCGCCTCCCGGGTTCCCGCCATTCTCCTGCCTCAGCCTCCCGAGTAGCTGGGACTACAGGCGCCCGCCACCTCGCCCAGCTAGTTTTTTTTTTTTTTTGTATTTTTTAGTAGAGACGGGGTTTCACTGTGTTAGCCAGGAAGGTCTCGATCTCCTGACTTCGAGATCCGCCCACCTCGGCCTCCCAAAGTGCTGGGATTACAGGCTTGAGCCACCGCGCCCGGCCTTTTTTTTTTTTTTTTTTTTGACATAATCTTGCTCTGTTGCCCAGGCTGGAGTGCAGTGGTGTGATCTCAGCTCACTGCAACCTCCACCTCCCAGGTTCAAGCAATTCTCCTGCCTCAGCCTCCCTAGTAGCTGGGATCACAGGCTCCTGCCACCACACCTGGCTAATTTTTGTAGTTTTAGTAGAGACGGGGTTTCACCATGTTGACCAGGTTGGTCTCAAACTCCTGACCATGTGATCTACCTGCCTTGGCCTCCCAAAGTGTTTGGATTACAGGTGTGAGCCACTGAGCCTAGCCGCATCACTCTTTTTTTTTTTTTTTGAGAGGGAATCTCGCTCTGTCACCCGGGCTGGAGTACAGTGGCCCTATCTCAGCTCACTGCAAACTCTGCCACCTGGGTTTATGCCATTCTCCTGCCTCAGCCTCCTGAGTAGCTGGGACTACAGGTGCCCGCCACCATGACCAAGCCTGGCTAATTATTATTATTATTATTTTTTTAAGTAGAGACGGTGTTTCACCGTGTTAGCCAGGATGGTCTCGATATCCTGACCTCTTGATCTGCCCACCTCGGCCTCTCAGAGTGCTGGGATTATAAGTGTGAGC